>NC_089503.1:178992811-179617811 GCF_036850995.1 Saccopteryx leptura
GTTTGGATATACAACTGGCATCTCAGAGACTGTCCAATCTCTCCTGTCACTACACTACTCCTGAAGCCTTATTAAGTATCTCCACCGCCTTAGCACACAGCAAGCTCTCAAAAAAATGTAGGTTGAATTGAGTTTGAATTGGATGATTAGCATAATCCCAGAGAAGCAATAAAAATAAAAAATAAATAAAAACATTTGACTCTGAAAATGAACTATGGATTTGAGTGTCTTAGGTTCCAATCTAGAATCATATGGTTTCCCATTGCACTGGAACATAAACACCCAGAGAAAAGTTTAAGTAAGTGCTCCAGGTAGACTCTTTCAGTGCAAACCAGAGACACATGCAATAATACGTCTCTATCTGCTGCAGCAGTAATAAACTTGTATCAATCCTCTCAGGTTCAGGAGCAAGAAACCAAACAGCCGCATTTGCTAAAAAAGGAATCACCATTCATTCATTACACAGCCTCTGCTCCCCAGGAGGCGCAAGGGGCTGCAGGTGCACTTCCATATGTAATAAAAGAATTCCTGAAAAGTCCATTTCAGTTGCACCAAGGAGAAATTGCTCTCTCAAGGTCAAGGATGGTTAAATCATTTTGTGATGAGCCCTGGCTGGATTGCTCGTTGGCTCAAGCATCTTTCCAAAGCACAGAGGTTGCCAGTTCAATCCCCAGTCAGGGCATGTACAGAAACGGCTCAATGTTCCTGTCTCTGTCTCTCCCCACCCCTTCCTTGCTCACTGAAATCAATGATTTTTTTAAAATCATTTTGTGATGAGAGCTGATGGTCCCTATTTAATTTGTTGTATAAACTCACAAGTTTGAATATTGGCTTTTTTCTTGTTTTTATGCAGGAGAGATGAATACATTTGATTTTCAATTACTTCCTAAGATTTTAAAATCAAATGGTGGATAGGAGATTAAACATGAACAAGCTTCCCTGGAGAGTCTGTGCACACAAGGTGCACTTGTGTGTGCAAATGACAAGTCACATGTGTGTGTACAGATGCCAAGATCAGCACCCAGGGCCAACCCACAATCCCTCTCCATTATCACTCAATTTACTGTAGAGCTAAACTGTTTCTGGAAATGTGCCCCAAGTGTTTTGAGACCTGGCCTGGAACTCGGGTTACAAAGTATTCAAGTTCATCTTGACAGCCTATGGCTCAATTTGCTTTTGCAATTTGCCTCAAGAGGGAACATCCTATGAGGTCATCACATTGAGCAACTTCTATCCCGAGTTACTAGTCTTGGTTTTGGTTAAAAATTAGCCAAGCATCTGACTTTCTCCCACTTCCCCAAAGTTCTGTCTGATCCTTGGGGGCCTCGGAAGGAAACCCAAAGGTGAGCTTAAGGAAAGCTCCTATGCCTCTTGCAGGAGGGTGTGGGGCAGGGCATAAAACCCGCTGAAAGCAAGAATGGAGAGTCAGCTTTATCAAATAACTACATGACAGCACCCCAGCAAAACACTGGATTGCGGTCTGCCCTTCTGACAGCTTGCTTGGCAAGCTGCCCCGGTGCCACAATGACTTATTTGTGTCATGCCACCAGGCCTCCCTCTGATGGCTCATTTGCTTTGTCACCTCTGATGCTGGTCAAAGGGCCAAACTTTCTTCTGCTTAGTGCCAAAGTTCTGGCGTCCACCTCCCACCTCCGTTGCCTGTGAGATAGGTCTCCTACCCCTCCGATGATGTATTAAGAGATTTTGGCAGGATCTCCAACTGCTGCCTGTCCGAGTGCCAACTCTCACATCAATCCTTGAAATCTTGACTCTACCCAGCATGTGGTGACCTTTTTATTTTTTGTTTTGTTAAAAAATAAAGAGCAGAAAAGAAAATCCATAGTGGAATTTTAAATCTATCTTGTTGAAACCTGAATAAGTCTGGGAAAATTTTTTACTCCAGGGAAAGTGAATGATCGTAACTCAAAATGGACCTTCGACTAAGTCAGAGCTAAAACTATAAAAGTCTTAGGAGAACATATAAGAATAAATCTTCATGATCTTGGATTAGGCAACAATATCTTAGGTGTGACACAAAAAGCAAAGAAAAAGAAAAATTAGTAAGTTAGAATTCAACAAAAATAACACTTTTGTGCTTTAAACATCATCAAGAAAGTGAAAATACAACTCACAAATTGGGAAAAATTCCTAGCCAATCACATATCTGATAAGGGACTTTTATCCAGAGTATATAAAGTAGTCTTACAAACTCACTAACAACAGCAAAGCCCAATTAAAAAATGGACAAAAGATTTGATTAGACATTTCTCCAAAGAAAACGTATGAATGATCAATAAGCAAATGAAAAGATATTCAACCCCATTAGTCATTAGTGAAATGCAAATCAAATCCACAGTGTGATGATACCACTTCACACCCACCAGAATCACAAAGACAAACAACAGCAATTGTTGGCGAGATTGTGTAGCAAGGGATCTTCATCTGTTACAGCTGGTGGGAACCTAAAGGGTGCAGACACTTTAGAAAACAGTTTGTAAGATTCTCAAACTGTTAAACACCGAGTTACCACTTGAAGCGGCAATTCCACTGCTAGGTATGTACCTGTGAGAAATGAAAACTATGTCCACACAAAAACTGATACACAATGTTCATAATAGCATTTTTCATAATAGCAAAAAACTGGAAATAACCCACACAGCCGTCTATTGATGATCGGATATATGCCAAATGCATATCCACAAAATTGAATACTGTCTGGCATCAAAGAGATAATGGTTCTGGTCCATGCTACAACAGGGTGAGCCTTGGAAATGTTGTTCCAAGTAAAAGAAGTCAGGCACAAAAGACCACAGATTATATGATTCTGTGTATACAAAATGTCCAGAACGTGCAAATCTATGGAAACAGAAAGTAGATCAGTGGTTTCCTGACTGGGTTGGGGGAGGGTGGGCAGGGGTGGGGAATGACTCCTAATGGGCACAACATTTCTTTCTGGAGTGACAGAAATGTTTTAAAATTAGATGATAATGGCTGCAAAATTCTGAAAATGCACTAAAACCCACTGAATAGTGCATGGAAGACAGGTGAAGTTTATGGCATATTAGCTGTGTCTCAGTAAAGCTATTTAACCCTCCCCCCCCAAAAAAAAGATTTCACATTCTTTGTCCAACAGTGTGGCCTACAGTCTCTACACAAACTACATCTATACAAAGATTAACACACAAACAGTCAAAATTACCAACAGCAAGCCCCCGGGGGGAAGGGGGGCAGCGCCTCCTCCTTGTCCATCTCAGTGGTCCTGTCTCCTTCCTCTATCTCACAAGCTAAGAGAAGAGGATCTGCCATGGCAAATATAACAAGTCTAATCTATTCCCTGAGATCATCATTTCCCAAGGAAATCAACGCTTTAAAAAAAATCAAAAGAAAGCAAACCAGAATGCACTTTAAAACCTGTTGCTGGGTGTCACCGTGCTTTTAACCAACCCACGTCCACAGCCATGCGTATTTTTATCTGGGTTATAATGTAATAAAAGAAATAATCCACTTCTTGTGGCTGGGTTTATTTTTCCCCCTTTACTACTACATTTTTCTCCCCTGAATTCTCCCGAGAGCCTGAGTGATACAATCTTGAAAATTTACACCATAATGAGATCAAGAGAGGTCGGCAAGAGCCTGTGCTGTAAACTAGCATCCATGCTAATCGATAACCTACTTTCAAATGAAAAGACTCTGGCCCAGTCCTCCCTGCACGCAGGCTGCGCAGCTACAAGGCGGCTGCCTTCTGGGGTTGAGCGCTAATTACTGCTCACACAAATCCAGGGGCAATCTTATCCAGGTGACCCATTAGCGGGAAACTACCATAAAAGCAGCAAGAAAGGAGGGAGAGAAATCAGGGTAAAGAGGTTAAACATCACAAAAGTGACTGGAAGGGAAGAAAGGGTTTGAATTTGTGTGTGAAAGAGACAGAAGAACTTCACTGCGGAAGCATTCCAGGGCTCTGGCAGCCCCGGCTCTGCACAATGACAGTGGTGTGGCGGCTCTCGGGCCCCTCCGCCTCAAACAGGTGGGGACGGGAAGGCAGGCGGCCCCCACCCGGCTCACCCTCCGTAGACAACAGGGAAGCTGCTTGGTGACTCCAGAAGGACCCCAAGCGCTGCTGGTCATGAATAAGTGTGTGGCAATTTCTGTGCCTTGCTTCTTTCCTGTTTTCCTTCTCTGACAGTTTCCACAGTGACCCCAGCCCGTGAACTGCCCACCTACAGCAGGCACAAAAACTAATGCAGTACTGTACTCAGGGCTGCAGGAGCAAATTTCAGCACTTTTTAAAGAGACGACAGCCCTGGCCAGATAGCTCAGTTAGAGCATAGTCCTAAAGCACCAAGGTTACCGGTTCTATTCCCGGTCACGGTACATACAGATTGATGTTCCTCTCTCTCTCTCTCTCTCTCTCCCCCCCCTTCCTCTCTCCCTAAAATCAATAAAGCAAACATTAAAAAATAAATAAATAAAGGGACTACAATAGCCACCCTCCTCAACCACCACCTCCAGCATCTGAAGTTCAACGAACAAACCAAGGAGAGAGAGGTGAGCGCCTACCACTCTGAGAAATGGGGAGAAGCTGGCATCCTCGAAATATTTCCTTAGGGAAACATAAGTTCCAGTGACACCAAACTGTTTCAAAGTCAAGACATCCCATTTAAAAAGTACCGCAAGAGTCTCTTGCCTGTCTCCAGCGGGTAGAGCCGCCCTCCCTCCAGTGCTTCTCTACACTGCTGTCAGGGACTGTCCTAGAATGCAGATCTAGTCCCCTGGTTGCAGTGCCGCCTCGGTCAGAACGCAGTCGACCCTGGGCCTGACCCAGCCCACACCCCTCACCCCTCACTTTGTGTGCCCTCCTGCGTGCCCTCCCACCAGGGCCTGTGCACTCTCGCAAGTGGGCTCCAGGCGCTTCCAGGCCTTTGCTCTCACAGCTGCCGCACTCCCTGCCCTCTGTGGTCACGGCAAACACCTGCTTGTCCATCAAGGTCTGGATGCATGGTCTGCCCCCCTTCACCCTCCACACTTGCCCTATGGCCTTTGTAACTCAGTTGGGGACTTGTTTGCTTGCTGATGGGCTTGTCTCCCCTGTAAGTTGGTAAACCTCTTGAGACCAAAGTCTGGGCCTCGTTTGTTTCTAGATCTGTAGCACACGTAGTACACAGTGTCGCGCATTAGGAGCTTAATAGACATCAGAGAAAGCCCTGGCCGGTTGGCTCAGTAGTAGAGCGTCGGCCTGGCATACAGAAGTCCCGGGTTCGATTCCCGGCCAGGGCACACAGGAGAAGCACCCATCTGCTTCTCCACCCATTCCCCTCTCCTTCCTCTCTGTCTCTCTCTTCCCCTCCCGCAGCCAAGGCTCCATTGGAGCAAAGATGGCCCGGGCGCTGGGGATGGCTCCGTGGCCTCTGCCTCAGGCGCTAGAATGGCTCTGGTCTCGACAGAGTGACGCCCGGATGGGCAGAGCATCGCCCTCTGGTGGACGTGCCGGGTGGATCCCGGTCCGGCGCGTGCGGGTGTCTGTCTCCCCATTTCCAGCTTCAGAAAAGTACAAAAAATAAAAAAATAAATTAGAAAAATAAAATAAAATAAAAATAAAAAATAGACATCAGAGAAACGAGCAGGTCGTGAAATGCTTTAATGAAGTCATTTGAGTCTTGTTCCTCTGAGCATTCTTTGGAGTGTTTCAAACACTATTTCATTTCAGAATAACTTAGAGAGGGGAGGAGAAAATGGGGCATCGTTGTTTAATGTGGACAGGGTTTCAGTTTGGGAAGTTCTGGAGATAAATGGTGGTGGTGGTTGCACAACCCGTGAATGCACTTACTGCCACTGAACTGCGTAACACAATGAAGACGGTCACCTTTATGTTCTGGACAATTTACTGCAATTTGAGAAGGAAAAACTTTGGCTAAAGACCAAGGGACTGCGGATGATGGGACAGCTAGGAACCTGGTTGCTGAAAGGGCCAAGAACAAGCACAGGGACAGACAGCAAAGCCTGCAGCCCAAAACGATGAGGACAACCCCAAGGTTGCACTCAGTTATTTGGTTGTACCTGAATGTACTGAGCTCCCACGGCAGTGCCCAGTGCACAGTGGGCACTCTAAATATGTCCCACGTGTCCCAGAATCGCCTGAACAAGCAGCTCCAGGCTGAGGACTGGCTCTGAGGTCCAGGCTTCCCTGTCACAGAGCAGTAGTGGGGAGGCTGACCTCCGGGTGGTCCTCTCCCAAGGGACAGAGCATTCTCTGCCAGGACCCTCAGGGGGCGCCTGGCTGCATCTCACCGGAGGCCACAGCCGTGCTCCCTGCTGCACACCTGCCAGTCCTCAACCTTTGGGTTTGTCCTCCCTGCATGGAAGCCAATCCTTGTCCATCCCCATGCCAACTCTTAATGTGACTCCTCTCCCTTCCTGCCAAACAAAAATCTGTAATCCCAACTCCAAGTCTTTCAGTTTCTCAGCTGAAACCCAGGACCTGAGGTTATTAAACCTGCAAGAGAAAAACAAAACAAAACAAAAAAAAACGGTTCCGGGGGTTCAGGAGAGCATTTTTCTCTCAGCCTCACTGGAAGGGTCATTTTACTAATCAGAAACAGGCCCGAACTGCCACCGCCATCATCCATCACCAGAAGGCCAGGAGGAAACGCACACACACTCCAAGACAAGTAAAATCAAAACCACGAGGCAGTGAGTCTTCCCCCCTCATTTCACAGACAGTGAGGGGAATAACGGCTCCACAGAGACAGCGCTCAGAGGAGGATGCCGGGAAGTCACCGGGCTCTCCGAAATGTGCTTTCCTGGCTGCTCAGATGAGCCATTTATCAGTGTCACTGTGTACATTGTCACGCTAATATGCACCCACAATAGCCCAGCTCCTTCCTAAGGCTGACACTCCACAACCCTCTCCCCAAGAGCTCTAAACAGGGTTGCTTAACCCTACTCTTTTATTGTGTTGTCTTAGAGGGAATTAGAGATCAATAAAGACAGGATTGTCTTTGTTTAAGAAATAGGGGATCTGGCCACACCTCCATGTGTCTGTGTAGAAGTTATAGCAAATGGCTACAAAGCATTCTGCAAACCACCTATTGGCCATATTCCTTCCTCTACAGTTAAAGGCATAGTTCAAAGGGGGAGATGTCTCACCAGGTGTCCCTGAGCCCTTATATTGAGCATGAAGAAGCTGATAGATCCCACACCTAGCTGGTGTCTTAAGGGGAGTAGCATCTTGAGGGAAGTAGCTAACCTATAGCATATTACACACCCTCCAGGACCTTCCGCACTTTGTCCATGTCTATGCCTTCAACTGCCCACCTCGCAGTCACGGGTTTGCAGCTTAATCAAGAAAATTAACATGGGTGGGTGCAGACTACTCCTGGTCTGAGGGTTTTTGGCCACTGGGGGCAAGCCCGGCTATAGCAAACACTCAGGGGAGTGGTGAGGTGAGGGCATCCCAGCTGGCATCTGGGATGCAGAATGAGAAGAAAATAAAATCCCATGACTGACCCAAAGGCATATCTTTCCTGAACCTCTCTGGTCCCCTTCCATAGACTACAGCAGGGGTCAGGAAACTTTTTGGCTGAGAGAGCCATGAATGCCACATATTTTAAAATGTAATTCCGTGAGAGCCATACAACAACGACCCATGTACCTTACACATTATCCAATAAAAATTTGGTGTTGTCCCGGAGGACAACTGTGATTGGCTCCAGCCACCCGCAACCATGAACATGAGCAGTAGGAAATGAATAGATTGTAATACATGAGAATGTTTGGCCCTGGCCGGTTGGCTCAGTAGTAGAGCGTCGGCCTGGCATGCAGGAGTCCCGGGTTCGATTCCCGGCCAGGGCACACAGGAGAAGTGCCCATCTGCCCCTCCCCCTCTCCTTCCTCTCTGTCTCTCTCTTCCCCTCTCACAGCCAAGGCTCCATTGGAGCAAAGTTGGCCCGGGCACTGAGAATGGCTCTGTGGCCTCTACTTCAGGCGCTAGAATGGCTCTGGTTGCGGCAGAGCAACGCCCCAGATGGGCAGAGCATCATCCCCTGGTGGGCATGCCGGGTGGATCCCGGTCGGGTGCATGCAGGAGTCTGTCTGACTGCCTCCCCGTTTCCAACTTCAGAAAAATACAAAAAAATAAAAAATAAATAAAAATAAGTAAATAAAAGAATGTTTTATATTTTTAACATTATTATTATTTTTTATTAAAGATTTGTCTGCAAGCCAGATGCAGCCATCAAAAGAGCCACATCTGGCTCGCGAGCCATAGGTTACTGACCCCTGGAATATGGTTTTCCACTTACTAGGAAGTTCCAGTATGACCTGCATAGATCTGAAATTATGTCTTCCCAAATGAATACTTTTTGAAAAATAATGCCAGTGCCTCACAAGGAGAATAAACAGTGAGGAAAACTTTCCAGAATGAAATTTCACTGCTAAAGGAAGCCATGCTTCCAGGCTTGTGGCTCTTCCCTGTTAACTGTAGACAAGAAGAGGAAACAACCAGAAATGGACCGAACAAAAAGAGGCTTTCGAGGAAACATTAACACAATAAAAGAGATCTCAGAACTCAGATTCTGGCTTTTTTGGTATTTTTTAAATCATGGCTGCACTCTGTGACTTTCTACACCACACCATAAATGTATACCTTCTAAATTTTTGGCCCCGTGTTTGTTTTTCAAATCTTTACTTTAACAGAATCTTGAAGGAGCTCAGCCAATAGAAACCTGCCCTCAGCTGACATTGTACTTTCCATCTTCCAAGGGCCCTTCCAGGCCTCCATGTTCATGTCACTACCTCAGTGTAAGGGAGGGAATTAGAGATCAATAAAGACAGGACTGTCTTTGTTTAAGAAATAGAGGATCTGGCCACACCCCCATGTGTCTGTGTAGAAGTTATGGCAAATGGTCTACAGAGCATTCTGCAAACCACCTATTGGTGTTGGCCATATTACTTCCTCTGCAGTTAAAGGCATAGTTCAAAGGGGGAGATGACTCACCAGGTGTCTGCGCAGAAGATTGCCCAACATAATCATACTTACAGCACAGGTGACCTCCCAGCCACCCAAAGGAAATGAGGCTGAACACCAAGCCCAGAGACCTAGAAAGGAAGTGACTTTCAACCTTCTAAGATTCTTATTTCAGATATGCACTCATTTTTGGTGGCGTAAAATAACATCACTTTCTCAAAACTATAGCAAGGAAAGAAAAAGAAAAAAAAAAGCCTGAATCTTAGCACTTTGTAATTCATATATATATTCACTGCATATGTTCACATAAAATTCACACCCAGGTTTAGTCACGTACAACCTACCTTCCAGGAATATAGGATTACATCATTGGTATTTTTGTATTAACATTAACATAGGTTATAAAACATCTCTAGAAATTGAAGCTCCATCCTTACATTTTCCCCTTGTCTATGTCTAGCTGCCCTCTTGTGTGTATGTCACCCCACCCTTCCTCCTTTCTCTGCTGAAATACACTGAAGTCTGGGGGCTGATTGGCCCTCAGCTGTAATGGAATTCGTAACCATTCACCTCTGGATCACAGTACCGAATCTGGGCTCCATCTGCAGCATTTGAAAGCAGTTGCTGTACCAACTATGGTCTCTCCTAAAACAAAAGTCACTGTTCTAGCTTTTCATCCTTCTGGGATGTCTCAACCAGGAAAGGCAGCAAAGGATGAGCAAGGGGTCCCCAAGAGAAACCCCAATGAACCAGAGTCCATAATAAAGGTTTGAAGGAGCCTCTGCAAACCAAGCTTGGGGGATTTATGGCTTGATGGCTGTGGCACCTGTCTGTGGGCTGAGTCCTTGGGTATGCTCCTCTCTGGTCAATTTCCTTTCCCCACTGCCGGACACCCATAAAAAAGGTATTTCAATGACCCCTGAAATCTTACAGGCTCAGAGCAGCACAACTCTGAAAAGGGCAGGTAAGGTCTTGGGCTCTGCCCTGAGCTCACTCACTGGTGGCCTTGATCAAGGGTCCAGGGCCTAGAAAGGTGAGCAGCAGAGAGGGTGCTGTAAAAATAGTTGTGGAATAGAGAGAAAAGGAAAAATAAAGTCTCTTGGCCTCTCTATCCTTCTTTCTTTCTTTTTCCTCTTAAATGAAGTTAAGACAGACTATCCTGTCTCCAGCCGTGACATTATTTAAAGGGACGCTATGAGAAAGAAGGAAGAGCCTGACCAGGAGGTGGCACAGTGGATAGAGTGTCAGACCGGGATGCGGAAGACCCAGGTTTGAGACTTCGAGGTCGCCAGTTTGAGCACGGGCTCATCTGGCTTGAGCAAAAACTCACCAGCTTGGACCCAAGGTCACTGGCTTAAGCAAGGGGTTACTCGGTCTGCTGAAGGCCCATGGTCAAGGCACATACGAGAAAGCAATCAATGAACAACTAAGGTGTCACAACAAAAAACTGATGATTGATGCTTCTCATCTCTCTCTGTTCCTGTCTGTCTGTCCTTATCTATCCCTCTCTCTGACTCTCTCTGTCCCTGTAAAAAATAAATAAAAAATAAAAATAAATAAAAAGAAAAAAGGAAGAAAGTGGCAAAGGCCCAGTACAGTAACCTGAAAAAAAAGCAGCTATGTAAATATAAGGTTCTATTCACTTACCTGATCTTTAAAAGGTGCATCTGGTCTACCTTCAAAAAAAGTAAGACACACAAAATGCGCTGACAAATTTAGAAAAGTTATTCCACCATTGAACATACTCCTGTCAAGTACCCAAGAGCTAATAAGTCTTGTTTTTTTTTTTGTAGTTTACTGCAAAATGTGCAATGTAATTATTGTAACGTATTAATAACTGCTATGCAGGGAACCATTTAATGTGCTGCCCTCACAAAGATTTCTCTGTCTGCTTAATGCGTTTATTCAGTGATAACGACTGCCCAAGAAAAACTTTCCAAACTAGGACAGCACCAGTTTCTGCAGAACAGAGTAACATGGGTCCAGTCTGTGAGACACGCCATCCCACAGCGAGTGCAGAGAGGGGAGTCACTTTCTCAGAGGGTAAGGGCATGAATGAGAAGGGAGGAAAGGGGTGGAGGGAATTCCTGCATCCCTCCACAGGCCACTTGCCTGGCCCATTTCTGGAATGTCTTCCCCTTTCTCCTGAGGAACTGTATCGAGGCAGGGAGGGAGCAGAGCGGTGGGGAGAGCTGAGCTCGGGAAGTGCAGAGCCAAGTCCTCATCCTGCCCCACATCTCGCTGCAGGGTGGTATCTAACCTGACTAACTTTCCCATCTGCACAGTGGGGACAGTAACCTACCCAAGTCATCAGGCCACTGTGAGGATTAAATGTGATATTGCACACGATGTGCTTAAATGCATCTGGTGGTTAGATCAACAAATATCACAATTACCCTCAGAAGTTGTTACAGGATGAAATCTCCCCAATAGGGCAGTCCACAGGGATCAATTTCTCTTAGAACAGTATTTTGTGACCCAGTGTGTATTGCTATCTGTGCGTGTGTTTGTTAAAATATACATGTTATAAAATTTACCATTTCAACCATTTTTAAGTGCACAGTTCAGAGCATTACATTCAGGCCCATTGCTCTGCACTCACCACCCCATCCATCTCCAGAACTTTTTCATCTTCCCAAACAATCTCTTTTCTCACTAAGCAACAACTCTCCACCACCCCCCTCCCTCCAGCCTGGCAACCCCCATTCTACATCATCCTGTTTGTACGAATTTGACCAGTCTAGGTATCTCCTCTAAGTGGAATAGTACAGTATGTGTCCATTTGTGTCCAGCTTATACTCAGGTATAAAGTCCTCAAGGCCCATCCATATTGTATAGCCTGTGTTAGAATTTCCTTCCTTTCAAGGCTGAATGAGGCCCTGGCCGGTTGGCTCAGCTGTAGAGCATCGGCCTGGCGTGCAGGTGTCCCGGGTTCAATTCCCGGCCAGGGCACACAGGAGAAGCACCCATCTGCTTCTCCACCCCTCCCCCTCTCCTTCCTCTGTCTCTCTCTTCCCCTCCCGCAGCCAAGGCTCCATTAGAGCAAAGTTGGCCCGGGCGCTGAGGATGGCTCTGTGGCCTCTGCCTCAGGCACTAGAGTGCTCTGGTCACAACAGAGCGACGCCCCAGATGGGCAGAGCATCGCCCCCTGGTGGGCGTGCCAGGTAGATCCCAGTCGGGTGCATGCAGAAGTCTGTCTGACTGCCTCCCCGTTTCCAACTTCAGAAAAATAAAAACAAAAACAAACAAAAAAAAAAGGCTGAACGGTATATACATTTCTTCGGATGCATTTTCCATGTTTTGCTTAGCCATTCACCCACTGATGGACACTTGTATTAGTTCTATCTTTTGGCTACTGTGAATCAGGCTGACATGAATGAGGGTGTTGTACTGCTATCATGATGTCCTACGTGGCATCAGCATTTGTTAACACTGGTGTACAAATCTTACACTGTAATTTAACTTCTTGTGAAGGCAATGCAGTGCGCCACCCTCTTTGGGCACGAAGTCCGGCAATGCTGTGTTTCTCAGGGTTGCGCAGACCCCCAGGCTGTTCCCACTCTCTGTTCGTGAGGTTCCCCAGAAAGCCTTGCTCTTCCAGCCTTCACTCACCAGTCCCTACTTTCCTGTTAGACTCAGCTCAGCTGTCACCCACTGTTGAGAAAACCATCTTATCCCACACCCTATCCAGCCATGGCATTCCTTAAAGGGGTGCTGTGACAAACAAGTGGTGATGGCCCAGGACAATGGCCTGAAGCTGCGGAGGCTGTTCCCCGTGTGCCCCGAATTGCACTCAGCACGCTGTTCCTGTGCCCACCCCACCCGGCAGGCTGTGAGGCACTCCAGGGCAGGGCAGTGTGTTAATCACCTTTCTATCACCAGCACCAAGTCCAGAGACCACGTTCCTCCTATATAATCAAGGCCAAGAAATGTTGGACAAGCCGATAAACAGACAGATAGAGAAATGGATAATGAGAGAATAAAAAACAAATACACTGAATGTTAACTGTGTTGAATGAATCCTGGAGTCAGGAAGTCACCATTGAGATACGTAAGTTTTACTCTTCTCTAAGATGGCAGTTTGGGTACTAACATTTAATGAACACCTACTATGCATTAAATAAAACATGCCTATGAAGCAATTATTATTAACACCATTATGTAAGTGAGGAAACCGAGACAGAGAGCAAGCAGTAAGTCTTTCTTTCGTCTCCCAGTGCTGGTAAATGACAGAGCAAGGATGCAAACCCAGATGGTCTGGCTCGAGGAACCATGCTTTTAATCAGAAAAGCAGTGCAATGCTGCCTAACCTCGAAGGTTCCTCTGTGCTCTTGTGCTATGTATATAAAATGCTAATGACTCAAACAGATCTTCTGAGGTCTCCAGGAGTAAAGGTGATGTACAGTGTCACAAATTAATGGTATTCATTTAAATTGATATATTAAATTGAATTTTGCCCTATTAAGAATTAGAAATTAAGAGAATTAATTAGAAAGAGAATTTGGAAAGTCCATGATCCTACAAAACAGATACTAAAGGATGCTCTTAGCCAGAGCCATGAACTCTACCCCATTTCTTTTCACAATTAGCATGACCCCCAGGGATGTCTACAGCAAAACGGTCCTGCCTCCTTGTTACCCTGCACTGAATGATGTGAAACCAACTGACTGCATTTCTCCTCTTACTTCAATGTCTGGGGCAGCTCTAAGCCTTTACAATTCCAGACCCTTTTCCAGCCTAGGAGTGATCACGTGTCACCATCTCACCAAATAACGGAGCCAGAGCTGTATCCACTGTGCAGCATCACTTCTTGGATGACGGGAGACATTAAACCTGAGAGGCCAGCATCTGGGTAAGTGGCCTCATGCTTGCACCCTCAGTTGAGTTCTGACCAGTGGTAGTCAATTTCTTTCTGGGAATACCTGGGCCCTATTCTTAGCATCCAGTGAGCATTCCCACAGCCCATTATTCTGCAAGACTAGAAGTGAATATAACAGCATTATGCTGAACAAAAACAAGGATATATCAACTAACAAGGAAGTCAAGGACTTCCAAACTAGCTGATCCATAAACACCTAGACTGACACCCACCCACTCTTGCACTTGGATCCTTTGGATCCTTGTAGATTTCACTCATCCAGGGAACAGGAGACATGTTGTGGGATGGCACTGAGTCAGTCCCTGGATGAGCCCAGGTGTCACCTCCTCTATCACCCTGTCCTTCATCCCCCACTAACGTTTTCACTACACACCAGTGTAAAGGAGATAGTTTTTCTTTCAAGGGCCAGAAATCCTTGAAAAACATTTGTATTTAAAAAATAATTACTGCCTACTGGGTACACAGGCACCAAACAGAACATAAAATTAATAAGCTATGATAACTACACTCTCGGGGTTCAAAGTCAAGGAGATCTCCAAGAGCAAAGCATCTGCAAAGATAAATCCTAGCAGAAACTGATGGAGTAGGGAGCCCAAGGCATTCCGGGAGACCCTGGGCCAGCTCCTGAACCCCTCCATCACCCCGTTATTGCCTCCTGACCACCATAAAGAGGCATTATGGAGAATCACTAACAACCATGTATACTCCAAAAAAAAAAAAGTAAATTAACTCAGACAACCACCACAAAAAGGCCACAACCAGCAACTTCCTTCCTGACTGGCTGCCTCACACAGGAATCAGAGAGGCAGATTAGGCGTATTAAAACTGTGCCCCTTTGTATTGCATTTACCACCCTGGCTGAAAAAAAAAAATGCTCCTCAAGCCATCATTAGCGGAGGTACAGCTGTCAACCTTTCTTCCACTCCCAGCCTGCAGAGACAGTTACCAGCCTTCTGGCTGAATGCCCTTTAATTGCACAGCTCACTTTATTAGCTGCCTTGACCTCACTGTGTCTGAAACCTGAGACAGGATATGTTCCGTGTTACCGACTTGTCTGTTCCCTTCAGGGTTCCTGCAAACTGCATGTGCACCTTAGCAAGACTTCTTGGCAATTCTGCAAATAATTACGTGAGCAAATTTAGGAACAAGAACAAGAGGAGCAATAAGGCACAGCGTGAGAACATAATCAACAAAAACACAGGGAGGGTTTGTGTGCTGGAGGCAAAATGCTGAGCCGGGGGTGCTTAGCTGCAGAACCCTGTACCCCTGCTCCCTGAAAGGAGGCACAGAGATCTGAGTGCAAGAATGACAGTAATAAATGGTATTCCTGCCACTCTGTGCCACTTCTCATGAGCTCTGGGCTGGTCAAGGCCAAATGAAGTTCTGCACTTCATATCTGTGCTCCCTGAGTTGTGTTTAGCCTAAAATACAAATATAAATTAGCATAGTTGCAATGAGAGGGAAACATTTCACAGGAAGCAGACAGTTTAAAGAGGCCACCTGGGCTAATGGTAGAGAAAAATGAAATTAATAACAACTTAACCGACCTGGTTGACTCATTTGTAGACCACAGTATCAAACACCACAGGGTTATTGCATCCAAGTCATGGGCATGGGATATAAAAATATTAGTCTAAACAATTATGGCCCTATCCAGACATTTGAAGGAGTAGAAAAAGGAGAAATCAAAGGGGGCTAAAAAAGTTTTGGAAAACATTTAGATGAAATTGTTTTAAGAATAAAGAATAAAATGCTTAGAGTTCTGGTATCCCTATATTGCTACCCAGGACAAACTCCCCACAAATTATTTCTAAATCCTAATTGGTACAACCCATTTTTTAGCATGTAGAACCAGCTTGAAGCAGTGTATAAGTAGGGCAATGCATTTCCTCAAAATTCCTTGCCAAACTGCTCTTCTAAAACAATTGTCCTTTGCTTGTCCAAGTTTATTTCTGCTTACAAATACAGAAGATAGTATATGGCTTTATTAAGAAACAGGAAGAATCTTGTCCATCCATTTATGATCCAAATTCCAAAGACAAGAACCGCCAGCAATGAGGTTGCTGCCAGTGCCCTCATTTGGATGGGCAAACAAGGGGTCACACCTTGGCTGGCTGAGTCCTACAATGGTGACAGCTAATGGGACAGCTTCAGGCCAGAAATCCATTAAGGACTTTCCCTCTGGAATTTGGGAACAATGACTGGATCCCATAGCCCTGGGGCTTCTCTCCAGCCTCACAGAGAACACCTAGGCTTGAAAGGAGTTTAAAGACCACCAACTCCCACCCACTGGGTTTGTAAAAGAAAAATAACCCACAGGCCAGGGAGGTGTCTTGCCCAAGATGACAATGCTAATTAGTGCTGGAGATGTGATTGCACCTCTGTGTCCTCATCTAAGGACAGTCCTCTTAACCTAAACGTCTGGGATTATAGACAATTTCCAATGCCTAACACCCACCCACCCCTTTATTTTCCATTCTTACTCCTCCTTCTCCTTCATCTTCTTCCTCTTCTTTCTGTGCTTCCCCCATCTACCCCTTAGCCCCCATCACTGGCTTGGTGGAAAACAAGTAATGCTTCAATTCACAGCTGTGGGATCACAGGGAAGACATTCAAGGCCACTTCTTCAGCTGCCATGTTCAAGATCAAGATGTCCCTCTACAGAATGACACACAACTGAGCCAAGCAGCTATTATTTTTTTAAAAAAACAATGGTGGTTGCTAGTTGTTTGCCTGAATACAACTATTCATTCTCTGTATAACCATTTGGTTAGGTAGCTCAAAGCTTTGGCTGTTGTTGGTGGTGGTTTCTGATGAGTTAATAAGTCAGTCTCTGATGTCTGCATGAAACCACTAGTTAGATGGAGCAGGGCATTGAGAAGTAGTGATTACAACTCTAAAGAAAGCAACCACTACAAAGAAGATGATAGTGTTTCATGGGGAGACATAGCTGCTCGTCACTGCTAATTAAAAGACAAAATTATGGCACAGCAAAATCTCAAGCTCTATGAGTTCCTATGTATCTTAGTAAAAAATCATGAATTAACAATTACAAATCTCAGACATCACTAGATTAGATAAAGAATGATTGAAGGTTTACATGTGTTACTCCTATGATGGCAAAGTGGACTTCAAGTTATTTGCAGTTCGTGCTTTAAAAATAAAGCCATTTTGCCCTGGCCAGGTAGCTCAGTTGGTTGGAGCATCTTCCTAATATGCCTAGGTTGCGGGTTTGATCCCCAGTCAGGACACATACAAGAATAAACCAATGAATGCATAAATAAGTGGAACAAGAAATCAACGTTTCTCTCTTTCTCCCTCTTTCTATCTCTCTTTCTTTCTCTCTAAAATCAGTTTTTAGAAATTTAAAAATAAAGCCATTTTGTGTGTGGGAACTATCAAAGATGTTAAAACCATGCTGTATGAAAAGCTGAAACTTTTTCCAAGAACATTTTTGTGGTTGGTAACAATATTGAGCTTAAACTCCATTAAGTAGGAAAGATGGATAAAAAACAGGACCCTCAGCAGTAACCTCATCTATAACACGTAAGATATATTTAGATATAGTTCTGTTTATCAGAACTCATTCTACCCCAGAGCCTCCTGATATGTTGACCCATGCAGCAGCATAAAAATATCGACTCTTTCTAAATCCGGTTTCACAGGAACTCTCCCTGCCAGGTCAGCTCCAGCTCTGAGATTCCTGCAGGAAATACTTCTCCGTGGGGGAGGGGGTCTTTATTTCTAGACTCCTCCCCAGGATCTGGTTGCAATCGATGCGATAGGATCAGCAAAGTATAACTACAAAGAAAACTGTCTGAGAAAGATAAAACTGGATTGGAAGGCAGATAAGCCAAAGTTCCTGGTGCTACTTGTATCCGCAGGTCACATGCACAGTCATGGGGATGAGGGGTGGGGGCGACTGCTCTGTCTCCTTCATCCGCCAGAGCAGCCAGGCCACAGTCAGAGATGCTCCCTCTGCAGGACCTCCAAGAGGGGCAGGGCTTAAAGAGGGGATTTCCGCCTGGGACAGAATCTTAATCCATGATCATGGTGTCCCTCCTCAAAGGAGCGGCTCTGTTTGTCCACTGAGCTCTCCTAAGTTTTGTGTGGAGCCACCCTACAAATGAATAAATAAGTCTGATATGGTTTATTTACTTGCTGGTGAAGAAACGAGAAATGAAGTGAGAGTTGGGTGGTCCCATTTTCTCTGACTGCTGCTCTTCCATTTGGTGTCAGGGCAGTAGCAAAAGGAAAGGGGGTGGAGATGAAGGAAAAGGAAGGGGAGAGGAGAAGGGGAGAAGGGGAGGAAGGGAGGAAGGGAGGAAGGGAGGAAGGGAGGAAGGGAGGAAAGGAAGAAGGAAGGAAAAAGCACAACCCTGGTGTGTTGCTATCATTGCCTCATTGAGTAAATGGGAATACACAGGCTCAGAGAGGTTAAGCAACGTCCCCAGGGTCACACACTCAGTGATGTAGCCTGGTTTTGCACCCAGGTTATGGACCCCGGATCTGCATTACTAAGGCCCTAAGAGCCTGGAAAAAATGAACCTGTCTTAACCTCACAGTGTCCTCAACAATTTCAAGCTACTTCTGATGTCCTCACCTCCCCATTTAGTCCAGGACATACTGTCATTGCCTGTCTTTCTCCAAGGCTCTAGAATCTTCTAACAAAGATCCCTATTGACCCTCTATTATTCAGTGGAAACCTCCTGGACTCTCCAAGATATCTGACCTTTTAGCACCCCTACCGCCTGAAGCTCTCTCCTCCCTGTTTAAATGATGCCACTGTCTCCAATGTTCCTCCCCCTTTCCAGCCTCTCCTTCTTGGTCTATCTTCCTGCCTCCTCCATCTGCCTGTCCCTTCAATTTCAGTGGGCTCCCCGACTGACTCCCTGCTCAGGTGTCTGCTATCTCACTCCATACACGTTCCATGGCAAGCTCACCCATCTGTGGCTTCCACACCCATCCTCAGGGTGCTGTCTCCCAGACCCACATCTCCAGCTCTAAATCCACTCTAGAGACCCCTGCACCCCTCAGGAACATTCCATCTCAAGCTCTGCAGAGCCCAAGCCAACTTTACTATCTAAATCGTCCTCAAAAATCAAACCCACAGTAACAAAAACCCTCCCTGCCTGTATTCCCCATCTCAATTAATGGCGGCACCAGCATGGCTTGCCCTAGCCAGACACCTGGGAGGACGCCCATCTTCCTCCTCTCCCACCACATATGTCAGCTGCCACCTTCATGGGCTTTCTGGGTCCAAGATGGATCAGGTCCAACTGCTTCTTCATTCCCACTGCTACTGCCTTAGTGCAGTTCTGAATCACCTTCCAATCAGGCCAGGGGGCCTCTCACCTGGCCCGCGTGACACCACTCTCCCAGTCCACTGTCCCTCTCACTGTCAGCGTGGTGTCTTTTATGTGAATATCTGATCACTTCACTCCCTTCCTGAAAGCCTTGAATGGCTGCCCAAGGCCTACAGGATCAAACTCAGATTCTCCAGCCTGCAATGCCCTTCAGCCTCCTCCTGCCACCTTCCCAGCCTGTCACTCACCTGTGCACATACTGTACTATGGTGATAAGACACCCCTGCAGTTTCCCAAGAGTACTGAGCATGCATAACCTCTCTGTGCCTTATGCCTGCCATTCCCTCGGCCCAGATCATCGGTACAGCCCCCTGTTCACACGCTGAGCTCCGGCTCCCCTCTGTGAGTAGCTCCCTAGCAGCCAGCATGGCCCATGGTCCAGCACTGTACACCGCACTCAAACTCTTTGCTTCTCTGTCTCCTAATAGTAGACTTCAGAGGAAGAATTTTAGTCTTCTTTTATATCTTGATTATAATTGGCACAGTACTGTAGCTGCTACATGAATGGGAATAAAAAATGCTTCCCGGCAAATGAATATGAAAGCAAAAACAATAAAGTATGAGCAAACTGAACACAGCAGCATATTTAAAAAATACATTGTGGGGTTTACTACAGGAATGCAAGGATGGTTCATTATTAGGACATTAATGATAATAATTCACAATAGTAATAGATCTAATGAGAAAAATCATTTGATCATCTCCTTAAATATGAAAAGACATCTGGCAAAATATAACACCCATTCCTGAGTAAAAATACTAAATAAAATAGAAATTGATGGTTACTTTCCCTAACTTTTTTTTTTTTTCCTTTTTCTGAAGCTGGAAACAGGGAGAGACAGTCAGACAGACTCCCGCATGCGCCCGACCGGGATCCACCCGGCACGCCCACCAGGGGCGATGCTCTGCCCACCAGGGGGCGATGCTCTGCCCACCCTGGGCGTCACCATGTTGCGACCAGAGCCACTCTAGCGCCTGGGGCAGAGGCCACAGAGCCATCCCCAGCGCCCGGGCCATCTCTGCTCCAACGGAGCCTTGGCTGCGGGAGGGGAAGAGAGAGACAGAGAGGAAGGCACGGCAGAGGGGTGGAGAAGCAAATATGCGCTTCTCCTGTGTGCCCTGGCCGGGAATCGAACCCGGGTCCTCCGCACGCTAGGCCGACGCTCTACCGCTGAGCCAACCAGCCAGGGCTACCTAACTTTTAAAAATATATACAGACCTCAGTCCAAAAGCTAGTATCTCACAGACCCTTATATCACTACCATTTAACATTGTATTGGAGGCATTAATCAGTGTAACAAACAAGAGAAAACCATTAGAGCAGTGGTTCTCGAAGTGTGCACCAGGGTGCACTGGTGTGCCCTAGAAGATTTCCAGGTGTGCCCAATGGTATTCCAGAGAAATATGTGCCTGTTGGAGACCAAAAAACCAACAGGGTTTTTGGAGTTTAGATTTTTGGGGGACAGAGGTGTGGGGAATTGGCTGTAAGCTGACAATCTGCCCAACCCCCCACCTCACCTGCCTGATTAGGTTGCAAAAGGCTATTAAGCTGTGGTGCTGGATTGTTTACACTACCCCCCATGTTCCCCGGAAAGACTGGAGGCAAGTTTCTTCTATTCTTTGTTTGGTGTAAAGTTAAGATGATATGTATGGTGGGGGTTTGGATTGATGATTAAACACAAGGAATTGTCTCTTGAAGCCTTTTGGATTTCTATAAAAGAAGAATATGTGGCAATATCTAAAAAAGCTTTGAACATTTTACTATAATTTTCAACATCCTATTTATGTGAATTAGGATTTTCTACCCTCAACACAAGTAAGAGTAAAAAGAGAGGAATTCTTCAATGTATTGATGAGAAAATGAGAGTTTGCCTTTCAAATATATGCCCAAACATTGAAGAAATCTCTAGGACACATCAGGCTCATGTTTTTCATAAACACAAGAATGAAAAAACTTAACACATTCGTGCCGGGACCTGCCGAATTTACTAAATCTTACTAAGAGTGTGTGTGTGTGTGTGTATAAAGATAATTTTTTGTCATTTTTTAAATTTTTTAACCCCTTTTTTTACGAATTCTAAAAAGCATTACTCAAAAAATGTAACACAAAATGGTTTTGTTTGTTTGTTTTTTACAGAGACAGAGAGAGAGAGTCAGAGAAAGGGATAGACAAGGACAGACAGACAGGAATGGAGAGATGAGAAGCATCAATCATTAGTTTTTCGTTGCGCATTGCAACACCTTAGTTGTTCATTGATTGCTTTCTCATAAGTGCCTTGACCACAGGCCTTCAGCAGACTGAGTAACCCCTTGCTCAAGCCAGTGACCTTGGGCTCAAGCTGGTGAGCTTTTGCTCAAACCAAATTAGCCCGCGCTCAAGCTGGTGACCTCGGGGTCTCGAACCTGGGTCTTCCGCATCCCAGTCCTATGCTCTATCCACTGCACCACCACCTGGTCAGGCCATAAAATGTTTTGTGTTTTGTTTTGTTTTGTTTTGTTTTTCCTGAAGCTGGAAACGGGGAGAGACAGTCAGACAGACTCCCGCATGCGCCCGACCAGGATCCACCCAGCACGCCCACCAGGGGGCGATGCTCTGTCCCTCCAGGGCATCGCTCTGTTGCAACCAGAGCCATTCCAGCACCTGGGGCAGAGGCCAAGGAGCCATCCCCAGCACCCGGGCCATCTTTGCTCCAATGGAGCCTCGCTGCGGGAGGGGAAGAGAGAGACAGAGAAGAAGGAGAGGGGGAGGGATGGAGAAGCAGATGGGAGCTTCTCCTGTGTGCCCTGGCTGGGAATCGAACCCGGGACTTCTGCACACCAGGCCAACACTCTACCACTGAGCCAACCGGCCAGGGCCCATAAAATGTTTTTTAATGTCGGAATAAATTTAATTTTGTCATATTTATTTTGTTTAATTACCATAAAAGCACTCTTGGACTTTATATTTTTTTCTTTAATATTTGACTTAATTATTATAACATATTTCTCAGAAATTTGTATATATACTGCGCCTACAATTATTTGTAGGATTTTAAATGCGCCGACTTCAAAAAGTTTGAGAACCACTGCTTTAGAGGAATAAAAACAGCAAAGAAAAAGAGTAATGATATCTCTAGTTGTAGAAGATAAATTCTTTTGAAAATCCAAGTATCAATTTAAAAAACTAATAAATACACTAATAAAATTTAATAAGACAATAGGTTATAAAATCAATATATAAATCACTATCCTTATACATAAAATGAAGAGCTCATTTATAATAGCAGCAAAAGATATAGTAAATAAATTGAACAAGGAATGGCAAAGCCTATAGGAGAAAAACCTTTAAGATGAAAAGTAGGCTTATTCACATGGAAAGACATTCCATGCTCTTGGGAAAGATTCAACATCATAACAATGGCAAATATTCCTCAAGTTACTACACAAATTTCACATGGTCCCAATTGAAAAAAAATTTGGGAGCTAGGCGAGTTGATTCCAAAGTTCATATGGAAAAATAGTCAAGAAGAATAGCCAGGAAACTTCTAGAAAAGAAAGGCATTTTTTGGGAGAAAGATAGGTAGACCTATCAAATATTAAACCATACCACAAGGATTCACTACTTAAAGTAGCATGGAACTGGTACACGAAGAGATAGATAAATAAAATAGAAGGCCAGAAACAGGCCCAAGTACAAATGAAAATCTGCTTTATGATAATAGTAGTATCTCAAAGCAGTGGGAGAATGATAGATGTTCTAATAAAGAAGTAGGGATGGATCATTTAGAAAAAAATGAAATTGATCCAAACCTTTCATTATAAACCAAAACACTCTCCCAATGAATCAGAGATCTAAATATTAAAAAAGGAAATTATATATATGCTCAAAGAAAACATTGGTGAATTCCTTCAAAACCTGGATGTGGTAACCTCAAATCAGCCTAAGCCTGTGATAAAACAGCATGGCTCTCACATTGGTAGAATGAAATAAGCTCTGTCCCTAAAACAATTAAATTAATTTAAAAAATGTAAAAGCCCTAGGAATGGTAGGCAGACACCTTCTTAAGCATGACTTGAAAACCTATTTATCTGGATCGAGATGGAGTCTGGAGCATCCCAAAGGCAATAAGCAGAATGATGGCTACTGATTTAAGATTTTGATAAGTATTTCAAAAGTTATTTAGGAATACTGGTGTATTCTCAAACGGATGCCTTTGAACCTTTGCAAATGCACTTTAAAGATATTTCTGAGCCCTGGCCAGTTGGCTCAGCGTTAGAGCATCAGCCTGGCGTGTGGAAGTCCCTGGTTCGATTCCTGGTCAGGGCACACAAAAGAAGTGCCCATCTGCTTCTCCATCCTTCCCCCTCTCCTTCCTCCCTGACTCTCCCTTCACCTCCTGCAGCCAGGGCTCCACTGGAGCAAAATTGGCCTGGGCGCTGAGGATGGCTCCACGGCCTCCACCTCAGGCACTAGAATGGCTTTGGTTGCAATGGAGCAATGCCCCAGATGGGCAGAGCATCACCCCCTAGCGGGCTTGCCAGGTGGATCCTGGTCGGACACACGCAGGAGTCTGTCTCTCTGCCTCCCCACTTCTCACTTCAGAAAAATACAAAAAGAAAAAGAAAAAAGTATATATATATATATATATTTCTGATTGTACATGTAACGTAGAAACAATCAATGGCAGCTCATTCTAGATGGTAAGCCCTCTGTAGGAGGTTTACAGAAAGAAAAAGAAAAGATGCTATGATCAGCCTGTGACTCAAGACAGTGGTTAAATGAAATCAGTTTTGTATTCCTGAAAAGAAATTGTGAGCCGTCCTGGGCCCTGCCAGTTTATAAGCGTGGCCAGGACTGAACAGAGTGGAAGTCTGGTTGCCCTGCTGAGTTTACATGGAATCGTCCAGCCAAAGGTCAGCACAGGGCCCTTGAAAGGGTTTTTCAAAAAGGACTGACAAGTCTCAACTGAGCGAATATTAAATATGAGGAAGATCCTTTTTCCCCTCCATTTCATTCCAGCCAAGAAAATGACTCAGCTCAGAGTCTTGACAACCTCACATATTTTTCCGACCCTCAACCCTCACCCTGAAAGTGAGGTTACCATCTGAAAGCCCGGGAAAAATAATCATAACATTCTCTCGTGGGCTGGACTCTCTCACATGGCCAGTGACCCTCAATGGCTTTGGGGGTGAAAGCGTCTTTGGATTTCTCTGTCCCTTGTGTTTTCGGACAGGCTTTCTTTTGTGACCTGAACCACATCGATCACCTAGAATCCCAGTGTAAAGAAAGAGTATCAGTTTCATCTGCATTTGCTATGAGCTTTGAGGTACGTCCATATGCATATGTGTATATTAGTACTGTGCCTGGCACCTAATTATTAGGCATTTATAATCATCATTATTACCATTCCTACTACTACCAGCTGATGTGACATAACACCAAAGAGCAACAAAATAACATTGCCTAAATTTTATTGACTTAATCTTTCCAAATGCTGACAAATTACTAGCCTCAGCCATTTAAAAATCACATTTCTAATGAAATAATTCTATCTGCAGTGAGTGTGAAAGAAATTACTACAGCAGGGATTTTCACAAAGTGAATTAAGTCATTATAAAAATTGACCTTGTTGGTCCTCAATTAAAAGTCTGGTAGGACGCAATGCCATTATTCCATAGCTTGCTAAGCCTTGAGGAAGAGATTACTGCTCACGTGTCTCTGCTGTGAATGTTTTCATAATCCCTAAAAAGTTTCAAAAAATTTTTTTTCAATGATAAATGCTACAGGACTTTTCCATTACTGATATTATCTATTAGCCATTCCTTTATCTCAAATACTTCTGAAATGGAAAACATTCAAATGAAGCTTTCTGAAAATAATCATGTGTTCTTCTATCGAGTTATTTTTTCATACTCCTGTTTTAGAGCTGGGAAAATACAAATATGTACATATAAAATCTCCAAGTCTAGACTTACTTGGGCTCTAGCTATTTAGAGTCTACGTTTGGTGTTTTTTAAACCCCTAGGACACATTCCTTCCCTTCATCTCTGTGACTCCTGGTCACCCTTCTCAGTATGTCTGGCTAATCTTCCTGATATTTCTGGGGCATAAATGGACACAGAATGTGTGACTGAGAACAAATCAGATAGGAATGTCTTTCTGGACCTTTTTTTTTTTTACATAAAAGGAGATTTTCCTTTATTGATATGGAAATGAACAGATGTCTGATAACCTTCTGCCAGGCGGGACCATTTCTGCTTACTCCAGGGAATTCCTTTGGGCTGATGTTCTACTGGGCTCACACTGTCAATTGAAAAGTTCTGTCCCAGATATCAGAATTATCTAGGATAGCCCCGAAATGGGAGATTCATTCCTTGGCCCCCGTTTCTGGCCTAGTGCCTTGACTGTGTATAAAACAGCAAAGATGCTCTTGCCAATAAATATAAAATGGTTTTCTATTTACATGTTGAAACACTGCAATAGGTAAAGGACTGTTTTACTTAAAATCCCACCACTTCACAAATTCACATTCTTTTGTGTGTGTTTTTCTGACCACTTCCACTTACCAGCCCTAGAAAAGAAATGATAAAAACCCAGTAAGTGTTTTTTTTACTGACTGAGGTAGTAAAAATCAGTCTGAGTGTTTTATGATCTACCACCAGGCAAACCTTTATTCACCCAGGTACGCTGCTATTTGAAAGGCTGAATCCAGGACATCATGAAAGTTTATATGAGCTCATAATTGTCACTTCTACATTCTGGAGTCTGTTTTACTCTTAAACCTGCCTCTCCTGTCTGTCCCTTTCCAGGAACTGCAAACTCCATGCACAAGGCCAAATACATCAGCATCGTCCTTCTCTCTGAGTTCTACGCACATCTGTGTCTCCTTCCACTTGCCGCCTCAGTTTATATTATCCCCATCCACCAAGTGGCCACATGTCTACTGAGGATGCTCAGGACAGGGCGGTCACACCTCAGGCCACCAGAGTCACTGTCTAACTACTGGCCCACCAGTGCTTCACCTCCCCTTTTTAACCAACTGTCCCAGAGACAAAACTGGAGCAATTCAACAGGGCTTGCTACCTGCCAACAGGCATAGCGTGAGAACTCAGAGCAGGATGGCATTTGGGAAATGCACTGATGGAATCAGAAACTGAAAGCAAAATTGTTTTGTAAGAAAAACCCTAAATTCTGTAAAACAGAAGCACACCAGAATCTTGTCTAGTTAATAATCATCAACCCTCATGTCTGTCCCTTATCTAGGATAACTTTTATGACATTCTAACAGTTTGACTCCTTTCCTCCCTTGGTGTGTCAGTGGAAGGGTTAAAAATACAGAGGACAACTGACTCAATGTCACTAAACATATACATCAGTGGTAGAGAAAGACTTAAAACCAAGTCATCCTAAACTAGTAAAGTTCCCAGATGGGCTAGTCTGCCTTTAACTTTTAAATGCCTGTTTAGGAGACTGGTAATCCCACCCAATAGAAATTAATACCTATTTAAGAAAATATTCCCCAAATAGGGTTAAGCATCTTAAGTGAATTACAAAGATGATTTTTTACTAATTACCCTTCATTTTTTTTTTAATTATTTTTATTTATTTATTCACTTTAGAGGAGAGAGAGAGAGAGAGAGAGGGAGAGAAGGGGGAGGAGCAGGAAGCTTCAACTCCCATATGTGCCTTGACCGGGCAAGCCCAGGGTTTCGAACCGGCAACCCCAGCATTTCCAGGTGGAGCGAGGCTTTACCCACTGCGCCACCACAGGTCAGGCCTAATTACCCTTCAAAAACATGTCTTTATCTCCCAGACTCTTAGGGCAAACTACATGCTGGAGTCACAATGACATCTCTTGTTTGAATGGACCTTAACTCCTTCTGTGCCTGAGGGCTACAGAGGTCCACAGTTTGCTCATAAATCCAGTTCTGAGCAGAAGAAAGGTCTTGTCTCTGAGCTACATGAGCCTCCCTCCATTGTGCCCAAGAGAACACAACCTTTGATTAAAACATTGCAAACTTTAAAGGTATAGTAAAAATTGAACCTAACCTGAGGGTACCAATGCTTTAAAAAAAAAAAACAAAAAAAAAACAACACTAAAATTATTACTCCCAGGGCCATGCAGAATATTTTTAGTTAAAATACCTTGTTTTTAACTAACAAGGTATTTTAGGCCCCATTGAGGCCCCATACCTTGTTACTAACAATAAGATAATCCAAACCACCATTGGTTTTCATTAAGTCTTATGCATTCCCCTGTACCAAAGGTCATATTATATTGTGCTCTGTCACATGTAAAACCCCAGACAACTGTGACACTGTGTGGTACTCCTGTGTGCGCTTAAAGTGATCCAGTGTGACTGTCCCTGCTGGTGTAGTGCACTGAGATGTGGCCAATACAACGCTCCTTCTGGAGTCATTGCTTTGACAACATGACCAGTTTCCCAGCATCTCTCTTATTTCATTACATAACTAAAACTGGCAAATATATTCAGCTGCCTCCTACAACACTGTGAATGAGTTTCCCAGGCTGCTTCAACGGAACTAAAACTCAACTTTGTTACATGACTCCACAAAGCACGATGGATGGATTTATGTTTCAATATTTGTTTCTTCTCCCTCTAGAATTCCTTCCCTTCCTCCATGTTTGTGAGAAGGGTATGTTTTGATTTACCTTTGCAAACAAGAGCACTCAAACAAGAAGCTATTGTAAGAACAGGTCTTCAAGAATGTTTTAGAATGATCTGATAGGCTACAAGTTATTATAATTTCCAAATTGGATAAAGAAGATGTGGTACATATATACAATGGAATGCTACTCAGCCATAAGAAATAATGACATCGGATCATTTTTTTTTTTAAAGATTTTACCCATTCATTATAGAGAGTAGACAGAGACAGAGAAGGTGGGAGGACCAGGAAACATCAACTCCCATATGTGCCTTGACCAGGCAAGCCCAGGGCCCCGAACCAACAACCTAAGTTTTTCCAGGTTGACGCTTCATCCACTGCGCCACCACAGGTCAGGCTACATCAGATCATTTACAACAACACAGATGGGCCTTGAGAGCATTGTACTGAGTGAAATAAGTAAATCAGAAAAAGCTAAGAACTGTATGATGTCACACATAGTTGGGGTATAAAACTGAGACTCGCCCTGGCCGGTTGGCTCAGCGGTAGAGCGTCAGCCTAGTGTGTGGAGGACCCGGGTTCGATTCCCGGCCAGGGCACACAGGAGAAGCGCCCATTTGCTTCTCCACCCCTCCGCCGCGCTTTCCTCTCTGTCTCTCTCTTCCCCTCCCACAGCCAAGGCTCCATTGGAGCAAAGATGGCCCGGGCGCTGGGGATGGCTCTGTGGCCTCTGCCTCAGGCGCTAGAGTGGCTCTGGTCGCAACATGGCGACGCCCAGGATGGGCAGAGCATCGCCCCCTGGTGGGCAGAGCGTCGCCCCATGGTGGGCGTGCCAGGTGGATCCCGGTCGGGCGCATGCGGGAGTCTGTCTGACTGTCTCTCCCTGTTTCCAGCTTCAGAAAAATGAAAAAAAAAACAACAAAAAACAAACAAACAAACAAAAAAACTGAGACTCATGAGGGGTTGGGGGAGGGGAGGGGCACAAAGAAAACCAGATAAAAGGTGACAGAAGACAATTTAACTTTGGGGGAGGGGTATACAGCACAATCAAATGTCAAAATAATCTAGAGATGTTTTCTCTCAACATAAGTACCCTGATTTATCAATGTCACTGCATTAAATTTAATAAATAAATTAAAAAAAAACATAAAACTGAGACTCATGGACATAGATAAAAGTGAAGTGGTTACCAGGGTGAGGGGAGTAAAGAGGGACAAATATATGGTGACGGACAATTATTTGACTTTGGGTGATGGGCACACACAATTAACAGACCAAATGCTATAAAAAATGTTTACCCAAGACCTATGTACTCTTATTGATTAATGTCACACCATTAAATTTAATTTCTAAAAAAAAAAATGAATGTTTTAGAATTATCTGAAAGGCTGCAATTTATTAGATTTCCAAATACCTAATGCTATGTCTTTAATAACCAAGGTTCTCCCAAATGTATTACATGGTCTAGTATGGTTATATGATTTCACACACTCCACATTCTTCTTGGTAGAAGAATAAATTATGAATTGCACATTCTGTGGGTAACATCTGTACCCTTCATTAGAATATAAGCTCCATGTGGACAAGGACTGTAGGTAGCTGTTATTTCATTGCAGTGCTTAACACTGAGCCTTGAATGCCATGGGAAATCAGAGAATCAAATGACAAATGATGAAAAGAGCAAGTAAGTCTGTGAGTGAAGGGAGTGTACAACTAAGGCATGAAAGAAGGTTTTAGAATCCCTGAGACTTATTCTTGGGGTGTCCTGACGGTTCTATTATCAAACTACCAAAATGGCACACAGACAACAATCCACAAGTTAATTATTCATGAGATAAATTCAGGATTCATAAAACCAGCTTTCTCGGTGGTCCTTTTCCACATTTCAAATTTTACGACATTTGTGGATATTTGCTTAATTTAACCCTTGCATGTGAAAACAGCAATGTGGGTGTATTTGAACAAGCAGAGGAGGCAGGCAGATGTAGTTGCTTGCATCTAAGGTCCACAACCCAAATTCCAGTATTTCAAGTCACAGATATACAAATTAGGAAATGCCATTGAATGAACCCTATCTCACAGCAATCTACACTGTGTTCTTGATATTTCTAACCAGTGATAAAAACTCTTTTAAGGGTAAGAGTAAATATTATCATATGATAGCACTTGGACCCAACAGCGCAAATACAATCGCATTGTGTTTGGCTCTGGAGGTGCTTGGCACACACCCAGCCCGCAGGGTTGCCTGGACAACCAAGCTTGCTTGGTGCTGGAGCAGGCCAAAAGGTAAATGTGCTCCAAGGAGCTCTCCACCCCTTCATCTTCCTCAGACAGATGCTAGGGGGAAATGCTGGCTTTCCAATGGATGTTTCTGTATTTGTGATCCTGGGAAAAAGAAAGGACCACAAACAGGCAATGAGAAACACTACCTCCGCTTGCTTTTACTTCTCGCACCGACATTTCTGTAAAGGATCGCGGGTGAGGGTGGGGAGGGGGAAATCTAATGAACCAGCCAGCAGTCCTGGTGGAGGGCAGAAAGGAAGGGCTCCCAGGATCTGGTGTCAGCGTGTCCCCTGCGTGCCACCCAGTAAAGGTTTGCGGATGCGTGGGAAGTGGGTCTGTCTCATCACTGCGCAGGTCCAACAGGGTGGCCGGGCAGGTGCGGGGATCATGGAAAGGGGCTCTACGGAATGGAGAACAGCAGGACAAGTAAACTGAGGCATCAGCCGTGGGGGATGAGGCCTAAAGCCTTGGAAGGCTCTAAGCTCTGCGCTCCACCGGGTCCTGGCAAGAGAGACGCGCGGGGTCACACACCCCCACCCGGGCCCCAAAGCTGCCCAGCCCGTGCCAGCGCCCCCTAAGGTGCGGAGTAGCCCCTAGCGCCGTCAGGGCTGTTCCGGCCTCCGCGAGGTACGCAGTGGCAGGAGGGACAGCTGTCGTGGGCTGTGGAGCTACGAAAACTCCGGGCCACCCTCCCGCCTCCCTGCGCGGCGCTCACCTTGCCCGGGAAGGGCCCCGGGAGCAGCAGCTTCAGTGCCTGCCTCTTCAGCTCCACCAGGCGGGCGTTGCAGTTCTCGCACCAGACGCCGCGGTCCGAACCGGGGGAGGAGCCGCCACCGCTGCATGAGCCTGGGGAGCCAGTGCCGAAGCCCGGGGAGCCGCCCAAGGAGCCTGGCGAGCTGGTGCCAATGCCTGGAGAGGCGGGGCCCGGGGAGCCCGTGAAGGAGCTCGGAGACGAGGTGCCCGAGCCGGGGGATGGGGTCCCCGACGAGCCGAGCGCTGAGCCCGCGCCCTCGGGGGTGGGCCGGCTGCCGGCGCGGGACTCCTCGTACGCTTTCCGGTACCAACTCTCGGGGGAGAAGGGTGCCATGGGCTTGGTTGGGGAGCAGACTTCATTAACCTGCGGGAAAGACACGCCGGTGTCAGGGTCGTCCTCTGGCGGATATGCCCGCCACTGAAGACCCGGCCGAGAGCCAATGGCGCGAGTTTGGGATCGCTCAGAGCCCTGCAACCAAAACTGCTTCGTTAATTGTCCTTAAGTGAGTCCCCAACGCCCAATGCCCCCTGCGCCGGTTCCCGGGAGCCTGTAGAGAAGGAGTTGGCTCGCTCAGGGGGTTTCAATGATTTCGGCAGGGGAGACCCATAAATTCAGAGACCTGCGCTTTTGAACCCTACACCCATACCATCAAAAGCCCAGGCTCAAGATCCTGGAAGCCGCTATACCGGGGTTGGGGGGAGGGGGCTGTGACTTCTGGATTTTTATTCATTCATTCTGGATACATCCCTCTGGATCCAGGGAAATTATCCCAAGGAACGGCAGAGAATTCATGGAAAACCCTCCAGTTCGACAAAACTCTCCCTTTAAGTACAGGAATGCTGCCAAAGTTACGGGTGCGGGGAAGGGGAGGAACAAGAGGGCTGAAAAAATTCCCAGGGCTCCTCGAGTGTGCGGCATCCCCGCGGGCAGACCCGCCTCCGCGCGCACACCCGGCGGCGGCGGCGCCTCTGCAACGAGAGGAGAGCTCCGAGCCGCCCTGCGGCAACGCACGGTTCCTGGAAAGGGGGGACCCCGGCAGACGAGGGTCGGGGGACGAATCTCCGCATCACGACTTACCCCGCATTTCTTGCCCCTGGTGGAAACCGCAAGCCTCTCTTTATTCCCAGCTACCGAATTCATGGTGGCTTTTCCAGAAGAGAGTGCCTAAATGTTACACCACCACTACATCCACAAGGTCTTCCAACCTAGAAGGGTCCCCCAGTTGTAGGGGGGCTGTCTTTTGGCCCACAAGTCAAGGGGATGGGGGTATAAAAGCAAATGGACCCCACAAGTAGTAGCACCAATTTGCAGAAAATGTTGGATTGGGCGGTTTAGCCTTTCTTCAAATACTGCTTTTCCTCATCCTCTTCTGCCTCCTCCCGTCACACGTTCTCTTTTCACGGTCACGTCCAGATAATTGGCATTTCCCTCAGCCAAATAAGTCTGTGTTCCTCCACCAGGGAAAGGAGGCTTACAATCAGGGCACGTGGCAGCCGCAGAGAAGGTGAGCGAGCCCTCGCCTTGCCCTGTGGGCGAGCTGGCTGTGGGAACTTGTCTCCTTCACGCAGCTTGGTAACTGAGTTCAAAGAAATTCTCCCAAAATATAAAGATCCAGACTCGGGGAGGAGCCTCAGCGTGTCGCGGAGCCAATATCCACCAACCCGTTCTGCCTGACAGTTGCGCGAGGGCAGGGAGAAGGGCGGCTCGGCAGGGCCCGGCGCAGTCCGTGATCAGGACGCGCTTGTGCGCCCCGGTGCAGCGCGGAGCTTGGGAACCCGCGGCCTCGCCGCCCAGGAGCCCGCCGCCTGGCTGCAGTCGCCGCGTGGGCCGGGATCCATTTTAGGTTGCGGCGCTCCTGCCAGACATTGAGAAGCAGAGAGCCGGCTGGGGGATGGGGGATCGTAAATCTCGCTCCTTGCGGGGAAGTTCCTGGTGAGTGGCCCGCGTCCAGGGCTCTAATGAAACACCGCTGCGCGCGCCTGGATCCGAGGGGCCGCGCCGAGCCAGCAGGGCTGGACAGAAACGCGCCCGCGCCTCCCCCGCCCCCAAGTTCTTTCTGTTTCTGGCGAGGCTTGCAGTTCTGCCTTTGAAACGCCGGGTAAAAGGGATTGAGTCACAAACAAGTCCGCAAACATGCCGGGTCCTCCCCCCGCCCTTTGTTCTCTCAGACTTGCCCTGCAAATCTTTTCTGGATTGGCCCTACCGGCCCCCGGCCACGGGGCCACGGTTCCAACCACTGCCCCGGGGGAGGGGGAGGGGGGAGTCCCCACCTGCCCAGTCCCTATCTGCGAGGTGCCCAGCTGCTTGGCGCTGGGACAGGTGAGCCCAGGATCAAGAGAGCAGCTGCGGAGCAGAGGAAACTGAGGGCTTCGCCGCGCTGCACTCGCACAGCGTGGACGGCGCGGGCCCGAGGAGGGGGTGTGTGCGAACTGGCCTTGGCCTCGCCTTGCCCGGGAGGGTCCCCTCGGTACTCCTCCTTCCTCGATTTCCCGCACCTGGGGCCCACGGTGCCCCGGGAGCACCAGTCATCATCCCCTCTCGGATCCCCCACCTACCCACCCCGGCGCAGCGCCCGAGAGCGTAGGAAGCCGAGCTCCACACGTGGCTGCTCCGGGGTATCATTTTTCATTCCCTGGGAGAACATTTCTTCTGGTGAGCCAGCAGGTCTGTTTTGTTGTGACCTTTAATTAACACCCCGCGAAACGCCTCTCGAAGGACCGGCTCAGGGCGGGGATCACGTGAGGTGTAATGGCATCTCGGCGCCGCGGAGAGACCCGGCATGGGGGTGGGCGAGTGCGCGAAGGACGTTTGGGGCTTTTTAGTCGCTAGTTCCTTCTGTGATATGGAGTCGGCAAAAAGGGAGTATTACGGGGGGGGGGGGGGGGGGGGAATACCGGGATACCGGGGCAACGCCCCCACGCACACCCTGCCTTCCTCAGGGAAAATTCTTTTTCTGTGCCTCCCGCGCGCCCACCGCAGCCCTTGCGTGAGAATATTTCAGTCACCAAAGCGAGGTAAGGAGCTCAAAATGAAGACGTCGAGAACAGTATGGAAGTTTCCATTACGTCCCTACTTCCCGTTTAAAAGTGATCAGATCAAGAGAAGACCTTGGATGGGGGGTGGGAGTCAGGTACGCCTTCAAGGCAGCCCACGCCAGATCCCAGCTGCAGATGTACTCCCGAGAGGTGCCTCGGGAAACAGCATCACCATTAGCTACGCGTTGCTTATCCGCGGAAAAGCAGCGCATGGCCAGGTGAAATGGACCTGCCGCGGATGGGGAAGGTGGGGTGTCGAGGAAGAACTACTGGGAAGCTGCGAGATATACCTTGGAGACAGAGTCCTGAGCTGGTCTGATTTGCATCCCCAAGTAGCTGTATCCCTAAAACGTGTTTAGTGATCTCGGAGCGCCCCCTGTTGATCAAAGTTTACAATCGGAGGCACCGCGAGAGTGATTTGAGGCTTTTTAAAAAATGGGTGTGCCTGACTTGTGGTGGCGCAGTGGATAAAGTGTCGACCTGGAATACTGAGGCCGCCGGTTCAAAACCCTGGGCTTGCCTGGTCAAGGCACATATGGGAGTTGAAGCTTCCAGCTCCTCCCCCTGTTCTCTCTCTCTCTCTCTCTCTCTCTCTCTCTTTCTCTCTCTCTAATAAAATAAATAAATAAATAAAATTAAAAATAAAAAAAAACCACCAAAAAAAATGGGTGTAAAATTTACATGCAAAGAAATGCACTTGTGTTAAACGTACATAATATGAATTTTGATCAAAGTATGCTCCCACTTAACCCACAACGTCTATCAAGGTATAAATTACCATCTCTCCAGAAAGTTCTCTCGTCTCTTCCCTACCCATCACAACACAATCACTGCTCTGATTTCTATCACTATAAACTAGTTTTGTCTGACCTTGAACTTTTTATTCCTAAAAATTCATGCAATATGTATTCTTTAGTGTTTGACTTCTTTTGCTTAACGTGAGGTTTTTAGTTTCACGTTGTTGCTAGTATTCCTCTGTTTTCTATTTGTACTGTTTTTCATTCCTGTCCCTCCTGCCTTCCTGTTAATTGAATGCTTTAGTATTCTGCTTTCATCCTTTTAGCTCTAAGGTTTTTAAAATGAATCTTTAACTTGTCATGGGCTACTTAGAGTTAACATTGTGTCTCTTCACCCAAAATAAGAGAGACTTGCAACAGTGTAATTTCATTTTATCTCCCTCCTTTGTGCTACATTTTATCATACATACATGTAATATATTTTATATATACATACATTATAGAACCCACAATTCAATCTTATCAATTTTACTTTAAGCAATCTGTTTTTTAGTAAAATAATAAAATTTTAAATATGTGGTTTTTATATTTACTCAGTTTTACCATTTCTGGGACTCTCTTTTTCCTAAAGAGCCAGCTTTCCAACTGGGTAATTTCCCTCCAAACTGAAGAACTTCCTTTAGCACTTCTTGCACTAAGGAACTCCTGACAACATGTTCTCCTAGCTTCTGCATATCTGAAAATGTCTTTGATTCACTTTTGCCCTTGAAGAGTAGTTTAATTGGATATATAATTCCTGGTTGGTGGTTATCTTTCTTTCAGCTCTTTAAAGTTGCCATTCATTGCCTTTTGACCTTCCTTAAAAGTCAGCAGTAATACTTACGGGAATTCTCCTCTATATAGTGTGTCCTTTTTCTCTGGATCCTTTGAAGATTTTCTCTTTACCATTGATTTTCAGCAGTTTAACTATAGTGTTCCTGGATGTAGTTTTCTCTGTATTTATTCAGCTTAGAGTTTGCTGAATTTCTAGGATCTTTAAGTCAATCTGTAGGTTTATCACCAAAATTGGGGAAATTTATAATTACCCCCGTAAGTCACTAAGGCCCTGTTCACCATCTGAATCTTTAGCCCTCTAGTGTTAAAATAGGTAATGCTTGTTGATCCTTGAGTAAGTTCACCATCCTTTCTTCTGCTATCTCCAATCTCTGTTCAGCCCATCCAGTGAATTCTTCATTTTAGATATTGGACTTTTCTATATATATATATATATATATATATATATATATATATATATATATATATATATATATATATATATATATATATATGGGTTCCAATTCTCTGCTTCTTTTTCCTTTAAATCTTCAAACATAATTATAACAGCAGCTTTAAATTTCTTGTCTACTAACTCCAACATCCAGCTCATTTGGGGGTCACTTTCTATTAACTGATTTTTCTCTTGACTTTGAATCACATCTTCCTGTTTCTTTTAGATTCAGTAAATTTTAACTGTATGCTGAATATTATGGCTATTACAGTATAGAGGTGCTAGGTTCTCTTATCTTTGAGGAGTATTGATTTTGTTTAGTAGCCAGTTAAGTTAGTGGTGGATTACTATGAATTTGTAAAGACTTGGCTTTATGCTTTATTAAAGTGGTTCCATTTAGTTACCCTTTGAACTAAGAAAAATCCCTTAGTTCTGGGACTTGATCTTTACTGCTGAAGTATGGCACTGCTGGGGTTTGTGTGGAAACCCTAAAGTGTTTGCTGAGCCCCTGTAACTTGGGACTTGTACTCCAAACTCTGCTTTCCTGTGGAGACAGGAGCTGAAATTTCTATTCCACTCTTTCAGCTTCTAGATGTTTCTTTCCTCTGGGCTCTTCCATGTAGTCATAATTCACAAATGTTACCCGAGGATTTGAGGGGCATTTATGTGGGTTTTAGGGCTGCCTCACCTTGGCTCTCTTCATTCCAGGCCTCGCCTTCTCCCTTGCCAGCTACAGCCTTGAACTCCACCATGTAATAATACTTCAAACCAACAAGACTGGCCTCCCCTTGAATTATAACCACCATACCCAGCAGACAGGAACACCCATCCAACCCTTTTTTCAAAGACTGAGTCTTTGAGTACCCTCCAGTCTCTGCCTGCTTTGGGCCACTCTCCAGTGCCTTTATATAGGTTTTATGTTATTGTTACGCAGTTTGTAATTTTTTTCCCTTGGGAAATTCAATCATGTATAAAGTACAGGTACTCCTTAATTTTAGTTTTAATGTGGCTTTTTAAACCTACCTTAGGTTTTTAGAATTGTTATTATTTCAAGAGTTTTTATTCTGTGGGTTAGCAGCCTAAAAAGTTAGTCTTCAAAGAACCTAGCTATAATTTTATTTTCTGTTAGGCTGAAGGTTTCTAATGATGCAACCAAACCCTTCACTGATATAGATAGATAGACAGATAGATAGATAGATAGATAATAGAGAGATTTCTCATGTCTTCACATTTGAGGCTATTGACAGAATTACTTCAAGATTTAGGTTAAAAAACTCACTTGTTTTATGAATTTTTATGAATGAAAAAATTACATACTGATTTCTAAAAGTCCAGAGCTTCTAAAAACACAAGTTTATTTATTCCATTGATACCCCTGGGTAAAAAACAGTATCTCCCTATTACATCTCTAAGTACAAAGTGCAAAAAATTAAGGTCCATTACCTGGCTGAGAATGAAATCCTTATTCCATATCCTTTGTTGCTTCATTATTAAATGAACATAACATCTTTGGAAGTGCTTCATGGGACTTTTATATTTTCATAAAATGCAATTTAGCTTCCTCATTATTTATACCTTGAGAGTGAGTCACTCATTAATTTTATAGCTAAAATATTTTATGTCACTGTGTTTTTCAAGTCTGAAAGTCTAAATCAGAAATAAAAGCCCAAAATCAGGCTGGCAACTTCTAATCGCAAAGCAGAGAGCAGAATAGAACAGATTCTGCTCCTTTTTAATATTTTTCTTCTGAAATGATTTCCAGATCAGTTGCCAACAGAGTGAGTGGAGTGCATGTGCCAGAGACGGCTGTGTTTCTTCTTAAAAGATAATTAAAGCAGCTTACACTGTCCATGTGGTATTATGAATATATAGACAATATTTGCATATGATCTACTGGTGTTCTGGGGACCATCTGATCATGTGTGGGCTGCCAAAGGCATCAGCAAGCTGGTGACTTTCATCTGTGGACTTGGTCACTGTTGTAGTTTGAAAGGAGGGTTGTTATCCCACAAGCTGAGAGCAACTTTCTGTTCCTGGACTCTCATTTCAATCCTTAATCATTTTATCCTCATCAATTCCTTTCATGCTAAATTCCAAAGTTGACAGTTGGATTTAGTCTAAAGGTGATAGTTCAGAAAATAAAGGTATAGGTCCTGGCAGGTTGGCTCAGTGGTAGAGCGTCGGCCTGGCGTGCAGGAGTCCAGGGTTCGATTCCTGGCCAGGGCACAGAGGAGAAGCGCCCATCTGCTTCTCCACCCCTTCCCCTCTCCTTCCTCTCTGTCTCTCACTTCCCCTCCCGCAGCCAAGGCTCCATTGGAGCAAAGTTGGCCCTGGGCGCTGAGGATGGCTCTGTGGCCTCTGCCTCAGGTGCTAGGATGGCTCTGGATGCAACAGAGTGACCCCCCAGAGGGGCAGAGCATCGCCCCCTGGTGGGCATGCCAGGTGGATCCCGGTTGGGTGCATGCAGGAGTCTGTCTGACTGCCTCCCCATTTCCAGCTTTGGAAAAATGCAAAAAAAAAAAAGAAAGAAAAGAAAGGTATAGAAAGAGAAAGGGTGTGGACCAAATTTGTGTACTTAGAGTGATATTCTTCTTTGGGGGTTGGAATGTGTTATTTTTACTTTGCTTTGAGGTTGGAAAAGACAAGTTATTAAAAGCAGAGAGGAGGGTCAGACAATGAGCACTCAGCCCAATGACTTTGAGCTCCATATGGGACTAGCATGGATGGTACTGTCACCTATCACAAGAAGTAGCCTCTTTTGAAAAGGGACCATGGCACCCTTTGTATTTCCATAATCATGAAGGAAGAGAAACAACCTACGTGTGTTTTACAGGGAATGGGCTTAATAACTTACAGTATAGTCAGGTAATGGAGTACCATGCAGTCACTAAAAATGTTTTCATAAAATTAATTTTATGAAAATAAAGGAAACACATTGATACATTAGTGTTAAGTATAAAAAAATTTTTATGTATATACAGTATGATGATAATTCACCAAAACCAGAAGAAAATTGCATACACATCAGGAAAAAAACTAGAATTGAACATCAAAATATTAAGAATATAACAGCTCTCTGGGAGTTTGCAACTGAAAGTTTTTTAGACAAATGTAACATTATTATCATTATTATAAGAAAAACAAAAAAGGAAACTAAAGCAAGTTTCAATTTTAGAAAAGGGATCACAAGGAGCCAAGAAGGTAAAGAGTTGGATACCCCACCCGCATCCATGGTCAGTGTGCCCAGACACATACACACACACATATATACACACATACACACACAGAGACCGACATACATTCGCATACCTGTACTCCTAATCAAAAGCCGGCTACAAAAAGACAAAGCTGGAGGGGGAGATGGGTAGAGAATACTGGTGATTAAAAGTTAAAAATAAATATTTTACACCCTTTGGCTGGTAGCACAGTAGATCAAGTATTGTCCCGGAGTGCCAATGTTCCCAGCTCAATCCTGGTTCCGCTGGTTGGAGCCCTGGACAGGACATGTATGACAAGCAATCAGTGGCTGTACAATTAAGTGGAACAGCAACTTGATGCTTCTCTCTCCTTTTCTCTCTCTCTCCTTTTCTCTCTCTCTCAAATCAATGGGAAAAAATAATAACTATTTTACAGTAAAATAGGAGTTCAAAGCACTTGACCAAAAAAAGAAAAAAAAACTAATAATACTTCATCTGTCTTTACAACTTCATAACTTTGGAGTTAGGAATATAAGGGAAGAACCCAGAGCCATTCAGAGGGGGTTGGCCTGCCCAGAGACACAGACCCAGCCAAGGAGAAACACTGGCAGACCTACATTTGGTCCCCAACCACAAGCCACATGTGGTCTCAGTATCTGTAGTATAGCACAAGTTGGGGATAGGTGGGGCACAGGAAGACTATGGACGTCTAAGACGTAAAATCCAACAATCTCCTACATATCTGGTTGATGACAGTTCTGAGAGACGTAGAACTAGAACAGAATGGCATTGCATGAGGGTGCCAGGAAACACTGCTTACTCAGTGTACAAGCAGGTCAAGTAAAGAGGTCAGCAGGTCAACGGAAACAGATACAGAGTTAGGGAGCTCAAAGACAGGTAAGAGATTCCCCCTGGATGAGTCAGCGAGAGACCCTTGGGGAGGCGACCGGGCCTTGGAGGGTGGATCAGAGATTAGGAGAAGGAGGGAAAGACATCAGACAAGAGACAGACACCCAGAAGGAAAGAACAGGAGGTCACAATTGAGTCATTTTCCCAGAACTGAGATTTCCTTTGAGAGTATAGAGGGATAGAACCACATTATATGACAGTTTGGATGTCAAGTTTAGGAGTTTGAACTTAAGGCAATGCAAACACAGGAGTTTTTGTAAGTGAGGGGTAATGCCAAGACCACACCATGATATTAACCTGGTAGCTCTCTGTTTAAAAAAAAAAAAAAAAAAAAGCTGAAGCATTAATACACAGAAGTAAACATACCATTTAGGAGGTAAAAAGCGATAGGAGGTCTTAATTAGAAAACAAACAACCCCAATGCAAAAGATGTAACCAAATATATCATCAGAGAAGCTATACAAATAGCTAATAAGCACATGAAGCAATGCTCAACATCCTTAGTCATGATGGAAAAGAAAATTTAAAACCACAAGTAAATACCACTTCATACTAACTAGAAAAACTATAATGAAAAGGACAGACAATAACTTCGTGAGGATATGGAGAATGAGAACCCTCAAACATTTCTAGTGGGAATATAAAACGGTGTGGTCACTGTGTGGCAATTTCTCAAAAAGTCAAATATAAAGTTACTGTGCTACCCATCAGTTCCACTCCTAAGTATCTTATCTATTCAAGAGAAATAAAATCAGACATGCAAACAAAGGCATGCACACAAAAGTTCATAGCAGCATTATTGATAATAGCCAAAAAGCAGTAACAGCTGGTAAAAGGATAGAGCAAATGCAGTATATCTTATGCAATGGAGTGTTATTTAGCAATACAAAGGAAAGAAACAACCAGAAGGACTGATTCATGCTACAATGTAGATGAACCCCAAGAATGTTAGTCTAAGTGAAAGAAACCAGACATGAGAGACCACATATATTATATGACTTCACTGACATAAAATGTTCAGAAAAGACAAATCTATAGATTCAGGAAGCAGATTAGTAGTTGCCCGCCAGGGGCTAGAGGTAGAAGCAGAGATTAACCGCAGGCGTATCTGTGGAAGTGGGGAGATGAAAATGTTATGAAAGTGACTTATGGTAATGACTGCACCATTCAGTAGACTTACCAAATGTGGAGTTGGGAATAAAAGAGAGGGACCATGGAGATTTTTAAAGGTGAGGTAGTGAAAGGTAGGACATAAAAGGAAAAAAACCTGTGCATTTGAGTAGGGTGAATTTTTTATATGCAAAATACATCTCAATAAAACTCTTTTTAAAATGATGAGAGACATGAAAGAGAGGATAAGAATGAGGGATCAAGTTCAGAACAGTCAGCACCCAATCAGCAAGGTTGAAGACTAAACAATGTGAGGGGAGTCAGGGCTGACTTTCAGGCATGTGGCTCTCATGCAGCAGCCACTCCCTGTGTTGCCTCCCCTTGATCTCACCGGCAGCACAAGGTCTGCCATCACGGTCCTCCATCACCCAGGGACATCCTCTGGGTCTACACCTTCACAGGGAAGCCAAGGGCTCTCTCTGATTAGTGCACATCTCTCACAGTGCACTCAACTCACAAGTCGGAAATGCAGTGTTTCTGGATGGATGGATGGATGGATGGATGGATGGATGGATGGATGGATGGATGGATGCATGGATGGATGGATGGATGCATGGATGGATGGATGCATGGATGGATGGATGGACGGACGGGTGGACGGACGGACAGATGGGTGAATGGGTGGGTGGATGGATGGACGGATGGATGGATGGACAGGTGGATGGATGGGTGGGTGGACAGATGGGAAACATGACCTTAAATAAAAAGAGGGATCGGGTGAGATAACTGGACAATAGATGCTCCTGGGGCAGGGCCCAGGGGGACAGTAGCAGCTCCCACTGTTTCTTATAGAAAGGCTGTGATGAACACCAAACTGTGATTCTACTTGTTACTTTTCTGATATGAAAAAAATTCACAGGATTTAAATTTAAACCCCCATTTAAAGACAACGATATAGATATATCAGAGAATTCAGGAGTTATGGTTTCCACAGCAACATCCACGTGGCCACCCAACTACTATTAAATAAATGAAATTAAGCATTTTCATGGCCCTTGACATTCAGCCATATGCTAAGCAGTCACACTGTTGGTTTTTAATTCCTTGCAGCCTCGTCATGCCACATGGAGGAAATGAAGCCCCAGGCTGTGTCCAGAGAAGCCCGGCTCGGTAACTAGCCAGCTGACCTGACTTTCCACATCACAGCAGGCCACAGTGTGAGGTGTCACTCAAAGGGCCGCGCAGAGCGCACGAAGAAAACCAATCACCATTAAATGCCTGCCAGGCAGTTGGCCCTGCTAATGAGGACTGAGTCATAGGCAACCAAAGAAGCAATCGTCAGAACCAGAGGCCTCAGTGCTTACAGTGGAAGAGAAAGGCTGAAGAAGGGACACAAAGAAATACAACGTGGCTTCAGTTCAACTGGCCTCTATGACCCACTTCACTTCCTGCCCAGACCCATGAACACAGGCTAAGAGACAGGAAAGATCTTCCAGGGAGAGGGATGCTGGGAAAAACGGGGAGCAGTGAGCAGCCAGGTGTCACAGGACAGGTGCCATGCCTGGCATACAAGGGCACCTCCAGGTGGTTTCACTTATCTGGCAGGAGAAGAGGCCACCAGAGGTGACAGTGCAGTAAAGCTTTTCCTGCAGCAAACGCTAGCAGATTCCATCTCTCAGGTGAGCACGGGCTCATGAGTTCACAGCGCAACCCAAAGCCCTAAGCCACAGATGGCATGGCATGGCCGTGGGCCCAGGCAGGGAGGCCTGAGACCCTTGTTGGCTCTGGCCCTAATTTTCCTCTTGATGAATGTGCTTTAAGGATAAACACCGACACATGAAACACAGAGCTGAGCTAAATTGAGAAGTGTTGCCCACACTCCTGAAGAAAGTGAAATAATGTATGGAAATGCAGAGCCTCAAAAGTGTGAGAAAATAAAAAAACACAAAGGCAAGCCAAAAACCTCCAACCTTGTGCATCAAGAAGATGGATTTTGAAGCCCAGACTCTGACATTTAGACAGCAGTCTTCCTTAATAGACAAGTGAGAGTTACTAGGCTCCAAATTAGTGTAAACTTCTGCTTCAGTAAAGCAGGACTGCTTCCTGCAGGAAGCTTTTCTCAATCAGTCCCATGAGCCTGTAGCTTCTGTACAGTCCCTCTGGGACTGCAGCCTTATCCTCCCCATATCCCTAATTACTGAGCATGATGCAGGTAACTGTACAACAATGTGGCTATGCCTGAGCGGTCCACATATCTGTTCTCAGCTGCCCTCTTTTCCCTGTGAATTGATTACTCCTAAAGAGTTGTAAAGCTAAGGTGCAAAATGATTGTTGATAGTCCAATTTAAGATTTGAGACTTTTGTTTAATGGTTCAAAATTATGTGTACAGCCCATTAGACTATAAGTAAGCCCAGTGGCCACATCCTTAATCTTTATGTGTCTCAGTATTGGGTGTGGCTCTTGTTACATGTAAATGGTGTAAAGGAATATGTATCATGATGTGAGTGAAATAGCTCCCTTGAAACTTATTCTCAAACACTTCATTCTGGCTGAATGTCTCGTAGCCCAAAAGGCAAGTGTAGTGAATGATCACAGGTAATTAAACAATATTGGAGCAATTGCTTAATAGTGAGATCGAAGCAACTAGAACATGTATAAAGTATAAAAATAACTGCAGTAAAACAAGACCATTTTCAGTAAGTCCATTTCTAGGAGTGAGAACAATGACAGGAATACATCCAGTCCCAGGGGATTAAAATTAGGAGTGATGGATCTAAACTGATGTTAAGAAAGTGTAAGCAAGCTTTCAGAGTAAAAGTGGACAGCAAAATAGAGCAAACTGAGTCTTCCTTAATGACTGGACATAAGTCCATCACTGTTGAATTTTAAATGACATCTGGACAGTCCTCTAGTTCAATATTCATTTCCAAGCTAGCATTTAACATCACTCTTTAGCAGTTGGGTTTTAGGAATAAAACCATGCAGGTAGTTTTTATTTTTATGTTATCGACAATAAAAGTGATTGGAATCCCCTACCCTAATTCTTCTTTGGGTAGGGTTAGCACAAGTCAGGTTAGCACAGGTAAGGTTAGCACGGGTCATGTTAGCACGGGTCGGGTTAGCACAGGTAAGGTTAGCACGGGTCGTGTTAGCACAGGTAGGGTTAGCACAGGTCGTGTTAGCATGGGTCGTATTAGCACAGGTAGGGTTAGCACGAGTCCTGTTAGCACAGGTAGGGTTAGCACGGGTCATGTTAGCACATGTAGGGTTAGCACGGGTCGTGTTAGCACGGGTAGGGTTAGCACGGGTTGGGTTAGCACGAGTCGGGTTAGCACAGGTAGGGTTAGCATTGGTCAGGTTAGTATGAGTCGGGTTAGCACATGTAGGGCTAGAACGGGTAGGGTTAGCATGGCTGCTGTACTCCCCCCTTTGTCCATGGTTTTGCTTTCTACAGTTTCAGTTACCCACAGTCAATCATGGTCCAAAACTATTAAATGGAAAATTTGAGAAACAATTCACAAATTTTAAATTGAGGACCGTTCTGAGTAGCATGGCAAAATCTCATGCCATCCCACTCTGTCCTGTGTAGAACACAATTCATCTCTGTTAACGTGTCCTTCTCACCGCATCTCATCACACAGGCACTGTATCACCTTACGTCACCACAAGGGTCAGCACAGTAACCTCAAGTCACCACAAGGGTCAAGCACAGTAACTTCACATCACCACAAGGGTCAGTGCAGTACAATAAGATATTTTGAGAGAGGGACCACATGCCCATAACTTTTACTACAGAACATTATTGCAACTGTCTATTTTAGTATCATTAATCTCTACAGTGACATTGGCAATGGACCCTGCAGGTCCTCAAACTTCCTGTTTTCCTGTAAGCTAGGGGTAGGCCTGAGAGCTAGTGGTGACTTTCTCTTACCTCTGCACCTGCAGCCTTCTAGTGAGTCTACAGCCCCTAATTCCTTGTCTTAGATTGCTTCTTGCTGGAAATACCCAGAATGGTTTCAGGTAATGACTGATTCATTATCTGAGAAGTGAGACGTCTCAACATACTCATTCAATAACTATGTATCAAGATACCCATTCAATAACTATATATCAAGTGCTAAAGACAAGCCAGGTACTGTTCTGGGTGTTAGGAATATAGCAGCAAACCAGACAGGAAAAGACCTACTCTCCTGGAACTTACATTTAGTGGAGTTAAAAAACAGTCTGGAGGCTGGAAGTCAAAAGTCAAAGTGCTAGCAAGGTTGGGTTCTGGTGGGATCTCTCTTTTAGGTTGCAGACTGCTGACTTCTCCTTGTGTCCTCGCATGGGAGACAGGTCAAGGGAGCTCTCTGGCCTCTTCTTAGAAGGGCACTAATCCCACTAGTGAGGACTCCACCCTTATGCCCTAATCCCCTCCCAAAGGCCCCACTTGTCACAAAACAGCATTACACTGGGGGTTTAATTTCAACCTGTGACATTCAGTCTGTAACAGTCCCCTTTCCGTTTTCTTTCTGCTGCTTTCTGGTTAGGGTGCCACTATTCCCAGCCTCCCTCAATCAGGCCAGTGGGACCTCTAGACCACCCCCTGGAAGTCCCTGTGATGAATGCTGAATTCATACTGCACACTTCACCACATCAGAGCTGAAACTCTTATTTGGAGCAGAAGCCACAGAAAAACAAATAGCAACTTATCATGTCATTATAGAATCTCAGCCCACTTCCACCCTATCAACTTCTCCCCTATCTTCTCTTTTGAGGCATCACCCCTCCTGATACTCAGTATTTTGACCATGTTCTATATGCATGTCTGTCTATCTTCTGAGAATTCTCATTTTCCAAAGTAGAAAGGCCACACCATCTCATGAGCCTGGGTGGTACAGGCAATGATGTGCTGGGGAGGTGACAGTGTGAGAGGGATAGGAGTGGGAAGGGGTGTCACCCCATCTTCTACTGACCCCCAGCCAAAGGGAGCCAGAGGGAGATAAAACCTGGGAGACAGAGTTCTAATTACTTCCTTCCTTGGCTCTCCTCTCCCCCATGGCTTGTGGTATTCCTGACCTTTCTGTGCTATAAGTTTGCTCATAGAGCCAGAGAAGTGCTGAATGAGGAAAGAGTGAAGTATCCTAGCAGTGCATATAAGATGTCGTTCAGTGAGGCAGACTGAATGCCCACCAGCCTGCAGCCACAGCTTGGCTCAGCAAGAACCCCCCAGAACACCAGTCATAAGTTGGTGTGTGTGTGTGTGTGTGTGTGTGTGTGTGTGTGTGTGTGTGTGTGTATGCACACATACACGAACACACACAAAGAAGTCCTCTTTTTGTTTCCTTTAAACTTTCTTTATCAAAAAATATACATGTGGCCCTGGCCGGTTGGCTCAGCAGTAGAGCGTCGGCCTAGTGTGTGGAGGACCCGGGTTCGATTCCCGGCCAGGGCACACAGGAGAAGCGCCCATTTGCTTCTCCACCCCTCCGCCACGCTTCCCTCTCTGTCTCTCTCTTCCCCTCCTGCAGCTAAGTCTCCATTGGAGCAAAGATGGCCCGGGCGCTGGGGATGGCTCTGTGGCCTCTGCCTCAGGCGCTAGAGTGGCTCTGGTCGCAACATGGTGACGCCCCGGAGGGGCAGAGCATCGCCCCTGGTGGGCAGAGCGTCGCCCCATGGTGGGCGTGCCGGGTGGATCCCGGTCGGACGCATGCGGGAGTCTGTCTGACTGTCTCTCCCTGTTTCCAGCTTCAGAAAAATGAAAAAAATAAATAAATAAAAAAAAAATAAACATGCAATACTTTAACATCAAATAATATCAAAAGACTTATTTATATATAAAAAAAAATGTCCCACTCCCTATCTCAGCCCCTATCCTCAAGGGCAACCGATTGAACTTTTTGAGGTATTTACCTCCTTTTTCCTAAATGTGTTTCTGCTATTCTTTCTGCCATCCTTGATCTATCCCTTCCAGACAGGGGCTCTCTACTCTGCATTGTGACGCATGAAGTTTAGCTCTTATTCGCCACTCTGCTCTCCCCCTCCTCCCAACAATGATATTAATAAAAACAAGAATGGGCTAGTATTTACAAGGCTCTCACTAGGTGTCTGGCACTGTTATGTTTTGGCATGGCTGGTCACCCTTTCCTCCTGACCTGCTCCTCACTTGGCTCCCAGGACCCCCACTCCCACCTCCTCTGACTTCTCCCACCTCATTTGTTGCTGTTAGTCTCCTTTACTGGCTTCTTCCCTTGTGCCTGCCTCTTAGGATGGCACACCTGGGAATCCATTCTCGGTCTTCTTCTCAGTTCTCTCCTCTTCTTCATTTCCTCTCTCCCGCATTGGTGGTGTCATCCAGGCTCGTGGCTCTGAATAGCCATCCCCTGATGACTCCCAGAGTCACATCTTCAGCCCTGACCTCTTCTCAGACCTGTATGTCCAGCTCTCCTCTTGACTTAGATGTCTAATAGACTTTGCAAATAGAACATGTTCCACACCAAACTCTGGCTAGCTGTCCTGATAGCTGCTTCCCCCACAGTCTTTGTCCTCTCTGCCCATGGCAGTTCTGTCATTAGAGTCATACATGTACAAAACCTGGGAAGGCTGGGGTGCAGAGAGAAGACAGAGCTGGTGAGAAACTCCCCACAGCAAGTGTGGTGAAGACACTTTTGTAAAGTAAGCCAATATCACCAATGTTCACAGCATTATTTATAGTTGCCCAGAAGTGGAAATGACACAAATGTCCAACAACTGGTGAATGCATAACAATTATGGTGTGTCACACAATGGCATACTAGCCAGAGATTAAAAGGAAGTTGACACAGGCTACAATATGGATGAAACACTATACTGAATGAAAAAAGCCTGACACGAAAGGCCATGGATTGGATGACTCCATTTGTACAGAATGTCCATATGCAAATTCATAGAGGCAGAAGGCAGATCATTGGCTGCCAGGGGATGGGGGAGGGAGAAATGAGGAACATTAATGGGTGCCTGGTTTCTTTCTGGGATAATGAGGATGGTATGTAATTAGACAGTAGTGATGATCAAATAATCTGTAAATATACCAAAGCCATCGAATTGTAAACTTTATAAGGGTGAATTTTATGCTATGCAAACTGCATCTAATTACACATTATAAACTATACTAATACACATGAATGAAGTAGATATTTATGATTTTTGTGAACTGAAGGTACAGGAACTTTTGCTGAGTTGAGAAAATATGGTGGATAAAGCATGCTGCCCACCCACATATTTACACAGAACGCAGTAGAACTAGTGGACTAGGGACAGGGAACCCAGCGTCCAAGGGACAAGTTTACAAGGAGGAATTCATTTGTATTTTGTGAGCCTTTACACCTTTTGAGTTTTATATCAAGCGCATTTTTACTTGCTCAAAAAATAAACTAGTCTCTGGCCGGATAGCTCAGTTGGATAGAGCATCATCCTGAAATGCAGACATTGCTGGTTGGATCCCCAGTCAGGGCACATATAGGAACAGATTGATGTTCCTTTCTCTCTCTCTCTCTCTCTCTCTCTCTCCTTTCCTCTCTCCCTAAAATCAATCAATAAAAATTTTTAATAAATAAAATAAAAAGGTAGCCCTGGCCGGTTGGCTCAGTGGTAGAGCGTTGGCCTGGTGTGCAGAAGTCCCGGGTTCGATTCCCGGCCAGGGCACACAGGAGAAGCGCCCATCTGCTTCTCCACCCCTCCCCCTCTCCTTCCTCTCTGTCTCTCTCTTCCCCTCCTGCAGCCAAGGCTCCATTGGAACAAAGATGGCCCGGGTGCTGGGGATGGCTCTTTGGCCTCTGCCCCAGGCGCTAAAGTGGCTCTGGTTGCGGCAGAGCGACGCCCCAGAGGGGCAGAGCATCATCCCCTGGTGGGCAGAGCGTCGCCCCTGGTGGGCGTGCCAGGTGGATCCCGGTCGGGCGCATGCGGGAGTCTGTCTGATGTCTCTCCCCATTTCTAGCTTCAGAAAAATACAAAAATAAAATAAAATAAAATAAAAAATAAAAATAAATAAAATAAAAAGGTAAAAGAATAAATTATATTATTATTTTTACATTCACTAGGTTATGGTCATCCATATTTCTTCAACTAAATAGCCACCAGCTTCTCTCTGAGTCCCCAGCACATACCCTGAGATCAGTTCCTTACTTATAATGGTCACTGTTATTGTGAAAAAGAAATAAACTTTAAATTCTTATATGTTGCTTTCTAGGAAATTTGAGTTAATAACCCTTTAATGTTGCATTTAAGTTTATGATTGGTTGTAATTATTAAAGTCATCAGAAGTGAGAATTTTTTACCTGAAAATCATGTGTACACCTTGGTCAGGAATCCACATTTATTCATTTGTTCATTCATTTTTCCTATTTGTTAAGTAGAAGTGCTTACTTAATAAACTAAGCCTACCCATTCTTCTATTCTTGTTACTAACAGGTCACTGGGCTAGTCATGGTTCTAGCACACTGGAACTCCTACTCACATGATAGCAAGAGGCATGCCTCATGCTCTGCCAACATCTGCTAGCCATCAGTAAGCAGGGAACAGCCATGTCCCCTCAGCCTGGCTCTTTGAGGGAGTCAACCATGCCTCTTCTTTTGGCTGAGAGCTTGTCAGCTCTCCCCTTGCGGGCACAATTTTCTCTTTATATAATATCTGCTAGAAATCAAAGCATTCTACCAACTGTTACTATTATTTCATAGCATGTAGCGTCTTCCAGCCAACAGTTTCTCATTAGTTCCTAAAAGCCCTCAAAAGTGATCGGTAGGGCTCTCCCAGTTCTCCAGAGGAAGCTGCAAGGTGAATTTCAAGGGCATTCAGGAAACCTCATGACCTCATCTGGCTTCTTCACCAGCACAGCACAGCCCACCTGCCCATAGACTGTTCTTGGCCCTTTTCTTTTCCTTCTAGACTTTTTACTGGCTTCCTGGAAGAGACAGGTCTACAGTTTGAATCTCAAAAATGCATTCTAGATGCCATAGTTCACTCTAATTCCCTTCTCATGTATTTCTCACAGGAGATCTTGGATGTATTTTACTCCAAGATATGGGGCAGAGCAAGTCCATCCTCTGGTTTCAAAATGACTCAAATTTTGGTAATCCTCACATATCATAACTGTGGCTTTTGCTCCAGTAACTCACCCTCCCAGGCAGTCACTGTTTCCCATTTAAGGTATATTTAAGACTAAGTGGGTATGCTTTCGTTTCACTGTTATCATTTTCCAGAAGATGCCGGGAAGAAAAGCTGCATGCAAATTGCTTCCCGCTGGATAGCTCTAGGAGAGTCTCCATATTGGTGAAAGGAAATGAAGAAAAACAGCAATCTTTTTCATGGGGCTTAGAGGCTCTTTCCATTGATAATTCTGAGTGTCAGATAAAATCATTGCGGACTTTATAAGCATTAGGCACAAGGAGGGAGATAAAAACAAAATACTGCGTGCCACACAGCACGCAATCAAGAGCTAAAAGAGCCCGATTTTAGTATCTAGTTCGTCTGCTTGTTGATAAAATATTTCTATGAAACCAGCTTTGGTGCTATTTTGACAACATTAATCTTTGTATCTATAGCTGAAGACAAAGAAAGGTTTTAGCCACTCAAGTTGGCTGAAAGCTTTAGAAAAACATAAATAAAAGTTTTGTATTTATGGTACAAAACAGAAACAAGAAAGCCAGGCACTTTCCTCGCACCCCCAGAGGGTTCTGCATTTTGACACCTGCCCCTGTTGGATGAGGCATCATGACTAGCCGGCTCTGGAGGTTTTATATGAACACTATCCCCACCTGAAACAATCTCCCACCCCAACCTAGAAGCTTGCTATCAGCCCTTTGAGAGACAGCTCAGATGTCACCTCTTAATTTCCAGTCCTTCCCACCAAGCCAGGGTTGTGCCCTGTCTTCTGTGCCCCAGCAGCCATTGGCCACCAGTGTTGTGATTTACCCATTCACATGTCCCTCCCCCTCACTGACTGCCAGCCCCACTGCATAGTGTGTGTGCCTCATTCATGGAAGGAATTTACCAGTGAACAAATAAATGAGTGAGTGAGTGAGTGAGTGAGTGAGTGAAATAATGAATGAGACACACATGGTAGCTGGCAAACAGCTGACTGGGGGAAAGATGGCCCAGCTGTGCCAGGCCCTGCCAACTGCCTTCTCGATGTAAAAGTTGTCCCTGGTCTCTGCTGAGAACTGCCTTCCCAGGTGGAGCAGCCACACCTGAAGATCTGGGAAGTAACTCCCTTCCTTCCTCATTGTTTAAGAGTGGGCAATGTTTTTTAAAACTAATCATTTAAATCAGTTGATGGATAGCATCTCCCTTTAATACATTTTTATGAAATAAAAAACTGGACTGTATTTTACCAAACACTCCAACAGGCTCTTCAAGCATTACTGAATTTCCTCTTGACTACATCCTCAGCCTGACATGAAAAATGGTGGAGATGGGCCCATGGCCACCACTGAGCTTGGCATGGTGGTTTCCAAAGGGAAGGGACCTAGAGGCGGCCTAGGTAGATAATATTTTATAAGTATATATTAAGAGGGGGCAGGGAGTTATTGCTTAGTGGTTACAGAACTTCAGTTTGGAATAATGAACTTCCGGGGGTGGGGGAGGTGAGTGATGGTTGAACAGCAGCGGGAATGCACTTACTGCTGCTGGGTGCATAAACTGCTTAAAATGGTAAAGTTTGTGCTGTGTATTATATAGTTTTACCAAAGTGAAAAAAATACAAAGAAGTCTAAAAATCACATCTCTTTAAATATAAACACACAGCCTGACCAGGTGGTGGCGCAGTGGATATAACGTCAGACTGGGATGCGGAAGACCCAGGTTCAAGACCCCGAGGTTGACAGTTTGAGCACGGGCTCATCTGGTTTGAGCAAGAATTCACCAGCTTGGACCCAAGGTCGCTAGCTCAAGCAAGGGGTTACTTGGTTTGCTGAAGGCCCATGGTCAAGGCACATATGAGAAAGCAATCAATGAACAACTAAGGTGTCGCAATGCGCAACAAAAAACTAATGATAGATGCTTTTCATCTCTCTGTTCCTGTCTGTCTGTCCCTGTCTATCCCTCACTCTGACTCTCTCTCTGTCTCTGTAAAGAAATAAAATAAATAAAATAAAAAATAATAAATATAAACACACATATTTGTAAAATTTTCAGTACTCTCCTCTCACTCAGCTGTAGATATCTCTTTCAAACTCCAATAATCTTAAAGTTGACCTTAAATGAAATAATTAAATATGGGTCATTCATATAGAACAACAGTAGTAACGTCTTTCAGAATAGCTGATGTTGACCAGATGGCTTTCAAGAAGTCTCCAGGCCAGATAGCATCTCCCTTTAATACATTTTTATGAAATGTATGCTTGAAGAGCCTGTTGGAGTGTTTGGTAAAATACAGTCCAGTTTTTTATTTCATAAAAATGTATTAAAGAGAGATGCTATCCATCAACTGATTTAAATGATTAGTTTTAAAAAACATATTGCCCTGTGCTGTTCCTCATGCTCTGTTCCCTTAGATGGGCTCAGATACAAAAGGTGCTGTGTTGTTTATACAGGAAGTTTCAAAGTCAGAAGGAAAAAGCTGTCTTGCATGAAAGTGAAGAAAAGAGACACAAAGAAAGTTGACACTGGAATTATTCTCAAGAGGTAAAAAGAGCCAAAGTCCATAAATATCATGAAATGAAAAGGTATTCATGTAGCCTTAATTTATTCATTTTTGCAGTCCTAAGAAGTCCAAGTACAATGTAAAGAAATTCTTCTTAGTGGCATCGTTTTCTGAAAATGCCTTGTGGGAGACTGAGGGTTGAGGATGCCATACATTTCTTTTACAATAAAACACTCTGTCCTGCGGTCGGCAGACAGGCAGATGCTTGAGCAACCCTGTCCTCTGCCAGTCACCTATGGTCCCTGGCACCAACCCGCCCACAGGCACTTAGTGGTCTCAGAGTGCATGAGCTCAACACCCAGGACCCGGGTGAAAAAAGAAAGGATAGGAAAGGCCATCTCCCTGCTGCCTTTGCTGCTCTTTCTCATTTTCCCTATTTCCAAAAAGTAAATTACAAAGTTAACTTTAGCAGCAAAGCATGCATGTTTTGGCCTTTGCTCTCCTGGGATATGTTTATGAGCAGGTTCAGTACTCTATGTAGCCACGTTTTCACAAGTTCGCACATGCAGATATTTTCTTCTGTTTTCATTAAGGAGTGACAATATCCTGGGTGGAAGTTTCTTCCCAATAAGAAGCTTTTCCCCTCCCATTTTAGAGTGGATAAACCAACACTAACACTGAGAAAACCCTTGTTTGTGTCAATTCAATATCCTTTTAAGAACAAAGATGGTGGGGCTCCAGAGGAGGAGTTGTCCACTGATATCTTATTTCCATTCACTGCCCTTCTGACCAGCGTGCTCAACATGTCCTATAAAAATGTCCAGCACAGCCTGACCAGGCAGTGGCGCAGTGGATAGAGCGTCGGACTGGGATGCGGAAGGACCCAGGTTCGAGACCCCGAGGTCTCCAGCTTGAGCTTGGGTTCATCTGGTGTGAGCAAAAAGCTCACCAGCTTGGACCCGGGTCGCTGACTTGAGCAAGGGGTTGTTCAGTCTGCTGGGGGCCCACGGTCAAGGCACATATGAGAAAAATGTCCAACACAGACAGGTAACAGAAGCAAAAATACAAGTGGGACTATTTCAGACTTAAAAAATTTTGTGCAACAAAATCAACAGAATGAAAAGGCAACCTAAAAAATGGGAGAAAATATTTGACAAACCAAAACTACTCTCTCTGCTGGTCAACCTTGGTATGGCAGCCTGTAGGTTTCACGGCTTCCACATCCATTTGGTGGAATAATTTCCTGATCTCTTTCCTCTCAGCATGGTTTCAGCCATTAGTAGTTGTGCCTGGTGTCCACCTTCTGGGTCCATGGTTTGTGCTTCTCTCAGTATCAGCACTGATGCCTGCCCACTCAACCTCACTGTTGCTTCATTGCTCTTGGGACCCTGAGCCCTTGATGTTAGCCATATATTTGGATAATATCCTTCAGGGATTTAGAAATGCAACCTTTCTTTAAGGTTAAGTTACAATGTTCAGAAATCGTTCTATTTCTTATATCATATGACCTCCTAATTCCTAGATTAAGAGAATTTTAAGGTTATCAGGTTAATCTTAATTATTGCAGAAATGAACCAAATTTCTACCTGGCTTACAATTCCAGGTTCAGTGGGAACCAATGTGTGTGGTTGAGTGACCAAATTTTAAATGGGAGAAACATAGAAATAACAAGTTGCAAATCTAAGTTGTGTGAGAGGTTTCTTATTTTAAAATATACATTATTTACATAATTTAAATATATTAAACATCAAAATAAACTAAAATATATGTGTGTGTTTGTTGATTATATGATGTCAATTAGGGAATAATTATATTCAGAATTATTATAAACTCTTGCTGTATTTTCATTTACATAGACATTCTAAATCATCTTTTTCCTTATGCCCTTATGATGTTCAAAATCTGTTTTCATCAATTTGCCACCATTCAATTAAATCAGGTCCAAACTTTACTTCCATCCCCAAGAAAAAAGATAGATTCACTATGACAAAAAATAGCAGTGTAACTGCTCATGCAAAGACCATAAATCACCAGAAAATAATAAATTAAGAAGAATGTCACCCAGTGTAGCTCTGCCTAGCACGCAGGCCAAATGGGGGCTTATAATTCTAAGGGCATGGGCAATTTTAAACCCCACCTGTAACACATGAAATTATAAAAATAAAACGTATGCTTATTTTTAAAAAATCAAGAAGCATTTCTTTTGAAAATTTAAAGAAAGAAAGTGAGCAAACTGCTATACCCTTGCTGTACCAACTGTATGTTAAAGAAATCAAATAGCCCTTGAAGGAAAATTTTCCTTAATAGAGGAATTCTAGCACATAAATGCAGAAGAAATGACAGAGTTTTTTAAAATCACCTTTTGGCAACCCCTAATAAAAATAATGTTTATAGGCAGGTATTAAGAAAAGTTTGATGGGGGACTTCATATCACCTGAATCAGGCTGACAGCAACGAAATCTGAGTGAGTGATGAACAGAGAGACAATTCAGACATTATATGCCTCCTTAGGGAAGGCAATAAAAATACACCCTTCTCCAAAGATGTTGACTTGTAGAAAAACAAAAATAAAACTGACTTTGAATTTGACCCTGCTTCTAGATTTGACTTTTGGACTATAGGAAATACAGGATAGAAGAACACATCAAATAATGTTATAAGAGACCCAACTTATAACCCCCTTTGCATTGTAAGCTACCCAGGACTAGCTTATATGTTTGATCTATAATGAAATCAGACTCCTTAGCATTAGCATTTTACTATTTTTGTCTACTTTAGGGAAGTTATTATGCAGGCTCAACAGTTAGGGGGCCTAACTATTGAGCCTGCATAATAAAAAAAACAGATGTTAGGGGGCCTGCAACTGAATGTTAAGAAATTTGGGCCGTACAGCTAAGATTGTTCTAAAGATAACCTTAATGAGCCTGTTTTGCTTCTGTAACCCCACCTAGTTAGGTGCCTGTACCCATTCTTCTCCCCCTGCCCAAAAATGTGGTTTTTGCCTTTAAAAGTGAACCCCTGAGCTTATTCAGGGTTGCATGATTTGAGTCTGTGTTAACCTCCATGCAACCAGCCAGCTTTTAGTAATAAACTCTTCTTAAATTTTTCCTATAACTCTAGTGTCTCCTTGAAACTCAATGGTCACTTTACAACAATAACACCACAGAAATGCAATCTGACAAATCTAAACTGTGGAACATCCTATCAAAACAATGACCAAGCTCTTCAACAAATAAATGGCAAGAAGAAAGGGAGAAAAGGGTTATAGGTTAAAATATAGATCTTCCGAATGCAATGTGGACCTTGTTTGGATCCTGATTGGAATAAACAAATAGTAAAAGGTATTTATGAGATAATTCTGGACACTTGAACAATGATCGTGTATCAGGTGATATTAAAAATCATTGATAATTTTTTTTGTTATGATAATAATTTCATGGTTGTGTGGAATAAAAGGGGGGCAGGGTTTCTTATCTTTTTTCACCCTTGCAGGTGAAATGATTTGATATCTGGAATTTGTTTTTGAAATAATCCAGTAAAGGTGAAGGCAGAGGTGAGAGGAACTGTTCGTAAGGGTACAAACAAATCAAATGTCCACAAAATGTATGAATAAAAAAAATGTGATCTATCCAACAATGGAATATTATTCAACCTTTAAAAGAAAGGAAATTGGCCCTGGCCAGTGGCTCAATGGATAGAGCATCAGCCCAGTGTATAGATGTCCTGGGTTCAATTCCCAGTCAGGACACACAGGAGAAGTGACCATCTGCTTCTTCCCTCCTCCCCCTTTTCTCCCTCTTCCCGCAGCCAGTGGCTTGACTGCTTCCAGTATGGCCCTGGGCACTGATAGCTCCGTTGGAGCACATCAACTTCAGGTGCTAAAAATAACTCAGTACCCCAGCATCAGCCCCAGATGGGGTTGCCGGGTGGATCCCAGTTGGAGCACATGCAGGAGTCTGTCTCACTATCTCCTTTCCTCTCACCTAAAAAAATATAAATAAAAATAAAAGGAAGGAAATTCTGTCATATGTGACAACATGGATAAACCTTGAGGACATTATGCTAAATAGAATAAGCTAGTCACAAAAGACAAATACTGCATGAGTCCATTTATCAGAGGCATCAAGAGTAGCAAAACTCATAGAAGCAGAAGGTAGAATGGTGGTTGCCAGGAGCTGGGTGGGGGGGGCAGGGAGCAGGAAAGGAGAAAAAGCATTTCAGATTTGCAAGATGAAAAAGTTCTGGAGGAGCGGCAAGATGCCAATAAAGTAGGAGGACATTCCAACTTCCACCTCCCAGAACCAAAATAGATTACAACCTAATTTTAAACAGAATCAACTGGAAAAACCAACTTTGGGCTAAACTAAGAGGAATCTATAACCAAAGATCACCAAAGAAGTCACACTGAGACTGGTAGGAAATGCAGAAATGTGGAGAGGGATTTCTCAGACCCAGGATTCATCTTAAAGGGACCACACAGAAAACCTTTTCCACAACCACTCACCCGGGGCTCCGCTGAGAGGACTGGAGTAGCAGGAAGAGAGTGTAATCTAGGAGGCACAGAAAGAAACACTTTGAGGGACAGCCACCCTAACACCTGGGCTGAGTCACTCCCCAAATCTAAAGTGAATATTTTTCCTGGAACCAGCAATACCAGCAAAGGGAAGCAGGTCACCAGCCAAATGGAAGCTCTCCTGCTACATTCAGAAAAAAGAGTAGCTTAGAAGCAGGGAGCCATCAGGGATACAGTGTTGAGTGCTGAGGTCTGAGCTACATCACCACCCCCACACTGCTGAGTGTTTGCTGGAGGGCGGGCAATGACAGGAGGCCGGAGCACAATCCCATACATGGGGGCAGAAGCTGGGGACCAGCCGTGGCTGTGGACAGGGCATGCAAAAGTGGTCCCACCTACAGTCCCACCTGCAGGGTTGAGGCAGAGGCTGGGAAATCGGCTGAGGCTTGCAGCTCCAGTGTGTGAACACAGTCCCATCCATAGGGGCAGAAGCTGAGGGCCAGGCTATGGCTGTGGAAGCCAAAAGCAGCCCAGCCTATGGCTGCGGACTGGGTGTGTGAGCGTGGTTCTGCCTGCAGTCTAGCCCGCGGGAGCAAGGCAAAGGCTGGGGAGCCGGCCGAGGCTTGCAGCCCTGGTGCACAAGCGCAGTCCTAAATGTGGGGGGAAGGTCAAAACCCGGGAACCAGCCAAGGCTTGCGCTAGGCTTGCAAAACACAGTCCCACCCACGGAGGCAGGGCAGAAGCCAGGGGCCAGCCGCATCAGAGGCCCGGGTGTGTACCCGTAATCCCACCTGTGGAGGCGAGGCAGGAGCCCCAGCCACTGCAGTGGCCGGCCAGCCCGGCAAAGCCAGTGCCCGAACACACAAGGCAGTGGCAGCAGGGTGGCAGGCCTGTGGACAGACCACACCCCAGGAACACAGAGGCCACACCCATTGGACTCCTGTGGCCACACCCTTCTGAGGGCTAAAAAAGAAGAAAAATACAAAATAAAATAAAATAAAAAAGAAGACTGGATACAACAACACCTGAGGTTAAGGGCCAAGTCACATCTAATACCTTACCTAACCCCTGATTTATAGTACTGAGCCCAATAAGTAGCCACCAATAAGAGGCGGCAGAAAGTGAATCTCAGGGAAACCTGAACATTTAAACAAACATTCTCTAGGCCAAAAGTAGATAAAAACCAGCCTAAATTGATATTAACAATGGCACCTGGGCTCAGCAGAGGCAGCCACAGGACCTGGATCTCCTATTGCTCCAAAAAGGTAGATAACGGCCAGTCATAGGCAGCAATCCCCACTGGTCTGCACCAGGCTCTGGCCAAGAAGGTCCAGGGAGGGCACATTGAGAGGCCAGATACGGAGAACATCAGTTCAGAACCTAACAACCTTTGTTAGAGTTACATCTTAAGGAAGGGCTCCTCACACCTGACCCAGTTAAGATATAGAAGACACTGATACAAATAGCAAAATGAACAGTGACCAGACAAATAGCCCACAGCAGTTTACAAACAGCAGCTAATGCCAACCCAAGAAGTTCTAGAAACAACACAACTGGAAACTGGAGGCAGACAATACCAACCCTAGATTCAGTGAGCTACACAAATAACTCATCCAAAGGAGGAGTCTATACACAGACAAAATGGGAAAGCAGAGAAATGCAACCAAATGAATCAACAAGAGAAATCCCCAGAAAAATATCTGAATGAGATAGAAATAACCAAATTACCGATGCAGAGTTTATAATAATGATTGTTAGAATGCTCAAAGATCTTAGAGCAACAATAGATGGACATAATGAGCACCTAAATAAAGAAATAGCAAGCATCAAAAAGGACACTGAAATCATAAAAACGAACCAGTCAGAAATGACAAATACAATATCAGAAATGAAGACCACACTAGAAGGAATTAAAAGCAGGATGGATGAAGCTGAGGATCAAATCAGTGATTTAGAAGACAAGATAAACAAAACCACGGAAACAGAGCAGCAAAAAGAAAAGAGGCTCAAAAAGTCTGAGGAGGCCCTGGCCGGTTGGCTCAGCGGTAGAGCATCAGCCTGGCATGCAGGGGACCCAGGTTCGATTCCCGGCCAGGGCACATAGGAGAAGCGCCCATTTGCTTCTCCACCCCCCCTCCTTCCTCTCTGTCTCTCTCTTCCCCTCCCACAGCCAAGGCTCCATTGGAGCAAAGATGGCCCGGGCGCTGGGGATGGCTCCTTGGCCTCTGCCCCAGGTGCTAGAGTGGCTCTGGTCGTGGCAGAGCGATGCCCCAGAGGGGCAGAGCATCGCCTCCTGGTGGGAAGAGCATTGCCCCTGGTGGGTGTGCCGGGTGGATCTCAGTCGGGTGCATGCGGGAGTCTGTCTGACTGTTTCCAGCTTCAGAAAAATACAAAAAAAAAAAAAAAGTCTGAGGAAACTCTAAGAGAGCTCTGTGACAACATGAAGAGAAACAACATCCGCATCATAGGGGTTCCTGAAGGAGAAGAGAAAGAGCAAGGAATAGAGAACTTGAAGAAATCATATCTGAAAACTTCCCTAAATTGATGAAGGAAAAAGTTATACAAGTTCAAGAAGCACAAAGAGTCCATTAAGGATGAACCCAAAGAGGCCTACACCAAGACACATAATAATTAAAATACAAAAATTAAAAGATAAAGAAAAAATACTAAAAGGTGCAAGGGAAAAGCAGTCAATTACCTACAGAGGAGCCCCCATAAAGATGATATCTGACTTCTCAACAGAAACATTAGAGGCCAGAAGGAAATGGCAAGAAATATTCAAAGTAATGCAAAACAAGAGCCTACAACCAAGACTTCCATATCCAGCAAGGCTATCATTGAAAATTGAAGGAGAAATAAAAAGCTTCCCAGACCAAAAAAAAACCAAAACAACAAAACTCAAGGAAGTCATTATAACCAAACCAATGCTACAAGAAATGTTAAGGGGCCAGCTGTAAACAGAACAAAAAAGGGAATAATCTAGTAAAAGAGGAAGGTAGAATTAAAGAATAAAATGGTGATAAACAACTACATATCAATAATAACCTTAAATGTAAACATATTAAATGTTCCAGTCAAAAGACATAGGGTAGCGTGGATAAGAAAATAGGACCCATACATATGCTGTCTACAAGAGACTCATCTCAAAACAAAAGATACACATAGACTAAAAGAAAAGGGATGAAAAATAATATTTCATGCAAATGAAAATGAAAAAAAGCTGAGGTAGCCATACTTATATCTGAGAAAATAGACTTTAAAACAAAGACTATAGTAAGGGATAAAGAAGGTCACTACATAATGATAAAGGGAGCAATCCAACAGTTAGAGATAACCATTATAAATATCTACGCACCTAATATAGGAGCACCTAAATAGATAAAGATTTTGATTAAAATAAAGGGCAAGATCAACAGCAACACTATAATAGTTGGGGATTTCAATACCCCACTAATATCACTAGATAGATCCTCAAGAAAGAAAGCTAACAAAGAAACAGCAGACTTAAAGGATACACTAGATCAATGGACTTAATAGATATCTTCAGAACCTTACACCCTAAAGCAGCAGAATATACATTCTTTTCAAGTGCTCATGGTACATTCTCTAGGATAGACCACATGTTAGGACACAAAACAAGTCTCAATAAATTTAAAAAGATTGAAATCATATCAAGCATCTTCTCAGATCACAATGGCATAAAACTTGAAATCAACTACAATAGAAAAACTGAAAAACACTCAAACACTTGGAAACTAAATAGTATGTTATTAAATAATGAATGGGTTAACAATGAGATCAAGGAAGAAGTAAAAAATTTCCTGGAAACAAATGAAAATGAACATACAACTCAAAACTTATAAGACATAGCAAAAGCAGTCCTCAGAGGGAAGTTCATAGCATTACAGGCATAACTTAGGAAGCTAGAAAAAGCTCAAATAAACAATTTAACCCTGCATCTAAAAGAACTAGAAAAAGAACAGCAAGTAAAGCCAAGAGGAAGTAGAGGAAGGAAATAATAAAGATCAGAGTGGAAATAATGATGTAGAGGCTAAAAAAAAACTATACAGAGGATCAATGAAACTAAGAGCTCGTTCTTTGAAAAGGTAAACAAGATCGATGAACCTTTAACCAGACTCACCAAAAAAGAGAAAGTACTCAAATAAATAAAATTATAAATGAGAGAGGAGAAGTAACAACTGACACAGCAGAAATACAAATGATTGTAAGAAAATACTATGAAGATTGTATGCCATAAAATTAGACAACCTAGGCAAAATGGACAAATTCCTCGAAACATATAGTCTTTCAAAAATCAATATAGAAGAATCAGAAAACCTAAACAGACCAATTTCATCAAATGAGATTGAAACAGTTATCAAAAAACTCCCAACAAACAAAGTCCTGGGCTAGGTGGCTTCACAGGTGAATTTTACCAAATAGTCAAAGAAGAACTAACTCCTATCCTTCTCAAACTATTTCAAAAAATTCAAGAAGAGGGAAGAATTCCAAACTCCTTTTATGAGGCAAGCATAATTCTGATTTCAAAACCAGGCAAAGACACTACAAAGAAAGGAAACTATAGACCTATATCCCTGATTAACTTAGATGCTAAAATTCTCAACAAAATATTAGCAAACCGGATCCAGCAATACATGAAAAAAATCATACATCATGATCAGGTGGGATTTATTCTGGGGAGGCAAGGCTGGTACAATATTCGCAAATCAATCAATGTGATTCATCACATAAACAAAAGGAAGGAGAAAAACCACATGATAATTTCAATAGATGCAGAAAAAGCATTTGATAAAATCCAGCACCCATTCATGATCAAAACTCTCAGCAAAGTGGGAATACAGGGAACATACCTCAACATGATAAAGGCCATGTATGACAAACCCACAGCCAACATCATAATCAATGGGCAAAAATTAAAAGCAATCCCCTTAAGATCAGGAACAAGGCAGGGGTGCCCCCTTTCACCACTCTTATTCAACATAGTTCTGGAAGTCCTAGCCACAGCAATCAGACAAGAAGAGATAAAAGGCATCGAAACTGGAAAAGAAGAAGTAAAACTATCATTATTTGCTGATGATATGATACTGTACATAGAAAACCCTAAAGTCTCAGTCAAAAAAACTACTGGACCTGATAAATGAATTCTGCAAGGTGGCAGGATATAAAATTAATATTCAGAAATCAGTGGCATTTTTATACACCAACAATGAACTTTCAGAAAGAGAAATTAAGAAAACAATCCCCTTTACTATTACAACAAAAAAAATAAAGTACCTAGAAATAAATTTAGCCAAAGAGGTTAGAGACTTGTACTTGGAAAATTATAAAATATTGATAAAGAAAATCAAGGAAGACACAAACAAGTGGAAGCATATACCGTGTTCATGGATAGGAAGAATAAACATCATTAAAATGTCCATATTAGCCAAAGCAATCTGCAAATTCAATGTAATTCCTATTAAAATACCAATGACATACTTCAAAGATATAGAACAAATATTCCAAAAATTTATATGGAACCAAAAAAGAACCCGAATAGCCTCAGCAATCTTGAAAAAGAAGAATAAAGTGGGGGGTATCACATTTTCTGATATCAAGTTATACTACAAGGCCATCATACTCAAAACAGCCTGGTATTGGCATAAAAACAGGCATACAGATCAATGGAACAGAACAGAGAACCCAGAAATAAACCCACACCTATATGGACACTTGATATTTGACAAAGGAGGTAAGAGCATACAATGGAGTAAAGACAGCCTCTTTAACAAATGGTGTTGGGAAAATTGGTCAGGTACTTGAAGAAAAATGAAACTGGATCACCAACTTACACCATTCACAAAAATCAACTGAAAATGGATAAAGGACTTAACTGTAAGTCATGAAACCATAAACATCTTGGAAGAAAACATAGGCAGTAAGCTCTCCGACATCTCTTGTAGCAGTATTTTTGTGCTTTATCTCCACGGGCAAGTGAAATAAAGGACAGGATGAACAAACAGAACTATATCAAACTAAAAAGCTTTTGCACAGCAAAAGACATCATTAACAAAATAAAAAGACAACCCACACAATGGGAAAATATATTCGCCAATACATCTGATAAGAGGTTAATAACCAAAATTTATAAAGAACTTGTAAAACTCAACACCAGGAAGTTAAACAATCCAATCCAAAAATGGGTAAAAGAAATGAATAGACATTTCTCCAAAGAGGACATACAGATGGCCAATAAGCATATGAAAAAATGTTCAACATCATTAATCATTAGAGAAATGCAAATTAAAACCACAATGAGATACCACTTCATACCTGTCAGAATGGCATTCATTAACAAAACAACACATAAGTGCTGGAGAGGGTGTGGATAAAAGGGAACCTTCCTGCACTGCTGGTGGGAATGCAGACTGGTGCAGCCACTGTGGAAAACAGTATGGAGATTCCTCAAAAAATTAAAAATCGAACTGCCCTTTGATCCAGCAATCCCACTTTTAGGAATATATCCTATGAATACCAAATCACTGATTCAAAAGAAGAAATGCACCCCCATGTTTATGGCAGCATTGTTTACAATAGCGAAGATCTGGAAACAGCCCAAGTGTCCATCAGTGGATGAGTGGATTAAAAAGCTGTGGTACATATATAATGGAATATTATGGGGCCATGAAAAAGAAAGCCCTGGCCGATTGGCTCAGCGGTAGAGCGTCGGCCTGGCGTGCAGGGGACCCGGGTTCGATTCCCGGCCAGGGCACACAGGAGGAGCGCCCATTTGCTTCTCCACCCCCCCCCTCCTTCCTCTCTGTCTCTCTCTTCCCCTCCCGCAGCCAAGGCTCCATTGGAAAAAGAAGGAAATCTTACCTTTTGCGACAACATGGATAGACCTGGAAACTATCATGCTAAGTGAAATAAGCCAGCAGAGAAAGAAAAATATCATATGACCTCACTTATTTGAGGAATCCAATGAACAATATGAACTGAGGAATAGAACAGAGGCAGAGGCGGGATCAAAGGGACCAGAGGGAAAGCAGTCAGAGGAAAAGTGGAAGAGAAGATGGGATCAAAGAAGAGGAAGAGATTAGTGAAATTATATATACATTACACAGCATTATAGAGAACAGGACAGCAAATCCTGGAGGGAAAGGGGGGAGGCATGGTGGGAGGGGGCAAAAGGAGTGGCCGAGGGGAACATGGAGTTGGGGGGAGATATATTTGGTGAAATACTTGAATCTATGTAAACACAATAAATTAAAATCATAAATTAAAAAAAAAAGTTCTGGAGACCTCTTTCACAACAATGCGTATATGCTTAACACTGTTAATTTGTACATTTAAAAATGGTTAAGATGATAAATTTTAAAAAAAGATGATAAATTTGATGCTATGCATCCATTTTTTTACCATAAATTTGTTTTTTACCACAAAATTGTTTTACTACAATTTCTTATAAAAGAAAGACAATCACCTCCTAATTTCACATTCTGGAAATAGACTTTATCATTAATATGACCAGGACAGCAAATCTGGTATCTCTCCACCAGTACTTGAGGTAGCTCCCCAGTCAGTCCAAAGATTAATTAAAGTACCTCCTACTCCACCACTCTGCTTGTCCAGCCCGGACAGTAGCCTTGTCTCTGTCCTCTCTCCCTCCCTCTCCCCATCCCCCTTTCCATCCTCTTCCCCTCTCCTTTCCTCCTCCCTTCTTACCTAGCTGGTTTCCTATAAATAATCGTTTATGTTAAAGAATTTTCACTTTTATCATCTCATCTTTGTTTTCACACTTGCCCTGCAGGGTAAGGTGTTCTTTCCACTTCACAAATTAAAGTGCAGAGATTTGGCATTATTACTTGTCTGTGCCCATCGCCTGATAGTAGGTGGCAGAGCCCAGCTCCGAAGCCCCCACTTTCACATAATACTGTCCCAGAGAGTGTCTCTCTTACATTACGGTGTCTGTACATAAGACTCCCCTGAGACTGTCTGTTAGGAATATGGGCTCCTGGGCCCCATGTTGAGAATGTGTTAGGGTTTGGAATCTAGAATTTTAACCAGCACCCGCATCCAGGTGATTGGTAAGCACGCTGCAGATATGCAGGCCCAGGCCTGCCGTGGTGCCCGCAGAGGTGCAGCCTGTGACCCTGAAGCTCTCTGCTGACTTACGCTGTCCAGAGGGCAGTGCGGTGACACTGGATCTCTACAAGGAACTGGCTGTATAAACACTGATTCTTATCTGGCAGCAGCTATGCAGAGGGGAAGGAAGGAAAGCAGGAAGGAAGGACAGGAGGGGGCCTAACCGCATTCCATTCCACAGGCGGTCCTGCCCTGACCATCCCACCAGCCTGCCCTCTCAGACATTCCAAGTCCTTTATCACCTGGACACTTGGTGCACGCAAAGGGGACTAAATCCACACTGCTTCCGGAAGGTGGGAGGACCAGAGCTGGGCCAGAGGAGCACAGGGGAAGTGCCTGACCCAGAGTGAGTCCCAGGCCAAGCAGGGATCAGAGAGTCAGGATCTCCTGGCTTCCGGGCCGGCTCCGGGCCCCAAGTCCCTCAGCCTCCCCAGCCAGAGGTGTGAGAGCAGAGCCAAGTCTGCACAAGGCCACGGAGCTGGGGAGGAGTGGGATGACAGGCCACAGAGCTGTGGGGGACACAAGGCCACGGAGCCAGTGGGGGTTGGCACAAGGCCCCAAAGCTGGGAGCTCAGCAGCCTCTGCAGGAGCCAGAGTCACAGGATAAGAGAACATTCTGCACAAGAGACCAAGCAATTCTCTTGCCAGAAAAGTGCCGTTATGATTTAAATAGAATCTTGAGGGCTAACTAGATAGTGAAAGGGATAAAATATGAACTGAAATGGTCTGAATATAAGGAAAATGGCCCCTTTGCAAATATGCTACATTTATTCTACAACTAGGAGATAAAATGAGATTTCTGTATTGTACATTTTGATGGCTTTTAAAAAACCACAAATTTTTGCTAAAGATAAAAAATTTATCCTAGTCCATAAAGCTAACTCTTGTGATGACTAAAGAAATAGAATTTCCTTGAGACGGTGTGAATCTTGACATCAGAACTTTTGACAGAATTCTAGGTGAGCACAGGGGTTCCCAATCCTGAGGCACTCTTCTCTCTTGGGAGCCTCTCTCTTGGGAAGAATGAAGTCACCATTTGATTCTGAAGAGACTGGGGCTAATTCTTTGGCAGAACCAGGGTTAAGAAGAGTAACGGGCTTGCAGGAAAACAGCTCGGAGCTATCCTGTCCTGCAGGCAAGCCTGTGCCTGCGTGTGAGGTAGGCACCAGCACACGTGTACTGCTACATGTAGGCGGCTGCTGCTGTTGCTGCTGAATGATATGCCCTGCCCTCCCCCAGGGGGCTCCACCCACAAGACTGTGTCAAGTCTGTCCAGTCCTTCTCAGCTGCAGTGCATGGCCTATCATAAACAGCTGTCTGACAATGCTGGGGTCACCACACCCCTTTCTCATCCTTCTCTACCCTGGCTTAGAGGGATGTGGCTGCTACTCACCTCTGGGTGGTGGTTCCCACGTGCACAGCTCAGTGAGTGGCAGGGCAGTCCTCCACTTGGGACTCACCCTGGCATAACCTTGGGAAACTAGGGAAGGAAGAAATGCCTTCCATTACTATACTTCTGTGGCTATTTTTCATAAAACCTTCCATAAGTAATGATTCTTCACCATCATTTTTATTCACTGTTTTTTAAATGGGATGACCATATATTAATCATCTACACTGAGACACTTCTAAAAGGGCAATCTATTAACTATGCTGGGACAACCCTGGGTAAATCAGGACACGTCACCCCACTCTGAAGTGTGTGAGTTGAACAAAGACGGCACATGAAGCAGAGTCCCAGTGACCCCAGGGAACATAAAATGTGAACAAAAAATAACTTACTATAGTAAGCCTCTGATATTTGGGGGCTGTCTGTTCTTATAACATAATCTAGCAAAAACTGACAAGTACACCCGCTTACAGCTGTGGAACTCCTGTTAGCAGGTTTGTGAAGTGGGGGACAGAACAGCACCCGTGTCACTGGTTGGGTGTCAGGGTTAAAGAGCTAATCTGCGTAAAGCCCTGAGAACATGTTAGCTCTTATCATTACTTATAACAACACAGGAGAATAAAGGCACACTCTAAGAACCCAGTGAAGTCAATGTTCAAGCAGAGCCAGCTCCTCGCTCCCACTACCCAAGCTGCTGCCCTGTTAGAGGTGCTGAGGCCCTCACCCCCTATCTCTGTTAGCCCACTCCTGCCGGTACCTATCCCTAGTACTAAGGTGACCAATCATCCTCCTTCAGGGAGGACAGTCCTTCTTTTGTAAGTTCTGTCCTCCCTTGAAAAGTGTTGTTGGGCAGATAAAATATATTATGCTCACTTTGTTAAAGATGGTGCTGCCCACATGGAAGCCTGTTGCCCAGGTGATATTAATGTGTGTTGGGGGCAGGTTGTGGGCAGGCAGGATCCTTGTAGCCTGGGGCTTGGTTTTAGGACTAAGCCTTTCCCACCCTTTTTGATGTGGGGTGGTACAATCCCATCATGCCTCAGATAAGTGACTTTGTTATTAGAGACTTCCCTATTTTGTATATTGGATTAAAGGTTTTGATTTAAACCTTTTAAATCAAAGGAACACTATAAAATGGGGGCAGAACAGGAGCTTGCTCTCTTGGTTCCTGAGATTAGCATTAGAGGAGAGAGCAGAGAGCAGAGAGAGGAGGAGACCAGGAGAAGAAGCCAAGATGGAGAGTGTTGAGTGAGAAGCCAGTTTGTGCAGAGTTTGTGCAGAGAGAAGGAAGGAGATGGGGAACAGAGGTGAATAAATCTGGTGAGCTAGAAACCTTTGATTCTAGGAAACTCGGATAAGTCAGTAGCTTTGTGAGCACTGAATGAGTGAGTTTTGGAGCCCAGTGTGTGTTTTTACTTATCTGCCGGGTGTAAGCTAGGATTAAAGATGATGGCCCATCAGCTTTTGGCTCCGTTGTTTCTTTACCGAGTGTACGAATCCAATGCGAACCTGCATGTGAATGGCCGCGATGGTGGCTCCTGGCTTTACAAGTGTCCTCCTACATGTCCTCCTTTTTGATATTGGAAGACTAATTTGTAAATGTCCGTATTCGATCGATGCAGTCGATCCACTGCGTGTGATGTGACGTATTTGTGTCTAAATGAGTACTTTTTTCTTACAATTATTATTAAAAATTAATAGGCATATAAGCATAATTATATAATAATATAAAATATTACAAAATTTTTATTATGCATTTATATTATAGTGTATTATTGTTGCAATGAATAAAATGTTTCTTTTATTTACAATATTGTTTTCTTCAATTTATTTTTGCCCTCCTTTTCATTGAAAAAATGTTGGTCACCTTTCTAGTAGTACCTGGGCTTCACACACCACCATTGCAACTGCTTTCTTGTGGATTCTTCAACTCCCATGCCCTTGGTTCCTCCCATCTCACCCAGGCAATAAAACTTTAACCCTGAATCAATACAGCAACCCACTATTTTTGCTTCTCTGATCCTGTGTGACTGAACAAAGTCCTTCAGGATTTCTTTTAAAAACCCTTATCTGGGCTCTCTCTCAGCTCTTCCTCCTGTTTCTCACAAGAGCTATTTCCAAATTTTACCATTCTCCTCAAGTTCTATAACCTACTACCTTGCCCCTCACTCAGAAAGGGAAGAGAGGCTATTCAGTGGGGACATAGGATGACTCAGTGTTCTGACCCACCCCTCTGGCTCTGGAACCTGGCCCCTCCACCTCCTCAGGGTCATCAGCTTCTCTGTGGGCTCTCAGCCCTTTGGATATACAGGTAAATGTGTCCCACCTTCCAAAAATAATGCCCTCCACCTGCTGTCTCCCTCTGGCCCTTTGTCCTCCTCCTCACGGCCCAGTTACCCAACCTCCATGCCCTCCTTTCTCGCATCCAGCTGTTCCTCCACCCACTGACCTCTGTACCCTGTCAGTTCACCACATCTGCTCCTGCAAAAGTCATTTGTGAACACGTTTTCATTTTGAATTTACCTTGCCTCTGTGACATCACTTGGCTGGTTTCTGCCTCCCCCCTGAGGCCCTCTCTACCCTGGCATCCAGAGACTCCTCTCCTGCTTTCCCTGCACTGGGGCTTCCCATTCCCAGTCCTGTGGCACCTCTCTGCCCTCACTTAGATGCGACGTGCCCTAGGGTTCTGCTCTCCCTCTTTTCTTTCTAAGGCATTTAGTACCAGTGACATGCTGGGAACTCTCAAACCCACGTCTGGCCAAATTTTCCTCCTAATAATTCAATTGATTATTAAATGTCTCCCCAGAGTGTCTCACTAGCTCCTCAATCCCACGATGCTCACAGCCAAACCCATCATTTTGCCTACCAATTTCAACCGCTTCTCAGATTTCGTACCTGAGTGAATGGCGCTGTAATTCACCCAGTGTCCAAGCCAGAGACCCAGGACTCAGGCTTGACTCATCCCATCCACCTCTTCCCGCCAGCCAGAGCCTACCACCTGATCTCCCTATTTCTAGTCTTGACCTTTCATGTCTATGTTTGGTGCTATTTACAAATGATCTTTCTTTCTCTGTGATCTTCAGAAGAAAGTACAAACTCCCACACTAAAACCCTAACTGTACACCGAAACTAGTATACTTGTTGATATAGCTCCTGTTCACCATTCCAATTTCATCTCTCTTGTGTGTCTTTCAAATCTATAGAGCAACACAAACGACTTCCAACTCCCAGACCGCTCCATGTTTCATGACACCTCTAGGGGTTTGCGCTTGCTAGTCCCCTGCTAAAATAGTGCCCTGCCCCCTACTTCATAAGTGGCTAGTCTTTAAGTCTAGTGTTACCTGTTCTGGGAAGTCCTCTCTGCTCACAACAGTTTTTCATCTCCCAGTAAGCTCCCGTCAAGGCTGAGTCAGTTGCCCCGTTAGGCACGTCCACAGTACCCTGAATGTGCCCATCTGAAATGTGGCTGCTGACAGACTTGCAGGTCTCCCTCCCTATACTGTGACCTCTGTTAGGGACTGAGTCACCTTGCAACTCCAGTCCCAACACATGACCCAGTAATACTCAATAGATGCTTCATGAAAGAATGAACAGCAACAGAGAGTCTTGGGTAGTAGTCTCTCCTCTCTTGGGGGGCAAGACAGCATGCATAGGAGGCAGAATCACAGGCCACATTAAATGTTTACATGAATATACACACAGGTGGTGAAACAGTTTTACACAGAGACCCATGTGTGTGCACGCACATGTGTGTGTGACAGCCCATGCTGCTTATGGAAGATTATAAACGTTCCTCTACTGTATTTCCCCCTTCACCTGCAACCCCTCGTCTCTCTGAGAGTGAGTCCTGGTGCACAGATAACTTTATTCCGCTCTTTGCAGCTGTCCCTCCTGCACAACATAAGACTTCTCATTATTCTTACCCAGTATTCAGGACAATATTCTCATGACAGGTCTTCTGAATAGGTAAGAATTCTAAAGCCTAGAAGATAACTGCCACTTCCTTACATGACCAATTTCTATTCAGCCTTCTTCTTTCTAGATTCAATTATCTCAGCTCCTTTAGCTATTCCACGAAATGGTCACATGCTGGATGAGCAAATTTAAATTTTTACACTAAGTTATTATCATCTCAGATGAGATCTGTAATTGGCACTCATTAGGAATTGACTATTAATATTAATTTTAATAACTCTCTTCCACAGAGTGCTGAAGTGTTTAATTTTGTTTTAAAAAGAAGCTCTCATCAAATTGTTGCTCATTTTTTATTTGTGGTCATTCTGCTCCCTCCCAGCATCTCTATATGCCAGACCCAGGGTCACTCTAGTCATTTTTCATGGTGTCAGCTGAATTAATTTAAAGGTAACCTAGCTTTTATTATAGAAAATTAACAACAATCCTTGGATAATGCTAAAATGTTTTAAAAATAGTTTTTAAATAATGAGCAATTTGTCATTCCACAAAGCAAGACATACCAAGTAAATTTGTTTTAAATTGTTAACGGTTATCTTTTAAAAAACAAAATATCTTGAAAAGATTGTCATGAGGCATTAATTAGCATATGTAGGAATTATAAGATAAAATGTGAAGTTCAAAAAGGGCAAGCAATTTTTTAAAACCATCCTTTCACTTAGAAATTAAGTCTTGAAAGTGTTTAATTTTCATCTATCACCATCATTGTTAGATAGTCCTTGTAATGAAGAGAATTCGATTCTGGGTCAATGGCAGCAGACAACATCTCTTCCATTTCCTCCTGAGAAAAGGGCTCACCTGGGAGGGACAGGAAGGGCAATGCATCACTTACACCCATCTGAGTCTGTGCTTTCTCTTCCCACTAGGCAGCTTCACTGCCCCTGCCCCAGGGCACCAGTGACTCTCCCTGGGGCTGCACAGCCATTACATCATGACAGTCCACCCCTGGCACATTTGAGACTTACTTTCCCTTGCAGATATCATAGCTCAAGCAACACAGAATCAATCATTCTAGCCAAAATAGCAGAGGAAATGAAGACATCATGAATAGGCTGTTTACTTATTTAAATTCAAACTACTGAAATTGCCAAAGGATTAACCTGAAGTCCCAGTTTTGCAGGGAGTCTAATGATTATATTTAGTAAGGGTACAAAGAGAGGATTAAATGGTTGCTAGAACAGAGACTTGAAACTGTGACGCTTATATCTCTGAATACAGTATTCCCTAACCAGGTCTGGCCAATGTAGTCCTGGCAGCTGAACCCAGTGATAGATGCTATTCATCAGCCTTTCAAAACAGTCCTTTCTCTTTGTTACAGTTTGGTGCAGGGTGCTGTCAAATGAAACCATAAGTTGGGTAGAAAACCTGTGGGCATTAGTTGGATTCAGGTAATAGCTGAAGGCCATCTTGGATGTTGGCTTCACCAAGGTGAGAAGCAAACTCAGGAAAAATATTGGAAACACTGTTGACTATTTAAAAAAGAACTTTGTCCTGATAGTAAGCAAAATACAGAAATACCCAAATCACCACCTTCCTTGTAAAGAGTCTTATCCAAGCAGGTAAGTTACCAAGGCCTGAGAATTACCTACCTTCTGAGCTTAAGTCACCTGCCTCTAGAGACAATGCATTCTAAATTGGAATCCAGTTAATAATCCAGGAATTACTTAAGTGAGGATTTTAATGACAATGATGATTGTGTTAGTAAACAAAGGGAATATGCTACAGTGTTTTGAAATCATGCTTACATCCTTAGAAAAAAAGGAGTACCTGAAATGCCTAAAAAGACAGATTCTAAATCTTTCTTATGCTTGATTGTTATATACTAAATATGCTACCAATGAACTCTAATGGGCACATGTAAATCCTTAAAAGAATACTAATAGACATCTGTTGAGAACTACTGTATGCCAGGCATTGACCTAAGAGTGTCATACATACTAACTAAGTTAATCTCCCAGCCACCTGATGAGGGGTTGGAACTGCCATCTGCAGTCACAGCGGAGGGTCCGGCAATGGAGAAACACAGCAACCTTCCCGGCCAGTGGGTGGTGGAGCTGGAATCTGAAGGCCAAGTCCAGCTCAAGGTCCAAGAACTCAATGACCACACTCTACCTCTTAGAACAAAGCCTTGCTCATGCCAAATTACAGAAGACAGACACACCGCTTCCTGGGTAAGGACAGAGATGTGTAGCATGCGACTAAGAACGGGAGGGAAATAGCTTCACTTAACCTCTCTGTGTCTCAGTTTTCCTATCTAAGAAATGGGGGTGATAAAAATACTACCTATCTCATCAGGTTGTCATGAGGATTAAAAGTGTTATTTGAATAGTGCTTAGAACACTGCTTGGCACAAAAGTAGCAACATGTGTTTCTTTGTTTTTGAGATCTTCCCTGCTACTGAATACTGTGACACAATGCACATGCCTGGACACATGTGGACTTCCATCTTGTAGGAACTTGATTCAGTGTGATTATGTTCACCATATGACATCCTGGACATTTAGAACTCATATTCTCAAACTGATTGATGTTCTGGGGATATTGTGAGAATGTTCCTGTCTCTGTATCCACTGCAGTCTGTTCTTGACTTCCCTACTTCAGTAGCAGCATCACATAATCCCACCATCCAGGTCCTAGCCTCATGGCTTTGACTCTGCCCCCATCTTTGTCCCCTGCGCTCATCGTAGCCCATGATCCTGCTGTAGACAGTCCTATTGTATCAATTTCTTCTTTCCATTCCCATTGCCACAGCCAGACCAGGCCTTTATTAGGGCACCTTCAGAATGTTCAAACAGCCTCCTAACTGGTCTCCCTAGTATAACCTCTCTCTTACTTGTCTAACAAACCTTGTGGCACCAGAGTAACTCTCCCACAGTCCCTCCTGCACTGTGTGACTCATCTACTCAACACCCTCTAATGCCTCTCCATCGCATACAAAATGGATTCTAAACTCCTGAGCCCGGGCCTCCAACATCTCCCAGTAAATCTTTCTAGATTTGTTTGCTACTCTTGGCCAAAAAGCCCCTCTGCACCCTATCTCCTCAGAGGCTCCCCAGATATGCTCATTCCTCCCTCCCAGTTTTTGTTCACATTATGTCTTCCTCTCACTGGCCCCTCCACCATGTTTCATTCATCTACTCATTCAATTCATTAATTCAATAAGTATTTTTTGAGACTTACTATGTGTAGGGATGCTATAATGCATAAATTTTTACCCCTTCACTCAATGGCTCACCCACATAAATTCTATCATCTTAAGAAACCTATTTTCTCAGCCCTGGCCGGTTGGCTCAGCGGTAGAGCGTCGGCCTAGCGTGCGGAGGACCCGGGTTCGATTCCCGGCCAGGGCACACAGGAGAAGCACCCATTTGCTTCTCCACCCCTCCGCCGCGCCTTCCTCTCTGTCTCTCTCTTCCCCCCCGCAGCCAAGGCTCCATTGGAGCAAGGATGGCCCAGGTGCTGGGGATGGCTCTGTGGCCTCTGCCCCAGGCGCTAGAGTGGCTCTGGTCGCAACATGGCGACGCCCAGGATAGGCAGAGCATCGCCCCCTGGTGGGCAGAGCATCGCCCCACGGTGGGCGTGCCGGGTGGATCCCGGTCGGGCGCATGCAGGAGTCTGTCTGATTGTCTCTCCCTGTTTCCAGCTTCAGAAAAATGCAAAAAAACACACAAAAAAACAAACAAACAAACAAACAAAAAAACCTATTTTCTCTTTAAATCTTCCCAGACCAAGCATTCCAGGTTAAAAAGCTTTCTCCCTGGAGAAACATAACAGATTTTAGTATCATTACCTCTCACTGCCCTTAGTAGGTATAGCTTCCTAATGACATTAACTCTTTTGGACACTGTAACTAACTCTATATTGCCTAAAATAATCTAGGATTTACTTCCCTTAAATTAAGCTTTAGGATTAAGAGGCTAATACTTTGAAAGTCATAACATTTACATCAGAGTTCACCCCAAAGATAATTTTAACGATGGCATAAGAGTTCGTGGGTGGCAGTCATGATTGTCAGATCATTCTTACTCTTTCCCTGTGTTCTCACCCAATGCTGGCTCAAGTCAAAATGGTCAAACCAGTTGTGCATGTAGATGCAATCTTAGTCTTCCCTACTCAAAATTACTTGTACTTTTTATTCTGTATCATGTGATTAGAAACTCTGAATCATTCAGGACTCAACTGAGAACCAGTAAACTGAACAAAGGAGACAGAAGTCTAATAACTTTGTGTGGGAGGAGGGGAGATGGCCAATATGAGAATGGAAAAGAGAATGTCTATTAGGCTACTGACATTCAAAGAAAACAAGTGTACATATCAGCCTAGGCAGAGAGATTCCCAAAGGAAACATGTTGGCATATTTGGTGTATAGGTATTGTGTGTGTGTGTGTGTGTGTGTGTGTGAATGTGTGCATGTATATACAGTTCAAGTTCAAAACAAATATTTATGGTTCCATGAGTATTAAAAATAAACTAAGGACTGAAAAGATGGCAGCGGAGTAGGTGGATGCACAGACGCCCAGTTCTCACCACCAAACTGGAATACAAATCAATTTAGGAAAAATCAGCATGAAAAACCAACTCTGAACTACAAGAACAGTTCTCAAAAACCAAGGAGCAAAGAAGAAGCCACAACAAACCTGGTAGGGAGCGCCTGAATCTCCCCTGCTTACAGAAACGGAGGGGGGGGGTGAGGCTGAGAGCCCAGAGGGGATCTCACACAAGGGAAAAGAGCAGAAACTACTGCTCACAGCCACTTGCCTGGCAACCAGGGAGCGAGGTGTGTTGAAAAGACCAGCTTGTCTCCCAAGTGGAAAGGAAAGAGAGAGGGACAGACTGTGAGGGGCTAAGGAATGAAGGAGACGACCTAAAAAAGCTGACTCATCCGTGCTGGAGGCGGCCATAGCTGGGAGAGGGACTGAACCTTTCACAAAACAGAGCTGAATTGCTTCCAGATCAGATATCTCCGGACATCTATCCAGCTCCAATCAGCGCAACAAGACACAGTTAAAAACAAGAAGTGGGAGGAGGGGCAGTAACTCAGGTCTCCATGGAGATCTGAGATACACCTCCCCCAACTGAAGCTGAGAAAACACCCTGCCCCCAGAGAGATTAGTTGGCTAAAGAGGCCTTCAGAGTCTCAGGTTACACCCATGGCATTCCTGGATACAGTTTCAAGAAAGCCCCCCACTGAGATCAGTAAACAATCCTATCACCTGTTAAGAAAACAAACAAATCAAGACTTCAAAGCTGCCCAAATCCGAAAGTGGATTACAGATAACAGCTGATACCAACCCAAGAGGACCTAGAAATAACACAACTGAAAACTGGAGGCAGACAACACCAAGCATAGACTCAACCAACTCTACAAATAAAACACCCAAAAACAGACAATGAGAAGACAAAGAAGTTCAATCCAAATGAAACCACAAGAGACACCTTCAGTGATATGGAAATAATCAAACTTCCAGATGCGGAGTTCAAAATAATGATTGTAAGGATGCTTAGGGATCTTAGAACAACAATGGATGGTCATTATGAACACCTAAATAAAGAAATAGCAAGTATAAAAAAGAATCAGTCGGAGATGACAAATACAATATCAGAAATAAAGACCACAATGGAAAGAATTAAAAACAGGATAGATAGCCCTGGCCGGTTGGCTCAGCGGTAGAGTGTTGGCCTGGCGTGTGGGGGACCCAGGTTCGATTCCTGGCCAGGGCACATAGGAGAAGCGCCCATTTGCTTCTCCACCCCCCCCTCCTTCCTCTCTGTCTCTCTCTTCCCCTCCCGCAGCCAAGGCTCCATTGGAGCAAAGATGGCCCGGGCGCTGGGGATGGCTCCTTGGCCTCTGCCCCAGGCACTGGAGTGGCTCTGGTGGCAGCAGAGCGACGCCCCGGAGGGGCAGAACATCGCCCCCTGGTGGGCGTGCCGGGTGGATCCCGGTCAGGCGCATGCGGGAGTCTGTCTGACTGTCTCTCCCCGTTTCCAACTTCAGAAAAAAAAACAACAAAAAAAAACAGGATAGATAGAGCTGAGGATCGAATCAGCGAGTTGGAGGACAACTGGAATGAAGGCATGAAAGCAGAGAAGAAAAGAGAAAAGAGACTCAAAAAGTCAGAGGAAACTCTTAGAGAGCTCTGTGACAACATGAAGAGAAATAACATCCGCATCATAGGGGTTCCTGAAGAAGAAGAGAAAGAACAAGGAATAGAGACTTTGTTCAATCATATCATAGCTGAAAACTTCCCTAAATTAATGCAAGAGAAAATCTCACAAGTCCAAGAAGCACAGAGGACTCCATTAAAGAGAAATCCAAAGAAACCTACACCAAGACACATCATAATTAAAGTACCAAAGCTAAGCGATAAAGAGAAAATATTAAAAGCTGCAAGAGAAAATAAAGTTATCACCTACAAAGGAGCCCCCATAAGGATGACATCAGACCTCTCAACAGAAACACTTGAGGCCAGAAGGGAATGGCAAGAAATATTCAAAGTAATGCAGAACAAGAACCTACAACCAAGACTACTTTATCCAGCAAGGCTATCATTTAAAATCGAAGGAGAAATAAAAAGCTTCCCAGACAAAAAACAACTCAAGGAATTCATTACAACCAAACCAATGCTGCAGGAAATGTTAAGGGGCCTGTTGTAAACAGATCAAAGTGGGAAAAGAATATAGCAAAAAAAGAATACACCTTTAAAGAAGAAAATGGCAATAAACAACTACATATCAATAATAACCTTAAATGTAAATGGATTGAATGATCCAATCAAAAGACATAGGGTAGCTGCGTGGATAAGAAAACAGGACTCATACATATGCTGTCTACAAGAGACACACCTTAGAACAAAAGATACACATAGAATGAAGGTAAAAGGATGGAAAAAAACATTTCATGCAAATGGAAATGAAAAAAAAGCTGGGGTAGCAATACTTATATCAGACAAATTGGACTTTAAAATAAAGGCTATAGTAAGAGATAAAGAAGGCCACTACATAATGATAAAGGGAGCAATCCAACAGGAAGATATAACTATTATAAATATCTATGCACCTAATATAGGAGCACCCAAATATATAAAGCAGACTTTGATGGATTTAAAGGGCAAGGTCAACAGCAATACTATAATAGTAGGGAATTTCAATACCCCACTAACATCACTAGATAGATCCTAAAGAAAGAAAATTAACAAAGAAACAGAAGATTTATTGGAAACACTAGATCAACTCGATTTAATAGATATCTACAGAACCTTTCACTTTATTTATTTATTTTTTTTTTCATTTTTCCGAAGCTGGAAACAGGGAGAGACAGCCAGACAGACTCCCGCATGCGCCCAACCGGGATCCACCCGGCACGCCCACCATGGGGCGACGCTCTGCCCACCAGGGGGTGATGCTCTGCCCATCCTGGGCGTCGCCATGTTGCGACCAGAGCCACTCTAGCGCCTGGGGCAGAGGCCACAGAGCCATCCCCAGCGCCGGGGCCATCCTTGCTCCAATGGAGCCTTGGCTGCGGGAGGGGAAGAGAGACAGAGAGGAAAGCGCGGCAGAGGGGTGGAGAAGCAAATGGGCGCTTCTCCTGTGTGCCCTGGCCGGGAATCAGAACCTTTCACTTTAAAGCAGCAGAATATACATTCTTTTCAACTGCTAATGGTACATTCTCTAGGATAGACCACATGTTAAGGCACAAAAGTGCTCTCAACAAATTTAAGAAGACTGAAATCATATCAAGCACTTTCTCTGATCACTACGGCATGAAACTAAAAATGAACCACAACAGAAAAGCTCAAAAATTCTCAAACACATGGAAACTAAATGGCAGGTTGTTAAATAACGAACGGATTAAGAATGAGATCAAAGAAGAAATAAAAAAAAATTCCTAGAAACAAATGACAATGAGTATACAACAACTCAAAATTTATGGGACACAGCGAAAGCAGTACTGAGAGGGAAGTTCATAGCACTACAGGCACACTTTCAGAAGCTAGAAAAAGCTCAAATAAACAACTTAACCCTGCATCTAAAAGAATTAGAAAAAGAACAGCAGGTAAAGCCCAAATGTAGTAGAAGGAAGGAAATAATAAAGTTCAGAGCAGAAATAAATGACATAGAGGCTAAAGAAACAATACAGAGGATCAATGAAACTAGGAGCTGGTTCTTTGAAAAAGTAAACAAGATTGATGAATCTTTCTAGACTCACCAAGAAAAAGAGAGAGAGGACTCAAATAAATAAAATTAGAAATGAAAGAGGAGAAATAACAACTGACACAACAGAAATACAAAATATTTTAAGAAAATACTATGAAGAACTGTATGCCAAAAAACTAGACAACCTAGATGAAATGGACAAATTCCTTGAAACATACAATCTTCCAAAAATCAATCTGGAAGAATCAGAAAACCTAAACAGACCGATTACACCAAATGAGATCGAAACAGTTATCAAAAAACTCCCAACAAAGAAAAGTCTGGGCCCCGGTGGCTTCACAACGGAATTCTACCAAATATTCAAAGAAGAACTAACTCCTATCCTTCTCAAACTATTTCAAAAAATTCAAGAGGAAGGAAGACTTCCAAGCTCCTTTTATGAGGCGAGCATAATTCTGATTCCAAAACCAGGCAAAGACAATACAAAGAAAGAAAATTATAGGCCAATATCTCAGATGAATATAGATGCTAAAATCCTCAACAAAATATTAGCAAACCGGATCCAACAATATATGAAAAAAATCATACACCATGATCAAGTGGGATTTATTCTGGGGAGGCAAGGCTGGTACAATATTCGTAAATCAATCAATGTGATTCATCACATAAACAAAAAGGAGAAAAACCATATGATAATTTCAATAGATGCAGAAAAGGCATTTGATAAAATCCAGCACCCATTCATGGTCAAAACTCTCAGCAAAGTGGGAATACAGGGAACATACCTCAACATGATAAAAGCCATCTATGACAAACCCACAGCCAACATCATACTCAATGGGCAAAAATTAAAAGCAATACCCTTAAGATCAGGAACAAGGCAGGGGTGCCCCCTTTCACCACTCTTATTCAACATAGTCCTGGAAGTCCTAGCCACAGCAATCAGACAAGAAGAAGAAATAAAAGGCATTCAAGTTGGAAAAGAAGAAGTAAAACTATCATTATTTGCAGATGATATATTGTATATAGAAAACCCTAAAGTCTCAGTCAAAAAGCTACTGGACCTGATAAATGAATTCAGCAAAGTGGCAGGATATAAAATCGATACTCAGAAATCAGAGGCATTTTTATAAGCCAACAATGAACATTCAGGAAGAGAAATTAAGGAAACAATCCCCTTCACAATTACAACCAAAAAAATAAAGTACCTAGGAGTAAACTTAACCAAGGAGACTAAAGACTTGTACTTGGAAAATTACAAAGCATTGATAAAAGAAATCAAGGAAGATACAAACAAATGGAAGCATATACCGTGCTCATGGTTAGGAAGAATAAACATCATTAAAATGTCTCTATTACCCAACACAATCTATAAATTCAATGCAATACCAATTAAATTACCAATGACATACTTCAAAGATATAGAACACATATTCCAAAAATTTATATGGAACCAAAAAAGAACACGAATAGCCTCAGCAATCTTAAAAAAGAAGAATAAAGTGGGAGGTATCACACTTCCTGATACCAAGTTATGCCACAAGCCCACTGTACTCAAAACATCCTGGTACTGGCATAAGAACAGGCATATAGATCAATGGAACAGAACAGAGAACCCAGAAATAAACCCACAGTTCTATGGACAACTAATATTAGACAAAGGAGGTAAGAGCATACAATGGAGTAAAGACAGCCTCTTTAACAAATAGTGTTGGGAAAATTGGACAGCTACCTGCAAAAAAATGAAACTAGATCACCAGCTTACACCACTCACAAAAATAAACTCAAAATGGATAAAAGACTTAAATGTATGCCGTGAAACCATAAGCATCTTAGAAGAAAACACAGGCAGTAAGCTCTCCGACATCTCTCGGAGCAATATATTTGCTGATTTATCTCCAGGGGCAAGTGAAATAAAAGACAGGATAAACAAATGGGACTATATCAAACTAAAAAGCTTTTGCATAGCTAAAGACAATAAGAACAGAATAAAAAGACAAACTACACAATGGGAGAACGTATTTGACAATACGTCTGATAAGAGGTTAATAACCAAAATTTATAAAGAACTTGTAAATCTCAACACCAGGAAGACAAACAATCCAATCCAAAAGTGGGCAAAAGAGATGAATAGACACTTCTCCAAAGAGGACATACAGATGGCCAATAGGCATATGAAAAAATGCTCAACATCACTAATCATTAGAGAAATGCAAATTAAAACCACAATGAGATATCACCTCACACCAGCCAGAATGTCGCTCATCAACAAAACAACACAGAATAAGTGCTGGCGAGGATGTGGAGAAAAGGGAACCCTCCTGCACTGCTGGTGGGAATGCAGACTGGTGCAGCCACTGTGCAAAACAGTATGGAGATTCCTCAAAAAACTGAAAATCGAACTGCCTTTTGACCCAGCTATCCCACTTTTAGGAATATACCCCAAGGACACCATAGAATGGCTCCAAAAGGAGAAATGCACCCCCATGTTTGTGGCATTGTTCACAATAGCGAAGATCTGGAAACAGCCCAAGTGTCCGTCAGAGGACGAGTGGATTAAAAAGCTTTGGTACATATATACTATGGAATACTACTCAGCCATAAGAAATGATGACATCGGATCATTTACAATAACATGGATGGACCTTGATAACATTATACGGAGTGAAATAAGTAAATCAGAAAAAAACTAAGAACTATATGAATCCATACATAGAAGGGACATAAAAATGAGACTCAGAGACATGAACAAGAATGTGATGACAACAGGGGTAGAGGTTGGGGGGTGGGGGGATGGGGCGAAGAAGGAGAGAGGGGTTCGGGAGGGGAGGGGCACAAAGAAAACCAGATAGAAGGTGACAGAAGACAATTTAACTTTGGGGGAGGGGTATACAGCACAATCAAATGTCAAAATAATCTAGAGATGTTTTCTCTCAACATATGTACCCTGATTTATCAATGTCACTGCATTAAATTTAATAAATAAATTTTAAAAAAACTAAAAATTTTTGTGTGTGAATTCATATTCAACTGAGTCTGTATTAACTCTATCTTCACCAACTGAAAAGCTCTTTAAAAAAGGATTTTAATCTATTCCAATCTAAACCTTTAATCTAGTGACAGGCTTCAGTTTCTAGTGATTGACAGTTCATGTTTTCCAGGTGGCACACCTTTAATTCTGAAAATACTCTAAGTAAACAGAATGCCTTCAATTTATAATAGTATTATTATACTTTACAAAATCCTACAAAGGCACAGTCTATCTCCCCTTAACCTACCCTTTTCTTCCCTTACGAACTACAAAATAGAAATCATCCCAAAACCAAAATAATAGGAATAGTAAATAACTCTTTCTAAGCATAAGATTTTAAACTATCCCTTAGAAGGTTTGCATAATTGTTAAATTATTAATCACTTAAACAAGTCACTGTTATAAGATATGTAATAAATAACTCTTACCTTCTTCAGTCATATATTTGACCAGTTCTTCCTTAGAAAGAAACCCGCGTTTAGCTGTATCTAATACCTAGGGGAAAGATAGATATTATTATATTTTTCATTTGGTGAATAAATTTTACATGATGAATTTTTCATATATATATATAATCTGGAGCATTTTGAATACCTCAAAAGCTCGAAGAAGGGTATCTTCTGGAATCGGTCTGTATCTAATTATGCAGAAAAAAGGAATAAATGTCACAATATTTATTGTTGACAATTCAAAACAGAAGATAACAAGAATTTTGTTGACTTATGCTTTTGTACTTATATTCCCTTTAACTATACTCTGCTCATTAGATTAATACTGAACTGGTTGATATTCCTAAGCACATACCAACTGGCAGTTCAAAGTACAGTAAAGTTAGAAGGAAGCCTTACTGATTAGAAGGAAAAATACTGGTCCATTATAATATATGAAGTGAAAAAAACAAGGTATTTGCAATTAATGTAACTGTAATCATTACCTTAACAATTGCACTGACTTTCTTACCTTCTTTCCAGTAGTACATTGGTCATCACTGGAAGAAATTTTTCAAATCTAATAAATCCAGTGGGTTCGTCTTCCTCTACCTAAGCATTCAATTAAAAGAAAAAACCATTTATTCATTTAACAAAAATATTGAGCACCTTTTTCCAAGCACTATGCCAAGTACTGGGGATTTGATAACGAGCATCCTTGGGCATGGTGTCTGCTCAGAGTCTATATTCTGGGAGCGGAGACATAGATTAATCAAAACACAACAAAGCCGAGTGTCTAATTAGAAGTTTATGTAAGCACAATGAAGTAAAGGAGCATGGGCTATCAGAGCATAGAATAAAGAAAACATTTCTCGGCCAGGAGATCAGGAAAGGCATTCATGAGGAAATCACCCTTGAGCTGATTAAGGAAGGGTGAATAGAAGGTCATTAGACAAAAATAGCAGGGGAAATGACATGCACTGAGACCCTGTGTGAGGCACTGAAGGCCAGGAGGCTAAAGATAGGGAGCAAGGAGAATGCTTCTATGAGGCTACAGAGCCAGGGAGCAGACCTTGCAGGGCCTATAGTCTATGAAAATGACTTTGGTTGTTATCCTAAGACCAAGGAGGAGTCACTGAAGGTCTCATAGACATGCGTCTGAAAGATTAGAGTGGTTGCAGGTAAGAGGACTCCAGTAGTAATACTTCAAGGGCTTGGAGTCGAGTGGTGGCCATGGAGAGAGAAGTGGATGATTTCAAGAAATAATTAAGAAGTAAAATCAATAGGACCTGGTGTTGCATCTATTACGGGAAAGGATGAGGAAAAATAAAGGTGTCAAGGACAACTTCCAGGACTCTAACTTGCACAATGGGATGGAGTTATGCTTTTTCCTGAGATAAGGAACACTGGATAAGGACCAGGTTGGGGACTAACCATTTTCTCAAAGACCAAAGTAAATATCAAGTCATTGTAAAATAGCTATTAAATACCTAAATGCCGACAGAACTTTGTGCTACCACCACTAATTAAGCAAACACTGAACCCAGAGAGAGAACTTTTGCTAACCAACACTATTAGATGAGAATGAGAAAGACCTCTGCCCACAGGTACAACTGTGATGGTATGTGGATGAACAAAACACCATCTTAACTTGAATGTCAGGCCATTAACAAGGAGCTATAAATTTCCCACTCCCTCTCAAAAATCCTATTAAAAGGCTCATAAATCCCAACTCAACAGAAGCACTTTTAACAGATTTATTCTTTAAGCAAAAATAAGAAATCTAGAGGATGCTGCTAAAGATTTGGAACAAACAGTCTTCTAAATGACAACTATTTTTTCACTGTTTACACTAGATTCTTACCTAGTAAGGGTGGAGCCCTTAGACTGTACTATCAGCAGAATATGTCCTCCATCTAATGACAGAATGATGTGTTGCAGAACTCCTGAGCCCGTGAATACAGGAACAACTGTCTTCAGCTGCCACTTGACCCAAGGTGAGAATTTTGCAAATGCATGTTCCCATGGCTCTGATGTGCTTTGTTGCAGACGATGACTAATCTGAGACCACATGGTGTGCACCGAGGGACCTACGGGAGACCACTTCACAATCTCCTATACAGGCTTCATGCAACGGCCCTGACCCCCAGTCCTTACAGGTAGTTATTGATACACACCAAATAGAAGCAGGGACAAGAATGAAGCAGTCAGGAAGCAGAGAAAAGAATTAGGAAGTCAGGAAGGGGAACTTCTTTAGAGTAGATTAAAGGGCAAGCAAAGTAGCTCAAATGTCCTCACATATTGATTGACCAGAATTGCTAATTCTGTCCCTATTGTGCTATGTTCAGCACAGTACTGCGTCCAGTACTTTTGTCAGTAAAGCCACTGTAGCCTTTGCCTCAGGGCACTGAACTTGGTCCCTGTTCTGTGTTCCTATTTAGGGCCTCTACAGTGCTTGACTGAGTAGCACCCTGCAATTTCCAAACCCTAGAGCCTCTTAGAAATAAAATGTCAGCCTCAAGAGACTACCATTGGAGGGATCATTTTAAAAGTAAAATGTTGAGTTTCTATTCTGATTACTCAAGAAATTTGCTCCAGAGCAAGGGCTTGCCTCCCTTCTCCCCACTCCCAGGAAGCCACCATCGAGTAAGGGCTCAGCTATGAATGATCACAACTCCACTTTATTAGATTGAGCATCCTCATCTTTCTACAAACCATTTTTAGTTTTTCCAAAGGGAGTCCAGCTCTACAGCATGCTCTCTACCAGGGGAGAATTCAGGAACACATGATGTGCACCTAATAAAGCCTCCTCCTCTCCCCCAACTTCCACACAACTTCTGGGGACCCTTGGTGCTCTGAACACTAGGGTGAAAACTGCAGGCCATTCTGGCCTGACAGATTTGTGCAGAGCGAAAATTGCACAAAAGTAGTAAGTTAAGGCAGATCTCCAACCAATCAAGATAGCAGGAGAGGCATAAATTTTAACCTTTTTAAATAGGGATAATGAATGAATAAACAGAAGCCTTGTGGTTCAAAGTGAAAACAGAAGTAGGTTCATCTTCAACTTGGGCAGACTGAAAATCTGTCTATGACCCAACACTGTCCTCTAGAGGCCACATCTTACCTGTTCTTTATATAAGCAATGGCATAAAAACAACACAATCATCATGATTCCAAATATAGAAACATAGACTGTTTTATATATACCAGACACTATTTTATATTATAAAAGGGTTTTAATGATTTGAACAAGCTTTTTCTTTTAGAAGAGTTGGAGATTAACAGAAGAGTTGCAGAGAGAGTACAGATTTCCCATGTACCTCCCACTCAGTTTCCCCTATTGTTAAACTTTGTATTACTACAGTACATAATATTGTAGTTGGTTCATTGTCACAAATAATGAACCAAAATTGATACATAATTATTCACTGAAGCCCATACTTTATTTGGATTCCATTAATTTAACCAAAAGGCATTTTAAGAATATGGTACATTCTTCTATCATAAAAGAGAAACGAGTAGAATACCACTTCTGAGAATCTGGAAACAGGTGCAGATAGGGAGGATAAGATGTGGTTCTGTATTTGTTACAGAATGAGCTAGTTAACTTTACGAGGCCATCAGTAAGATAAGACAAATACACTACTTTCTAGAAATGTTTATTATCCAATGATGGCTCAATGATTATTTAAACCAGGTGTCCCCCCAAACTACGGCCCTGCGGGCCACATGCAGCCCCCTGAGGCTATTTATCTGCCCCCCTGCTGCACTTCCGGAAGGGGCACCTCTTTCATTGGTGGTCAGTGAGAGGAGCACCGTATGTGGTGGCCCTCCAATGGTCTGAGGGACAGTGAACTGTGTAAAAAATTTGGGGAATAATGCCTTTAAGATTTAATAGAAACATATCAAATATTGAACTATATATATATATACACACACACACACACAAATATATTGTGTATATATACATGCATAGTATGTATACAAAGCTAGAGATAAAGATGGATACAGAGTGAAAATGAGTGTTATGGGTTGAATTGTGTCCTCCCAAAATTCATGGGTTGAAGTCCTAATCCCCAGTACATCAAAATGTGCCTTCTTTAAGGTAGGGCATTTACAGAGGTAATCAAATTAAAATTAGGTCATTAGTGTAGACCCTAATCTACTATGGCCAGTGTCCTTAAAAAGGGGGAAATATGGCCTGACCTGTGGTGGTGCAGTGGATAAAGCATTGACCAAGAATGCTGAGGTTACTGATTCAAAACCCTAGGTTTGCCCAATCAAGGCACATATGATGAGCAATCAATGAACAACTAACGTGAAGCAACTATGAGTTGATGCTCTTCACTCTCCTCTCTCTTTTCTCTCTCTCCTTCTCTCTCCCTCCCTCTCTAAAAGTCAATAAATAAAAAGAACTTTTTTAAATGGGAAAATTTTGACACAACAATGTATACATAGGAAGAATGCCACGCGAACATGAAGACAGTCATCTATAAGCCAAGGGAAGAGGCCTAGAACAGATACTTCCATCACAGAAGGAGCCAAACCTTCTGACACCTTGATTTTAGACTTCTAACCTCCAGAATTGTGAGATATTTATACTTACTGTGTATGGCATATTTTAATCCAAAGACTTTGAATCACCATAATCAAGCATAATTCCTTACACTTATCTATTGGCAATTAGCAAAGTAGATATTCAAAATTCAGAACTGATTTTACAGAGTTAGTACAGAGAAAATGGTGCAGGTTCAGACCTACTTTCTTCACGAGGAAACTTAATTAACCAACTTATAATGAAATATATTCAAGAAAGATTCCCTAAATTATAGCAGACATGTTCGAAAAGATTAGGAATTCCTTGCTATTTCTTCACTTACAGCAAAATCACATGGGGAAATCCACTTCATTATAATATGGATTAGGGTTTGCAAAAACACATATCACAATATATTCACCTCATCAGACCAAGGGTAGTTTAAAATATTCTGATCAGATTCATTCCCTAGCTTCAGTGTCCTCATTTGTAATAGAGGAAGAATAGCAATGCCTTACATGGCTGTCATGAAGGTTACATGTGATGACATGAAGGTGCTTCGTGAACCTTGAAAGCCTACTATGATGATTACTATTTCTAGCAATAGTGTAAACACTTTTGGCTCTATATTGTGCAATGATACCTCCTCCTGAAAGAATCCATTTCTGGTGCTAAAATTTTAGACACATCCTCCTTGACTCACCATATAGACCCATTTCTGCTGAAGTTTGGTCCTGCCTCCTAACCATAAAATGCAGCACGAAATGTGGTGAGAATGTATTAAATTGTTAGGCATATCTGCTAGCCTGTCCCTCTCCCCTGGCCCCCTGCCCAGTGGTCAGGGTATGTGCAGCACGGCCTCCACTGCTGCTGTTCCCCCCACCTGCCTCTTCGGAATGATAGGAGAAACAGAGGAACAGCTAGAAACAAAACACATCCTCCTCTTCCAAAGGCAAAAACAGACAAAATAAATGTAACTTGTTATGGCAAAAATGAATTCAGCCTGATGTAGTCCCATTCATTAATTTTTGCCTTCATTTCTCTTGCCTTTGGAGTCAAATTCATAAAATGCTCTTTAAAACCCAGGTCCGTGAGTTTAGTACCTATGTCTTCTTCTATGTACTTAATTGTATCAGGTCTTATGTTTAGATCTTTGATCCATTTTGAGTTAATTTTAGTACAGGGGGACAAACTGTAGTCCAGTTTCATTCTTTTGCATGTGGCTTTCCAGTTTTCCCAGCACCATTTATTGAAGAGGCTTTCTTTTCTCCATTGTATGTTGTTGGCCCCTTTATCAAAAATTATTTGACTATATATATGTGGTTTTATTTCTGGGTTTTCTATTCTGTTCCATTGGCCCAAGTGTCTATTTTTCTGCCAATACCATGCTGTTTTGATTGTCGTGGCCCTATAATATAGTTTGAAGTCAGGTATTGTAATGCCCCCAGCTTCATTCTTTTTCTTTAGGATTGCTTTGGCTATTTGGGGTTTTTTATAGTTCCATATAAATCTGATGATTTTTAGCTCCATTTCTTTAAAAAATGTCATTGGAATTTTGATTGGAATTGCATTAAATTTGTATATTGCTTTGGGTAATATGGCCATCTTGATTATATTTATTCTTCCTAACCAAGAACAAGGAATATTCTTCCATCTCATTATATCTTTTTCGATTTCCCTTAACAATGGTTTATAGTTTTCATTATATAAGTCCTTTACATTCTTTGTTATGTTTATTCCTAGGTATTTTATTTTTTTTTGTTGCAATCGTGAAGGGGATTATTCTTTTGAGTTCGTTCTCAAATGTTTCATTGTTGGCATATAGAAAGGCTATTGACTTCTGTATGTTAATTTTGTATCCTGCGACCTTACTGTATTGGCTTATTGTTTCTAGTAGTCTTTTTGTGGATTCTTTGGGGTTTTCGATGTATAGGATCATATCATCTGCAAAAAGTGATACCTTTACCTCTTCTTTTCTGATTTGGATGCCTTTTATTTGTCTTGTCTGATTGCTCTGGCTAGAACCTCTAGTACCACATTAAATAAGAGTGGAGAGAGTGGACAACCCTGTCTTGTCCCTGATTTAAGGGGGAAAGCCTTCAGTTTTGTGCCATTTAATATGATGTTAGCTGACGGTTTATCATATATGGCCTTTATCATGTTGAGATATTTTCCTTCTATACCCATTTTGTTGAGAGTCTTAAACATAAAATTGTGTTGTATTTTATCAAAAGCCTTTTCTGCGTCTATTGATAAGATCATGTGGTTTTGTGGCCAACAGATATATGAAAAGATGCTCATCTTCTTTATTTATTAGAGAAATACAAATCAAAACTGCAATGAGATACCACCTCACACCTGTTAAATTAGCTATTATTAACAAGACAGGTAATAGCAAATGTTGGAGAGGCTGTGGAGAAAAAGGAACCCTCATACACTGTTGGTGGGAATGTAAAGTAGTACAACCATTATGAAAGAAAGTATGGTGGTTCCTCAAAAAACTGAAAATAGAACTACCTTATGACCCAGCAATCCCTCTACTGGGTATATACCCCAAAAACTCAGAAACATTGATACGTAAAGACACATGCAGCCCCATGTTCATTGCAGCATTGTTCACAGTGGCCAGGACATGGAAACAACTAAAAAGCCCATCAATAGGCCCTGGCCGGTTGGCTCAGTGGTAGAGCGTCGGCCTGGCGTGCAAGGGGTCCCGCGTTCGATTCCTGGCCAGGGCACACAGGAGAAGCGCCCATCTGCTTCTCCACCCCTCCCCTTCTCCTTCCTCTCTGTCTCTCTCTTACCCTCCCGCAGCCAAGGCTCCATTGGAGCAAAGATGGCCCGGGCGCTGGGGATGGCTCCTTGGCCTCTGCCCCAGGCACTAGAGTGGCTCTGGTCGCAATAGAGCGACGCCCCGGAGAGGCAGAGCATCGCCCCCTGGTGGGCAGAGCGTCGCCCCCTGGTGGGCATGCCGGGTGGATCCTGGTCGGGCGCATGCGGGAGTCTGTCTGACTGTCTCTCCCCGTTTCCAGCTTCGGAAAAATACAAAAAAAAAAAAGCCCATCAATAGATGACTGGATAAAGAAGATGTGGCACATACAGCAAAATGGTGGGATCTTGATAACATTATACGAAGTGAAATAAGTAAATCAGAAAAAAACAGAAACTGCATTATTCCATATGTAGGTGGGACATAAAAGTGAGACTAAGAGACATTGATAAGAGTGTGGTGGTTACGGGGGGGAGGGAGAGAGGGAGAGGGAAAGGGGGAGGGAGAGGGGCACAAAGAAAACTAGATAGAAGGTGACAGAGGACAATCTGACTTTGGGTGATGGGTATGCAACATAAGTGAACGACAAGATAACCTGGACATGTTATCTTTGAATATATGTATCCTGATTTATTGATGTCGCCCCATTAAAAAAATAAAATTATAAAAAAAAATGAATGAAGCAACGTAAATTATAATCCAGTTTGTTGAAAAGCAGGAAAAGATGGGAAAGTAACCTAGGCAGAATTTATGAATGCAAATATAATAAACCTCTTTGCAGGAAGATTCCCCAGCATAGCCTTCATGTACCATTCATAGTAAATTCCAAGCCTGACCTGTGGTGGCGCAGCGGATAAAGCATCGACCTGGAAATGCTGAGGTTGCCGGTTCGAAACCCTGGGCTTGCCTGGTCAAGGCACATATGGGAGTTGATGCTTCCAGCTTCTCCCCGTCTCTCTCTCCTCTCTCTCTCTCTCTCTTTCTCTCTCTCTCTCTCTCCCCCCTCTTTCTCTCCTCTCTAAAATGAATTAAAAAAAAATTTAAAAAAAAGAGGAAAAGAAGAAAGGAATGAAACAAAATATTTCTGACCTGTGGTGGCGCAGTGGATAAAGCGTCGACCTGGAAATGCTGAGGTCGCCGGTTTGAAACCCTGGGCTTGCCTGGTCAAGGCACATATGGGAGTTGATGCTTTCAGCTCCTCCCCCCTTCTCTCTCTCTGTCTCTCTCTCCTCTCTCTCCCTCTCTGTCTCTCTCTCTCCCTCTCTCTCTCCTCTCTAAAAAATGAATAAAAAAAAAAAAGGTAAATTCCTCTTACTAGTGTGAGCGGATATTCACTTGGAAGACCAAGGCCCTATACACCCTCCTGGCTTCTCCTCCTCCAAAGAATTATGAGAGGAGGCACCGGAAGAGAATATACTGCTCCCGTTGCCACACGAAGGGCCTTACCCCTACAACACTACCACTACCACAGTGCCTTCAGACACTCCATGGTCTCTTTGTATCCTCTTCTCCAGCATGCAGGAGTCCCAATAAATATGTAAACACTGTGGGATTTTAAAAGATACCAATATCTACCTAAGTCTCAAAGCATGAAGCAAGTACTGCTTCTCACTCCACTTTGGTAAAAGAAACAAATGTTTTGATATCTGAAGAAATTCAGGCACAGGCAGATGAAGTGCTATTGGTCCTCAACATCGGTCAGGTGTTTTTGTGGGATCACAGCACAGAACGCTTTGCTCCCATTCCCAAAGTGAAATCATCAGGCCCTCTCTTTCCACATTCAAACATTATTTATTTTAATGCTGAACTCACTGAACAGGTGCAATAAAAGACATGGTGGAAATACATTTCTCCCCAGTGACATAACAATCAGTCAATAACTGGACTATTTCATGCTTCACAAAAGCAAGATAACATCAGCAGTTTAGACAGTTTATAAAGCACCTACCTTTCAACTAGTTCCAGATCACCAAATAAGATATGCAAATACACTTTTAACTATTTGTAGTAAAAACAATGAAAACCACAAGATACTTCAAGTTAGATTCTAAATACCACATAGAAATATTTTAACATAAATCATGTTTCAAAAGCAAAACAAACACAATTTAGAAAATATTTCTCTGGGATAGAATAAAATAATAAAAATTCACTGGCATTTGTCAAAAATATTGTTTACATAATTAAAAATTGTAAACCTGCCCACTTTAGAAAAATTACTGACTCCAAACATTCCAGAGACTGTTGTGAAAAAATTAGGATATGTGATTCTTTGGGGTTTTAAGTGCCTTTCTTATTATTAGAAGTAGCAAAAAATAAATAAAAAAAGACTATCACCTCTTGGCTGGACCATCAGGGATTCAAAGAATCAACAGGTGACTAAATCAGGTCATTGACGAGGTCCCTTCCAGCTGTGAGTCTCTACAACTCAGAGCAATGCTTGGAGCAATGTGGGAATCAGCGGCTGTCAATCCATCGGCTGCTCCATTTGATTCTCTGGGATGGGGCCTCAGAGGGCTCTGGCTCCACCAGTGCTGCACAGCTTTCTGTGTCAGCCCTCTCTACCTGGGCATGAGTGCCCCTCCTGCGCCCAGCGTGTCTTCTCTTATTTGACAGGGCAACAAATACTGGAGTCATGGACACCATGAAGGTATCTTCTACCCAACAACTCAGAAGCGACTGTTTAAAATTCTGTTGCAATAGGAAGGGAGGCAAAGCTTATCCTGGGTTGATATTTGGTTTAATAAGCAAAGGAGCCAGAATCAACACAGTATTAACCTATTTTCCTGGTTGTGCTATATATAAAATTATGAACTGTATTTATTTATAAATATTATATATTTATGTGAGAAGAAAAACCTCTTTTACAGATTTCCCTGCTGTTGATCATGCTTTAGCACCATTTACTGTCTTCTTCCAAAGACAGATAAACAACACTCTCAGAGTATTCCTTGTACAACACATTCCCCCACCCATTTCTACTCTGAAGCAATGGCTGACCATCGCTAGGGAATTGCCAAAGGACCTCAGGGCCACACTTCTTTAACTCCATCACTTAACATGGCACAAGTTAGAGCAGATATATTCTTTTCTCCAACCTCCGCAATGCCAGGATGTGTAAGAAAAAGAAGAGATAAAAATATTTCATATCACTACTTTAGAATAAGAAAATGCACCCCCACTGTTTCCCAATCTCTGAAAAGCTTAGCACAGTCAGATTCTAAATGATGTGACATCTCAGGGCTCACGTGGAATCAGAATGATGTAGTTAATGTCCAGTTGATGGAAATTCCCCCTCCACAATATGTGAATTATGCAGATCTCATTCTACTAACCCAAAAGCCATTTCTGAAGGGCCAAAGGAAAAAAATCCTGAGGCTACTGAACCAATTAAAATTAATGAGAAACTGATTTGGACCTTTGGGGCTTGTGATATGTCTGGTAGGGCATGATATTTTTAAGCCAAGATGTAAATTATAGTAAATGACTCAGTAGAATCCTGACATTGTTTTAACTGGTTACTAGGGAGTATCTGTCACACTTTGAAATCATAAAGGCTTTTCTACTATTAACAACATTAAATCACTGACCACAGATATGCAAAACACTATAAAACATTTATTTGTGGGTGAATTCTTCATTTTAACTAAATAAATAAGACTGAATATGATCTAGGTCCTGGCCGTTTGGCTCAGTGGATAGAGCATTGGCCCAACATGCAAACATCCTGGGTTCAACTTCTGGTCAAGGCACACAGGGTAAGTGACCATCTGCTGCTTCTCTTCCCCTCCCTCTCCCCTTTCCCTCTCTCTTCTCCTCCCACAACCAGTGGCTTGATTGGTTCAAGCATCAGCCCCAGACGGGGGTTGCCAGGTAGATTACTGTCAGGGCATATATAGGAGTCTGTCTCTGTATCTCCCATCTCCTCACTTAAAACAAACAAACAAAAAAAAAACCAGCCATAGAGTTATTTATGTAAATAAATGAGTTTAGCTGTGTTCCAATAAAAGTCTATTCACAATACAGGTGGTGGGGTGGATCTGCCCAAGTGTGGTGGTTTGCTGACCCTAGCTACAGATGATGACATACAAACAAACTAGAAAGGGAATACATTCTAAATCTTCTTTCTGACTTGCAGAGGCATTTTTCATTACTGCTGCACTTACTGTACTGAATTAAATGTAATAATGATGATTCCATTGTAAATTCATCTTCCAGTTCCCATCTCTTCCACAGCACCAACTTTCCTTTCCCTACCACAACTTCTGGCTCTGTCAATAAATATTTTAAGCCAGTAACTGATATTTTTTTAAAAATGTGATGACCAATTCAGGAAAGGTAAGATTTTGTTTGCTCTGCTGTTAGTGAAAATGGCTTTACTAAATCCAAAAATGGAAGAAAAAAAAACACCAATATTAAGATTTCTTGTTTTGCTGAATATTTTTAAATGCTAATGAAAAGCTGATACTGCTTTTTAGTTACCAAGTAATAGTTTGTGGGCAACAGAATTATCTTTTAACCTTTATTCCTTAACTTTATACAGTGCTTTAGGACTCAAACTATGTCTTCTTACACATTACTTCACTTACCTTCAAAGCAAACTTTGAGGATGTATTATTATGGAGAAACTTATAACTCACAGAGATTAGGCAACTCACCCGGTCACGACAGCTTCTCTTCTGGGTAGTGCTAAACAAGCGAGGACTGGGCTGGGTGCGAAGACTAGGGAAATCCCACTTCCTGTCTTTCCCCTTACTCTCTCTGTCTTTGCTGGCTTCCACCAAAACCCACGCAGCCAGATAAGCATTTCTGAAAAAGATCCTTCTCCTGGTGGTCGACCAGGTAGCCTTTCTCCCTTCAGGCCTCCAATTGTTGAGCCGAGAGCTGCATTTCAAATGAGATCACTTTTCTGGAAAATCAAACCAGCTGGCCTGGGCTGCTCATCGCTGCTCTCAGGGAGGGGCCTCCCGGGGACTCATCTAGGCCATGAAAATAATCACTTTTTTTTTTAAATTCTTAGACTTTTTGGTCAATGTCGAGTTAGTTCTTATTACTTTATTAAGTTTACTGCTTGTTCTGAAAATTACTTTTATTTCCAAATAAATATAAATTCCTACAGTCTTGGCTTTTGCTTCTATCCCCTTTGAAGTGATAGTATTTATAACACTTCTGTCATCTGTCAATACTCCGTGTCTACTGGCCTTTTCTCAACTAATTTTAGAGAGCATAATATCTCACAGGGGAGGGGAGTCTTACTTGATCCTTTGTGTTACTTGGTCACAGCCAATTCTTCAAGATTTGATATGAATTCTTTCAGACCCTACCACTGGACCCTTCACACAGCTGCCCTAATGTTTTCACTGAGCACATGCAGTTGTGTAGGGCATGTGGACTTTCAGGCGAGAAGTGTTCTCAGTGATGAGGAGCTGGAGTCGCACAGCCTGCTGAACAGAACTTCCCCAGCCCACTCACCTCTGCAATCAGGTCGTGCAGCTCTGCTTCCGTGGGGCAGCACCCCAGCGAACGGATGATCGTTCCAATCTCTCTGCGGAGAAAGGTAGTCAGGTCTCAGAATATCAACTCTGAACAGGCAAGTGCTGTGTTTCTCTAGGTCAGAGCTTTTCAACCAATGTGCTGCCAGAATTTTTAAAACAGGCACTACCTGACGATTTAGCCAGTGGCACTGACCTCTTTTCCCTTAGATTGTCAAATTAAAAAAAAAAAAAAAAGACAACAGCCAACACAACAATAGCCATCCAGTGTGAATGAGTCAAAATTTTACCTACTTTTTGTCAGATTGGCAAAAAAAAAATTTTTCTGGTGTGCTACGGATTTTAGGAAATAGTTTATGTGAGCCATGAGAAGACAACAGTTGAAAATCACTACTCCAGGTTAAATCATAACACATACAGCATAACAAACAAAGTCATTCAATAAATACTGCTTTGAGAAGATAAAAGATTCTTTCTGAGGAAAGTAAGAGGCAGATAAATGAACTAAGGAGAGAAGAGAGAAATGCTTGCATTCACTAGTAAATGCAAGCCGTCCTTGGGCCAAAACCAAAAGTTCTAGAAAAGAAAGAAGGAAGGAGGAAGAAAAAGAAACGTCAGCCACTTACTAGCTAATTTTAAGAGTTAGCTCTTTTGAGCCTCAGTTTCCTCATCTGTAAAATGGAAATGAGCAGGTCTATCCCAGGGCTCTGCGGTTCAAGTTTATATTAGTGGTGGGGTACTTAAGCATGGCCTCCAGTGTCGGGAAAGATTTCTGACAGGTGTCTTACAGCCTCCAACCAGTCTATTTCTCAAGCTTCCTTTTGCTATCACACTTCTAAATTACTTAGCTTGTAACTACCGATTCCATTTCTCACTCATCCATTCCATGCCTACACCCTCCCCCAAATCCTGCCTTCACTAGCTCTCCACTAATCCATCAGGCCAAGTTTCTCTCTCCCCCTCTTTCCCTCCTTTATATCCATTGCCCTCTTTTCCTCCCATAACACCCATAACTGCCCCGTCCTGTACCACTCTGCCCCAGTTGCAAGATGATCCTTACTGTTAAAAATATGATGGTAAAGGTCCTGGCCAATTTGGCTCAGTGGTAGAGTGTCAGTCTGGTGTGTGGAAGTCCCTGGTTTGATTCCCGGCCAGGGCACACAGGAGAAGCGCCCATCTACTTCTCCACCCTTCCCCCTCTCCTTCCTCTCTATTTCTCTCTTCCCCTCTTGCAGCCAAGGCTCCATTAGAGCAAAGTTGGCCTGGGTGCTGAGGATGGCTCCATGGTCTCTGCCTCAGGCGCCAGAATGGCTCTGGCTACAATGGAGTGACGCCCCAGATGGGCAGAGCATTGCCCCCTGGTGGGCATGCCGGGTGGATCGCGGTTGGGCATATGCCGAAGTCTGTCTGACTGCCTCCCCACTTCTTAGTAAAAATTAAAAAATTAAAAAAAAAAAAAAAAAATATATATATATATATATATATATATATATATATATATATATGACAGTAGGCTCGCCTTGGCTGGGTAGCTCAGTTGGTTAGAGCATTGTCCCAATACGCCAAGGTTGCAGGTTTGACCCCCCAGTCAGGACACATACAAGAATCAACCAATGAATATATAAATAAGTGGAACAACAAATTGATGTTTCTCCCCTCCACACACTTCTTCTCCTTCTAGAAATTACTTTTTAAAATTTAAAAGGAAATGGGGATGAGAACATAAAGTCTCTCATGAGGTGAGAAAAACAGGTTAATTAGCTCTCTGGCTTAGGAATGAACATCTCCTCTAAGCCTTCTAGAAAGAACAGTCCTCACATCTCGCTCATATCCTTTATACCATGAGCATGATCTGCAAGGATGGAAGAAAAAATATCTCCAGGCTGTCGGGTTAATATTAACAGAATACAGTGACACCAAGTTCTTATTATGTCTTCCAGGCTCTGTTTTAAAGTGCTTTAAAAAATAGCCTAACCAGGTGGTGGCACAGTGGATAGAGCGTCGGACGGGGATGCGGAGGACCTGGGTTCGAGACCCCGAGGTCGCCAACTTTAGCGCGGGCTCATCTGGTTTGAGCGAAAGCCCACCAGCTTGAACCCAAGGTCGCTGGCTCCAGCAAGGGGTTGCTTGGTCTGCTGAAGGCCTGCGGTCAAGGCACGTATGAGAAAGCAATCAATGAACAACTAAGGTGTTGCAACGCGCAATGAAAAACTAATGATTGATGCTTCTCATCTCTCTCCGTTCCTGTCTGTCTGTCCCTGTCTATCCCTCTCTCTGACTCACTCTCTGTAAAAAATTAAATAAATAAATAAATAAATAAAGTGCTTTAAATATTTATATCCACATACTCTTCACATAGCTTTGTGTGGTAGGTACTATTATTTTATAAATGAGGAAAAGTTAGGTAATTTCTCCAAGATCCTAGTAAATAGTGAAAATGGACTAAAATACAGGAAGGCTGGAACCCATATCTTTAACCACTGCATACTGCCGACTCACATAAATCTCAACTGAGTCTGTAAGTAGACTGAAAGGAAACTTCTAACATAACAGGTGCTTCTAAAGAAAGCTGTGGAAATTCCCTCCCATGGGAGCCTTGAAGATAGATCTAGGGTCACAAACTGATGACCCGAGGGGCAGATGTGGCCCTCAGATCAGGTTTTGTTTAGCATAGTGTTGGTTTGTTTACTTGTTTAGATGAGGCATAAATGTCATCAGAACTGTCCTATACCTTCTCACTTACACATTTATGTTATAGGCCTGGTCCCTGCAGGAATGTGTCTATCACTCTTGGACAATATCAATTTTGTTCTGTCAAAAAAATTCACCAGCAAGAAGCAGAGGAATAACCTCTTTAAGTTCTCCCCAAGTGCCCTGATTCTAAAATTATTTTTAAAAACATACATAAAACCTGTGGCTTAATTGTAATAGAACGTTCTTGTTCTCAGAGGATAGACACTGAAGCATTGCAGGGAAAAGGTCACAACGTCTACAGCTTACTCTCAAATAGTCTAGCAAAATGCAAATACTAATAAAATGCATAAATATGTATGTATGCGTATATGGAGAGACACAGAGAGTGAGCCCGTGCAAGCAAAAGTACATGGGACAAAATGTTAAGAATTGGTGAATCTGGGGAAAGCGCCAGCAGTTCAGTGCACCATTCTATTTGTCTATAAGTTTGAACTTGTTTAAATAGTTTGTTTTTTGTTTTGTGTGTGTGTATGAGAGAGAGAGAGTGGGAGACAGAGACAGAGACAGAGATAGGGACAGACATACAGGAAGGGAAGAGAGATGAGAAGCATCAATACTTCATTGTGGCACCTTAGTTGTTCATTGATTGCTTTCTCATATATGACTTGATGGGGGGGGGGGCAGGGCTACAGCAGAGCGAGTGACCCCTAGCTCAAGCCAGTGACCTTGGACTCAAGCCAGAGAACTTGGGCTTTAAGCCAGCGACCATGAGGTCATGTCTATGATCCCACGCTCAAGCTGGTGAGCCCGTGCTCAAGCCTGTGACCTCAGGAGTTTCGAACCTGGGACCTCTGCATCCCAGTCTGGTGCTCTATCCACTGTGCCACTGCCTAGTCTGGCCTAAATAAAGTTTTTATTTTTTAAAAAAGATAAATGCATTTCAGTCTTAGCAATCAAAACCAAAGTAATAAGAAATAATAATAGAAATCGAGCCTCGTATAAACTACTTATAAAACAATTAGCACTTTTGCGTTATACTATTTTTATCATTTTGGCTTGAAAAGTTGATTATCAAGGATGTCTTAACCTTCAGTTTCACAGCAAAATTTATGAGTTTTTATTTTTACTCAGCACTTGAGAACTGAAAATTGAAAACAGGGCAAAACTGAAGAGGTCTAGAGCATCATCACGCAGCACAATGAGCGAGGAGGCGGGCTATGGGTAGCAATGTCCCGGCAGGAAGTGAAGGTGCCAGAACAGTGACAGAAAAAGGAGGGCAGCGTTGGGCACTGTCCCGTGGCCACAGGCATGGCACACGCGGCCCAGGGCCGGCTCAAGCTTCGGCTAGCCTAAGGGCCCCCAGCAGCATGGTCGGGGGACCCAGCCCCGGGAGGCTAGCCGGCTGCACGTCCCAGAAATGGCCAGGTGGAGGGAGCGATAGGGAGATAAAGAGGGCAGAGGCAGAGGAAGGGAGGCAACGCTTCAGTGCTGATAGCCCATTCTTCTCCAATGTGTTCTTTCCTCAAAAGGTAATGGAATGAGGGGAATTTATTTCAAGAGTCCTCCCACGTTCCTAAATTGAGTCCCCGAGAGGAGAATAAAGGGAAATTGTAGCAGAAGAAAAGATGACTCAGAGATTCTCCCGTTTCGTGTGCTGAAATGCAAGGCCGCGGGCACGGAAGACCTCGATCCTCTGGCCCCTCTCACACTACAGTTCTGGTGCCCAGAGCATGGGGACACTGCAGAAGGGTCAAGTGTGCCCTGAAGACCTCCACGCGCTCTCTGGATGCAGCGGGGACCCCGGCCACTCCGGAGGAAACCGCACAGCTAACAGTTCAGCTTTACGAGTAGAAAGGCTCCTAAGGTGAGCTAAGGGGAGAAGAGCAGAGCAAGAAAACAGACCAGAAGAAGATCCGGCCATTCATTTTTGGTAAAAACTACTAAGAGACTCCAAAAGCCTTTATGGTTAAAGACTAACAATTTCTTTCTGTACTTGCACTATATAGAGTACTAAACATGGAGACAAAGCCATTTCAGAACAAATGAGTCACAATAATGTTGTCCAATAGTGATATCACCATTTGATTTATATACAATATTTGGGCCATTTAAAATGTTTGACAAGGGGTAGGCTGGTTCTTGGCAAGCCAGCATTCAGTGGATGTGGTATCACCTTCCTGACACAAGGGGGAGCCAGTGCCTTTGCGCTAGGTTGTAAATCTCCAGTTTAAGGGCAGTGTAAGGTCAAAAAACATGGAAAAGTGAAAATCTGATTCAAGACAATGCAATTTAATAAAAAAATGAACAGAAAAAATTTTACCTTAGTTATGGAATAACTGATATTGAGCTAAGTATAAAAGTATGTTAAAAGCAAGTCAAAAATTTCTAAGGTTAAAGGATTTGAAATGATTTTCATTTCTTTAATAAATATTTATTGAACAACATGTAAGGAGCCATTTATAGTACATCAGACAACAACGTGAAAACCTTGCCTTTGTGGAAAGCATTTTTCACAGATTAACCTTACTTTGACAAAGCCATGAAGTGAAGTTGAAATAATGGTTAAATCTCATTTTCAGAACTACAGTGGTTTGTTGGGGGGAGCTCTTTTTTCCTAAATATCCCTTTAGTCTAGTGAGGATCATTTTTCTACTGCTAAAGTATGTTTTCAGAAAACCTGGTTCTAACTTATTACTTTATTATTTCTTATATTGCCTACATACTAGATAGAGTTTGTGGCCTCCAAATGGAAAACTCTGGATCACCTATGGTTCAGGCACTACCCTGGGCACTATGGTCATTATCATGAATTAGATAAGGTCCTGCTCTAACCATGGAATGCACAATCAAGTGGGAGAAAGCACACATATGAGCTAACTATAGGGTATAATATATACTGTGAAGAAAGCATCACCAGCACCATCATCACTATCATAACCATATTAGTTTGCTAGGTTCACCATAACCAGATACCACAGGCTAGGTGGCATAAACAACAGAACTTTATTTTCTCACAGTTCTGGAGGCTGGAAGTCCAGGATCAAGGTGTTTGCAGGGCTGTTTACTTCTGAGGCCTCTCCTTAGCTTGCAGACAACCACCTTCTCATAGTGTGCTCACCTGGTCTTTCCTCCATGCACCTGCATCCCTGGTGTCTCTGCCAAGTCTCCCCTTTATATAAGGACAGCAGTCAGACTAGATCAGAGACCACCCTCACAGCCTCATTTTGACTTAATCACCTCTTTAAAGATCTTCTCTCCTAATAAGGTTACATTCTGAGGTACTGGGCATTAGGAACATGACTTTTAGGGGTCAAAATTCAGTTCATAGCAATAACAATAACTATTGTACTCCTACCGCCCTCTTTGGACCACCGTCTTGCCACAACCACCGCAATAGCCCTCACATTGTCCGTCTGTTTCTGCTCTTGCTAACCACCCCCATCCATTTCTTCACAGCAGCCCGAACAACCCTGCTTAACAGGAGTAGCCATAGAATGATGGCTCTTCTATACCCCATCAGTCCCCTCTGAACAGACCACTCTATCAACCAACTTCAGCCTAGGCCACAACTCACCAAGATATCTAGGGGACCAAATGCTTCCTTGGGCTCCTGTGGAGAAAATTCAATACTGCTACTGTGGGGAGAAGGGTCAGTCAGTGCTATAACAAACTCTAACATCCAGGGCTTAATACCACAGTCATGGAGGCGGCATATTAAGGAGTATGCAATTACTCCTTATGTCATATTTCCAAACATATCCTTAAAATATACTTGCATTAACTGAGAACACTTAAAAGATTATTTGGTCCCATGCCTCTTCAAAGAGCATGACCAACAGAAAAATGAGAGGAAGCCAGATTACCAAATATGTTGTGGCCATCCGAGCACACAGTAACGTTTATTTGGTTTGTGTCCCCGTCTTTCAAAGCTAATGAAGACACTGACGAACTGTGCTCTTTCATTATGCATTTGCATTGTCTTCCTCACTTGATAGGGCTGGTATTTTTCAAGTGAATTCAATATTTTATTTCCTACGTTAAGGAGAACATGTTGAAGTTGCCGGAGTAGGAAACTGGAAGCCACAGAGGGTACACACCCAGAGGCCACCGGAATGATATGCCCAGAGGCCTCAGGAAGTACACTCCCTGAGACCAGCAATCACAGCCTCTGGTTCTGAATTCTTGTAGCCACTCAGCAAAATTTGTACCTGATGAGGCCAACATAATTAACTACAATGGGCAAATACCTACAATCCAAGCGTCAGCCAAAGTTGGCCTCCAAAGACATAGAGTACAGAGAGGATCTTGTTTGTCTCAACAACCAGTTAAGAGCCCTCAACAGGGTAGTCTGAATCCAAATGTCACTCTTGTTACAATATCACTCTATTGTCAATGTAAGAAACATCCAAACCTGTAAGAATTTTGAGTTTATTTGATCCAAACTGACGACAACTGCTGAAAAGCAAAATCTCAAGAGATTGAGAAAATTCTCTGAAAAATAATAGTTCTTCCATTTATTTAATACACTAGATTCAAAATAGGAGACATAAGGGGTTGAGGTATTATATGAAATCCAGTGGTGGTAAATTAGGGAGGCAGGAGAAGGCAGAGCGGGGAAATCTCTGGGACTGGATAAAAAGTCAAATGATAGTTAATATTTATGGTAGATATATGGGAACAAGATAAAAATGTGGGTTCTGTGGTCAAAAACAAACAATCCAACTAAAAATGGGCAAAAGACTTGAATTGACATTTCTCCGAAGAAGATGTACAAATGGCCAATAAGTACATAAAAATATGCTGAACATCAGTCGCCCTGGCCGGTTGGCTCAGTGGTAGAGCGTCGGCCTGGCGTGCAGAAGTCCCGGGTTCGATTCCCGGCCAGGGCACACAGGAGAAGCACCCATCTGCTTCTCCACCCCTCCCCCTCTCCTTCCTCTCTGTCTCTCTCTTCCCCTCCCACAGCGAGGCTCCATTGGAGCAAAGATGGCCCGGGCGCTGGGGATGGCTCCTTGGCCTCTGCCCCAGGCGCTGGAGTGGCTCTGGTCGCAACAGAGCAACACCCCGGAGGGGCAGAGCATCGCCCCCTGGTGGGCAGAGCGTCGCCCCCTGGTGGGCGTGCCGGGTGGATCCCGGTCGGGCGCATGCGGGAGTCTGTCTGACTGTCTCTCCCCGTTTCCAGCTTCAGAAAAATACAAAAAAATAAATAAAAATAAAAAAAATAAAATAAAATATGCTGAACATCAATAGTCATTAGAGAAATGAAAATCAAAAACCACAACAAGATACCACTTTATACCCATTAGATCAGTTATTTAAAAAAAACAAAAATCAGAAAATCACAAGTGATAGAGAGGATGCAGAGAAACAGGAAAGAAAGCAGTCTGTGTTTTACATGTGGGACTGAAGGTGTAGCTGCCGTGGAAAACAGCAGAACGGTTTCTCAATCATTAAACACAAAACTACCAAGACCCCAGAAATCCCACTTCTGGGCATACACCCAAAAGAACTGAAAGCAGGGACTTGAACAGATATTTCTATGCTTATGTTAAGAGCACATTATTCAAATAACCAAAAGGTGAAAACAATCCAAACGTCCAAGAAAATAGATAAACAATATGAAATATATACATCTAGTGGAATATTATTCAGCCTTAAAAGGAAAGAAAATTCTGACTTATGCTGCAACATGGATGAACCTTGAGGACATTATGCTAAGTGAACAAGCCAGCACAAAAGAACAAACGTTGTATGATTCTACTTTTACGAGGAACTGAGAATAGTCAGACTCATGGAAATAGAAAGTAGAATGGCGGTTGCGAGGATCGGGGGAGAGGGGAAATGGAGAGTCAGTGTGTAAAGTGTACAGTTTCCATTTAGAAAGATGAATAGTTCTGGTGAGAGCAGTAATGTGAATGTACTTAATGCCAGTGAACTGTGTACTTAAAATGGTTAAAAAATATTGTAATTTTATAGAAAGACAAATACGGTACCATATGATTTCATTTACATGTGGAACCTAAAAGACAAACTAAACAAGCAAGCACAACAGACACAAATTCACAAACAATAAATTGAAGGCTGTCTGCCAGATTGGAGAAGGATTAGGAGGTGGGTTTAAAAGGGGGAAGGATTAACCTGAACAGGCGGTGGCGCAGTGGATAGAGCATTGGACTGGGATGCAGAGGATCCAGGTTGGAAACCCCAAGGTCGCTGGCTTGAACGTGGGATCATAGACATGACTCCATGGTTGCAGGCTTGTGTCCAAAGGTTGCTGGCTTGAAGCCCAAGGTTGCTGGCTTGAGCAAGGGGTCACTCAGTCTGCTGTAAACCCCCAGTCAAGGCACATATAAGAAAGCAATCAATGAACAACTAAGGTGCCATAACGAAAAATTGATACTTATCATCTCTCTCCCTTCCTGTCTGTTGTTCTCTGCCTGCCCTTCTCTCTCTCTCTCTCTCTGTCACAAAAAAATTAAATAAAAGGGGAAAGGATTAAGAAGTACATATTGCCAATTATAATAATAGTCACATGGATGTACAGTACAGCACAGGAAATATTGTCAAGAATATTATAATAACTATGTACAGTGTCAGATGGGTACCAGACTTCTATGGATGAGTTATATAAATGTCTAATCATTATGTTGTACTCCTGAAACTAATACAATGCTGTATGTCAACTGTAATTGAAATTTTTTAAAATTTTTTAAGAAAGTAACTGGTTACAGTGTGTATAAAGTAATTTTCCAAACTAAATCAGACATCAAACCTTCATAAAGTTTTTTAAACGTTAAATTTTATGTTATATATTTTTATAATAAAAAATGCACACATACACATACATTTATATTTGCATGGACTATCTCTGGAAGAATGAGAGAAACTTACAACAAATCTTGCCTTTAGAAAGGGGACTGGGCAGCCAGGAAGTGAAGAGGTTTACCTGTCACTATATATTGTCTGTACCTTTTAAAGTTTATCCCATGTGAACATATTATTTATTCAAACCTTAATTTTCAATCTTAATGACTGAAATCTGAACACAAAGCAGGAAAATGTACGTAAGTCAAAATATATTAGATTCTATGTTTTGTATGAGGCAAAATAAAATTGTCCCTAAATAATTATTTTGAAAATATGCTTCAACTTTCAAAAACTATTTAACAAGGAAAATGAACTGTTTGAGAACTTAAAACACCAAAACAAAACTAAGAAATAGGTAAGTAGGTGTGGACAAATCCTGCCGGGGTGAGGACTACAGAGACGCAAAGACCCGACTCTGGGGACCAGGTTCAGCGACGCAGATCCACTTTATTCAGAAAGTAAGCTAGCTTATATACATGGGTTCAGCCAATAGGATGTTACAATGTGTCCTTCATAGCCAATGGCTGAAAAGATCAGGGAGCTGCGTGGTTGGCGCTAAGTCTCTTCCTTATAGCAGGCGAGCTTCCTTCTGGGAGCTGGAGTATTCTCCCAGCATTGCATCAGCCACAGTTGCTAGAAATATGCTCTGTACTCCACCCACATTTCCCCCTTCTCTTTTAATTAAGGCCGATTGGACTTGATAAAAGACAGCTTGCTGTTGTTGTAGCTTCTGAATGCTACGCATTATGCAACGGAACCCTAGTAGAACTAAAACAACTATAATATCTATTATACATATGCTAAAAGATTAGCTGGATTAAACAATGAGGCAAGCTTCTGTAATGTTTGACTAGTTAGGAAATAGAACGAGAGTCTTAAACAGGGGATTCCTCCTAGGGGTCAGGATGTCATTTCCCTCCCATTGTGTTACAGAGACCTTCTAGGTGCTGTTCAACACAGTTCCATTTTGTTTGTAAAAAATGGACGTAGGTCCATGCACACCCCCTTCCCACAAAGGTCCCAGCATCCAAACACAGAACGGATGGCTTGCCATGGGCTGCACACTGCATATGGTCGCAAGGCACATTACACAAATTACAGCAACATGACAAATCATACAATTTCAAAAATTACAAAGATACATTTCACCAGTCTTTGAGCACTTTGCCAAAAGTGCAAAATGTCCTTGGACTTCTTTCTAGCCATGGGGAAAGCTTCCCGGGGCAAGGGAAGGGCCTCCAGCAAAGCCGCCCCCACCCCCATCAGGGTATTTCACATTGTCCAAAATCCGTAAGTCTATCCAACAAAGGAGCCAGTGCTCACTCGGGTCATAGTCCAGGAAATCAGTCCATGCACATGAGACTTCAGCCACCCCCCTCATCCCTGCCGTCCTGGCAGGTCTTACACTGTCCCAAAGAGGAGCACGTGGCAATGGCAGTCAGCATTTCCAACTCTGCTCTGGAGAGCATGATGGCATCCACCCCTATGTCCCAAAAATATCAGTGAACCCACCAGCGGCTTAGCAAGCACTCCCTGCCATTCCAGCTGCCACTCAGCAATGCAAGCCTGGCTTCCGTTCATCCTCCCGGTGCAGCTGCCGCCGTTTACCTTCTGGAGTCTGCGAATCGCAACTCCGGCCCAATTCTCCTCATCCTCCAAAGATGAACTGAAAACACCAGCTTGTGCTGCCAGGCTGCCGCCGCCTGCGTCTGAGAGTCAGCAGTTACTATAGCACACACAAGCAAGAACAGAGCACCAGGACCTGGGCAGCCCATCAGAGGCAATTCTCTAGGCCTGCCCCACCAAAGCCTCCACATCCCCCCAGGTGATGGGGCGTGCACACAGGCAGCGAGGTCTTCTTCTGGAGCATTGAGAACCTCCTCCCCTCAGGCATAGTCGGTGTAGAGAAGGCCAGGGCTGTGGCTTTGGTCGGGTGAAGATAGAACCACTTAGTGGGTGCCCAAGAAACCCTGTCAAGCAGGTTGGGGGGTTCCTGGGATCCAAACTGGCTGAAAAACACAAGCATAACCTTGCCCTTGCATTAGAAGAGGGTGTGATCCCTGCCACTGTGCATGGCTGGGTCCTTCCAGCGTCATTTCAGAGAGAGGGGAAGGAGAGAGAGAGCGAGAGATACAAGACAGGCAGACAGAAAGAAAAAAGACTGGCCCATGGGTCTGCAGCAGGAACACATGTTGGAGAAAATGGCATCTGAGAAGCTGGGGTGGAGCACTGAACCCCGGCAGGGAATGCGGAAGTAACGACTTATGCTTTTTCCAGTGGCAGAGCTGATGGCGCAGTTAGCGATTCGGTTGGTTTCGTTTCTGCGCGCTCAGCCGCGATTTTGTCAAACTCTGAGGCTAAACTACTTTCTTCCTCAGTGGAGGGGGATGAATAGGGAGGTAGGGCTCCTCAGAGAGAGAGGCAGCCTGCAATATCTTTGGCACCAGCAAAGGGTTCCCAGTAGGAGCACTGGTCAGGCAGGCATGTATCGCTAGCAGGGCAGGAATGAAGCCAAGAGGGAAAGTTTGTCCCCCATGTACTTCGGCTGAACGAATGTGCTGGAAAGCTTGGGCCCAAGTATCCGGGTCCCAGGGGGGCACGTCCCTAATCCAGAGATTGAAACCAGAGAGGATATCCCAGTAAGTACAAAGATCCTTTTCACTAACTTGAACTTGCCTACTCTGCAATAGGACATGCAGGGCTCGAGCCTGTAGGGCTTGAGAGTGGGGGAGAAGGTTTCCCATTGCAGAGGGTCACTCACCCTTCCCTTGGATGCCGGTTAGGTCCCTGCCCGACGTTGGGCACCAGTTGTGGACAAGTCCTGCCAGGGGTGAGGACAACAGAGACGCAAAGATCCGACTCCAGGGACCAGGTTCAGTGATGCAGATCCACTTTATTCAGGAAGTAAGCTAGCTTATATACATGGGTTCAGCCACTAGGATGTTACAGCGTGTCCTTCATAGCCAATGGCTAAAAAGATCAGGGAGCTGCGTGGTTGGCACTAAGTCACTTCCTTATAGCGGATGAGCTTCCTTCCTGGGTATGCCGAAGAGACTTCTAGGAGCTGGAGTATTCTCACAGCAGTGCATCAGCCACAGCTGCTAGGAACGTGCTCTGCACTCCACCCACAAGTAGGTCTTATGAGTGTTTTGTTATGCACAGTATGACTTTGCTAACCCAGATTAAATAGAGGAAAAATAAGTCTAGAATATTTCTACAAGAATATAAAGTGGAATAAACAAAATAATAATACCTAATATTGTTCTAAGCTTTAAATCCCAAGCTAATTTGTCAAGCTAATAATGCTCTAAGAGTTTTAAGCCCGACTCGGCGGTGGCACATTGGATACAGCATGGGACGCAGAGAACCCAGGTTTGAAACCCTGAGGTCGCCAGCTTAAGTGTGAGCTCATCAGGTTTGAAGAAGGCTCACCAGTTTGAGCCCAAGGTCACTGGCTTGAGCAAGGGATCACTCACTTTGCTGTAGGCCCCCGGTCAAGGTACATATGGAAAGCAATCAATGAACAACTAAGGTGCTGTAATGAAGAATTGATGCTTCTCATCTCTCTCCCTTCCTGTCTGTCTCCCTATCTGTTCCTCTCTCTTACTTTTTCTCTGTCTCTGTCGCAAAAAAAAAAAAAAAAGAGAGAGAGAGAGAGAGAGAGAGTTTCAAAAATGTCCATTGACAACAATGGTTCTCAAAGTTCTGGCTCTCAGATCCCCTTTACACTCTTAAAAATTATTGAGATCCTCAAAGAGTTTGTTAATATGAGCTATAATTATCTGTATTTATCATATTAGAAATTAAACCTCAAATTTTAAAAATGTTTATTACTTCATTTAGAAATAACAATTTAAAAGCCCATTCTATGTTTAAATAACAATTTTCGTGAAAATAAACTATATTTTCCAAAACAAAAATCAACTCTAATTAGAAGGATGGCACTATTTTACATGTTTGCAAATCTTATCTCTAACATAACAAAAGACAGCTGGAACCTTCTCTCTGGTTCTGCATTCAGTCTGTTGTAATATCACATATCATGTAGTCTTTTTAAAACTATAATATATATTTGTGGAAAAAATGAGAATGAAAATAGCAAATACTATCTTTGAGTTTAGACTTCATAGACCCCCTGAGAGGGTCCTTGAGATATACAGGTTCTCCAAACCATGCTGTGAGAACTACTTATAAAAATCCTATGATGCAAATATGGAAACTGAGGCACAGAGGGAATAAATTAGTCACAGTCACAAAGCCAGGACTGGAACCCAGGAAGTCTGATTCCAGACCTTGGTGTTGCCCTTGGGAGCTAGGTGGGAAGCAGCAGGGCTCATTTCCTAATGTTTTACATAGTGATGAGAACCACTGGTTGCCTGCCAGTCATAATACCAGAGTTCTCCTCTACGCACTATGATAAAATTCCCATTAAATCTTTTATTTAAGAATTTTTTAGAGAGAGAAGGAGAGAGAGTGAGAAGCAACAATTGGTAGTTGCTTCACTTTAGTTGTTCATTGACTGCTTCTTATGTGTGCCTTGACCCAGGGGGCTCAAGCAGAGCCAGTGACCCCTTGCTCAAGCCAGCGACCTTGGGCTTCAAGCCAGTAAATAACCTTTGGCCTCAAGCCAGCCATCTTGGGAATCAGGTGAATGATCGATCCCACAGTCAAGCCAGCAAGCCCGCACTCAAGCTGGCAACCTCAGGGTTTGGAACCGGGGACCTCAAATATACCAGGTTGATGCTGTATCCACTCAGCCAACACCAGACAGGCTCCATTAAATCTTTAATGTGTGCAAAGCAGAGGTAAGGGGGAGGGAAAAGAAAAGGATGGTGACATGGATCCTACAACTTCTATTATACTCATAGATGTCTCCTCTACCTTTTTCCTATTCTTTGTATCCTGTCCTCCATTCTAGATCTACCAGTATTCATTTCTTTCTCTCATCATTTTATTCTCTTTTGTTTTGGTTCTTTTTGCTATTTTTCTTGGGAAGTGTATAATTGTTTAAACATTATTAATCTTTCTGTGTAATATCCCATTCATGGCTTGATAATACATACATATTTATTTTAAAAGAAAATTCTACTCATACAGTCAACAAATATTTACTGACTGCCAACTTTGTGTCCAGCACTAAGGCTACAGTAGAGTTTATCTGACTCACAGAATTGACAGGCAATAGGTTAATAACAGGCAATGTAAATATATTCTTTTCACTGGACTATAAAAGACAAGAACAGTATTGATTTGAAGCAATAGTTAGCAAGACGACCTTTACAGGGCCCAGCAAAATAAATACTTTAAATAGTATAATAAAACAAAGGAATGCAGAAAGAAAAGAGCCCTCTTCTATTTTATAAGTTATATTAGTAATTTAGAATAAGAACAAAGAAAATATGTCCAAACCTCACATCCACTGTATTATTCGACTCATGGTCAAACACTTCAAAAGCCTCTTTGATTTTTCTCTGAAATTCTGCTACTTCTACCTCTGCAAAATACAAAGTAAATAGAAATTATTTTACTTTAATTTTTAGTTCAACACAAACATTTCAATAAACTAGAAATTCTCAGTAAGGAAGAACATGCAGAACTCTTTCCTAATCTTCTTAATGTGTCATTTAACATGTTTAACTTCCTCTGGTGATCTCAAAGAATAGAACAAATGTTTTTTTAAACCTTTTTACTAAGTCATAATATACATAGAGTTTAGTACCAAAGGTACACTAATCACAGCTTTGTGAGTTTTTACACATGTATTCAGTAATGGAGCCACCACTCAGATCAAGATACAGAACGTGACCAGCACAACCCACCCTCTGTATCAAGTGGTTTAGGAAGAGTCCGAGCCTGAGAGGCAGAGGGAATCCCGTGCCAGATACTGACTTTGGTTCATCAGTGTACCCACCTGCCTTGCTCTTTCTACACTTGAGGGGAGCTGAAGTTGGGGGTGGAAAGCATACAAAAGCAACATGTGACATTCTTGCAAAGGACTTTCAAACTGGTTTTGAGACTAATACTTACTTATATAAAACAATTTAAAAATCATCTATTTAATAAATATTTATTGACTACCTACAATGTACTAGATGCTATTTATTCTAGGTGCTCAGGTTATAGCAAGAAACAAAATAGACAAAAATTCCTGCCTCCATGAGATTTTTTTCTGGGAGAGATATGTAAGCTTATACATATTTGGTAAAAGATAGAGAGTAAGTCAAATGGAGCTGGATAAAATAAAGCAGGGGCCTGACCGGTGGCAGCACAGTGGATAGAGCGTTGGCATGGTCCTTAGAATCCCAGGTCCGAAACCCTGAGGTCACTGGTTTGAGCATGGGCTCATTCAGCTTTAGCCTCAGGGTCACCAGCTTGAGCCCGAAAGTTACTGGCTTAAGCCAAAGGTGACTGGCTTGAGCCAAAGGTCACTGGCTTGAGCAAGGGGTCACTGGCTTGGCTTGAGCTCCCAATCAAGGCACACAGAAGAAGCAATCAATGCAATCAACTACAAGTTGATAATCCAATGAATTCTATTTAATAGTGATATTTAATTCAAAATCAGAAATATTACCTCAAAATATAAAAAAAGCTAAAATTAATATGTAGGTTTTCAGTAAGATATATGCAATTTTGCCAAGCTTGGAGGAAATTATTAGCAATAATACATTTAATATTCATTTTCAAAGAAATTTCATGTTCAGCAGGTGTTCTAGAAAACCTTACTTTTTATAGAGTACCCAATTAGCAAAAAATGAAATGACCATAAATGGAAATAAGCACTTTTACAAGATGGTCAGATGGTAAAATACCAGAAATACGAGGTAACAAGCACAGTTTTATAACAGAACCACTGCAATATATGTCTCAATTCAGGCCATCTTATATATTTTTAAATATGTTGTATACTGACTGAAGAGTTTTTTTGTTATTGTTGTTTTGTTTTGTCTTTATTTTTCTTAAGTGAGAAGCAGGGAGGCAGACAGACAGACTCCCACATGAGCCCTGACCAGGATTCACCCAGCAGGCCCTCTATGGGGCAATGCTCTGCCCATCTGGGGCCACTGCTTCATTGCTTGGCAAACAAGCTATTTTTAGCACCTAAGCAAAGGCCATCGAACCATCCTCAGTGCCTGGGGCCAACTTGTTTTAACTGAGCCATGGCTGTGGGAGGAGAAAAGAGAGAGAGAGAGAGAGAGAGAGAGAGAGAGAAGCAAGAGGGGGAGGGGAGAGCAGCAGATAGTTGCTTCTCCTATGTGCTCTGATCAGGAATTGAACCCAGGACATTCACACACTGGGCCGATGCTCTACTGCTGAGCAAACTGGCCAGGGTCCTGACTGAAGATTTTATCAATTTTTGGCCCTGGCTGGTTGGCTCAGCAGTAGAGCGTCAGCCAGGCGTGTGAAAGTCCTAGGTTTGATTCCCAGCCAGGGCACACAGGAGAAGCACCCATCTGCTTCTCCACCCCTCCCCCTCTCCTTTATCTCTCTCTTCCCCTCCCACAGCCAAGGCTCTGTTGGAGCAAAGTTGGTCCGGGCACTGAGGATGGCTCCACGGCCTCCACCTCAGGCACTAGAATGGCTCTGGTTGCAACAGAGTAACGCCCAGAAGGGCCGAGCATTGCCCTCTAGTGGGCATGCCAGGTGGATCCCGGTTGGGCGCATGTGGGAGTCTGTCTGACTCCCCCTCACCCCCCACCCCCCACTCCCACTTCTCACTTCGGAAAAGTACAAAAAAAAGATTTTATCAATTTTGATAAAATAAAAACCTTAAAAGTATTTTTTTTGTGTAAACAAATAGGAACACTTTGCAATTATTGTGTACTCTCCATTCCCCATGCATTCTCATGGGTGTTTACTGGATACTCATTCTTAAGTGTGCTTAAAATTATATCCTTTATATTAGCATGGTCAATGTTTTTCTCTTCCTTAAAAAACAGTCCAAAATAATAAAATACAAAATTGTACTACAATGCAGTTTCAAAAAAAATAAGTAAAAAAGCATGAGGCCAAGTTCAAGTTTTTGCTCCTTAACTTCCTTATAATGAGAAGCAGCTATAAGAGAGTGCAAGGTGGGGACAGTCTAAAGACCATTAAAGGTCTTTTTTTGTAAGACACATTAAAGGAAATTGGATTTTATCCTTAAGGCAACTGATAGCATGTGAAGATTTATAAATTAGGGAGCAGCTATCTAGCTAGATTTACAATCAAGGAAGGTCATCGCTCTTGCAGCAATGAGGGTAACTCAGCTGGAGGCAAAGGCTCTCTACGAGATTCACAGTGATGCAGAGAAGATGATGAATGCCACCCGCAGCACCCAGTGCTTCCCATAACATTGGAATTGCTTGACTGTTCCCTTAGACTGTAAATTGAGTAAAGTCAGAGGTCTCATCTCTTCTCATCACTGTTACATCCCCAGGCCTTTAGCACAAAGCAAACCTATGGCAGGTACTCAGTGCTCAATAAAATTCAAGAGGGTATTATGCTAATGAGCCAGTCAGAGAAAGACAAATACCATACGATTTCACTTATATGTGGAATCTAATGAACAAAATAAACAAACAAAATAGAAACAGACTCAGTTTCAGAGAAGAGACTGACAGCTGTCAGAGGGGAGGGTGGCTGGGGAACTAGGTGAAATAGATGAAGGGATTAAGAGAAAAAAGAAAAACCAAAGCTTATGGATACAGACAACAGTATGGTGTTCACCAGAGGGACAGGGGGCTGGGGGCATAGAAGAGGTAAAGAGGGGATAAATAGTGATGGAAAGAGACAACTTGGGATGGTGAAAACACAATACAATATACAAACAGTGTCTTATAGAATGGTACACTCGAAACCTATAAATTTTATTACCAAGGCAATAATCCTATAGAATATTGTTTCCATTCTTTTACCTAAGGCCTAGGCTCCTAAGTCTCCGTTCCCAAACTAAGATTCAAATCTGTGTTCTTGGGTGAACTCCTGACAAATTACGTGATCTCCTTAAGCTTCAATTGGGGGAAGAAACTCCTTTCAGGACTGTAAATACCAAATGCACATGTGGCCACCTAAGACGGTGGAACCTGTAGGCACTGATAAATGCTCACAGGACTATTAAATTCCTAAAGGCAGGGATTACAAACTAATTTTAAGAACCATCATCTGGAAAAACCAACTTTGGACTAAACTAAGAGGACTCTTCAACAAAGGAACACTGAAGAAGCCACACTGAGACTGGTAGGAAAAGCAGAAACACGGAGAGGGCTGCCCAGCTCCCCAGAGCGAACGGCAGCCAGGAGAGACTCGCCTGACAGGAAGTGAGTTGAGCAGAGAGGGGAGGGTCCTGAGTCCCAGGAACAAAGCCCCAGCCTGCAGGCCCAGAGCCTAGAAGAGGCATATGGACAGTATTTAGCTGGAAGCAAGTCAGGATACTGTTTGTGAGAAAGAGACTGATTTCTCAGACCCAGGATTCTTCTAAAAGGGACCGTGCAGAATGCCTCTCTCACAACCACTCACCCGGGGCTCCAGGGGACAGGGAGAGAGGAGAGGACCAGAGTAGCAGGAAGAGAGTAACCTAGGAGGCACAACGAGAAACATTTTGAGAGACAGCCACCCTAACCTCTGGGACGAGTCACTCCCCAAATCTGAAGCAAATATTTCCCCTGGAAATAGCAATACCAGCAAAGGGAAGCAGGACACCAGCCAAACAAGCTCTCCTGCGGCACTCAGAGCAGAGTCGCTTAGAAGGAGGGAGCTTTTGAGACTACAGTAGTGAGTGTTAGGGTCTGAGCTGCAGTGCCCCTACCCACACGGCTGAGGGCTCGCCTGAGGGTGGGTGGCGGCAGGACGCAGAAGCATGATTCTGTTGGCAAGAGCGGAAGCTGGCTGGACACCACTGAGGCCCAGGTGTGAGCTCAGTCTTGCCTGGCTGGGGAGGAGGGGGTGTGCAAAAGTGGTCAAGCCCAGCTGCGGCCAGCCTGCAATCCAGCCTGCAGGGGAAGGGCAGGAGCCCCGGAAGGGGTAGAGACCCGCCCTTGAGCAAGGGCGCAGGAGCACAGTCCTGCCCCACCTGCGAAACCAAGGCTTGTGGCCTGACTTGGGAGCCGGCTCCTACCACAGGGGTGGAGCCAAAAGCCCAGAACAGGCGGAGTCCCGCTACTGAGCATGGGCACGCAGTCCCGCACAGCCTGTGGAGCCAAGGCTTACAACTGTCCCACAAGCGGGCTCCTCCTGCAAGGGCGGGGCAAAAGCCCAGAATCAGGTGGAGACCCACAGCTGAACAAGGTGCTCACCCTGCCCTCAGGGCCGAGCATAACGCCACCTGTGGGGACGGGGTGAAGGCCAAGGAGACCAGGGCTTGTACACACCAGCATGTGATCACAGCCATGCCTGTGAAGGAGAGGCGAAAACCACAGCAACAGCCCCAGTGGGCAGGCACCGGCAACACCCATACCCAAGTGCCCTAGGCAGCAACAGCAGAGGAGGTGGCGGGCCTGCAGACAGACCACACCTAGGGAACACAGAGGCCACACCCAGTGGACACTAGTGGCCAAAACCTTCTTTTACACAGACAAAATAAGAAAGCAAGAAATGCAACGCAAATGAATCAAGAGAAATCCCCAGAAAAGGACCTGAATGAGTCAGATATAACCAAATTACCAGATGCAGAGTTTAAAATAACTATGGTTAGGATGCTCAAAGATATTATAACAACAATAGATGGTCATTACAAACACCTAAATAAAGAGATAGCAAATATAAAAAAGGATATTGAAATAATAAAAAAGAATCAGTCAGAAATGACAAATACAATATCAGAAATGAGGAACACAATGGAAGGAATTAAAAGCAGGATGGATGAAGCTGAGAATCGAATCAGCGAGTTAGAGGACAAGATAAATGAAGGCACGGAAGCAGAGCAGAAAAAAGAAAAGAGACTCAAAAAGTCTGAGGAAACTCTAAGAGAGCTCTGTGACAACATGAAGAGAAATAATATCCACATCATAGGGGTTCCTGAAGAAGAAGAGAAAAAACAAGGGATAGAGACTTTGTTCAAACATATCAGTTGAAAACTTCCCTCAATTAAGGCAGGAAAAAATCTCACAAGTTCAAGAAGCACAGAGAACTCCATTAAAGAGAAAACCAAAAAAACCTATACCAAGACACATCATAATTAAAATACCAAAGCTAAGTGATAAAGAGAAAATATTAAAAGCTGCTAGAGAAAAGAAAGCTATCACCGACAAAGGAGCCCCCATAAGAATGACTTCCAACTTCTCAACAGAAACACTTGAGGTCAGAAGGTAATGGCAAGAAATATTCAAAGTAATGCAGAACAAGAGCCTACAACCAAGACTACTTTATCCAGCAAGGCTATGGTTTAAAATTGAAGGAGAAATAAAAAGCTTTCCAAACAAAAAAAAAAACTCAAGAAATTCACTACAACCAAACAAAGGCTGCAAGAAATGCTAAGGGGCCTGTTGTAAACAGATCAAAGGAGAAAAAGAATATAACAAAAGAGGTATACAGTTTAAAAAAATAAAATAGCAATAAACAATTACATATCAATAATAACCTTAAATGTAAATGGTTTCAATGATAAGATAAAAAAACACAGGGTAGCTGCGTGGATAAGAAAACAAGACCCATACATATGCTGTCTACAAGAGACATACCTTAGAACAAAAGATGCACATAGACTGAAGATAAAAGCATGGAAAAAAAATTTCACACAAATGGAAATGAAAAAAAAGCTGGGGTAGCAATACTTATATCGGACAAAATGGACTTTAAAACAAAAGCTATAGTAAGAGATAAAGAAGGTCACTACATAATGATAAAGGGAGCAATCCAACAGGAAGATATAACCGTTATAAATATCTACGCACCTAATATAGGAGCACCTAAATATATAAAACAGACTTTGATGGATTTAAAGGGCGAGATCAACAGCAATACTATAATAGTAGGGAATATCAATACCCCACTAACATCACTAGATGGATCCTCAAGAAAGAAAATTAACAAAGAAATAGCAGACTTAAAGGACATACTAGATCAGTGGTTCTCAACCTGTGGGTCGCGATCCCGGCGGGGGTCGAACGACCAAAACACAGGGGTCGCCTAAAGCCATTGGAAAATACATATTTCCGATGGCTTTAGCCACTGAGAAGCCACACTACCATCTGCAGCAGCGCTATTCAGCTTGAACACATGCCGTTATGGACATGCGTTCCAAACTGAATGAATGCGGTCATGCGCAGACGTGACTGCATCATCCGTCCAGGGCCTAAGGGGTGGGGGAAGCGGGGGGAATGCTCCACAGTCCATAGCAGTGCATTACGTGTGTCCGGCGCTTGCTGACGTCATCAGTGGGCGGGTGCAGCAAACGCCGGGAGGACAGAAGCCTAGGAGGCGGAGAGGCAAGAGGTGGAGAGCCAAGTGAGCCAAGAGACAGCCTGCTGGTGTAAAAAAGGTTAATAATGTAAAAACAGTACACTCACCATACACACAATACTGTGTAAGTGTAAGGTGCTTTGTGTGTAATCATTACACAGTACACAAAGCAGCTTACACTTACACAAAGCACCATACATTTACACAGTGTGAACTATTTCAGTCTTATACTATAAGAGACCACTATAAGATGTAGTTCACACTGTTCCCCAATGTATAATTATCTCCCATATCTCCCACTATTTTCCCATATTCTGAAAGAGGAAACTGCTGAAATCAGTTTAAAAACTAAGCAACATGCTCTATATTTGAGCGGAATCTGCTGCGGCCTCCCATTGACTTGAATAGGAGAGGAAGAAATGTGTCAGAACTGCATTTCTGCTGTACAGGGGATCTCTCTTCTGCGGAATCCACAGGTCTCCCATTGAAGTAAATGAGATGTGGATTCCACCACAGAAACCACTGCTTTATAGTGTGAAAGAGCCCTGAAAGATACCATGCTGTGCAGAAACTGCAGTGTATCCTATGACGTAGTTCACACTGTTCTATATAGAAAACTTGCCACTAATCTGGAAAAAACAGATCCATTAGTTAAGCAGCTATTTACGGAATGGTAGCCCCAATACACTAGGTAAGGAGGTCCATTAGTAATAAATATTTCTCAATAGATAAATATTTTTTGTGATTAATCACTATGTTTAAATTATGTTTGATTTGTAGCAATGAGAATACATGATGTATATCAGGTATTTACATTCTGTATCATAACTGTAGCAAAATTACAGTTATGAAGTAGCCACCAAAATTATTTTTTGGTTTGGGGTCACCGCAACATGAGGAACTGTATTGTGGGGTCACAGCATTAGAAAGGTTGAGAACCACTGTACTAGATCAACTTGATTTAATAGATATCTTCAGAACCTTTCACCCTAAAGCAGCAGAATATACATTCTTTTCAAGTGCTCATGGTACATTCTCTAGGATAGACCACATGTTAGGGCACAAAAGCGGTCTCAACAAATTTAAGAAGATTGAAACCATATCGAGCACCTTCTCTGATCACAATGGCATAAAACTAGAAATAAACCACAACAGAAAGACTGAAAAATACTCAAACACTTGGAAACTAAATAGCATGTTATTAAATAACGATTGGGTTAACAATGAGATCAAAGAAGAAATAAAAAAATTCCTAGAAATGAATGATAACAAGCATACATCAACTCAAATCAATCAATGTGACTCATCACATAAACAAAAGGAAGGAGAAAAACATGATAATTTCAATAGATGCAGAAAAAGCATTTGATAAAATCTAGCAACCATTCATGATCAAAACTCTCAGCAAAGTGGGAATACAGGGAACATACCTCAACATGATAAAAGCCATCTATGACAAACCCACAGCCAACATCATACTCAATGGGAAAAAATTAAAAGCAATCCCCTTAAGATCAGGAACAAGGCAGGGGTGCCCCCTTTCATCACTCTAATTCAACATAGTTCTGGAAGTCCTAGCCACAGCAATCAGACAGGAAAAAGAAATAAAAGGCATCAAATTGGAAAAGAAGAAGTAAAACTATCATTATTTGCAGATGATATGATATTGTATATAGAAAACCCTAAAGTCTCAGTCAAAAAACTACTGGACCTGGAGATGACGTGAGAGTAATGGCGGGGTAGGAAGCGATACCGATAAATCTCCCCCAAACCTCAACAAGATCTTCAACCAGAAACAGAAAAACCTATCCTTGGAGCCTCCAGATGTTTTGCAATACACCCAAAGGTATGATCGAGCGAAAAATTGGCTAAATATATAACCAAACCCCGAAGGAAATAGGGAGTAAGAAATGCTCCGCCTTCCTCACTAACATAAACAGGGCGATTTTCACTGGAAACTGAGAATATAGAAACTAAGGCAGGCAAAGGGGGTGAATAGATCCAGGCCGCGGCACAAACAGCCGAACCAGGCTGTGGCACGGAGATCCAAGCCAAGGAAAAACTGTTCCTGTGACAACCCAGGCAATACAGCTAACACTTGCGCCAAACCCAGACAAAGAAAGACAAGCGGGGCAGCCATTTTACCTGATCCCCTGGTCGGTGCATAGTGGGCGAGAGATTCCTTCCAAAGCCCCCAGAGGGTGCGCCTGTGTTACTCCACAGAGAGGCAGAGTCAGAGGCCTTTGTGTGGGCCGAAAGCCTCCGGGTTGCCCCAGCACCCGGGGAGAGCCGCACACAGGGAGGGAACGAGAGCTAATTCCAACACTGGAACTTTTCAGTGCGGGCGGGAGGTTTCACTCAGAGGGCGACACTCCGGCCTCACATCCTGGTCTGCGTGCACGGAGAGTGGGCAGGAGACTCCTCCCAGCACCTCTGGAGTGGGAGCCCGTGTTGTCTCACGGAGGGGCAGAGTCGGGGGCCTTTGTGTCGGCCGAGGGCGGAGTCACGGGCTGCCCCAGCGCCTTGAAAAAGCTGCACACGGGGACAGAGCGAGAGCCAATTCCAACACTGGAACTTTTCAGTGCGGGCGGGGGGTTTCACTCAGAGGGCGAGACTTCCGGTCTAACATCCTGGTCTGCGCACGAAGACCCGCCCGTGTTACCGGACAGAGTGGCAGAGCCAGAGGTCTTTGAGTGGGCGGAAGCCCCCGCTGATTATGCTAGCGGCTCTGACTGACTGAGCCTTACCCAGAGCCCTGTGCTGAGTGGGAATAGAGTGGGGAGTTGCCAGCTCTTTGAGCCTCTTACTATCCAGGCAGAGGCAGCAGCAACCCCATAGCTGGATTTTCAGGCTACTAATTGAGGAAGGAAAAACTAGGAGAGAGGCTCCAGGAACACGGACTCTCTCACTGTCGGAGCCTATAAATGCTAATGAGCCTCGAATGCCAACGAGACTGAAGCACACTACATGACATCGCCATAGAGACTTATCAACTGCAAACCTCTACCTGAGCGTGCCAAAGGGGCAGAACCCGGGGTACAGAGTCACCGACCAGGAAGAGGGAGAGAAAAGAAAAAGCAAGAAGATAACCTCTCAAAATCAGAATAATCCGCAGACTTTATAACCAATCCCATTTTATTATATTTGTTCGTTTGTTTCTCTTACCTTCATCCTTGATTTTTTTTTATTTTTTTTTCCTCCTCCAATTTGGTCATTTAACTCACTACCGGTCTTACTCTCTCCTCTCCTTGAACTACACTACCCATAAATGTTACATCTCCCATTATCTTTTCTTTCCTCTTCCTTTCTCTCTATGAGGGTTGCACTCCAAAACCCTTAACTCTCTCTCTCTCTCTCTCTCTCTCTCTCTCTCTCTCTCCTCTTTTTTCTTTTTTCTTCTTTTAGTGGTTCCCTCTTTTTTTTCTCTCTCTCTCTTTCTTTTCTCCCTCTATATTAGTTTCTTCCTTTCTCCTTTACGTCTCCTCTCATTCAAACCTCAATAACAAACAAATTATTTTATCGGGGACTCAAACTTATGTTTGGGGCATTTTGGGGGGTTTTTACTTCACCTTTTTAACTCACTAGCAGTGCTCCCATCCCTGGCTCTCCATTTTATCAAGCTCTTGTTCCACTAAATACAATAGTAATTTTTTAATTTGTCCCCCCATTTTCCTGTTTCCCTCTTACTCCTCTCATCATAATTCTAAGTCAACCAACACCTAAACGCAAATCATTTTATTCTTGATCCAAATTTTTTCATTATTTGCTTTTTGTGGGTCCATACCCCCCCCTTTTTATTTATTTATTTTTTTTTCTTGCCCCTTTATTACTTTTCCCCAATTCAGGCCCTCCATGACAGGCATTGTTTGTTCTATTAAATACAATATAATTCACAGTTCACCACAAGATTTTCTCAAGAAAGAGGGGAGAGGAGAGGAGAGAAAAACAAGGAGGGGGGGAATAATTTCCTTTTTTTAAATTTTTATTTTATTTTATTTTTCTTTATTTCATTATTAATTTTTTTTAAAAAAAACTTTTTTCGATTTTTTATTTTTTTACCTTTTTATTTTTTATTAAATCTCATTAATACTATCAACAAAACCACCCTCAGATGCCATTAAGGAAGAGAAAATCGAATATCATGGATACAAAAGAAAGAGAAGTAACACAGATAGATGAGGAAAAATCTATGGAGAAAAAATTTAATATATTGGAAACCTTGGAGTTAAATGACAGAGAATTCAAGATAGAAATCCTAAAAATCCTCCGAGATATACAAGAAAACACAGAAAGGCAATTTAGGGAGCTCAGAAAACAACTCAATGAACACAAAGAATATATGTCCAAGGAAACTGAAACTATAAAAATAAATCAAACAGAGATGAAAAACTCAATTCACAAGCTGAAAAATAAGGTAACAAGCTTGGCTAATAGAACAGGCCAGATAGAAGAGAGGATTAGTGAAATAGAAGACAAGCAACTTGAGGCACAACAGAAAGAGGAAGAAAGAGACTCAAAAATTAAAAAAAAATGAGATAGCCCTACAAGAATTATCTGACTCCATCAGAAAGAATAACATAATAATAATAGGTATATCAGAGGGAGAAGAGAGAGAAAATGGAATGGAGAACATACTCAAACAAATAATAGATGAGAACTTCCCAAGCCTGTGGAAAGAACTAAAGCCTCAAATTCATGAAGCAAACAGAACTCCGAGTTTTCTTAACCCCAACAAACCTACGCCAAGGCACATCATAATGAAATGGGCACAAACCAATGACAAAGAAAAAATTCTCAAGGCAGCCAGGGAAAAGAAGAATACAACATATAAAGGAAGGCCCATTAGATTATCATCAGATTTTTCAGCAGAAACTCTACAAGCTAGAAGAGAGTGGACCCCAATATTTAAAGTCCTGAAAGAGAGGAACTTTCAGCCACGAATACTATACCCATCAAAGCTATCCTTCAAATATGAAGGAGAAATAAAAACATTCACAGATACAGAAAAGATGAGGGAATTTATCATCAGAAAACCCCCACTCCAGGAATTACTAAAGGGGGTTCTCCAATCAGATACAAAGAACAAAAAAAAAATAAAGCCACAAGTAAAAGCTCCAAGAAGAACACAATAAAACCAAATTTAAACTGTGACAACAACAAAAAAAAAAGGGGGGAGAGGATGGAGATTAACAGTAGCAAAGGACGATGGAGTGCAAAAGTACTCACAAAATAGTGCGCTACAATGAACAGGGTAGGAACCCTTTTCATTACCTAAAGGTAACCACCATTGAAAAAACCACCCCAGAAGCACATGAGATAAAAAAGATAGCAACAGTGGAAAGATGTATGGAATACAACCAAATAAAAACGAAAGATAAAAAAACAAAAAAGAAGGATCAAACAAGACACAAATCTAACAGAAAGCAATCTATAAAATGGCAATAGGGAACTCACAAGTGTCAATAATTACAATAAATGTAAACGGATTAAACTCACCAATAAAAAGACACAGAGTAGCAGAATGGATTAAAAAAGAAAATCCAACTGTATGCTGCCTACAGGAAACTCATCTAAGTAACAAGGATAAAAACAAATTCAAAGTGAAAGGCTGGAAAACAATACTCCAAGCAAATAACATCCAAAAAAAAGCAGGCGTAGCAATATTCATATCTGATAATGCTGACTACAAGACAACAAAAGTACTCAGAGACAAAAATGGCCATTTCATAATGGCCAAGGGGACACTCAATCAAGAAGACATAACAATTCTTAATATATATGCACCAAACCAAGGAGCACCAAAATATATAAGACAGCTACTTATTGACCTTAAAACAAAAACTGACAAAAATACAGTCATACTTGGAGACCTCAATACACCGCTGACGGCTCTAGATCGGTCATCCAAACAAAGAATCAACAAAGATATAGTGGCCTTAAACAAAACACTAGAGCACCTGGATATGATAGACATCTATAGGACATTTCATCCCAAAGTGACTGAGTATACATTTTTCTCCAGTGTACATGGATCATTCTCAAGGATTGACCATATGTTGGGCCACAAAAGCAACATCAGCAAATTCAGAAAAATCGAAGTTCTACCAAGCATATTTTCTGATCATAAAGCCTTGAAACTAGAATTCAACTGCAAAAAGGAGGAAAAAAATCCCACAAAAATGTGGAAACTAAACAACATACTTTTAAAAAATGAATGGGTCAAAGAAGAAATAAGTGCAGAGATCAAAAGATATATACAGACTAATGAAAATGACAATACGACATATCAGAATCTATGGGATGCAGCAAAAGCAGTGATAAGAGGGAAGTTCATATCACTTCAGGCATATATGAACAAACAAGAGAGAGCCCAAGTGAACCACTTAACTTCACACCTTAAGGAACTAGAAAAAGAAGAACAAAGACAACCCAAAACCAGCCGAAGAAAGGAGATAATAAAAATCAGAGCAGAAATAAATGAAATAAAGAACAGTAAAACTATAGAAAAAATTAATAGAACAAAGAGCTGGTTCTTTGAAAAGATCAATAAAATTGACAAACCCTTGGCAAGACTTACCAAGGAAAAAAGAGAAAGAACTCATATAAACAAAATCCAAAATGAAAGAGGAGAAATCACCACGGACACCGTAGATATACAAAGAATTATTGTAGAATACTATGAAAAACTTTATGCCACTAAATTCAACAATCTAGAAGAAATGGATAAATTCCTAGAACAATACAACCTTCCTAGACTGAGTCAAGAAGAAGCAGAAAGCCTAAACAGACCTATTAGTAGAGAAGAAATAGAAAAAACCATTAAAAACCTCCCCAAAAATAAAAGTCCAGGCCCTGACGGATATACCAGCAAATTTTATCAAACATTCAAAGAAGACTTGGTTCCTATTCTCCTCAAAGTCTTCCAAAATATTGAAGAAGAAGCAATACTTCCAAACACATTTTATGAGGCCAACATAACCCTCATACCAAAACCAGGCAAGGATGGCACAAAAAAAGAAAACTACAGACCAATATCTCTAATGAATACAGATGCTAAAATACTAAACAAAATACTAGCAAATCGAATACAACAACATATTAAAAAAATAATACATCATGATCAAGTGGAATTCATCCCAGAATCTCAAGGATGGTTCAACATACGTAAAACGGTTAACATAATACACCATATCAACAAAACAATGAACAAAAACCACATGATCTTATCAATAGACGCAGAAAAGGCTTTCGATAAAATACAACAGAATTTTATGTTTAAGACTCTCAACAAAATGGGTATAGAAGGAAAATATCTCAACATGATAAAGGCCATATATAATAAACCATCAGCTAACATCATATTAAATGGCACTAAACTGAAGGCTTTCCCCCTTAAATCAGGAACAAGACAGGGTTGTCCACTCTCTCCACTCTTATTTAATGTGGTACTAGAGGTTCTAGCCAGAGCAATCAGACAAGACAAAGAAATAAAAGGCATCCATATCGGAAAAGAAGAAGTAAAGGTATCACTTTTTGCAGATGATATGATCCTATACATCGAAAACCCCGAAGAATCCACAAAAAGACTACTAGAAACAATAAGCCAATACAGTAAGGTCGCAGGATACAAAATTAACATACAGAAGTCAATAGCCTTTCTATATGCCAACAATGAAACAATTGAGAATGAACTCAAAAGAATAATCCCCTTCACAATTGCAACAAAAAAAATAAAATACTTAGGAATAAACATAACAAAGAATGTAAAGGACTTATATAATGAAAACTATAAACCATTGTTAAGAGAAATTGAGAGAGATATAATGAGATGGAAGAATATTCCTTGTTCTTGGTTAGGAAGAATAAATATAATCAAGATGGCTATATTACCCAAAGCAATATACAAATTTAATGCAATTCCCATCAAAATTCCAATGACATTTTTTAAAGAAATAGAGCAAAAAATCATCAGATTTATATGGAACTATAAAAAACCCCAAATAGCCAAAGCAATCTTAAAGAAAAAGAATGAAGCTGGGGGCATTACAATACCTGACTTCAAACTATATTATAGGGCCACGACAATCAAAACAGCATGGTATTGGCAGAAAAATAGACACTCAGACCAATGGAACAGAATAGAAAGTCCAGAAATAAAACCACATATATATAGTCAAATAATTTTTGATAAAGGGGCCAAGAACATACAATGGAGAAAAGAAAGCCTCTTCAATAAATGGTGCTGGGAAAACTGGAAAGCCACATGCAGAAGAATGAAACTGGACTACAGTTTGTCCCCCTGTACTAAAATTAACTCAAAATGGATCAAAGATCTAAACATAAGACCTGAAACAATTAAGTACATAGAAGAAGACATAGGTACTAAACTCATGGACCTGGGTTTTAAAGAGCATTTTATGAATTTGTCTCCAATGGCAAGAGAAGTGAAGGCAAAAATTAATGAATGGGACTACATCAGACTAAGAAGTTTTTGCTCAGCAAGAGAAACTGATAACAAAATAAACAGAAAGCCAACTAAATGGGAAATGATATTTTCAAACAACAGCTCAGATAAGGGCCTAATATCCAAAATATACAAAGAACTCATAAAACTCAACAACAAACAATCCAATAAAAAAATGGGAAGAGGACATGAACAGACACTTCTCCCAGGAGGAAGTACAAATGGCCAACAGATATATGAAAAGATGCTCATCTTCTTTAGTTATTAGAGAAATGCAAATCAAAACTGCAATGAGATACCACCTCACACCTGTTAGATTAGCTATTATTAACAAGACAGGTAATAGCAAATGTTGGAGAGGCTGTGGAGAAAAAGGAACCCTCATACACTGTTGGTGGGAATGTAAAGTAGTACAACCATTATGGAAGAAAGTATGGTGGTTCCTCAAAAAACTGAAAATAGAACTACCTTATGACCCAGCAATCCCTCTACTGGGTATATACCCCAAAAACTCAGAAACATTGATACGTAAAGACACATGCAGCCCCATGTTCATTGCAGCATTGTTCACAGTGGCCAGGACATGGAAACAACCAAAAAGCCCGTCAATAGACGACTGGATAAAGAAGATGTGGCACATATACACTATGGAATACTACTCAGCCATAAGAAATGATGACATTGGATCATTTACAGCAAAATGGTGGGATCTTGATAACATTATACGAAGTGAAATAAGTAAATCAGAAAAAAACAGGAACTGCATTATTTCATACATAGGTGGGACATAAAAGTGAAACTAAGAGACATTGATAAGAGTGTGGTGGTTACGGGGGGAGGGGAGAAAGGGAGAGGGAAAGGGGGAGGGGGAGGGGCACAAAGAAAACTAGATAGAAGGTGACAGCGGACAATCTGACTTTGGGTGATGGGTATGCAACATAATTGAAAGACAAGATAACCTGGACTTGTTGATCTTTGAATATATGTAACCTGATTTATTGATGTCGCCCCATTAAAAAAATAAAATTATAATTTAAAAAAATAATAATAATAAATAAAAAATAAAAAAACTACTGGACCTGATAAATTCAGCAAGGTGGCGGGATATAAAATTAATACTTATAAATCAGAAGCATTTTTATACACTAACAATGAACTGTCAGAAAGAGAAATTAAGGAAGGAATCCAGTTCACCATTGCAACCAAAAAAAATTACGTACCTAGGAATAAATTTAACCAGGGATATTAGAGACTTCTACTCGGAAAATTATAAAACATTGATAAAAGAAATCAGGGAAGATACAAACAAGTGGAAGCGTATATCGTGCTCATGGTTAGGAAGAATAAACATCATTAAAATGTCTATATTACCCAAAGCTATTTATAAATTCAATGCAATACAGATTAAAATACCAATGACTTACTTCAAAGATATAGAACACATATTCCAAAAATTCATATGGAACCAAAAGAGAACACGAATAGCCTCAGCAATCTGGAAAAGTATGAATAAAGTGGGAGGTATCACACTTCCTGATATCAAGTTATACTACAAGGCCACTGTACTCAAAACAGCCTGGTACTGGCATAAGAACAGGCATATAGATCAATGGAACAGAACTGAGAACCCAGAAATAAACCCACACTTTTATGGACAACTGATATTTGACAAAGGAGGTAAGAGCATTAAATGGAGTAAGACAGCCTCTTCAACAAATGGTGTTGGGAAAATTGGACAGCTACCTGCAAAAAACTAAAACTAGACCACCAACTTACACCATTCACAAAAATAAACTCAAAATGGATAAAAGCCTTAAATGTAAGCTGTAAAACCATAAGCATCTTAGAAGAAAACATAGGCAGTAAGTTCTCTGACATCTCTCGCAGCAATATATTTGCCGATTTATCTCCACGGGCAAGTGAAATAAAAGACAGGATAAACAAATGGGACTATATCAAACTAAAAAGCTTTTGCACAGCTAAAGACAATAAAACAGAATAAAAAGACAAACTACACAATGGGAGAATATATTTGACAATACGTCTGATAAGGGGTTAATAACCAAAATTTATAAAGAACTTGTAAAATTCAATACCAGGAAGACAAACAATCAAATTAAAAAATGGGCGAAAGAAATGAACAGATACTTCTCCAAAGAGGACATACAGATGGCCAATAGTTATATGAAAAAAATGCTCAACATCACTAATCATTAGAGAAATGCCAATTAAAACCACAATGAGATATCACCTCACACCAGTCAGAATGGCGCTCATCAACAAAACAACACAGAATAAGTGCTGGCGAGGATGTGGAGAAAAGGAAACCCTCCTGCACTGCTGGTGGGAATGCAGACTGGTGCAGCCACTGTGGAAAACAGTATGGAGATTCCTCAAGAAATTAAAAATCAAACTGCCTTTTGACCCAGCTATCCCACTTTTAGGAATATATACCCCAAGAACACCATAGCACTGTTTGAAAAGAAGAAATGCACCCCCATGTTTATGGCAGCATTGTTCATATTAGCAAAGATCTGGAAACAGCCCAAGTATCCGTCAGTGGACGAGTGGATTAAAAAGCTTTGGTACGTATATACTATGGAATACTACTCAGCCATAAGAAATGATGACATTGAATTCTTTACAACAACATGGATGGACCTTGATAACATTATACTAAGCGAAATAAGTAAATCAGAAAAACTAAGAACTTTATGATTCCATACATAGATGGGATATAACAATGAGACTCAGAGACATGGACAAGATTGTGGGGGTTATGGGTTGGGAGGGAGGAGAGGGAGGGGTTGGGGGAGGGGAGAGGCACAAAGAAAACCAGTTAGAAGGTGACGGAAGACAATTTGGGTGATGGGAATGCAGCATAATCAAATGTCAAAATAACCTAGAGGTGTTTTCTCTGAACATATGTACCCTGATTTATCAATGACACCCCATTAAAATTAATTTTTAAAAAGTTTATTTTAAAGCAATACTGCATATCTTCCACCAAAAGAAGAAGTATTTCCACAAAGTACATAAAAGTGATGGGGGAAACTGCTTGAATCACAAGCAAAGCCACTGACAAATGAGAATACGGCAGAGAAAAGTAATACATAATAGTGACAGATACTTCTTGTTCTGGTAATATATTGCTACATGACCAATTTACTGGTTTAAACCAACAACAATTGCCCTGGCCGGTTGGCTCAGTGGGAGAGCATCAGCCCAAGGTGTGGAAGTCCCAGGTTTAATTCCTGGCCAGAACACAAAAAAAAAAGAAAAAGAAAAAAAAATTCCTAAAGGCAGGAACATGGTAAATGTGACATTCGAATAAAAGCCATAAAATACATTAATGGGCTTTAGAAATAACTTCAAAGGAACTAGTCCAGTAAACAGATGAGCCCAGACTCCCAGGATGACTAGGAGCTGAGGAGTCCTTGAGATAGAGAAGTCGTTAGACTCCCAGGATGGCTAGGAGCTGAAGAGTCCTTGAGATAAGGAAGTCGTAAGAACTCCTAAGATAGTAAATGTAACCACATCCTAGGGGATAGATAGGGACATTTCCAGCTGGGGCTTTCAACTGTATGACTGGTTACTAAGGCACGTGACTAAAATTTAATTTGGGGGAGCCAATTGCTAAACGCCAAATTCGCTTCTGTATGAACTGCTTGCTTGCTATGCTATAAAAACCCCTAGACTGTAGGCGCTTGGTGTGGCTCTTGTGACTACCACCTGAGCTCACCCTTGCGCAGGTTTGTTTTGTTTTGCTTTGTTTACTTTTTCTCTTGGCCATAAAACTTTGTCTGAAACTCTCCAAACGTCTCCAGTGTTTGTTTTACCCGGCGAGTGCAACATTTTATGGGGGCTCGTCCGGGATTGCCCATTACGGGAATCTTGACTGGGGACAGGCGGAACAGCTGTTTGAGCTGGTGAGTATTTTGTTGTAGAATTTCTTGTTTTTGTAATCTGGCTCCAGAGCACTTACAGTCTGTGGTGGCAGACAGGACGCTGTCAGTGACCCGCCCAGACACTCGGGCCAAAGGGCAGGACGCTGCCGGCCGAGGTTTCTGTTTCTGTCTGAAATCGATCGATCGTTTCGAAGTAGTGAGCTCACTCGCGCCGCGCCGCGCTGCTGTCTGGTTGTTTGTTTAGCCTGAATGACTGTGTGGGAAATTTTGTGTATTGCCCTCCTGGGATTTGCTGCACTGTTGTGTTTGGTGTTAATTTGTTTGCCAGTACAGTGTGATCAACGCTCATCTATCTGGATCACCCTGCTTATAGGGTGGGGAATCCTGTGTGTTGTCTTTGTAGGACTAGAAGCATACCTGGCTGAGAAGAACAAGTACCGCGAGATGGGACAGCAAGAATCTACTCTTAAATCCCCTCTTGATTGCATTTTAAGTAACTTCTCTGATTTTCAGAAGAGAGCTCAGGGTTATGGAGGACCTCCACCTGATCGAGAAACTCTCCGGACCTTAAGCCAAGTGGAGTGGCCATCTCTTAAGGTTGGATGGCCATCTGAAGGAACCTTTGATCTGCCCATAGTTTTTGCAGTAAGAGCCATTATATATCAGGTGCCTCACCCAGACCAATATGTGTATATAGATGTTTGGATAGATATAGCTACAGACAAACCTGGGTACATTAAGAGGTGCATAAAAGCAAATCAAAAGGTTAAGAGAGCTATTTGTGTGAGCGCAGCGGACATTAAGCCTCGCCCTCCCTCCGCTCCACCTGCACCTAAAAGAGAGCCTCCCAAATCGTATCCGGTCCTTTCTGATGTTACTGAGGATATAGTAGACCCTGTAAATTATCCTCCTCCTTATCAGAAGCCCAGGGAGCCAGATTCAACTGTGCCCGAGAATGTCCAGAGTCCTCCCCACACCCGGGGGGGGACCCCTTATGCTCAACCTTCCTTTGCTGGAGGTGCCCCAATGTTACCTCTTAGGGAGGTGCTGCCCCCACTAGATGAAGGACCACATGCACCGTCCCGAATGATTTATATTCCTTTTTCTACTAGTGACCTTTATAATTGGAAACATCAGACCCCGTCGTTTTCAGAGAAACCTCAGGGGTTAATTTCTTTGCTTGAGACTGTTTTCAGGACCCATCAACCAACTTGGGATGATTGTCAGCAGCTTTTGCACACCCTGTTCACAACGGAAGAAAGAACCCGCATCAGCCAAGAAGCTGAAAAAGTATTTAGGGAAGAGGGGGGCACTGAAAGGGAACTAGAGAGGACGCTCCCCAGGAGCCCCCCCAGTTGGGATCCAAACAATGTCAGGGATAGGGAATCGCTTACCCAATATCGCCGGGCTCTATTAAGGGGAATAAAGGCAGCTGCTAAGAAACCAACCAACTTTAGTAAGGTAGGTGAGGTAACTCAGGGGAAGGATGAGTCCCCTGCTGCATATTTAGAGCGGCTAATGGAGGCCTACCGGGTTTATACCCCTATTGATCCTGAGGCAGAGGAAAATCGCAGGCTAATAAACATAACCTTCGTCACTCAGGCAGCCCCAGACATTAGAAAGAAGCTCCAGAAAATAGAAGGATTTGAGGGAAAGAATAGGAGTGAACTATTAGAAATAGCACAGAGAGTCTATATCAATCGTGATGACCCTGAGTTAGGGAGAGCAGCTGTAAAACTACTCTTGGCACAGCAATCAAAAGGACCAAAAGGGAAACAGCAGCCCTTTAAGGGAAAGAAGGGAACTTTCCCGCAGAAGCAACTAGATAAAGACCAGTGTGCTTATTGCAAAGAGAAAGGTCATTGGAAGAAGGATTGCCCTAAGCTACAGGCCGTAAATCAGGAACAAAGCTCACAGGTTTTGCTCCAATTAGATTGACGGGGCCAAGGCTCCATTTCTGTTGGCCCCCAGGAGCCTATGGTCACACTGTCAATTGAGGGGAAACCAACTACCTTCCTAGTTGACACAGGGGCCACTTATTCCGTCCTAAAGAGACCACTTGGGGAAATAAGTAAATCAGAAAAAAACAAGAACTACATGATTCCATACATTGGTGGAACATAAAAATGAGACTAAGAGACATGGACAAGAGTGTGGTGGTTACCAGGGGTGGGGGGAGGGAGGACAGGGGGAGAGTTAGGGGGAGGGGGAGGGGCACAGAGAACTAGATAGAGGGTGGCGAAGGACAATCTGACTTTGGGCGAGGGGTATGCAACATAATTTAATGACAAAATAACCTAGACATGTTTTCTTTGAATATATGTACCCTGATTTATTAATGTCATCCCATTACCATTAATAAAAATTTATTTAAAAAAAAAAAAATCTACTACAACAATGAGTGCAAAAACAAGCACAAAAAAGCGGGAAATGCAAGTAAAAACCTACAACCACTGTATAAGACGCAGCCAGTTTTTGACCCCCAAATTTTTGGAAAAAGGGCGCATTTTATACATGGGGAAATACGGTAGGTTGGATGGTAGAAAATTATTATCTATCTGATTCTTTGGCCCTAGGAAGCCAGCAAAGGATTTTGAGCTTGATTGTGACAAGAAGCCTCGTTTGGACTGAAGAGAGATTGGAGACTGGGTATTCAGTAAAGAATCTTTAGAAAATATAGATTCTAAAACTTTAGCAGTTGAAATGCCTCTCTTAAACAACTAGATTTAATTTAGGTAGAAGAGAAAACTGAACTCAAATAGGCAAAGAGAATTGCCTGAGAATATAGTATAATGTTTTTCTTTTTGTTTTTAATTTTATTTTCAGATCACAAATTTATAATTATAAAAAATATTTTAACCTTAAAGATGAATTTAAAAGACTGATGATTTAAGGGCAACACTATCAAATATCAAGGTATATCATTAAACTAGAAGCACATTAAAGGGCATAGTTTTAATGGAATTAATTAAAACTCAAGACTTTGCCACGTAATAGGCTGTTTGTCTGCATATATGTAAAGCATCCTTTTACATTTATGAAAAACAGTATGCTACTAAATAATTGCTAACAATATTGCACTATTTAATATCCAGTCTCGTGTTCTTTTCATTATGTTAAAAGGCAGCAGTAAACATGAAAACAATGTCTAATAATTCAATGACAAACTAAAAAAAAAAAAAAGAGACCACTTGGGACATTACAAAAGGAATCCACAAAGGTAATAGGGGTCACTGGCAAAGCTGTCTCATATCCTCGAGCCACTGCTCGGATTACAGACCTGGCGCGAGGGACTATTACTCATTCATTCCTGATTATTCCAGACTGCCCTTACCCGCTGTTGGGACGAGATTTGTTGCAAAAATTTCAAGCCACAATAACCTTCAACCAGGAGAAGAATGCAGAAGGCAAGGTATAAGTGACTGTGCCAATATCAGAAGAATACCTGATTGCCTCCCTCCCGGAAGGTAAGAGCGGGTTTACGGGCATCCCCGAGGAAGTAAAGCAGCAGGTTCCTGGAGTTTGGGCAGAGAATAACCCTCCGGGATTGGCAGTACATCAGCCGCCTGTAGTAGTGCTGTTGCGGAGCGATGCCAGCCCAGTACGCATCAGACAGTATCCTGTACCTGCTCGGGCTAAACAGGGTATAGCACAGCACTTGAGGCGCTTATTAGAAGCCAGGATTCTCTGGGAATGCCAATCTGCCTGGAACACTCCTCTACTGCCAGTACAAAAGCCTGGAACTCAGGACTATCGCCCAGTACAGGACCTGCGTGAAGTGAATGCTCGGGTAGAGACCATACATCCTACTGTGCCAAACCCCTATACCCTATTAAGTTCATTGCCACCAACGCATGTTTTCTATTCAGTATTAGATTTGAAAGATGCCTTCTTTTGCATTCCATTAGCAAAGCAAAGTCAGGAAATGTTTGCCTTTGAGTGGAATGATCCTGAGAATGGACTTTCAGGCCAATACACTTGGACCAGGCTCCCTCAGGGTTTTAAGAATTCACCAACCATATTTAATGAGGCTTTGTGCAAAGACTTACAGGAGTTTCGAGCCGGCCACTCTTCAATTGTGCTGCTGCAGTATGTGGACGATCTCCTTATCGCAGCCCCAAACCAGGAGAGTTGCCAAGAAGCTACATTGGAACTACTCCAAGAACTGCAACGGATGGGCTATCGAGTATCTGCTAAGAAGGCCCAAATTGTCTCCCAAACCGTGAGTTACTTAGGGTATGACTTGAGGGGAGGACAACGTAGTTTGTCTAGCCAAAGAATTCAGACTATATTACAGATTCCTGAGCCTGTAAGTAAGAGGCAAGTACGAGAATTTTTAGGTGCCGTGGGATATTGCAGACTTTGGATACTGGGATTTGCAGAGCTGGCCAAACCTTTGCATGAGTTAACACGGGGAAAAGAGGAACAATTTGTATGGACACAGGAGGCACGAGAGTCTTTTCAAAAACTTAAGGAGGCCCTAGTTGCAGCCCCGGCATTAACCCTGCCAGACTTGTCTAAGTCTTTTCAACTATTTGTGACTGAGAAGAAGGGCATTGCTCTAGGGGTTCTCTGTCAAGAACTGGGACCTTGGAAAAGACCAATAGCCTATCTGTCCAGAAGACTAGATCCTGTGTCATCAGGTTGGCCAAATTGTTTGAGAGCACTTGCTGCTACCTCCATCCTTGTTAAGGAGGCCAGTAAACTGACTCTAGGTCAAGACATTCAGGTCATTGGAGAGCACTATTTAGAACAAGTGCTGCGGGCTCCACCGGATAGGTGGATCTCGAATGCCCGACTAACACAGTATCAGGCACAGTTGCTGAACCCCCCCGCAATACAATTTTTGAAAACAACGGCCTTGAATCCTGCTACATTGCTCCCGTTGCCAGACCCATCGGTGATCCATGACTGTAGACAAATATTAGATACCATTACAGGAGCCAGACCAGATCTACGGGATCAGGCCTATGAGAAGGCAGATTTAACTCTGTTTACAGATGGAAGTAGCTATGTTCGGGATGGGCAAAGGTATGCTGGAACTGCGGTGACCACTCAAGATACTGTGTTATGGAAAAAGGCACTGCCTAAAGGCACATCTGCACAACGGGCTGAGCTTATCGGACTCACACAGGCCCTTAGAATTGCTGAAGGGAAAAGTGCCAACATCTATACAGACAGTAGATATGCCTTTGCCACGGCCCATGTACATGGCGCCATCTACCAGGAGCGTGGGTTGTTGACTACTGCAGGAAAAGAAATTAAAAATAAGGATGAAATTTTAGCTCTATTAGAAGCCATTTGGTTGCCTAAAAAGGTGGCAATAATACATTGCAAAGGACATCAAAAGGGGGATTCCCCTATAGTAAAAGGAAACCACTTTGCTGATCGAGCGGCACGGAATGCAGCAGAAGAGGAGGAACACACTAACCAACTGCTACTCATCCCACCCCCTACTTTACAAATAGAACCGAGGTATGAGCCAAAAGAAGAAGAGAAAGGTAAGCAACTAGGGGGTAAGAAAAGTAAACAGGGATGGACAGAATTACCAGACAGCAGAATATACCTACCACAAGGAGTGTTAAGACAAATAATTCAAGAAATACATAGCAGCTCCCACTTAGGACAACAAAAACTAGAACATCTAGTAAGAAAATATTATGAGGGAGCGGAAATCAGAGATATCATACACTCTGTTGTGTCTAGGTGTCAGGCCTGCGCCAAAGTAAATGCTGTCAATAAGAAATTACCTCCTCTCATCAGGCACCGAGGAAAAGCTCCTGGAGAACTATGGGAAGTGGACTTTACCGAAATGACTCCAGGGAAATTAGGCTACAAATATTTGCTTGTTCTAATAGACACCTTTACTGGATGGACTGAGGCTTTTCCTACAAAAGGAGAAACTGCTTCAACAGTTTGTAAAATACTTTTAAGAGAAATCATTCCACGATATAGCATTCCCATTGCTATAGGGTCAGATAATGGACCTGCTTTTGTGTCCAAGATATCACAGGAATTGGCAAAAAGATTAGGGATCAATTGGAAATTACATTGCATTTATCGGCCTCAAAGTTCAGGGCAAGTCGAGAGGATGAATAGGACCCTTAAAGAGACTATAATTAAGTTAAGAGAAGAGACTGGCGAAAATTGGGTAGAGCTACTCCCTTTTGCATTATATAGGGTTCGAAATACACCTTATACAGGAAAATGGACTCCTTATGAGTTAATGTATGGGCAACCAACTCCTTTGGTTCCACAAATAACGAGGGAAGAAATTGAGGGTTCTAATCAAAGTTTTCTAAAGTCCTTACAGGCATTACAACTGATACGTGCAGAAGTACGGGCACTTAGAGACCAGCAGAAGGACCAACTCAAAGGACTTCCACTGCCAACTCCACCGGAGCCAGGACAATGGGTATGGATTCTTAACCACCGTCGCGGGAACCTTGACGCTCGGTGGCAAGGACCATTCCAGGTACTGTTCAGCACGCCCACGGCTGTGAGGATAGCTGAAAAACCTTACTGGATTCATCTATCACATGTAAAGTTAGCTCAAGAACCGAGCTTGAAGGAAGCCAAATGGAGAGTCAAAGCGGATCCCCACAATCCCTTAAAAGTGCGGTTCTTACCCGAATCGTAGCAATGGTTTTCTTTTGTATGTTATCCAGTATTAAACCAGTACCTGCTTTCCAGGAAACCCTGAATCATCCAGAGAATTTATGGGTGGCTTTAGCACGCACCCTAAATGTCTCATCGTTTTGCCTTGAACAGGATAGTCATACTCATTTCATGCTAGGAAAATGTCTACGCCCGGTATGTAAACCGGCAGCTGACATAAGGAATTTAACTTTCTTCTCCAGTATCCCTAATAAGACTGTAACTTATCTAGATTTAGCAAACTGGGGAAAAGTTTCTTATCAGTTGCCAAGCCATGCATTACAGATTCATACTCCCCATAGCATTATTGTACCCAATGATACTTGTGTTCTTTTTGTTAATTGTAGCAAAAATTGTAAGACGATCCCTGGTTTTTTACCCTGTAAGAATACTATCAAATACCCTTCCATTTATGGCTCTGTTACCCTGCCTACTGGATGGTTCTTTACCTGTAACTCTATGACATATAATTATATTCCCCCTAATCTTACTGACACCACTTGTTGTTTATCTAGGATTGCTACTTTCTTACCTAACAAGAATGATTTGTTACTTCTTGAGCATAATACCACTCTTCGCAGTAGGCATGCTGCCTCCATCCCTGTAGGACCTGAATGTCATGATGAAGTACGATTATTGTCAGAAGCTGAAGGATATGCCATAATTTTAAGTGTTGTAGGGAATCTAGTATGGGGTGCTTACAATCATAGACAAATCCAGCATTTAGCTTATAACTTAGCTAAAAGCATCAACGAAACGTCTCAAGCATTGACTCTTTTAAATCATGAACAGCAGCAATTACGTCAAGCTATTTTAGATAATCGGGCGGCTATTGATTATCTATTATTATTTCACCACCAGGGTTGTGAAAAAGTAAAAGGAATGTGTTGTTTTAATTTAACTGATAACAGCAATGAAATCCAGGATAAAATAGATAAGATAAAACAGTTAGCAGAGCACATTCAGCAAAATAATGACAATTTAGATTGGTTCACCTCTATATTCAAACTGTCACCTTGGCTAACTACATTGATAACTACACTAGCAGGACCATTGTTAGTATTGTTATTGGCCCTCACTATTGGACCCGTAATCCTTAACAAGTTATTTGCTTTTATTAAGGAAAGAATAGAAACAGTTAAAATAATGATTTTATCTCAGCCCTACCAACGCCTTAGTGCAGCCGAAGAATCTCCGTTATAGTTAAGGATTTAACTAGGACAAAGAAGAGGAGGAAATGTGACATTCGAATAAAAGCCATAAAATACATTAATGGGCTTTAGAAATAACTTCAAAGGAACTAGTCCAGTAAACAGATGAGCCCAGACTCCCAGGATGGCTAGGAGCTGAGGAGTCCTTGAGATAGAGAAGTCGTTAGACTCCCAGGATGGCTAGGAGCTGAGGAGTCCTTGAGATAAGGAAGTCGTAAGAACTCCTAAGATAGTAAATGTAACCACATCCTAGGGGATAGATAGGGACATTTCCAGCTGGGGCTTTCAACTGTATGACTGGTTACTAAGGCACGTGACTAAAATTTAATTTGGGGGAGCCAACTGCTAAACGCCAAATTCGCTTCTGTATGAACTGCTTGCTTGCTATGCTATAAAAACCCCTAGACTGTAGGCGCTTGGTGTGGCTCTTGTGACTACCACCTGAGCTCACCCCTGCGCAGGTTTGTTTTGTTTTGCTTTGTTTACTTTTTCTCTTGGCCATAAAACTTTGTCTGAAACTCTCCAAATGTCTCCAGTGTTTGTTTTACCCGGCGAGTGCAACAGTAAACAACCTCCAGAGGGCTCCCAATGATTCCTGCTCTTGCTTTTCACACATATTTTAGTTCCCTTTCATATTATACCAGGGCTGATGGTATGACCAATACAATATGGCAAAAGTAATGGTATGCCACTTAAATAATGGTAATAATAGGTAATACAGAATTTTGGTACCTCAAAGTGAGTGCTGCCATAACAAATGCCTAAAACTGGGAGAGGGCTGAGAGTCAGGAAGTGCTGGCCTTTGAGTAGGCTGTAGGTGAGAGTGTAAAGGAAAGTGGCAAAAACCACACTAGAAACTGAAGGGGAATCCCTTTTATGAATAGCAGAAAAATTGTTATTAACATGGAAAGTAGAAAATATTCCTGATGAACTAAATGGTCTAGATCAGTGGTCCCCAACCTTTTTTGGGCTACGGACTGGTTTAATGTCAGAAAATATTTTCACGAACCAGCCTTTAGCGTGGGACAGATAAATGTATCACGTGACCAAGACAAGCGTCAAGAGTGAGTCTTAGACGGATGTAACAGAGGGAATCTGGTCATTTTTTAAAAATAAAACATCATTCAGACTTAAATATAAATAAAACGAAAATAATGTAAGTTATTTATTCTTTCTCTGCGGCCCAGGGGTTGGGGACCACTGGTCTAGATAAAGAAATTGCTAGGAAAATTAAAAGGTGTATCTCAGTTCCTTCTGGCTGCATATAGTAAAATAAAGGAGAAATATAGCCTAAAGCAGGGGTCCCCAAACTACGGCCCGCGGGCCGCATGTGGCCCCCTGAGGCCATTTATCGGGCCCGCCGCAATTCCGGAAGGGGTACCTCTTTCATTGGAGGTCAGTGAGAGGAGCACAGGATGCGATGCTGTATGTGGCGGTGCTGCAAAGCGCGGCATGGCTCATGTACAGTACTACTTCCGGTGACACAGAATGCACGCATCATGTCTCTGGAAGCACGTCATATCACTTGTTAAGGCTAGCAGTGACAAATATGGAACCGGACATTGACCATCAAAAGCAGGCCCATAGTTCCCATTGAAATACTGGTCAGTTTGTTGATTTAAATTTACTTGTTATTTTAAATATTGTATTTGTTCCTGTTTTGTTTTTTTACTTTAAAATAAGATTTGTGCAGTGTGCATAGGGATTTGTTCATAGTTTTTTTTATAGTCCAGCCCTCCAACGGTCTGAGGGACAGTGAACTGGCCCCCTATTTAAAAAGTTTGGGGACCCCTGACCTAAAGGAAAGACTGTGAAAGAAAAAGGAGCCAGGATCGCTAGTTATGAAATTCCTTACTTCTGCAGATGGCAACAGATGCTAAGATAAGAATGGCTTCTGGGCAAAAAATCAAATTTGGGGCACTGCCAGGAAAACACAGTCTAAACATGAAACAAAGTATGTGGCTATAAAATCCTTTGTTAAGATATCAGAAAGATCGCCTGACCAGGCGGTGGTGCAGTGGATAGAGCGTTGGACCAGGATGCGGAGAACCCAGGTTCAAGACCCCGAGGTCGCCAGCTTGAGCACGGGCTCATCTGGTTTGAGCAAAGTTCACCAGCTTGGACCCAAGGTCGCTGGCTTGAGCAAGGGGTTACTCGTTCTGCTGAAGGCCCGCGGTCAAGGCACATATGAGAAAGCAATCAATGAACAACTAAAGTGTCACAACGAAAAACTGATGATTGATGCTTCTTATCTCTCTCTGTTCCTGTCTGTCTCTCCCTATTTATCCCTCTCTCTGTAAAAAAAAAAAAAAAAAAAAAAGATATCAGAAAGATCAAATATGGTGTCTCAGGACACCACTCAAACTGGCAAAAGAACCTATTATGGGTTTAAGGGTGTGTCTCAGAGATCCTTTTAGTCAAACAATAGGGCTTCAAGAGAAGCCTAATGTCTCTCAGCTGTCTCAGCAGAAACCCAAAGTAGAGAGTGGTTTATCTCAAATAAATTTGTGTATGTAGCTTCTGTCTAGTAGACAATAAGATTCATAGGAGACACATGAAGATTTTAAGAGAATTATATTTGCATCTCCAGCATGAACTAAAAGAGGATAAAAATAATGAAAAATAATGCAAAAGAAGAAAGAAAACTAGACTCCCCAACATTCTATTGGTAATAAACAGGTTTAGAAAACTGCTTAGCTGAAAACATTTATTATGTGTCATAAAAAGGAGGACGACACAGAGGATTTAACCAAAAGTCAGAGGACAGAGCTAAAAGTCACCTAGAATCATTTGGGGACAGTAGGACCAAGTCCTAATCAAGAATCTTCTGACATCTGCCCAACTGGATTTTATGGACCATTGAATACTCCTGTGTGCCTGCTCTTTCCCACTTTATTAATAGAAGTGTGTATGGAGGTTACCCTTTACCTTTCCCACATCTTTAATTCACATGTCTACAGACTGAAACTGTACTCAAGGAGCTGTACTTAAGTAATTAAGTAAAAAAAACTCATCCTACAACTGGGCTTGACTTAGATATGACATTCTGAACTTTTAGCTGATGCTATAATGGAATGAGACTGCTAGACCTTGGAAAAGGGTTAAGTGTATTCTACATGTGGGAGGTATGTGAATTATTGGGGGCCAGAGGGAAAGCTAGTAACCAGCTCCAAGATGGTTCCCAATGACTCCTTCCTTTTGGTATTCACACCATTATAGAGTCACCTCCAATATTATACCAGTGTTAGTTTATGTCATCAATAGACTATGGCAAAAATAACAGTGTATCACTTCTGAGATTAGGTTATACAGGACATGTGGCTTCTGTCTTGATCTCTGTCTCTTTATGTTTTTTGGATGACTCACTCTGGAGGGTGCCAGATGTCATGTTGTAAGGACACTTAAATGGCTTATGGAGAATCCATGTATCAAGAAACTGAGGCCTCCAACCAACAACCAGTAAGAAGCTGAGGCCTCCTGCCAACAGTCATTTGGGTGAGCCCAGATTTGTGAGAGACTCTGAGCCAGAATCACCCAGTAAAGTTACATCTGGAAATTGGGTGAGATAACGAGTGTTTGTGGTTTTAAGCTGCTAAAGTTGGGGGTAACTCATTGCAAAACAACAGTTAACTGAAACAAGGACTGTGGGAAATTCACTCCTTTATTTCTATAATCCCAGTTGTTTTATACATTTTGCCAAATCAGATTAGTTTTCCTTTCCCTTCCTTCTCTCATCTGGATTTGCTACTTTCTCAATTTTATAAAGAATTCAAGGTTTCAAATTATTTTGGAAGTATTATTTTTAAAAACACTTTCCCTCATTAAACATATATCTAGGTGTGTTCCACTACTACTGTTGTCTACACTTTGAGGGAAATGTGGTCCAACAAAGCTTTAAAATGATCTGGGTAGGTTTCTGTCTTGTCATAATTTGTTATTTCACTATAAACAGCATTTATAAATTTTAAGGAAAGGTTTTCCTTGATGGAAAAATTTTCAAACCTAAAAACAGAGTATAATCAGCCCTGGTAAGGTAGCTCAATTAGTTAGAGCATCGTTCCTAAACGCCAAGGTTGAGGGTTCAATCCCCGGTCAGGGCACATACAAGAAAAAAATTTATGAATCTATAAATGAAACAATAAATAGATGTTTCTCTCTCACTCTCTTCTGCCCTTTCTCTCTCTCCTTCCCCCCTTTCCTTTCTCACTCTAAAAATCAATTTTAAATAAAGTGCTAACTTTTAAAAAAGTATAATAAACATGTCTATATAAAGATGTCTGCCAATGGTATTTTATGGTTCAGAAGAAAGCTCATTACATTCCTATTTCTGTGTTTTTATAGTTTTAAAAACACTATCATAAAATATACAAGAACTTCTCTAAAAAACCAACTGATTTACTCTTGAATTAATCAGGCCAGAAAGTCCACTTAAACACCTTTCTTTACTTTCTACCCCATGAAATCCAGGGGGGGAAATATGGACATTGGTCTTAGAGAGAATTTTATGAATTTGAACCTAAATGCAAGAAAAGTAAAAGCAAAAATAAATGAATGGGACTATATCAAACTAAAAAGCTTCTGCACAGCAACAACAACAAAAAAAACCCAACAACAAAACAAAAAGGCAACCAACCAATGGAACAAAAGATATTTGCAAACAAAAGCTCCAACAAGGGATTAATATCCAAAATATATTAAAAAAACTCTTACAATTCAGGTGACGGAAGACAATTTGACTTTGGGTGAGGGGTATGCAACATAATCAAATGTCAAAATAATCTGGAGATGTTTTCTCTGAACATATGTACCCTGACTTATCAATGTCACTGCATTAAAAATAAAAAATAAAAAACTCATACAATTCAACAACAACAAATCCAATTTAAAAATGGGCAGAGGACCTGAACAGACACTTCTCCCAAGATGACACAGAAATAGCCAAGTGATATATGAAAAGATGCTCAACTTTACTATCTGTTAGGGAAATGCAAATCAAAACTGCAATCAGACACCACCTCCACATATTAGAATGTCTATCTTCAACAAGACAATTAATAATGAGTGTTGGAGAGGTTGTGGAGAAAAAGAACGCTCATTCACTGCTGATGAGAATATAAACTAGTACAGGTACTATGGAAAGCAGTATGGAAGTTATTCAAAAAATGAAGAAGAGAGTTACCAAAGGACTCAGCAATCCCTCTTCTGAGTATTTACCCAAGAAAGTTGAAAACATTTATTTGCAAAGATATATGCATCCCTATGTTCACTGCAGTATTATTCACAGTGGCCAAGGAATGAAGACAACCAAAGTGTCCCTCAGTAGATGATTGGGTAAAGAAGATGTGGTGCATATATACTATGGAATACTTCTCAGACTTAAGAAAAGATGAAATACTGCCAGATGCGACAATATAGATGGATATTTAGAATCTCATGTTAAGCAAAATAAGTCAGATAGAAAAGTCCAGAACCATATGATTTCATTCATATGTGGAATATAAAACTGAAAGCAACAAATGAAAAAAAGACAAACAAAAAGTCACAGACACAAACAACAGTATAGTAGTTATCAGAGGGAAAAGAGAGTGGGGAGTAGTACAGGGTAAAGGGGTCAAATAAATGGTGACAAAAGGAGATTTAACTTTGGGTAGTAAACACACAATGCACTCTACAGATGATGTATCCTAGAACTGCACATTTAAAACCTATATAATTTAATTAACCAATGTTACCCAATAAATTTAAAAAATAAATATAAGTAAATTAATATATCGATATAATAATGAAATGCCTTTAAAATTTTTTAAGACTTTATTCACCTTAGAGAGGAGAGACAGAGAGAAGGGGGGGAAGCAGGAAGCATCACGCTTTATCCATTGCGCCACCACAGGTCAGGATTAAAATGCCTTTTTCATTGGTAAAATCACAGAGGCAAGTTATATCATCATATAGTAATTCTTTTTCCTCTTAAATTTATATCAAGTCATTATCAAAGCCAACAATTTGACATTGTATTTGTTTTCCAGCAATGGAACTGCTAAGGCTAAAAACTAGCTATTATTATACCAGTTAAAATCAAACTATAGAAAGAAAAAAGTTATATTTAATTTCATAAGAAGAAATCAATAATAAATACAGTGGGAGCTGTCATAACCAAAATAAAAGTCAGATCCCCTAAGGTTATAGAAAGGTTTTAAAACAAATAGTGCAGCTGAGTTTTTTTCTAAAGCTAAGTTGTCTGCATAAATATTTAACTATTGAACTTGGTCAAAACCCCACCTGTAGAAATTAAGATAAAATAATAAGTCCCAAGAGGAATTCTTACCATGAGACTGATTAAAACATGCAGCAAACAAGGTAAAGAAATACCCTTAAGGCTAATTAACTCTAAGTACAAATGTTATTGCTCTGTTTGACCCAAGTAATGCCAATATCTTCCCAGGTATGGTGTTAAAACACAGTCAAGAATCCAATTCTGGTCTTTTTTTTGGGGGGGGGGGGAGAAAGTAGTACCTAATAAATGCTTATTTTATAAACAGTATAAACAGTTTGATCCAAAGATGATATACCACCAAAACATCTGGCTTAAAAGTGAAATACTGTATTAACTCATCATCTATCTAAATATTAATCTTTGCTTCCATTTATCAAATGAAAAACTTTGGAAATGAATTAATGTGATTAGTACAAAAAGGATCATGATACTCACAGAACTTAGAAATTATTTCATCCTATTAGTTATTAGTACAGACCAATAGGGGTGAGAGTAAATGAAATCCATTTTTCAAAGCGGGCAGAGAGGGTAGGGATCAAAGTCATGTCAAGACTGCTGTATAACACCGATTTTTTTTTAATAAATAAATTTTTATTAATTTTAGTGGGGTGACATCAATAAATCAGGGTACATATATTCAAAGAAAACATGTCCAGGTTATCTCGTCATTCAATTATGTTGCATACTCATCACCCAAAGTCAGATTGTCCTCTGTCACCTTATAATTTTCTTTGTGCCCCTCCCCCTCCCCCTCTCCCTCCTTCCCTCCCCCTGCCCCCCCCCTCTATCCAACCACACTCTTGTCCATATGTCTCTTAGTCTCGTTTTTATGTCCCACCAATGTATGGAATCCTGCAGTTCTTGTTTTTTTTCTGATTTATTTTACTACATATAATGTTATCAAGATCCCACCATTTTGTTGTAAATGATCCAATGTCATCATTTCTTATGGCTGAATAGTATACCATGGTGTATATGTGCCACATCTTCTTTATCCAGTCTTCTATTTTTTTTTTACAGTGATTAAAGCCTTTAAGCAAACTCTTAGCCAATACAGCAAGAATCCATAAAAGAGTAGTGTAACAGCGATTTTCAACTGCTGTTATACAAGAATTTTTAAAACATGTGATACCTGATTATTTGGTCAGGGGCACAGACCTCTTTTCCCTTAGATTTTCAAATAAAAAAAGTGACACCAGACAACACAATGGCCATCTGGTGTAAATGAATCAAAATTATGCCTATTTTTTTTTGTTAGATCAGCAAAAAATATATTTTTTGGTGTGTCACAGAATTTTAGTAATTAGTTTGCGTACGCCATGAGATGAAAAAGGTTAAAAAACCACTGTTCTGTAAGAACATTTATTGCAGCCTATATATAACACAGAAAATTTGGAAACAATATAAACACCAAAAAGTCAGGGAAAGCTTAAATTAAAATAGTCCATAAATATAATGAGTGCAGCTATTATAAATGATGGTGTTTAGAAATACTGTGACATGAAAAAGTGCTTATAATAGTGAAGAAGCAGGACATAAAACTGCATGCAATATGACCTCAAGTCTATAAACAAACAATGCAAATCTGGCTAAGAAAAAAAAAAATCTTAAATACTTTAAAATGGCAAATGGTAACTTGTTAGAAATGCAAATTCTCACACTACTACCCAGACCTACTGGTTCAAAAACTCTGGGCATGGGGCCCAGCAGTCTATGTTTTAACAAGCCCTTCAGATCAGCGGTCCTCAACCTGTGGGTCGCGACCCTGGCGGGGGGTCGAACGACCAAAACACAGGGGTCGCCTAAAGCCATAAAGCCGTCGGAAAATACATATTTATTATACAATACATTTTTAAACAAGGGGGTTCTTTCTTGACTCTTTACCAGATAACCTGGTGGGTTTCCTAGAGTAAAATCCCCCAAAAGTGTGAGGGACCTCCCTCCTAAGACCACAGGCAATCTGGAAGTTTCTCACATTTAGGGTAGTTCACAGAGCCTCCAGCAATTTGCAAAAATTACCAAGTTTCTTCCAGTTAGGGTGACAGGAGTGATGCGTTCCAAGCTCTGATCTATTGGAGTTGAAAGTAGAAGCCTGCTTTACCTATCAAAGCCCCTTGTTCCTTCATCTGTAGAAAGGCATTAATAGAGCTGTCTCACATGCAGTTAAATGGGGTAATTTCATGTAAAACATTTAGCCCAGTGCCTACTTCAGAGTAAGTGCTCACATTAGGCTGGGAACTCTTTGAACTGAAGTCTAAAGAATTTAAGTGACATGTCCAAGTAAAATTTGGGGGAAGAAGCAGTGTCCACATTTAAGCCCTGATCTTTAGACTCCAAATTTATTTCTGTATTTTAAAAATAAATTATTTCAGGCCCTGGCCGGTTGGCTCAGCGGTAGAGCGTCGGCCTGGCGTGCGGGGGACCCGGGTTCGATTCCCGGCCAGGGCACATAGGAGAAGTGCCCATTTGCTTCTCCACACACCCCCCCCTCCTTCCTCTCTGTCTCTCTCTTCCCCTCCCGCAGCCAAGGCTCCATTGGAGCAAAGATGGCCCGGGCGCTGGGGATGGCTCCTCGGCCTCTGCCCCAGGCGCTAGAGTGGCTCTGGTCCTGGCAGAGCGACGCCCCCTGGTGGGCAGAGCGTCGCCCCTGGTGGGAGTGCCGGGTGGATCCGGGTCGGGCGCATGCGGGAGTCTGTCTGACTGTCTCTCCCCGTTTCCAGCTTCAGAAAAATACAAAAATAAAAAATAAAAAAATAAAATAAATTATTTCATTGCACATAATATCTATAAAATCCCTATTAAAGGTTTACAAAGCATTGTCAAATACAGGATGGGGCAAACATTTTCACAAACGGGTAAGAATAGTTTATAACTAGCAAACAGGTTTTAAAATAAAAAAAATAGCGGTTGACTGAGTTTTAAAACTTTTGTAGAAATGACATTAAAGTAATGACTTAAAAATACATGCTTCTGAAAATCAAACCACCCTAATACTATCTTCTGTACTCCCTATAATCCTTTCCCATTTACACATGTAATTTTTATATATTGTTTTAAATGGCTGCAATCCAACAAGTCAATACATGACAACTTCCTTTGTGTTCCCCGTTTGCTGGACAAGAAGATTTTGTCTGTATTTTAAAATTTATAAATAACTTTAATCATTTTTGTGCCTGTTTTTTTCTTCTTGTCAGAATACAGTATATTTCTCTTTTCTTAAGATTTTATTTATTGATTTTATGGGGGGTGGGAGTGAGAAGTATCAACTCATAGTTGTTTCACTTTGGTTGTTCATTGCTTGCTTGTCCATATATGTCTTGACCGGGCAAGGCTAGGGTTTCAAACTGGTGACCTCAGCGTTCCAGGTCGCCAGTCCATCCACTGTGCCACCACAGGCCACAGAATATATTTCTAACAATCAAATATTCAGAACTATATTAAAGAATCAAAGTATGTGGATATCATTTTTTTAATACGAATTTCCAAATTACCTTCCCAAAATAATGTACCTATTTTTTTTTTTCATTTTCGATGAGCTCAACATTTCCATTTGGTGGGTTTTTTTGTAATTGTTGTAAAATAGACATAAAAAATTAACCATCTTAATCATTTTTAAATGTAAAGTTCAGTAGTGTTAAGCACATTCACATTGTTGTGCAACCAATCTAAGAACTCTCTTCATCTTGCAAAACCAAAATTCTACATTTATTAAATAACAACTTCCCTTTCTCCCTGCTCCAGGCAACTGCCACTCTACTTTCTGTTCCTGTAAATCTGAGTACTCCAGGTACCTCACATAAGTGAACTTATACAGTACTTGTCTTTTTTGTGACTGGCTTAATTCACTTAGCACAATTTTTTCAACATTCATCCTGTGGTAGCATGTCAGATTTTCTTCCTTTTAAAGCTGACACTGGGGAACAAAATTTTTGTTGCATCCACAAAAACACTTGTTCTTACCCAATTCAAGTGTGCTGATCTCAAATCTGCCAGTTTTTCTCTGTAAGCTACAGTTTTTTTGCAATTCAAGATTTTAGGTTTTCATCTTATTGTAAAAATTTCAACATTTAGTATAACATAACAAAGTAGAATGTCTTCTTGGGCATCATCTTTGTAAAAATATAATAATTTATATAATGCAGTAAATATAAAAGATATGATTGCATCAGAATTTGTCTACAATTTCAAAATAGAACATATTAAAACACTTATTTTAATCATAAAATTTGCGCAAAACTTATTTAAATTCTATCCAGGCAAAAAATTGCGTTTGTAGCTCTCGCGTTTGTATATTTGTTGAGGACAATCTCGTTTGATGCTCCAGCAGTAGTCTGCTCATCACTAACAGCTCCAAGATTTTGGGGAAATTTATCAAGGTGACTGTTCAGGAAGTGAATCTTAACACTCATGTTACATCCCTTGTCACAGAAAGCCAACAGCATCCTTTGAACCAGAAGTTCATAGTTTTCTGCTTTTTTGTTGCCAAGGAAGTTCTTAGTAACTGCCACAAAAAACTGCCATGCTGCTTTCTCCTCCTTATTCATCTTCCTGGCAAATTCTTCGTCACGCATGAGGATTCGAATTTGAGGTCCATCAAATACACCTGCTTTTATCTTCTCAAAAGACAAGGCAAGAAAAGGAGACATAATATGTTGAAAGCATTCACTTTCTCTATTCAAAGCCTGAACAAACTGCTTCATTAAGCCAAGTTTGATGTGAAGTGGGGGGAAAATGATCCTGTCTCAATTAACTACAGGTTCATTCACAATATTGTGCATCCCTACTTCCAGAGCTTCACGTTTCGGCCAGTCCTTCTGTGTCCAGTGTTTCTCCCAAGCTCGGTTGTCCCACAAACACAGAAAGCAAGGATACTTCGTGAAACTTCTCTGTTGTCCTAGCAGGAAATCTACCATTTTAAGATCCACACAACTGATCCAGTTATGCTCCTCATACTTCAGAAAGTTGAGGACAATTTTTATGTCATTACTAAGTCATTCAATTCGGGTTGGCTAAACTGCGGAGGGGTTAATGAATGTTTGGCATCAGAAGAAGACCCTTCAGATTCTATAACCATTTCCTCATGCATCTTATCAAAATACACTTGATCACCATGTTCACTTTCTTCATCCTTAGAAGAAATAAAACCATTGAAAACTGGAACCGGGAGTGTCTCAGAGTGTGGGATAGGTCATATTGCTGAAGGAATATTAGGATATGTGATCATATGCCGTTTTTTCTTGCCAATGCCCTTTGTATGGATCAGACAGAAATAACAGTCACTGCTGTGGTCCTTAGGTTCATGCCAAACCATGGGGATACCAAAAGGCATTCTTTTTGCATTTTCCTTTTGTCCAGTCACAAAGCATTTCCTCACAATTATGACATACAATATGAGGAGCCCAATTCTAGTCTTGATCTCCAAGGGGAACTTGAAAATAGGCAATTTATGCACGTGTCACAAATGATGAAATATTGCGCCTTTGACATTGAAGTGTGTAACAGCCACATATATAACAGAAGGTGTCAGGACTATTCTTACATTTACACCTTCTCGAAGAAGCCATGATTCAATTTTAAAACAGAATAAGAGGGTATTTTTATCAGATAATTTTTTATATTTAAAAACAACTACAATTATGTAAAAGTGATGTTTGTAAAACATTAATTGCCTTGTGGTTATGTTCAATCCAAGAGTCGTTGCCCTTTAACTCCAATTTAAAAACCAATGCATGCCATTAACTGTAACAAAAAGAAATTAAAATTGCATAAAAACTAGAGCATGCACCAAAAAACGAATTTCAGATTTAGAATCAGTGATGCAGAAATATATAGAAACAGTTCTAAAACAGTTCTAAAACCTCATGCAAAAAAAAAAAAATTGTTCCCCAGTGTAGTATTTCATTGTATGTGTGTGCATTTTGTTCATTCATCCATTGATGGACACAAGATGTTTCCACCTTTTGGTTATTATGAAAAATGCTACTATGAACTTTGGGTGTGGAAATATCGGTCCCAGGCTCCTGCTTTCAATTATTTTGTGTATAAACCTAGATATGGAATTGTTGGTTTATATGGTAATTCAATATCTAATTATTTTAGGAAACGTCATACATTTTTCATAGCAGCTGTACCATTTTACATTCCCATCAATAGTATACAAGGGTTCCCATTTCTCTACATCCCCACCAGCACTTCTTTCCATAGTAGTCAGTCTAATGGATGTGAAGTAGTATCACATTGTCCATTTGACTTTTTAAATTATGAATTTTTGACAAATTTTTATAGATTAGTCAAAGATAAATTTTAGTTTTTTTCCAAATTTCTTCCTCAGTCAGTCTCTACTTAGATGTTTATCAGTCTAAAACAGGGATAAAAGTTGTTAAATGGCCCCAACTATATGTACAAATACATCATGTGTGATCAGTAATTGATAAGACTTAATTTGTTTTTCTTTCTCTTTTTTTCTTTTTCCTTTTTTATTTTTTTTATTTTTATTTTTTATTTATTTTTTTTTTTTTTTGTATTTTTCTGAAGCTGGGAAACGGGGAGAGACAGTCAGACAGACTCCCGCATGCGCCCGACCGGGATCCACCCGGCACGCCCACCAGGGGGCGACGCTCTGCCCACCAGGGGGCGATGCTCTGCCCCTACAGGGCATCGCTCTGTTGCGACCAGAGCCACTCTAGCGCCTGGGGCAGAGGCCAAGGAGCCATCCCCAGTGCCCGGGCCATCTTTGCTCCAATGGAGCCCTGGCTGCGGGAGGGGAAGAGGGAGACAGAGAGGAAGGGGGGGGTGGAGCTTCTCCTATGTGCCCTGGCCGGGAATCAAACCCGGGACTTCCGCACGCCAGGCCGACGCTCTACCGCTGAGCCAACCGGCCAGGGCCATCTTTTTCCTTTTTTAAAGGAGAGGAGGGGAGACAGTGAGACAGACTACGCATGTGCCCCAACTGGGATCCACCTGCCAAACCCTTCTGGAGCCAATGCTCAAGTCAACTGAGCTATTTTTAGTGCTTTAGCTATTTTTAGTTTGGACCATCGGAGCCATTGGCAGCAGGATGGGAAGAGGGAGAGAAGGGGGAGAGAAGCAAATGGTCACTTCTTCTGTGCCCTGACTGGGGACTGAACCCAGGACATCCATACGCTGGGCCAACACTCGATCCACTGAGCTAATCGGCCAGGGCTGATTTAACCCTTGGATTCCATGTCACACATTTATTAATAGCTGTTTATTCCCTAAACATACAAAGTACTTTCCTTCCTATTTATTCAACATTTTGTGAATGTCAGGCATTGTGGTGGATACTGGGAATATAAAGATGAATAACAAGACACTGGCCTGCAAAAAGTCAGAATTTTATTTCTAAGCAGTTTTTCTAGGCATAATTCTAGTTACAGAAGATCTTTCCAGTCCTATATAAAATTCTCTAGGGGACAGGCACAATAAAATAAAATTTAAAGATTTTTAAAAATCAACTACACTGATTCTCCATTTAAACAAACTTTTTAATCTAGGAAAAAATTAAATTACACTATGTTAAAGCACAAAAATTCTACAAATAAGCATGACAACTTCAATGTACATAATCCCATAGAAAAAAATTTTTAACCAATATAGGGGTGGGCAAAAGTAGGTTTACAGTTATTTGTATGGAAAATGACATGCAGGTTATGGTTATTACAATAGCTTTATTAATTCAAAAGAATGTAACTCACAAGTGTAAACCCTAGTTTACCTCTGTATTCTCAGTACTTGGAACAAGATTACTCCCTATTTTGAAGAGCTGGATATGATGGCTACTCAGAAATTTAACCCTCCTTTACAACTTTAAAAAACCTTAAGATTAAAGATGAACTATTTAAAACATGTTTCTACAAAGAGGACTTATGTAGTTGTTTTTTAAAGACAGCCCAGTGAATCCCTCAGCTCTCAAAAACACGTTTGTTGAGCCAGATGAAATAGAAGCCTATAGTATACCTGTAACAAAGAGGAAAAAAATCCTAATAAGAATTTTATATATTTTAGGTATAGAATAGATTTTTTTGGGAAACAGCAAATAATGCTTTGGTTAAAACATAAACATGTTTAATTAATTCAAATTATCTAAATTTAGTTGTGTTTCTACCATGTGCTGGGCACTCTATAAAACATTCAGTATAACAGATCAGAAAATGGTTCCCACCCTCTCAAGTTTATATAGGATTATATATGTGTGTGTGTGTGTGTGTGTGTGTGTGTGTGTATATCCTTATGAGTCCTTGCTCATCAAGCAATTTTTAAACTATAAATTCACCCTCCCTAAACCTATAAAACTATATATATTACATTGTGGAGATCAGTTTTCTGGTCACTGACTGTATCAAAACGTCCTGTTGACATCAACAAATCATTATTCAGGTTTGCACATTCCTGTTTATGAGTTTATTTAGCTTGAGTGAATCCCCCAAACCTGAGCAATTCTGATTGCTTGGTTAGTTGTAATTTCTTTTCTTTTCCTTTTTTTAGAGAGACAGGAAGGGAGAGAGATGAGAAGCACCAATTCTTTGTTGCGGCAACTTAGTTCTTCATTGATTACTTTCTTATATGTTCCTTGATGGGGCGGAGGAGGAGGTCCTCCAGCCAAGCCAGTGACTCCTTGCTCAAGCCAGCGACCTTGGACTTCAAACCAGTGATCTTTGGGCTCAAGCCAGCGACCATGGGGTCATGTCTATGATCCCACACTCAAGCTGGTGAGCCCATGCTCAAGCTGACAAACTTGGGGTTTCCAATCTGAGTACTCTGTGTCCCAGGCTGATGCTCTATCCACTGTGCCACCACCTGGTTAGTCAGTTAGATATAATTTCTAAACCTTCAGAGCTGAGAGTTAAATATAGAAGTGGAATGTCCATACAAAGATGATTTAACCACAAGATGGCCATATTACCCAAAGCAATATACAAATTTAATGCAATTCCCATCAAAATTCCAATGACATTTTTTAAAGAAATGGAGCAAAAAATCATCAGATTTATATGGAACTATAAAAAAACCCAAATAGCCAAAGCAATCTTAAAGAAAAAGAATGAAGCTGGGGGCATTACAATACCTGACTTCAAACTATATTATAGGGCCACGACAATCAAAACAGCATGGTATTGGCAGAAAAATAGACACTCAGACCAATGGAACAGAATAGAAAATCCAGAAATAAAACCACATATATATAGTCAAATAATTTTTGATAAAGGGGCCAAAAACACACAATGGAGAAAAGAAAGCCTCTTCAATAAATGGTGCTGGGAAAACTGGAAAGCCACATGCAAAAGAATGAAACTGGACTAGTTTGTCCCCCTGTACTAAAATTAACTCAAAATGGATCAAAGATCTAAACATAAGACCTGAAACAATTAAGTACATAGAAGAAGACATAGATACTAAACTCATGGACCTGGGTTTTAAAGAGCATTTTATGAATTTGACTCCAATGGCAAGAGAAGTGAAGGCAAAAATTAATGAATGGGACTACATCAGACTAAGAAGTTTTTGCTCAGCAAGAGAAACTGATAACAAAATAAACAGACAGCCAACTAAATGGGAAATGATATTTTCAAACAACAGCTCAGATAAGGGCCTAATATCCAAAATATACAAAGAACTCATAAAACTCAACAACAAACAAACAATCCAATAAAAAAATGGGAAGAGGACATAAACAGACACTTCTCCCAGGAAGAAATACAAATGGCCAACAGATATATGAAAAGATGCTCATCTTCATTAGTTATTAGAGAAATGCAAATCAAAACTGCAATGAGATACCACCTCACACCTGTTAGATTAGCTATTATTAACAAGACAGGTAATAGCAAATGTTGGAGAGGCTGTGGAGAAAAAGGAACCCTCATTCACTGTTGGTGGGAATGTAAAGTAGTACAACCATTATGGAAGAAAGTATGGTGGTTCCTCAAAAAACTGAAAATAGAATTACCTTATGACCCAGCAATCCTTCTACTGGGTATATACCCCAAAAACTCAGAAACATTGATACGTAAAGACACATGCAGCCCCATGTTCATTGCAGCATTGTTCACAGTGGCCAGGGCATGGAAACAACCAAAAAGCCCGTCAATAGATGACTGGATAAAGAAGATGTGGCACATATACACTATGGAATACTACTCAGCCATAAGAAATGATGACATCGGATCATTTACAGCAAAATGGTGGAATCTTGATAACATTATACGAAGTGAAATAAGTAAATCAGAAAAAAACAGGAACTGCATTATTCCATACGTAGGTGGGACTTAAAAGTGAAACTAAGAGACATTGATAAGAGTGTGGTGGTTGGGGGGGGAAGGGGGGCACAAAGAAAACTAGATAGAAGGTGACAGAGGACAATCTGACTTTGGGTGATGGGTATGCAACATAAGTGAACGACAAGATAACCTGGAGTTGTTATCTTTGAATATATGTATCCTGATTTATTGATGTCGCCCCATTAAAAATATTTAAAAAAAAAAAAAGATGATTTAACCAAATGAGTCCCTAGTTTATCCTCAGATAACATACCTTTATTTCATTATGCTCTTCAAATTGCATTATAATTAACTTATAAAATTGTTAAGAATAAATGAAACAAAGCATGTAACAGTGCTTTTCAAACTTAAATGTGCATATGAATCACCTGCAGGTCTGTTAAAATATAGACTCTGATTCAGCAGGTGAGAGGTAATGACTTAATCTTCATTTCTGATAAGCTCCCATGATGCCCAGGCTGCTTCCTGGCACAGCATCTAGCACACGAGCTGCTCAGCCCAGGTAACTGTTCCCTCCCATTTGTGACATCTAATTTCTCTTAGTGATCTCACTTCTCTTGGGAGAAAAGATGATTCTTTACACCTTTATATCCTCCAAAGTTCCAGACCATAGGCATTATATCTGTACCAACTGAATGAATGACATCCAGCTTTTTTTAATCAGTTTTTTTTTTCTTTTATTGATTATAGAAAGGAGAGAGATGCAGAGAAATAGAGAGAAACATCGATTTGTTGTTCCACTTATTTATGCCATTTATTGGTTGATTCTTGTATGTGCCCTCCTAGTCAGGGATCACACTCACAACTTTGGCCTATAGGGAAGGATGCTCTGAGATACCCAGCCAAGGCCATTTCTTATTTTTCAATTACAGCTGACATACATTATTTTATTAGTTTCAGGTGTACACCCCAGTGATTAGATGTTACATAACTTACTAAGTGATCATCCTGATAAATCTCATACTCATCTGACATCCAGCACTTTTAACAGCCATTGCCTCCTCTATAGACAATTGTTTCTTCTCTGATTTAACTCATTTTAAATAGAAAAGTATTTCTGAAAAATCAGAAAAGCTCTGTTTTTTTAAAAGTGAATTTTAAAAAACTGTATGTGCAGCATAATCCAGCACATTTTCTCATGCTGACCTAATCAAATTTAGAGGGGGGGGAAATCCATTAATTTATCTCCTAATGATTTTCCCACTTCTGTAAGAATTTACTAAAAATTAAGTCACTTGGTTTTCTGGGGAAGTTTAAAATTAATCTTTAAAAAAATAATTTTATTAGGATGGATCTTATACTTTAAAGCAGCACAATAAAATTAAAGGACATCTTAGGAAAGGTAACACCCATAAAAAAAATTCTGACTTTTAACAGAACCATTACCAAAAAAAATCAAATAGTCTTTTATCAATTGGTAGATCTTGGGCATGTCTTCACTGATTCTTCTGTGATCATCAAGACAAATGACTATCTCAGAACGGGTGTCTTCACGTGTAAATATTAGTTAACCTGATACATCCTCAGAAAACCGGTAAGTTGCCAGGTGTACTAAGCACTCAAAGGAAAAAGGTGGAACTATTTTCATTTCTAAAATGTTTATCTACCATTTATGGCTTTTTTGATGTGGTTTTTGCGATTTGTCTGCCCATTACCAAACATAAACTCTATTATTTTTGAGTAATTAACAGAATGGTACCAAGAATTAAGTTTTCAGTCATACGACTGCATGAAAACTACGTAAAGGCCTTGCAAATAAACGTGAGCCGTCGCTTCTCCCTCCACACCCGAGACACACCAATCCCTGGTTCTAATGACCTAGCAGCCCAGTCCCTCCACCGCTCGCCCATGACCGTGACCGAGACCGTGACCGCGCCGGGCGGCTGAGTCGGCCGCGGGCCGCCGCACAGGGGCCCGTGCGCGGGCACCGGCCTGCTCTTCCGTCTGCGTCGTGTCGTGTTTGTATTATGAGACAAAGCACCATGTGGGTGGCGCAGCACCGCCGCCTAGCAGACATTTCGGAGGCCAGAGGCACGGATGGGACGATTGTGACCTCGGGGCCGTTCTCCCCCGTCCCCATCCAGGAGGCAAAATGGTGGACGAGGAAGCCATCGCCTGGGCCGGGCGGGGCTGCGGCGCTGCCGGAGAGGACCCGCCAGTTCCTGGCGGCAGGCCCGTCCTCGCACAGGCCAGCCAGGGTCCCACGGCCCGGACTGTGGCCCCGAGTTCCCGGGCGAAGGTCTGGAGGCGGAGCCCCTCGCGGTCGTGGACAACAACGCCACCACAGCCTTTCTTCCCCGGTCCGCGCCGGGGTCACAACCCGCGCTGCCACTTAGGCTTGTCCCCGGAGGGAGGCCTGAGAAAAGGGGAGGGAGGAGGGCCGCGCGTGCGGGCGGGGAGGGGGCAGGGGCGGGGCCGAGGCGTGGGCCCGCGCAAGCGCGGGAGCGGTGGGGTGCTGCCCCTGCCGGACGGCCCCCTCCTCGGTCGCCCCGCTCCCAGCGCAGGGCGCTCCAGGGAGGGGGACCCAGCCCCACCCGGCGCCTCTCCGCGTGGCCGGGGTCGCGGCGGGCGGCGAGGGCAGCCTCTTACCTGAGACCTCCTTTTCTTTACCGTCCGCCATCTTGTGCGGAGCCCGTCGTCGGGGAGATGCCTGTTGCTAACATAGGTTGCGGCGTCCTTGCCCCTTCATCCCCCGCGGCGAGTCGGGCCTGGTAGCCCCACGACTCGGAATCCCGGAGGGAGAAGACCCAAGGGCGCGGGGGTGGGGGGCTCCGAGCGCACCCTACCCCCCTCCCCCGTTCCGCCGCGACCCTCCCGCTCCCGCGAGACCTGAAGCCTCGTCCCGCCGCCGCGACCGTGGCCTTAACGCGGGCTGCAGCCCTTTCACTCCAGAACCATCTTGAGCGCTCGTTTATTTAATCAAGTTATTTAATAAAGTTTTGATACATTTGGGGACATCAGACACTGCTCTACCTCCTCCTCTCCAGTTTGGCAGACGGCGCTGCTCCATTTTTTTTTAACTGCAGATTTTAAACCAGTTGGAAAGCTGGGTGCACCGCCCGGCTTCCCAAGCGGGTGGACTGCCACCTCCCCTCCCGTCCGCCCCAGCGGGGCGGAGAGGCCGCCTGGCCCCAACTCCTTCCCTCCCCACCTGCTCGCGTCCCAGGCTCGTCGCCGCTCCTGAGGACGGCGACAGCTCAGCCAGGAGAACTGGAGCTAGACGGAAGCGGGCGGGCGCGGGAGGAAACCGGAGCCATTAGGTCGTTATTACTAGGGGAGAGAAATAGCTGGAGAAAAACATGGGTAAAAATGGGGTGAGCACTGCGTCGTTAGGGCTGCAATTTCTTAAACAAATTAGAAGGTTCTCATAGCAACAAAACTGTGTCTGTTGTGATTATTATTACGTACGTTATGAGGTTCTTAGTTGTGAAATTGGACCTGACCTCTGGTTACAATAGAAAGTTTTAAATCCCGCTTTGCCAAAGCTTCGCAGCTAGAGCATGATGTTAAATTTAAGGATAAGTTCACTATACAAGAATATGTTTTTTTTTAAAGTGCTTTTTGAATAATATGCCTGATGATGAAGGTCAAACGAATATATTTAGAACGAATTTAACATGATCTTAAGTACATATGTGTTATGTAAAACCAATTTATATGATGTTATGTAAAAACAATTTATAAACTGTTAACTGTAAGTTTTAAGAGGTCTTCCAAATACAAAGTATTAATACTCAATGATTTTAAGTTTTATGTTCCTTTTATTACTTCTGGTCCTATTATCTCAGCAAATCCAAAAGCAAACTATTATTCTTTATTTAAAAATAAAGATTTTTTTAATGTGGAATTCATGTTGTGCTATGATCACCATCTTCTTTGAAACTGTTTCTAAATTATTGAATCATTACAAAATGGCTCATATTAGAAGATAGAAGAAAGATTCTTATATAAAGTGAATACAGTGTTGTATAGTAAATTCATAGCACCTCAAAATATGAGAAAGTAATCATTAACATTTATTTCTATTTAAATTTCATAGTCATTCTGATCTAGTTAATTTGTTTTTAAAGAGTCCATACAGATAATGAAGGGCTTTGAAATAACTGTATAGGAAACCTCAACTCAAGTCTCACCCTTACTATCTACTCTCTGTGCCTTTTCATGTGCTGTTTGCAGTTGCAGTTCCCTGTTTCTGGAATGCCTTCCCCTCCTCTCTCCCTATTCCAACATTCACCATCCCACAGACCGATATTTTTTGTTCCTTCCTGGTTGTCAATGACCTCCCTGAAGGTCAGGAAGCATTTGAAGCTTTCCCTGTCAGCCTCTTCCTCTGTGGTCCTGTGCTCAGATCAGAGCCTCTCACATAGATTTGCAGTGAGTTTTGTTTAAAAAAAATCGAGTAAATTTAAAGATATAATTGACTTTATTAAACGATTTGTGAATGGAGCAGCATCCCATCTGGCAACTAGAAGGAAACTCTGATGAGTTGTACAAAATGGAAGATTTTATAGACTGAAAGAAGGTGGAACAAACAAACTGGATTATTTCAGGTAGTGACCCTGTCCCTTAGGGGGAGGCAAGGGGTCTCATCATGCATATTAACTAACTACTGTTAGTCAGGAAATTCCAGACTGCTTGGTTTAAAATGTCACTCCTGGAAAAGGCTGAAACTGCAATTACGTTTGTTTACTAAGTTTTGTCAAAAGGAACTTCATTTTGGCTTCTTTTTTATAACAATTTACTTGTTTCCTCCTACCAAATTAAGCTCTTGAAAACAGAAAGTGCTTTATTTGTCCATATATCCCCAGTGCCTAGAACAATTTTTCAATTTTGGGGTCTGAACTAATATAAATTTTAAAAATTAAGACTGGAGTTAGTCTTCTCATGGCTTATTGAAAGGCATTTTTATTATTTATATTATTTCAAACCACATTAATCTCTATCTTTCTGAACACCAGCAGCACATTTAAGACAATGATTTCTCAAGCCCTGGCCGGTTGGCTCAGCGGTAGAGCGTCGGCCTAGCGTGCGGAGGACCCGGGTTCGATTCCCGGCCAGGGCACACAGGAGAAGCGCCCATTTGCTTCTCCACCCCTCCGCCGCGCTTTCCTCTCTGTCTCTCTCTTCCCCTCCCGCAGCCGAGGCTCCATTGGAGCAAAGATGGCCCGGGCGCTGGGGATGGCTCTGTGGCCTCTGCCCCAGGCGCTAGAGTGGCTCTGGTCGCAATATGGCGACGCCCAGGATGGGCAGAGCATCGCCCCCCTGGGGGGCAGAGCACCGCCCCCTGGTGGGCGTGCCGGGTGGATCCCGGTCGGGCGCATGCGGGAGTCTGTCTGACTGTCTCTCCCTGTTTCCAGCTTCAGAAAAATGAAAAAAAAAAAAAAAAAAAAAAAAAAAAAAAAAAAAAGACAATGATTTCTCTAAATTTGGATGATTAAAAAATATATAATTATGTTAATTAATACCTCTCTCCAACTGGGTAAGAAGATAAAGGCCTAATCTTATACACCTTTTATATACCCACAGTATCTCGCCTAATTTGGGGCACATATTAGGAGCTTAATACATATTTTTCAATTGCTTAATATAACTAATTAGACATAAAGGTATATATTTATTCTGGCAAACTTTCCACGAAGTGAAAAAAATGGCCATCCAAATGACAAAATAAAGACCCACAATGCCAATGAGTATTATTTGCATTATGCTGATATTTGACTCAGCTTTTCACTTTTTTTCTACTTTAGATTATATAACTCTTTTTATATTTATATTTTACTTAAATATATTTAACTCTTTTAAAATTTTATTAGCTTACTTAGGACAATGGCAAACTACAACCATTCCTTTTTCCTAAGAATATATTTTGTTTCTGAATTGCAGACTGATTAGAATATTATATACTACTAAAGCATTCTTTTTTAATTTTTAAAAAGTTTTATTTATTGATTTTAGAGAGCGACAAATGGAAAGAGAGAGAGACAGGAACATCTATATGTTCCTGTATGTGCCCTGACCGGGGATTGAACCCACAACCTCTGTGCTTTGGGGCCATGCTCTAATCAACTGAGCCATGTGGCTGAGGCTGCCACTAAAGCATTCTATTATTTAAGAATCTCGTAGTGATTTTGTCAGAAATTCAAAATTGGAAAATTATTTTTTATCTCACTAGTGGATATGCTTTGACCTTAGAGCTAAATCAGAAAAGGAAGGGCATCGTTTTAGAGAATGACACTTGTTTGATCAATTATTCAGTGAGGCCAGATGCATATGTACAAGTTATGTCCTTTCACATTGTGGAATATATAGAGTTAAATGGGTGAAATAGTTGGGATGGTAAAAACAAAATAAGCAGATGATGCCTTATAGAATTGTACACCTGAAACCTATGTAATTTCATTCGTCACCTCAAGAAATTCAATAAAGTTTTTTTTATAAAAAGATATGGGTGGCCTGACCTGTGGTGGCACTGGATAAAGCATCGACCTGGAACACTGAGGTCGCCAGTTAAAAACCCTGGGCTTGCCTGGTCAAGGCACATATGGGAGTTGATGCTTCCTGCTCCTCCCCCTTGTCTCTCTCTCGCTCTTTCAAATGAATAAAGTCTTTTAAAAAAGAAAAAATGATATGGGTGATGTGTAAGGGGTAAGTGGTGTGAATAACACAAAATGGTAATAAAAAAAATCTTCACACCATGTTTACTTTCCTGGTATGGAAATCATTGAAGTCTCCTTGGACTAGGAATAAGTGAAAAAAACAGAAGCTGGGTTTTCCTTGGTCATTGCTGTGTACTGACCTCATGATTGCAGGCAAGTCACACAACCTCTTTAAAACTTAGCTCAGCCTGACCAGGCAGTGGCGCAGTAGATAAAGTGTCGGACTCGGATGCTGAAGGACCCAGGTTCTAGACCCCAAGGTCGCCAGCTTGAGCGCAGGTTCATCTGGTTTGAGCAAAAAGCTCACCAGCTTGGACCCAAGGTCGCTGGTTACTTGGTCTGCTGAAGGCCTGCGGTCAAGGCACATATGAGAAAGCAATCAATGAACAACTAAGGTGTCAAAACGAAAAACTGATGATTGATGCTTCTCATCTCTCTCCGTTCCTGTCTGTCTGTCCCTATCTGTCCTTCTCTCTGACTCTCTCTCTGTCCCTGTAAAAAAATAAAATAAAAATAAATAAAAATAAATAAATAAAAAGACTTAGCTCAGAAAAATAAGCATAGTGACGTCCAAACTACCTATCTTAGAGTTTTTGTAAGACTCAACAGATGTAAACGAAAGTTCTGAAAGGTTTGAAAGACTTGCAAGGAAATCTAATCTCTTTAAGTGAAATAAACCCTACTTCCACCCAGGAAGAAGCACTTAGAGGTCAAACCTCAACTTCTTTCCTGAGATTTGGCTTCCACTTGGAGAATCTGCTTTTCCAACAGGGCAGCTACACAAGAGGTGGCCAGACACTAGGCCTTGCACGCTCCACTACTAATATCCACTGCCTACATAACACGGTCTAGTTGACATGATGGAGCTCACCAACTTCAGTCTGTGGCCACTTCCTAGTTTCCACCTTGCCCTTTTTAAACCTTAACAAACAGGAATGGCCTTAAACATCTAGATTCTTTGAGCTCTATACCCAGCAAAATGAGAAGGAAGGAATTACTTCTCTGGGCTAATTCCAATTTCCTAATCAAGGATAAAACAGCACCCTACCCTTAATATGAGTAGCGTTACCTTGTGATCTCAAAAGGAAAACCTTATCAGAATACAACAGAATAACGATATGGTTTCATTACAGTTATAATAATAAAAATAATTCTTCTAAGTACTTCATATCCATTACCTCTTTCAATCGTATCCCAGTTCTAGTGCTACAGTGCTTCTTTATAAATACAAGATATTGTTCTATTTTGTAACCTGAATATTTCAAGAAGAATGCTAAGAACAAATATTCTGGGGGAAATTAGTCATATTCCTCCCTACTTTTTTTATTTTTTCTGCTTCAAAACATCAACCAACACAACTGGCAAGGACTCTTAGGGACTTTAAGGGAACCAGGGAGCTGGGACTGCAACTCTGGGTAGCTTATAAGTAAATCTTATGTGAAACCACAACTCTTTTAAGCATTTGGAAAAATCACACTCCTGGCCCTATTTCTCTCAAAAGCACATGTTTCTTTCTGATTCCCTTTAAAACACACATCACCACAGCAAGTCACTGTTTAATTCATTGCTTAAACAATTTCTGTCCCAAGGAGCACTTCTCAGGGATGCTCATTGCTAAGCAAATGTGGTAACTGTCTGCTCCTTATTCACTGAGCCTAGACCTGGAGGGTCAAGGGCAACAGCTGACCTAGAGATTGAATAATGTTTACAATTGCTCACATAACCACTTCCTAGCAAAAAAGTGTAGAATTATGCTGTAATTGGCTTTGGAATGATTTTTTTATTCCGGCTCCAAAAACAAATCTTTGAAATGAAATTTCATTTATGTTAACATTTACATTAGGAGATAGCACTGTATAGAAGAAACAAGCAAATAGTCTTAGGAGGTAAATGGACCCAGGACTGAACCTTAGTCCAATGCTTATTAACTATATATATTAGTTATTTCTTCTCTATAGCCTTGGTTTCCCCATCTGTGGTTACATAGAGGTTACATGGAGATAATGAGGAGACTGACCAATTGGGACATGAAGCCAACCTAGACTTCTACCTTGACTTCTGGCCTGATTTAATTTCTTCGGTCTATGGTTGTGTGACTCTAATGGTGGTAAGACCAATAGTGATACTAGTTAGAGTATTTATTATGTTCTAGGAACTATGCCAAGCATTTTTCATGGACTCGATCATCTTAATAACTCTATAAGAAGAATACTAACACGATCCCCATATTAAAGGTGAAGAAACCAAGAGTTAACATCCCCAAATTGCTTCCCTTAGAGGAAAATGACTTTTCTCCTGCTGAGCCCCAAATCCTCTCCTGAGGTCCTGCCTCAGAATCTTACTCTTTCCTATATCAAGCCCCATGGTCTCAACCTCCTCTCTTGTCTCGCAAAGGGGGCATTTTCCATCCAATGGGGTGAGGCGGGGGACTGTGAAGGGGGCTGGGACATCCCAATCTGTCTAGCTCCACTTCCCTTGCTATTCTTGAATACAGCCATGTGAGCATTTTTATATGTCAGGATTTCACTGCTGACCTAAAGAGAGAGGATAATAAAATCAACAAATGAGGATGTTATAAATGTCCTGGAATCTTAGAAAATGTTTCCAGAAGTGGTTCTTGACTCATAAAGTTCTTGACTCTCTCTCTGAGATGGTAAGAGGGTGTGCCTGGTACACGTGGCTCTTCTGTCCCCACCATTTCTGCTAGTACATCATTAATTTTCTTTCCCAGAGTTCACACAGATCAATGAGAGTCCATGCGGCACTCACAGGACAAAAGAAAACAGCGTAGGGGATAAATCAATAGTTGTTAATATACTACATTTCTAGATATGGATTTTTAAATTGCCATCTATAATCACTGAACAGATTCTAAAAAGTAAATTTGAACTATTATTTTGTATTATAGATCATTCCAATACCATTTGCAGCTTTAGAATTGAGCAGAAAATGATTCGGTGGTGTGCCTCACCTTGACGCTGTAGGCCTGGCCCGTGATCATGGCCACTTACACTTAATAAAATGCTTGTGAATGACAATCAGTAGAGACTAAATAGTCTTGCAAATTGGAAACTAATTCCTTGATAAAGGTCCACATTACCCAGTAACTGCCCTAGAATGTGTATCTATATAGCCCCTTCCCCAACACAGCACATCACTAAACAAAACGATACAAGCATACAAAGATTAAAAATCTTCACAGGTTTTGCCTGACCTGTGGTGGCGCAGTGGATAGAGTGTCCACCTGAAATGCTGAGGTCGCTGGTTCAAAACCCTGCGTTTGCTGGGTCAAGGAACATACACAAGCAACAAGCAAGCAATGAACAGTTAAAGAAAAGCAACTAGGAGTTGATACTTCTTGCTTCCCTTCTCACTCCTCTCTCTATAAAGTCAATAAATAAAATCTTTTAAAAATATCTCCACAGGCTTTGCTGGTTTTTTTTGTTATACTTCTTTTTTTCAGGTCAGCTATATTTTCAAGAAGGGAAGGTGTGAGATTGGGAGTAAATCCTGGTGACAGGAGAGAGGTGAGAAAGGAAGTTATTTTTAGGAAGGCTTGGATGGAAAGGGAAAGTGAGTTATGCATAGGGATGGGGGAGGGGAAAGCCCGTTAACTGGTGAAGGGTTTAACTAGTTCTCTAGTCCCTCTCATTTCTTCTTACACATTCACAATCCTTCCTGACCAAGTAATTAAAAAGAAGGCAGCTGCAAACTTCTGGGGTGGAGGGAGAGTCTTGTTCACTTTAGCCCCTTCTCCATTCTTGGAGAAGGAACATTCACTCAGTATTCAGAAAATATTTATGAAGTATGTATAAACTATGTATGAAGGGCAGCCTGTTAGGCACAGTGGGGAGTCCATCAACATGATAGCTGCTCTCTATTGCTGAAATACTTTGAAAGATGGTAGTTTTAGGCTATAGTCTTGGTTTTGACATGGTTTTGACGCAAAGTTTACTAAATTATTGACCCACAAAACTGAAAAATAACCCTGCCAAAGCTACTTTCTCTTTCAAATGCTGCATATTATAGCCTTACCATAGCCACAGCATATCCAACAATGGTTTATATCTACACTATGTCATCAATTACCAATTATCCAGAATTCCACAGAAGGGTGTCATTAGATTAGACCAGGGGTCCCCAAACTATGGTTCGCGGGCTGCAAGCAGCCCCCTGAGGCCATTTATCTGGCCTGCCGCACTTCCGGAAGGGGCACCTCTTTTATTGGTGGTCAGTTTGTTGATTTAAATTTACTTGTTCTTTATTTTAAATATTGTCTTTATTCCCGTTTTGTTTTTTTACTTTAAAATAAGATATGTGCAGTGTGCATAGGGATTTGTTCATAGCTTTTTTTTTTATAGTTCGGCCCTCCAACGGTCTGAGGGACAGTGAACTGGCCTCCTGTGTAAAAAGTTTGGGGACCCCTGGATTAGACTAATGCATAAGTGGTGGACTAATTTGTAAGGAGCAAGGGAGTGCATGTATAATAGATATAAGTATTTTGATTAAATCTATTCACCAGGTTGTTTTATTTCAGTGCCCCCAAAATTCATTCAGATTTATCTGTTTTAACATTTGTATTTTTACAAAACGTTTGCCTGGTGTGATGAACCATTAGTTCAAGTTATAATACACATCCATCTGTCACAATGTTCAGCTTGGTCATGGAATAAGATTATGTGATTTAAGGACACAGATTTCATGGTTTCCTCCCTAAGTAATTATACCCACAGCTGGAGCTCCTGAGCAAATGGGAGAAAACTCTGTGTGCTCCAGACAACATCTGTAAAGCAGGAGACCAAAGGAGAAGATAAGCTCCGTCCCTTCTCCTGAAAGCCACTGTAGCTCTGGGGACTGAATCCTTGGCACAGTGATTGGAGTGTTTATCTGGCATACCAGCCCCCAGCATTTCAAATGACAGAAAGAATAGTGTTAACTTCCTAAGTCTGCCACTGGAAGTGGAGTGGGCACAGAGGGAGTCGTTAGGAATGTCATTTCTGTCTCCCATCCCTTCTAGTCATCTGTGCTCTAGCCATGTGTGCATCTGCACCCCAAACATTTCAACCTTTATCCTCTCTCCTCCACCTAAAGATCTGAAGGAAATGCATGTTGTCCAGGTTTATCTAGTATATGTTAGTAAGTGCTGAAGTCTCAAAATTGATAGGTTTCTAAACGACAATACTGCAGACAAAAAAAAAAATGCCATCCTAGCTTACTTATTTGCATATCTATAGATATGTGCATGTATCTGTGTATTTTTATTTTTTTTGGTTGCAGCTGCTGTCACTGCTTTCCATGACTTGATATCTTAGATTGAATTTCTGCTATTGCTATGTTTAGAATCTATTTTTAATTTGGCCAACTGACTTACTAGGAAACCATGTGAGTGTTGCTATTTTTAAACATATAATTGTTGTCCCCATTTAAAGCTCTATAGGATCTTTGTATTCCTATCCCACTCCACAACATACGTTCCAGGATGTAAGATAATGATTTTAAAATAAATAAATAACCAGTAGTATGTCAGGCAACAGGTTGTGTGTTTTGTATGGTTCCTCATTTCATACTAAAAAAAAAATAAAAAATTCTGTGTTACCAGAGACTTCTTGCCTTACCAACAACATTGTAACTCCATATATAATTACAGAGCTGTGTACCAAGTGAAATGATTGTGGGTAACGCCAGTCAGTCCTGAGTTCAAATCTTTTTTCTGCCACTTGTTAACTTTGTGAACTAGGCCTAGGGCAAGTTACCTAAACCCCTGTAAGCCTCAGCCTTTTCATTTACAAAATGAGAACAGTAATACTTTCTTGCAAGGTGGTGTGAAGAAATATTGGCTTGGCGTCATATATCAGGCACTGGTATAGCATGAAACACAGAGTAGCAGCACAGAACAGGTATTTATTGTGGGTTTCTATTGTTCTGAGTCTCTTCGCGTCCTGGGAAAGAAAAGAAAAGATCAAAGAGCGTGGAAGAGGCGTATTAGTGAAAGGATCACTGGGCTGCCCCTAGAACTCTCTGACCTGGACAGTTTCCACTTGAGCAGCTGGAAGGGACTGCAAAATCCAATGTGCCACTTGAACAACTACCAGACCTTTCATTTGGGGCCTTTTGCCTCTGGCAGTGCTCAGATATCTGCTGGAACCTCATGAGTGAGTTTTGGTAATTGTTTAACAGAATATTAGCTTTAGGCAGGTGTGCCTTTGCCTGCTTGGTCTCAAAGTAGAAGTAGCAATGCATACACACACCTAAAGGGGAAATCCTTTGCTTTCATGTCTACATGCAACTGGGTCTGGGTTAACACTACCCGGTGAAGATGTCAGAATCCCTGTAATTCTCTGAGAGACGTAGTCACTAAATGCTTTCTGGGTCAAGGGCCCACAGAGTCCTCTGGGTGGTCTGAGGTTATATATACCTTGTGACTTTGACTTTTCCCGGAATGTTAACAGAGATAAAAGGTTTGGTCCACTAATCCTGCTCAACTGGTTCCTCACGTAAGTTCTTCTCTATTGTCTGCTACTGAACTGTCCTGTTAGGAGACATTAATATACATATGGTAGCTCTTTTAATTTGGCGCAGGGGTTAGAATCCTGAGTGCTGAAGTTAGTGAAGAAGGAGGTAAGAGGTTTTACATTTACTGAACACTTATTATTGTGCCAGGAACTTCATAGTGGAGATAATGCCATTTTACCGGGTAAATTAAAGGGAAGCTTTTCTCTCCACTATGTTTACTTACATTAAATTTCATTTGTAGTTGTTGTTTTTTTCCCTAACTGTTTTATATTGGCCTGACCTGTGGTGGTGCAGTGGATAAAGCATCGACCTGGAACACTGAGGTTGCCGGTTCAAAATCCTGCACCTGTCTGGTCAAGGCACATATGGGAGTTGATGCTTCCTGCTCCTCCACCCTTTCTCTGTCTCTCTTTCTTTCTTTCCCTCTCTCTCCCCTCTAAAATGAATAAATAAAAAATTTAAAAAGAAGAAAAAAGAAGTTAAAAAAACTTTTATATTACAAGAACCAAATCATTTTCTTCTAGTTAGTTGAACATACTGAAAAAAAATTATGAGTCACCTTAATTCATTGGATGCAGAAGGCATGGGTTATCGGTAGAATATTTAAAGTACCCACTGATAATACAGTCTTCAGCATCACAATATGTTTATAAGAAATATTTATAGAATGTAATTTTGATCATTTGATTCTGATGCTTTGTAAATTCTTATGGGGTTTCTTAAGTTTCTTAAGCAGGTATTATAGCCTCAGGCAGTTACTCATTCTTTGAGAGCAAGGTTTTGGCTTTTGTTCTCCTGGTATTTTCCAAATCATCTACTACAGATCTCTGTCATAGTGTCTGCTCTGTAGCAGTTGTTGGGGCAGTGAAAATTTCAGTGATGCCATCTAATACCTCAAGACTTAAAAGTTTTCTAGACAAGTATCTTTTTTTTAACTTTTTTTTTTTTTTTTTTTTGTATTTTTCTGAAGCTGGAAACGGGGAGAGACAGTCAGACAGACTCCCGCATGCACCCGACCGGGATCCACCCGGCATGCCCACCAGGGGCGACGCTCTGCCCACCAGGGGGCGATGCTCTGCCGCGACCAGAGCCACTCCAGCGCCTGGGGCAGAGGCCAAGGAGCCATCCCCAGCGCCCAGGCCATCTTTGCTCCAATGGAGCCTCGGCTGCGGAAGGGGAAGAGAGAGACAGAGAGGAAGGAGGGGGGGGGTGGAGAAGCAAATGGGCGCTTCTCCTATGTGCCCTGGCTGGGAATCGAACCCGGGTCCCCCGCACACCAGGCCGACGCTCTACCGCTGAGCCAACTGGCCAGGGCCTCTAGACAAGTATTTTTATAGAAGACTTGACTTGGTGAACACACGATACAATATACAGATGATGTATTATAAAATTATACACCTGAAACCCTAAAATATAATTTTAACTAATGCCACCCCAATAAATTCAATTTTAAAAAAGTATATTTGCATGACCTCTTACATACTGAAGGGCTCTCACTTTGTATCATAAATCTAAATGATCTAAGTAGCCCTTGCAGATGTTTAATATTTCTCTCTTGTGCACAATCTTGTTTGAATAACTGTTATTTTATTTGCCTTGAACAGGTAGTCAGGATTTATGTAAACTGTTAAAAGGTTCATATGATTTAATTTTGTCAGCAAAATTGTAATATAACAACAAAAAGTTTTATATATAAAAGTTCTACAGTTGCTCAAAATATTTTTTTAAATGAATTCTGATATTTTAACATCTAAATTGGGGTTACTATCCTGTTCATTATATCTTAATGTCATCCATGTTTAAAAATTCAATGTTCTTGGTAAAGTTTTTGCAATGGATCTCACATCTTTGTAGAGACAATTTAGTGTCCATTTGAATAGCCAGCAGGCAGAGTTTAGAAGTTCTTATGAAGTAAATCTATTGTAATGTGGTTCATTTAACTGATTTAACTCATATAGATTATCAGACTTCAATGGGGCTTTTCAAGTTTAGTTTGGCATCTTGTTATCAAAGAAGCTTTGAAATTTTATAAAAAGAAGCTTTCCATGAAAAAGGTAGGGTTATTTAAAATTCTTTTTCTACAACATAAAAGGGATTAACTGCATTTTGAATCAGTAATATATGCACGTGGCACAAAATTCAAAAGGTACAAAAGCTGTACAGTGAAAAAGCAGTCTCATCCCCTACCTACCTAAAATCTCTTCTAGATAAGTTACCAGTTTGTTTCTCCGGCCTTTAAAAAAAAAACAGATACCAATATGTATATTACCTTCCTCAGAGACTAACTAGAACAATGTCATAGCGCATAATCCTTTCAGAATCCTATACAAAGTCCTCATTTTGTACAGAGAAAATAAAATTTTCTCTGAGCCTCTGAAAAGTCTTCGATTGCATACAATAAGGATCATAAAGTAAATTCTGCTGTAGAGTATGAAGGAAATAACCAAAATGATCACATTGTGTATTTTAACAAGTAGAAAACTAGTTTCATTGTAGTTATAAGTGAAAATAAAATATTTTTAAATTATCTGATAATCGGTTTTGTATAAAACTTTAAATCTCTGGTTTTTAAGTACCTGTATCAAACCTTTCCGTGAATTTATATAGGACCTGAAAAATATCTAATTTTCCCTTACTGCTAACTCTTCTCTTCCTACTATTTTTTCATATGTCAAGTTCAAAAAGAAGTATGTTCTTTAAATGTATTATTCCTACTCCTCATAACAACCTTGCAAGATTGGGTTTGTTGTCCTCTTTGGAGATGAGGAAACTGAGTGTAAGGTCAGTGGATAGAGGGATGGTCACATAGGAACTCAGACCTGCCCACTTTGGCTAGGACCACCCACAATCAAGCCCGCCAAAGGAAGCTTCCCAGGAACCATTTGGAAAGAAGTGATCGTCTGCCAGCCAGTGAAATTTTACCACGTCATAGTAGCTCCACTTCCCTAGAGGGACCCTTTAAATATCTCCCACGTGGTTTAATCCGTGCAACTTCTCTGGCCTCCATTTTTCCTCGGGGCCAGGGAACCTTGCCGGGCGGGGTGTGCGCTCTGTACTCAATAAAGCCGTTTACTTATTCCACACTTTGCAGCTCCAGCCCCGTGCCTTCCTTCTCGGCGGGGAAAAATACTTTACATTTTTGGTGCCGAAAACCCGGAAGGAGTTAGAAATCTGCAAGGACCACTCCTTTCTCCTCCCCTCCGAGAAAGAACCAGGATCTCCGATCTCCAACCCACTTCGGTGCACGGTGCGGTAAGTCCCCTGCCCCCAGCTTTCCTCTCAGTTCTTTCCTCCAAGACTCCCTGTCCAAAACCGTAGCTACATCAGGGAACTCTTTTCCATCCGAGTGCGTGTGCTTGTCCCCAAGCACATCCACTTTCATCCGTGGCTGGACATTGAGTTTTTAGGACGCTAATGCTCAGGTCTGACCACTCCGAGAACTGAGGGGAGCTGTGAGGGCACAGGAATTTCCCTCCCTAAGGAAGAAGAAACTGTTCTTCTCCGCTGTGGCCAGGCCACAGAACCCACTCAATTAGCCTCCTGAAGGGACTTTTGGTGTTAACACCCTCACCAATTTAACTATCGCCAAAAAAGCTGGGAACTGATTGGAAATCTCTTACATACACAGCCTCTAATTATTTGCGCAACCGTCCTTGATCTCTGTGCTGCCTGTTCCACTGCACGGGCCTTTTTCTGGCCAGAGAAACCTTACCTAAAACCTCTACCCCTGTGGTAGCAACCCACCCACTCCTTACGGAACTAAGAGATTTCCTCAACAGGCCTCGAGATGGATTATCAGATTCTCCTTTAAAAGATCCAGATCTAATACTCTTTGTAGATGGGAGCTCTGTACAGGGACCCGACGGACGACGACGACGGGCAGCCTATGTGGTGGTCACCACCTCTCCACCCTAGAAGCTCAACAGCTGCCAGAGGGCACCACCTCCCAGAAAGCAGAACTGATTTGCTCTCACGCGGGCACTCACTCTGGCCCAGGGAAAACGCGTAACTATATATACTGACTCTAAATATGCTTTTCTTATTACCCACAGCCACTCTGCCCTCTGGAAGGAAAGGGGCTTCCTCACTACCAGGGGCTCCCCCATAATCAATGCTACCCTCATTTCTAAGCTTTTGCAGGCATTACAGCTTCCCGCTGAGGTGGCTGTGGTACATTGTAGGGGCCATCAAACCTCTCAGGACCCGGTGGCCTTGGGAAATGCTCGGGCCGACGCAACAGCTCAAAACCTCACCCTGGGAGCCTCCCCATCTCCTCTCATGTTTCTCTCCACCTCCTCGAAACCTTCCTACACTCCTGAAGAAGAACAGACCCTCCTCAAAAAGGGTGGAGACGTGTGCAACCAGGGATGGATATTTCCTGGAGATAGAATTGCCTTACCAAAAGAACAGACTGAAACTCTCCTTTCTGATATCCACTGTTCCTTACACATAGGGCCAAAAGCTCTCTATCGGTTCATACAACCACTCTTTTTCTTCCCAGGCCTCCAGAAGACTATTGAAAAGGTACACGCAGCATGTGCTGTCTGTTCCAAAGCCTCTACACAAGGGGGACTTCACCCTTGCTTCCCCACTCATCAGCTGAGGGGGCACATGCCAGGCCAGAATTGGCAGATTGAATTCACTCATATGCCTCCTCACAAAAAACTCCGTTATCTCTTAACCTTTGTTGACACCTTTTCAGGATGGATAGAAGCCTTTCCAACTTCTCGAGAAACAGCAGATACTGTTGCCTCCATTCTCATTGAAAATATCATCCCGCGGTTTGGACTGCCGACTACCATCCAGTCAGACAACGGCCCGGCCTTCACTGCCCAAATACTCCAGCAGGTTGCCATCTCTCTCAACATCACCTGGAAACTCCACATACCCTATCACCCTCAATCATCGGGTAAGGTGGAAAGGGCCCATGGCATCCTGAAGAGTCAGCTAACTAAACTTTCCATCAAGACCAGGCTCTCCTGGCCAAACCTCCTCCCCCTGGCACTCACCAGAATCAGGGCAACCCCACGAAACCCCACTGGACTTAGCCCCTTTGAGCTGGTTTACGGTAGATCATTCCTAATCAATCACAGCTTACCTGTCAACCCCCCTCCTCTTGCCATGTACCTCCCCTTTCTGTCTTTACTTCGCCATCTTCTCAGGGAATACGCGGACCGGATCCTTCCTCCCATAGGGGGTCCAGATGAAACACAGCCAGCGGTCCCCCTCCAACCAGGAGACAGCATTCTTCTAAGGGAGCTCCAGCCTGGCTCCCTACAGCCCAGATGCACGGGACCCCATACGGATTGCTGGGAGTCAGAACCACTGGGCCTTACTCGTCTGCGGCTCACCAAAAAATTGGGCCATGCAGACCCTCCTGTTGCTCCTGTCCCTCCCACCAGGAACCTGCCACCAGAGTGAGCTGAAACAGGGAGCAATGCTGTTCAAACTGCACCAATGAAGTTCCTCAACTCATGGCCAAACAGATATTCCTCTGGACACCCCTCAAAACCACCACCTTCCGATCTCCCCCTCCCCACGATGCCCCTATTCAGCAGGAAGTAGCCAGATGAATAAGTGGTGCCCCTTATTAACACAAAAAGATCAGAATGTAAGGTCGGTGGATAGAGGGCTAGTCACGTGGGAACTTAGGCTCTGGGAACTTTGGCTAGGACCGCCCACAGTCAAGTGCGCCAAAAAGAAACTTCCTAGGACTCCTTGGAAACAAAGGCAATTGACTGTCAGCCAGTAAGATTTCTCTACATCATATTAGCCCGACTGCTCTAGAGGGACCCTTTTTTAAATATACCCGCGCGGTCTCTCCATGTACGACTTTTTCCTGACCTCCATCTTGCACGCCAGTGAGTCTCGTCCGTTATCGGAATTAACCAGACAAATCGCTCCACCAACTAAGAACAGCCATGCACCACCACCCACGGAATCGAGAAAGAGCTATCAATCTGTCAATCCTGTCCGTGTCCGGGCCGGGTGAGGTTTCCCGTGTTGAGTCAAATTAAGCCGCAGGCTCCACTCCTGGTGATGCCCTTCCGTCAATTCCTTTAAGTTTCAGCTTTGCAACCATACTCCCCCCGGAACCCAAAGACTTTGGTTTCCTGGAAGCTGCCCGGCGGGTCATGGGAATAACGCCGCCCGCATTGCCAGTCAGCATCGTTTATGGTCGGAACTATGACGGTATCTGATCGTCTTCGAACCTCCGACTTTCGTTCTTGATTAATGAAAACATTCTTTTTTTTTTTCTTCTTGCATCTTTCTGAAGCTGGAAACGGGGAGAGACAGTCAGACAGACTCCCGCATGCGCCTGACCGGGATCCACCCGGCACGCCCCCCAGGGGCGACGCTCTGCCCACCAGGGGGCGATGCTCTGCCCCTCCGGGGCGTCGCTTCGCCGTGACCAGAGCCACTCTAGCACCTGGGGCAGAGGCCAAGGAGCCATCCCCAGTGCCCGGGCCATCCCCGCTCCAATGGAGTCCTGGCTGCGGGAGGGGAAGAGAGAGACAGAGAGGAAGGAGAGGGGGTGGAGAAGCAAATGGGCGCTTCTCCTATGTGCCCTGGCTGGGAATCGAACCTGGGTCCCCCGCACGCCAGGCCTACGCTCTACCGCTGAGCCAACCGGCCAGGGCCAATGAAAACATTCTTGGCAAATGCTTTCGCTCTGGTCCGTCTTGCGCCGGTCCAAGAATTTCACCTCTAGCAGTGCAATACGAATGCCCCCAGCCATCCCTCTTAATCATGGCCTCAGTTCCGAAAACCAACAAAATAGAACCGCGGTCCTATTCCATTATTCCTAGCTGCAGTATCCAGGCGGCTCGGGCATGGTCGAGAGAAACCAAAGAGCAAGCTAAGACACCACAGGAGGAATGAGTGTGAGTCTGCGGCTTAATTTGACTCAACACGGGAAACCTCACCCGGCCCGGACACGGACAGGATTGACAGATTGATAGCTCTTTCTCGATTCCATGGGTGGTGGTGCACGGCCGTTCTTAGTTGGTGGAGCGATTTGTCTGGTTAATTCTGATAACGGATGAGACTCACTGGCGTGCAAGATGGAGGTCAGGAAAAAATCGCACATGGAGAGACCACACAGGTATATTTAAAAAAGGGTCCCTCTAGAGCAGTCGGGCTAATATGATGTAGAGAAATCTTACTGGCTGACAGTCAATCGCCTTTGTTTCCAAGGAGTACTAGGAAGTTTCTTTTTGGCGCGCTTGACTGTGGGTGGTCCTAGCCAAAGTTCCCGGAGCCTAAGTTCCCACGTGACCATGCCTTACACTGAGGTTCTGAGAACTATAGGGTCTTGCCATAGATTGACAGTAGTAAGTGCAAAGCTGAGATGTCCACCTCATTCTAGTGATCCAAGTCATGGCCCACAATGTTGTTTGAAACAGACTCTCCTAGTCTAGGAAAAGAGTGGGATGCTTGACACTGTAGATCTAATTTCATCAAGGCGGATAGTATGTCAGAAACTTGAAGACACATTTGTAAACAAAACATGGTCAGGGAAACTAGGTGAAAATAGATTTAAGTGAAGTGATAATGGATAAAATAACCATATCTTTCAAAGTGTTAATTAGCAGCTAATGTATTCCACAGGGAGTAGGTGCAGTAAGGTTTGTCCTTGGCTCTGTGCTGCTCAACATTTTATTAATGCTCAGGACCAGAGTAATGATTAACACGGTGGAACATAGAAATACCTATTGAAGAAATGAATGAATGAATACGGATATTTGTATTGTGCTGATCATATCTTTAGCTGTGACAAAATTTCAAGTCACTATAATTATGTCAAATAAAAAATTTAAGTTTAAAATATAATGAGCAAATGTGATAGGTCATGGCTAAACAATGCAATTTAACAAAGTTAAATGTTAAATCCTAAATTTAAGCTTCTACAATCAGGTCTTTAACAGAATCTCCATTTGATGGCAAAAGGCTAAGGGCTGTAGCAATAAGATTATAAGCAGCCTGCACCTCAACATCAAGCGGATCTTCGTGCTGATGAGCATGGCGTAAAGATTTTCCTACTTGTTGCCAAACATTCAAATTCAATTGATTACAATGCTCAGGAGTATACCAATAACAATGTTTCTGAATAGTATTTAAAAGACGTAACAAAACCTTGTCTTTTATCTGAATCCCAGACCCTTTTAAAAGGGATTTTAAAACTTGTACATAATTGTCCAATAATGAATGGGAATTTCCCATGACTTTGCTAGTTTTCCCAAAAGTTTTGTGTACACAGCGCATCCAACTTACCCTTTCAGGGTTCCGCCTGTTCCTAATCTCTTCTTAGGCCAACGTTGGGCGCCAAATGTTGTTGTGAGTCGGGGGCACAGAGAGAGAGAGAGATCAGCAGATGAAATCATCGTGGACTAGCAAAGGACCACCGCTCACTCAGGCAAATGGCTTCAAGTTTGTGCTGTGTCCTATTTTTATTCACAAGACTTCAAAATGTTTGTTTATTGAGAAATTGGCATAACATTAAGCATAACTTTTACTTAAAGATACATGGAGTACACCTGCATGATAGCTTAATAACAATATAATATCAAAAGGCATTAATTGCTATTGCTTTTATGGTTCCCACAACATTTCTTTCTTTATCTCAAGGGATAACCTTGAAAGGAACAGAAATCTTATGAGAATGTTTTACTGAGACAAAGCCCAGCAACTGCCTTCAGTCACATAGACCTGTTTCAGTGACCTGCCTTCAAGTCACAAAACAATTCTCTTGGCAAAACATTCTTTTCTTGTTGGCTGTGTTCGCATCCAAGGCCATGCAATGGATTATTCCACTACAATAGTGGTTGACCAAGTGTAAGGAATCAAGAGACAAAGTTTTATTAAAAGCTTTTAGGATTTTCAAATCTAAAACATGACAAGGTGATAACAGAATGTTACCAAGGAGAAAGAAAATCTGAGAGTTCTAATAGTAAAAAGTACTTTCTTGAGTAGACTCAGTCCTGCATTCTTAACCTCTGGTTAGTCCGAGATGGTGATCTTATAGATGTTGGGCAATCTGGATAAAGGATGCCAGGTGATCTGAATGTGTGAACATTTTTTCCTAAGTTCTTTAGATGGTTTTCTATAATATACATATATATTGATGTACCACTGAAAAATTTAAAAGTCCTCAGGCTAGTTAAAGTAAAATAAAATCATTCCCTCATGTTTCAGTCCACTCTGATTTGAACCAGTTTGCCAGCTTCACTGTACTGACTCCACTTTAAGTCAACTTAACTATACTGTCTCCATTTTGTTTTCTTCACTGATGCTCATGGTAAATATTGGTTTAATAAAAATTATGATGCGACTATATTGGGAAGATGGAGGAAAGGTAATAGAACAAGAGTTGAGAACCATCCTCCATAAAAGAAAACAAGTAGAGTTAAATAACCAAAAGAAACAGTTAAAGGAACTAAATATGATTGCCTTTGGGGAGTAGGAAATAGTTTTCCAGTTGCCTACGGTGTCGAGTCAAATTCTTCAGCCAGACCGCTCTGCAATCTGTTTCCACTTTCTCTAGCTTATCTGATCTCTAAATTTTTTTCATCTTGTACTCTTTGTTCCAGTTAAATACTATTCACTTTGTGTTCCTCAACCCATTCAAAAACATCATTTTCCAAGCCCAAGATGTTCTCTCTCATATCTGATTTAAAACCTTACTGGTGTGTGTAACATAGGGACACTGGAATAAAAATTATCTGATGAAAAACACTAAGAAGCACCAAAATATAATAAATGAGACCAGTCCTCATAGATAGAGGGCTTAATAAACTGAGGAAGATTGTATTCACAGAAGGAGGATGGTTTACATGTATCTACAAAAGCTAAGTTACTGGGTCATTCAATATAAAGTCATTAAGTGCCCACACGTACCAAGTATCCTAGTAATATAGAACAGCAAGTCATCATAGTTAAATATCAAGAATTCAGAGGGACAGAAGTAGCATGGTTAGTCTAGAAGATCAGAACTTTCTAGAAAAAAGAGCCAATGCATAACCAGAATGTCTCATCTACTAAGCCCTCGTAGTCTCTATAGAGAGGCTGGGATGATGTGAAGAGAATGGTTTATCTAAGATCTATGTTGTGTCAACCTCTGGGGTAGGTGCCTTATATTTACCACTTATGAGTCATACAAATGCCCAATGGGATTATTATTATTATTATTATTATTATTATTTCTATTTATCAAATGAAAACTGAGGCTCATCAAAGCCAATGTCTCCAAGCCAGTGTCAGAGGTAAGATTTGAACTCCGGTCCAGCTATAGTGCCCATTCTTCTTCCACTACAGGCCACAGCCTCTCCAGCTGACTACATCACACTTACCAAGCAACCTTCTGATTAATCTGACATCACATGTAGAAAAAAATTCTCTAGTTAGTCAATAAAACCTTACTTTACTAGGCAGTTAGTGATAATAATAAAAATACTAGCTGCTAATGTTGAACATTTGTTCTGTGTTAGGCACTATGCTAAGTACTCTATACATGTGAAGTACAAACTGTTGTCTACATTTTACAGATAAGAAAACTAAGACATAAAGAAGTGAATAAACCCTGGCCAAATAGTAAAGTTGGTTAGAGCATCATCTTGATATGCCAAAGTTGTGGATTCGATCCCTTGTCAGGGCACATACAAAAATCAATGAATGCATAAATAAGTTGAACAACAAATTAATGTATTTTTCTCTCTTTCCCTTCCACTCTCTCTAAGTCAATTAATAAAAAATAAATAAATAGGCCCTGGCCAGTTGGCTCAGTGGTAGAGCGTCGGCCTGGCGTGCGGGGGAACGGGTTTGATTACCGGCCAGGGCACATAGGAGAAGCGCCCATTTGCTTCTCCACCCCCCCCCCCTTCCTCTCTGTCTCTCTCTTCCCCTCCCGCAGCCAAGGCTCCATTGGAGCAAAGATGGCCCGGGCGCTGGGGATGGCTCCTTGGCCGCTGCCCCAGGCACTAGAGTGGCTCTGGTCGCGGCAGAGCAACGCCCCAGAGAGGCAGAGTATCGCCCCCTGGTGGGCAGAGCGTCGCCCTGGTGGGCGTGCCGGGTGGATCCTGGTCGGGCACATGCGGGAGTCTGTCTGACTGTCTCTCCCCGTTTCCAGCTTCAGAAAAATACAAAATAATAATAATAAATAAATAAATAAATAAATAAATAAAGATGTGAATAATTTGCCTTCAGGCACACAATAATAAGAGAGAGAGAGAGAGAGAGCTTGTGGTCTTAATCATTCTACATATTGCCTTCTAACTTACAATGTATAGTTGTAAACATAATTTATTCATTTAAATAATACTTAGTAAGCACTCACTTTATGGTTTGGGGCCTGCTGGCGGAATATCAATGAAGTAGAAGACCTAGTTTCTGTCTTTCAAATATTTATAATTTAAGTGAAGAGGCAAGTTGTATACAGTAAAACTGTTAGGTAACAATTGAGGTTTGGATACAATTTAAGAACTAAATTGATTAGTGCCACCAATAAGGCACTGAGATTTCACTTAAGAGGAGCTCACTGAGAGCCAAAGCAGGGGAGACGATTCCAGAATAGGAATGAGCACTGTGTCCTGGGGGACAGGGACCACCTGGCCCCAGTGGTGGAGGTTCTTAGTGTGAAGCAACAGGCTCCACAGGCTCCTTCCCTCAGAGCCTTAGCTCAGAAATTCTAATGTTCAGGCTAACCCTTCCTGGGGCTGCTGCTTCCACCCTCTTTCCAATTCAACTTCAAACAGAGATATGCCAACAGGTCACATGAGCTTCTGAGTTTCAGCTCCATCATCTCCTAAGTAGCTCCTCAGTGATTCATGATGTCATAGGAAACTCAAAGCTACTAGAAGGCCAAAAAAAAAGTGTCTTGTTCAACATCATACCCAGCTCCTCTGACAAAGACTGCCTCTTGCATGTGCTCTATAGATGTTTATTAAACCACGAAAGAAGCATCCTACACAGATAGCTGTCATGGGGACGAGTGGCTAATACTGTGATCCGGCTCTGTCACTTGCTAGCTGTGTGGCCTTGCACAGTTACTTTACCTGCCTGCATGTCAGTTTTCTCATCTGTGAAAAGGGCCTATTGAGAGTGTCTTCCCCGGAGGGTTATTGCTGTGAACATTAAATGGATTAATCAACGCAAAGCATTTAGAACAGGGAACTATGGATGTTGCTTTGATTAGCAGCATGGGCTCCAGAGCCAGACCGTGGTTTGATGCCTGTCTCTGCTGTCTATCAAATGAATGGTTTCTCTGGATCTCAGTTCTTCCGTTTGTATAATGGGTATTATAAAAAATGGTACCGATCTCATAAAGTCACTGTGAGGACCAAATGAGTTAAAGTCATGCAAAGTACCCCACACAGGTCTGTGGCAGACCTTGGTCACTCAAAACAGTGTTCTCCCTGCATGTCACCGGGGCTTCCTCTCACGCTGCTACCGCCGCTGCCAGGTGGCTGCCTGTTTCTGAATTAGGCAAGACTTTATCTATGGAGATGGCGTAGCTTTACCATATTCACTTCCTCTTCAGCTTCCTCCTAGGGTGATTTCTCTATGAAAATAAATTTTAAACTTATCGTGCAATTTTCAAACATATATAAAACCAGAGAGATTAGCAAGGGGAACCCTCATGTATTAACCTCCCAGCTTCAACAGTTCTCAACACAGGGCCAATCTTACTCCATCTACAGCACACTTAGGTTCTCTCTCCACCCCAATGAGACTATTTTGAAACAAATTTCAGATATCATATCTTTTCATCTATAAATACTTTGGCAATGTAGCTCTAAAATATAAAGAGTTCTTTTTAATAAAACCACAATCATCTTACCACATCTAAAATTTTTTAATGATAATTCCTTAATATCATCAATAAGCCAAACTAACATGAAAACTTCCTTCATTTTCTCATACATTATTTCTTACAGCTTTAAAAAAAATTATTGACCTTTTCAGAGAGAGAAGAAAGGGGAGAGAGAGAGAGAAAAGCATCAACTTGTTGCTCCATTTTGTTGTGCACCCATTGATTGCTTCTCTTACATGCCCTGAGTGGGGCTTGAACCAGCAGCCTCAGGGTGACACTGGCACCCTCCAGACTGAGCCAGCAGCCCCAGGATCCAACCAGCAACCTCTGTGCTCCAGGAGGGCACTCTATCCACAGCAACACCAACCAGGCAGGGCTCACAGTTTTTCTTCTTTAAATCACGATCCAAACAAGGTTCCAACATTGCATCTGATGTACTTGCAGTTTTTCCCAATCTAAATTTTACACACTCATCCTTTTCCCCTTGGCAACTTATTGCTGGAGAAAGTTCAGTTCATCTTGCACAGTTTCCTACATTCTAAATTTTGTTGAGTGCTTCTTCATTAGGTCATTTAATATGTTCCTCTGACCCCGGAACAGCTTGTTAGACCAGAAGCCAGGAAGCTGTCAACAACTTCTGGGGTCATGTCAGAAGGACACAGGAGCACTAGCTAAAAGGAGGATATTTTGAGCATTAAATAAGTGAGTAAATAAACTGCAGCATAGTGAGATACATCAAGCATGATAATATCCACGGGTTTGCAGTAATGCTCCAAAAATAGATTCATTGGTCACCTTTGAATGATGGGAAGGAAACAGCTTCCTCTTCCAAAAATGAGTAAACAGAAATAGAATCAAGCATTTATTCTGCCTTCCCTGTATGAGAAAGCTGTTTCTCAGGGTAGTCAAATAAATTGATGAGAAGAGATCCTGCTAGTAAATAAAGAAGAAATAATACAAATAAAACATTGCCATTTTGCAACCCTTAAGGAATAAAATATCGAATAAAGGGCTATTAAGGGCTATTACAATCATAGATGAAGAGCTGGTGGGGAGCCTGACCAGGCAGTGGAACAGTGGATAGAACATCAGACTGGGACGCGGAGGACCCAGGTTCGAAACCCTGAGGTTGCTGGCTTGAGCACAGGCTCACCAACTTTAGCACGGGGTCACTGGCTTGAGCGTGGGATCATAGACATGACCCCATGGTTGCTGGCTTGAAGCCCACAGTTGCTGGCTTAAGCCCAAGGTCACTGGCTTGAGCAAAGGGTCACTCATTCTGCTATAGCCCTCCTGCTCCACAGTTAAGACACATATGAGAAAGTAATCAATGAAAAATTAAGGTGCCACAATGAAGAATTGATGCTTCTCATCTCTCTCCCTTCCTGTCTGTCTGTCCCTCTCTCTGACTCTCTCTCTCTGCCTCTGCCAAAAAAACAAAAAAAGGAGCTGGTGGGATACCTTACAGTGGTTATGTCAGATTGATAGTATCTGTCAACAGATACTGTCATCACAAAAAGAAAAGCCAGTAGGTATTATGTACCCTTGATGTGACACAGTAGGAAATATACAGCCTATGAAGTATTTAAGCCAAAAATTTGGGCCGGAAACTGATCAAACTTCTACTTGTAACCACTAGCTTAAAGGCAGTTCATATTCTTAATAGTTATTGTTTTATCCCCAAATGAGCAAATACTAAATGAAAGATAGACCAAAATCACTAGGCACATATCAAATTGGGCAACTCCTAAAGGCAGGTGCGTTAACACAGTTCCAGTAGGTAAATGAGTCCCCTCCACTCCTGCATTATAAAACCATTAAATTCCTGAGGTTAAAAAAGGTTCTGCATGTGACAAGGGAAAATGGCAGAGCAGACAGGGCTTTCGACTTTTGGATGCACATGGGGTATCTTTTTTGGCCCTAATCTACAAGATGAACTTGTGTTCATACATGCTCAATGCCTGTAAACTATATTGTTAACATGTTCAAAAGAATGACGTTCCATACGCAGCTGGCTTCTGACAGCAGACTCACCTGTCAAGATCCCCTGTCGTGTGAAAGGGACATGGAGCTGTGGCTCTGCAGCCCCATAAAGCACACATAATGTGGGTATGGGTGAGCCCCCGAGCTGCAAGGCCGCCTGTGCACCGAGTGGCTGTCGGATAGGTTTGTGCCTGTCCCTGGGGTCCTGCTGTGCGGTTCCCGGGAAGAGCAGGGCCCATGGCTCATGCTCTCTACTTCTTCACTTCCTTAAGCCTCTGCTCATATTTATAATCCTAGCTCTGAAAATTTGAGAGCCAGAGGCTTCCCTTTATTTATTCTCCAGTATTATAGTCTGTGCTCCCGAATAAAGGCATGCTGACTCGGATATCATTTTAACAGATAACTTAATTACATATACTTTGAAAACCACAGCTCTCAAACATCACCAGCTGGCTGGCAGTGCCTAACATATTGCACACTTAATTGGAGTTGTTTAGTACTACACTGTCTTCTTAAGAGCACTGATACTTATTTATTTTTTAATTTCAGAGACAGCATGAAAAGAATATGAATTACAAGGAATTAAAATACAATACAAAAATAATCCCTAGATCCTTACTAATGTAAGAGAGACTATAAAATTTTTCAGCATGTAGGATGATTTCAAAGCTCACTGGATCTTTAATTTACTTCTGGTTTCATAAGGGCAAAAGAAATCATTACCAAATAATACTTTGTAACTAATTTTGAAAAAATAATGTATTTGATCCTAAAGAGTAGAAGTCACATCCTTTTCCTGCTCTTCTTAGATCTGCCACAACCTGACAAATCAGTAAGAAAAAAGTCCAGGGTGTATCCTTTTATTTCTACTGGTTTTCTTTGCTGTTTTCGTAGAAATGTGGCATTGCAATTTCCTTTAGTGGTAGTGTTTAGCCTAGGTTCTGTGAATTCAATTTTTTTTTTTTTTTTGAGGTAGAGTGGGGTGCCCATTGGAGCGGAGACTGACTTGTAGATACTGAATCCAAAGGAAAGCTTCCTTGCACGAGATGAAAAGTACAGGGCTGGTCTCCTAGTTTACAATCGGCTCAGTGCACAATAATTATTCCAGGCCTGACATTTAATATACCAGTGATCGCAGATATTGCCACTGAAAGCTTTTCCAACAAAGCAGCAACCAAAGAACCTCACAGCGGTGTGTAACTTTAATTCACAAAAGTGAGGGAGCTGCAAGATGAAGAGTAAACTCTGCCCTTGGGGACACTATCAAGTGTCTTGTTTCCACGTGGGAAAGAACAGCAAAGCAAAGAGAACATATATAAAATAAGTATGCGTTTACATAGTGCAGGGCACAGCCAAATGCAAGGTCAGAGTCTGAGTGGGAAGAATTGTTTAAGGTTTGTTATTTTACCAAACCCCAGTGGAGCCAACAACATGGAATAGAGTCTATGCACTCTAGGCTAAGATTAAGCTGGGATGAGGGGAAACGTAAGACAAAATTCCTTCTGTTAGTGTGTATAGCAGTCATGTCCATGCTTTTGTCTTTATTGCTTTGTTAGTGGTGCTTCTATCAGAATATTATTAATTACTTCAACCCACCTGTTATCTTGGCTTTGAATTGGTTTTGACAACCACGAGAAGATATTACTAGAGCTCTGCTTCAGACCAATACCATATTATTAAAGTTTTAAATGTACATTGCACAAACAACTGTTGCTGAAGAATTTTGTTTAAAAGGTAAAGAAGATGATTCATTAAGCATCATCCTTATCATGACATCAATATTCATAGTATGGTTTCCTCTTTCTCCATTGCATCAGGAAGTTGGTGAGCTTCCCAAGGTCATGGCTATCCCCTCTTCTTTCTTTCCAATGTCCTGGCACACTGCTAGGACTTCAGGATACAGTCAAGGGGCATTTGTTAAGTAGATGAAAAGTTTTACAATTCAATTTAATTCATTTTTGTTATGAGCAGTGGACACTGGTGAGAGATTACAAAACACAACATAAAAGAAAGCATTTAAAATTTTAGCTCTGCAGACTGTGGAAGGAGAGGGAAGTCCTGCCTGCAAAAATAAAACTTGTCTTGAAAAATAAATATAAAAAGCCCTGGCTGGGCAGCTCAGTTGTTAGAACATTGTCCCAACATGCAAAGGTTGTAGGATCAATCCTTGGTCAGGACACATACAAAAATCAACTAGTGGATGCATAAATAAGTACAAATCAATATTTTCTCTCTCTTTCTCACTTCCTCTATCTAAAATCAATCAAGAAAAATAAATAAAAAGAGGATTAAACCTAAAGTAAAGGAATGGAATAGTAGGCTTGATTTAATGGGCCATTCTTGTCCACAATGAACTGGTTATCTTAATGGAATATATGAAGTTAATTTATCACACCATGTTTTAAAAAAAATAATTATCGCCTGACCAGGCGGTGGCACAGTGGATAGAGAATCAGACTGGGATGTGGAGGACCCAGGTTCGAAAACTCAAGGTCGCCAGCTTGAGCGCGGGCTCATCTGGTTTGAGCAAGGCTCACCAGCTTGAGCCCAAGGTTGCTGGTTTGAGCAAGAGGTCACTCGGTCTGCTGTAGCCCCCCAGTTAAGGCACACATAAGAAAGCAATCAATGGCCTGACCAGGCGGAGGTGCAGTGGATAGAGCGTCGGACTGGGTTTTGGAAGACCCAGGTTCAAGACCCCGAGGTCTCCAGCTTGAGCGCAGGCTCATATCTGGTTTGAGCAAAAGCTCACCAGCTTGAGCCCAGGGTTGCTGGCTTGAGCAGGGGGTCATTCGGTCTGCTGAAGGCCCACGGTCAAGGCACATATGAGAGGGCAGTCAATGAACAACTAAGGTGTTGCAACGTGCAATGAAAACTAATGATTGATGCTTCTCATCTCTCCGTTCCAGTCTGTCTGTCCCTGTTTATCCCTCTCTCTGACTCTCTCTCTCTCTGTCTCAAAAAAAAAAAAAAAAAAAAAAAAAAAAAGAAAGAAAGAAAGAAAGAAAGCAATCAATGAACAACTAAGGTGCCACAACAAAGAGTTGATGCTTCTCATCTCTCTCCCTTCCTCTCTGTCTATTCGTATCTGTCCCTCTCTCTGTCTCTGTCACATAAATAATTATCAGTTTAAAATACTTTTTTAAAAACCTTATAATAATTTTAATTACTTTTAATTACTACAGGCAAATGAATACTTACTGTGCTGAATTAATTAATTTTAGAATAAATTAGTCTTAATGCACCCCAGTATAGGACATGACTCTATGCCTGATAATTAACCAGAAACATTTCTTGTTTGTGGCAATGTGCACTAATCCAAGTCTATGTTGAATTCTTTGATGTGGAAGAAAATATCAACTTTGAGAGCGGAATTGACTCTTAGGAGTCTCATGCTCCAGAACCTTCCATTTATGGAAGAAGGAACTGAAACCCAGAGGGGTGTAAAGACATTGATCAAAACAAGCAGAAGGTAACCAGAGTGCTCCAGGCAGAAACTGTAGCACCTGCCCTAGTCCTGGGCCCAGTTCACTGGGGAAGAGCCTTTGTTAACTTTCCCTAATTTATTTCATTGTGGTTCTTTTCTCCCTTTATAAACTGTTAAAATACAAGTGTTAAATGTCCAATCACTATGCTGTATACCTAAAGCCAATATAATATTGGTATGTCAACTGGAATTGAAAAATTAAAAGTAAAATACAAGTTTTAGAGAATTCCTGATTAATAATTATAATACACAGCTATAAATGTCCTCAGACTTGTAGAAGCATTTTACACATTAAATGCAAAACCATGGTCTTTGATAAAGAAGAGATTTCATGTCCTGAGATAAAGATATAAAGTAAAAAAAGAACAAAAAAACATAAGAGGGATTTTATCAAACTCGCTCAAATTGAGCCTTTTTTTTTCTGAAGTGAGAAATGGGGAGGCAGAGAGACAGACTCCTGCATGCACCCAACCAGGATCCACCCAGCATGTCCACGAGGGGGAGATGCTCTGCCCATCTGTGGTGTTGCTCCTTTGCGACTGGAACCATTCTAGCACCTGAGGCAGAGGACATGGAGCCATCCTCAGCTCCTGGGCCAACTTTGCTCCAGTGGAGCCATGGCTGCGGGGAGGGAAGAGAGAGACAAAGAGAAAGGAGAGGGGGAAGGTGGAGAAGCAGATGGGCGCTTCTCCTATGTGCTCTGGCTGGGAATGGAACCTGGGAGTTCCACACGCCAGGCCGATGCTCTACAACTGAGCCAACTGGCCAGGGCCTCAAATCCAGCCTTTTTGTTTTAACCATGTGCACCAACATAAAGTGACCAAATTCTATAGTACAATTAAGATGTTTCTTAAGGCTATAAATAAGTCATTTTCAAACTTATATTCTTCAAATATTGCTTGGAACCCTAACGTATGAAAGAGATAAAACTAGAGCTTATCTGATTGAATTGAAGAAGAGAGTTCCAGAATGTAGCTCCTCTATGTTCTTGTACCAGAGCCTCCATGGCACAGTGGGAAAATCGGTGATTTAAAGGATTTCTAGGCATGGTCGGGAGGAAGTCTAGACAAGCAACGACCGGACTAGGTTGTGGCTGAGGTGCTGCGTCATGCTCACCAGCAGGTTACTGACTATAGCCTGATGAATTTTGCTATGTCACTCTTGTGATGGTAAGTTCAAATATGCTCAACTCCTCTCATTTTTTTTAAAGCTCTGTGTGTTTTGCTTGTTTGTTTTTTTCCTCTGTGGCTGGGTTTTACACTGTAAGGTGCATAAGAATCTCTTGGGGGAGCTCATTGAAAATGCAGCTCCCCAGTTTCTATCCCAATAACTTCTCCTTCAGTGGGTTTGGGGTACAGTTCATCCACCTGTACCTCTAACAGATACTTCAAGTGAACTGTGGACCCTTCTTTAAGAAACACTTAAATAATATTTATTTTTCTGAATTTGTCACCTTATTGATTGAAAAGGAGCTCTACCTTTCAGGTCCTAATGATGATACAAATTATGACTACTAATCCATAAGTCCAGTAATGTATTTTTATTATTTTAATTTTATTGATTGATTTTAGAGAGAGAGGAAGGGAGAGAAAGAGAGAGACAGGAACATCAATCAGTTTCTATACATGCCCTGACAGGCATCTTCTGTGCTTTGGGCCAATATTCTAACCAACTGAGCTATCCGGCCAGGGCTCTGGTAATATATTTTTAAATTTTTAAACTGGGATGAATCTAAAGGCTTTTGAGCAAAATTAGATATGTGGGACTTTACCAAAAGGACTTTGAGTAAGAGGAACTGTAATAAGTAACAAATTGGAAAAGCAGTAGTCAAGAAAAAATAAAAGGAATCTTCTTTCATGTGATACAATTTTTCTATCTGAAGTCAACAACGTACTTAATGGTAAACACTATAGACATTCATTTCAGTATCTGAAGCAAACATCAAAGTTGTGTATCCAGATCTCCAAAGTTATTCAATATTGTTCTGGTAGTTTTAGCCAATATAAGAGATGATGAAAAAAATTAGTTTAATCATTGGAAAAGAAGATATTATCTTTTTTCTCTCTTTTTGCAGTTGCTATGTTTGTGTAGTTATAAATCCCAAGAGAATGAATGAAATACTATTGAAAAGATTAAGATAATTCAATGAAGGGACTAGTTATAAAATCAATAATAAAAATAGCTTTTTTAATAAGCCTAATGGGAAAATTTCCAATTTAAAATAGCAACCAAAGAATGTAAAATGTCTAAGTATAAATAAAGTAAGAAACATAAGGAACCCTTAGGAAGAGAAGTAAAAATCTCTCTTGCACACACAAAATATTTGAATAAGCAGAGAAGCATGTCCTGTTCCCATAGGAATGATATAATATTAAAACTCTGTCAGTTCTCCCCCAAATTAACTTAAACATTTAACTCAGTTTCAACAAAAAGTTCAAAAGAATTTCATTAGAAATTAGCAAAGTGATTCCAAAATTAATCTGGAGAAAAGAAAACATAAGAATATGAAACATGGCACTATCCACATATGATGATATGACCGTATCCACAACTATGTCTTATAAAGAGCTTTAATGTTTATTTCTTTTCTATTTCTAGCTTTGAAATGTAGAGTAAAATTGCCTCCATTTTATAGTTAGTAAACTGAGGCACAGAATGGCCGACGTCTAAAAGGCCATCTCCCTTGATCCTCTTCCTGTGATTGTCACACTCTCTCTACTACACAGCAGTACTGCCTCCAAAGATATTTTATTCTTTTGCCCATCATTTTCATTTTTTCTTTTTATTTCACCACTTATTTTAATTCAGTACCTGACTCTTCCATAGTAACAATAAGAGCCTACCCAAACATCACTTCCTGTATCTGTCATGATGATGCACAGATGTTCATCTCTGTCTCTTACATAGTAGTCACACATACTCCAGGCACTGTAATTTCTATATGGCTCAACTTGCAACCTATTTGTATAGTCCTCTGCAAATCTATGGCTGTTTCCACTTTCTTTCATGTTGTCCTTGATCTAGAGGAAAATACAGTTTTCTTATCAAACTTATTTTCATAGGCAGGGATTCTGTGCTTTACATATATTGTGTCACCTTAATTCTTTCATCTGTTTCAGTGTTCATTGTGAAAAATCAAATTCATTGAAATATCCCAAATTTGCATTATGCCCAAAGAATTTGGCAATTGCCAAGAAAAAGGATATATCTTCACCCACTAATTTTTAGAATAATATCGTGTTACCAAAAGTACTAAGTATTCTTGGTAGACATGAATTGTCAGTTTATATGTATTTTAACAATGATAATACTACTAATAATAGCAAGCATTTGACAAGCATTCACTCTGTAACAGCCATTGCTTTCTAAGCACTTTATGTACATGTAAAGGCATGTGATCTCAACAACCCTTATTGCTCACTTTCATTGATCACCCCCATATTACAGATGCACACATTGAGGAACAGAGAGGTAAAAACAACTTACTTAGGGTAAAAAGTAAACAAATAAACAAGAACAGCTATAGCAGGACAATTGCCAAATGATTGAGCTGGGGTGTATTTTTCTCCTTTACAGATTCTAATTGGAGGGAGCAGTTAATGGTAACTTCAATGCACATTGAAGGCAAGAAATTGCAGATTGCCTCATTTCTTCAGACTTGTTATTCATTCAAAGTACTGTGCTAATTTTGCATTTTAAAAAAGCCCATAATTGGAAATTAATACCCTATTCAATTTGAAAAATATATCTGTGTATTATATGAGAGGCTAACCACCCAGAAGTAGGCAAATTTCCCCAAATTACTCTTCAAGTGTTAGACAAGCTCAACACAAATATCAAAAGCTTGTCATGTTTTTTTTTTTCCTCCCAGAGAAGGATCTTTGAATAATTCACAGAGGAGGCCTCTGTTCCAACCTCATGCAAGTGGTTGCTTTTAGAAGTCTTTCTGCCTGGCCAATGGGTTGAATTTCCACATGATGGGGTTGCTGTGACTCGTCACCCTAGCAACAACCTAGCCATTTTTCCAGTTCTTAAATGATATGTATCTCGTCGATAGTTGTTGCTCAATAACACTTTCCTCCCTGGACATTGTGAGGAATGAATGGAAAAATAAATCAGCAACCTCCGTCTATACTGCGCTCCTTCTGATTTGCACAAAGGGTCCATCATCAGGATATGTGAGAGGGACAGCCTCTGACTGCGAAGAAGGTGACTTAGAAGACCACAAGGGAACAGTAGTGCTGTAAATGTGGAGTACAAGGCTGGGTCAGTCTCCGTGTCCGTGCACCTGTGAGCTCCTCGACTCCTGTACCTTCCGTTTCCCTGGCTTTCCTGTGGCATCCATACTCAGCTCTGCTGTAGTGACAAGCTTCTGTCTCTAGGGACTTCAGTGCTGTTTCTGATTGATGATGACTCTGCCTGCAATTTTGATATCTAAAAGATCATTTAATTCTTTAGAAACTTTTTTATTGATTTTATTGGGGTAACAATAAAATTATATAGGTTTGAAGTGCACAATTCTATAATCATCATCTGTATATTGTATTGTGTGTTCAGCACCCCAAGTCAAGTCTCCTTCCATCACCATTATTCCCCCTCTACCTTCTTCTACCTCCCCCCCACACCGTTTCCCTCTGGTAATCACCATACCTGTGTTTATCATCCGGTTTTTGTGTTGTTGTTTTTTTGCTTAATCCCTTCACCTTTTTTTCACCCAGTTCTCCAAACTCCCTCCCTTCTAACAGCTGTCAGTCTGTTCTCTGTATCTATGAATCTGTTTCTATTTTGTTTGTTGGTTTATTTTATTCTTTAGATTTCACATATGAATGAAATCATATGGTACCTGTCTTTCTCTGACTGGCTTACTTCATTTAGCATAATACTTTTCAGGTTCATCCATGCTGTTATAAAAGATAAGATTTTCTTCTTTTTTATGACTGAATTGTATTCCATTGTATAAATATAACACATCTTTTTTTATCCATTTATCTACTGATGGACACTTGGGCAGCTTCCAAATCTTGGCTATTGTAAATAACGCTGCAATGAACATAGGGGTGTGTATATTCTTCCAACTTAATGTTTTGGGATTCTTAGGATATATTCCCAGAAGTGGGATAGCTGGGTCATAAGGCAGTTTCATTTTTAATTTTTTAAGGAAACTCCGTACTGTTTTCCACAGTGGCTGCACCAGTCTGCATTCCCACCAACAGTGCACAAGGATTCCCTTTTCTCCACATCCTCGCCAACACTTTTGGTTTGTTGATTTATTAATGAAAGCCATTCTGACAGGTGTGAGGTGATGTCTCATTGTGGTTTTAATCTGCATTTCTCTGATAATTAGTGACATTGAGCATCTTTTCATATTTTTATTATCTATTTGTACATCCTTTTTGGAGAAGTATTTATTCAGGTTCTTTGCCCATTTGTTATTTGTTTTGTTTGTTTTCTTGGTGTTGAGTTGTATACTTTTGTTTTTTGAGAGAAAGAGAGGAAGGGAAAGAGAGGGAGGAAAAGAGAAAGGCAGAGAGGGACAGAGAAACATCAACTCATAGTTCGACTTTGCCAAGCACAGTTTCTGGCACATAGTAGGTGCTCAATAAATATTTATTCAGTGAACAAATCAATCAGGAGAGTAATGAGACATGAAATCAAGCAATGTGGTTGATCACTGGGAAGCAGTCAGAAATACAGGAAATCAGGCAGACAGAGGAACATAAACATAAACATAGTTTATTAGACCAAAGAGACCCCACATCTAAATTTCTAATATATTCTTTAGGCTCTGGCTGGTCGGCTCAGCAGTAGACCGTCAGCCCGAGGTGTAGAAGTCCCGGTTCGATTCCCAGTCAGGGCACATAGGAGAGGTGCCCATCTGCTTCTCCACCCTTCCCCCTCTCCTTTCTCTCTGTCTCTCTCTTCCCCTCCCGCAGCCAAGGCTCCATTGGAGCAAAATTGGCCTGGGTGCTGAGGATGGTTGTATGGCCTCTGCCTCGGGCGCTAGAATGGCTCTGATTGCAAAGGAGCAAAGCCGCAGAAGGGCTGAGCATCACCCCCTGGTGGGCATGCCGGTGTATCCCAGTTGGATGCATGCAGAAGTCTGCCTCTCTGCCTCCCCATTTTTCACTTCAGAAAAAAATACAAAAATAAAAAATAAAAAAATTCTAATATATTTTTTAAAACTCTGACTTCTTACAGATTGATGTTACAGTCTAAGGTGGTTATGCCAAGTATTAACTTTTAATTCTTAAAGAGAGTAAACACTTCTCCACCATGAGCATTTAAAAGAACACTTGAACAGAACTAAACTGTTTTCTCTCACATCAAGAGAAGACATGTAAACAACACAAAAAGGAGGGAGCTATTCTCCTTTAACAGCTTCAGGGAGAAAACAACCTCTTCTTTTTTTCTTTGATCTTATAATTTGACCTGCTGGTGTACTCTCCCAGACAAAGGCTAATGCAGTTTGTTATGTGAGATGAAAAGCCCATGTTCTCAGCCCTACTGTAGGTTTCTGCAGCAAGTCTTTGGTCGTTTTATTTAAATTAATTTTAATGGAGTGACATTGATAAATCAGGGTACATATGTTCAGAGAAAACATCTCTAGGTTATTTGGACATTTGATTATGCTGCATTCCCATCACCCAAGGTCCAATTGTCTTCCGTCACCTTCTAACTGGTTTTCTTTGTGCCCCTCCCATCCCCCAAAACCGTCCCTTTCCTCCCCCCCCCACCCTATAACCCCCACAATCTTGTCCATGTCTCTGAGTCTCATTGTTATATCCCACCTATGTATGGAATCATAAAGTTCTTAGTTTTTCTGATTTACTTATTTCGCTTAGTATAATGTTATCAAGGTCCATCCATGTTGTTGTAAAGAATTCAATGTCATCATTTCTTATGGCTGAGTAGTATTCCATAGTATATACGTACCAAAGCTTTTTAATCCACTCGTCCACTGACGGATACTTGGGCTGTTTCCAGATCTTTGCTAATATGAACAATGCTGCCATAAACATGGGGGTGCATTTCTTCTTTTCAAACAGTGCTATGGTGTTCTTGGGGTATATATTCCTAAAAGTGGGATAGCTGGGTCAAAAGGCAGTTCGATTTTTAATTTCTTGAGGAATCTCCATACTGTTTTCCACAGTGGCTGCACCAGTCTGCATTCCCACCAGCAGTGCAGGAGGGTTCCCTTTTCTCCACATCCTCGCCAGCACTTATTCTGTGTTGTTTTGTTGATGAGCGCCATTCTGACTGGTGTGAGGTGATATCTCATTGTGGTTTTAATTGGCATTTCTCTAATGATTAGTGATGTTGAGCATTTTTTCACATGCCTATTGGCCATCTGTATGTACTCTTTGGAGAAGTGTCTATTCATTTCTTTCGCCCATTTTTTTATTTGATTGTTAGTCTTCCTGGTATTGAATTTTACAAGTTCTTTATAAATTTTGGTTATTAACCCCTTATCAGACGTATTGTCAAATATATTCTCCCATTGTGTAGTTTGTCTTTTTATTCTGTTATTGTCTTTAGCTGTGCAAAACCTTTTTAGTTTAATATAGTCCCATTTGTTTATCCTGTCTTTTATTTCACTTGCCCGTGGAAATAAATCGGCAAATATATTGCTGTGAGAGATGTCAAAGAACTTACTGCCTATGTTTTCTTCTAAGATGCTTATGGTTTTACGGCTTACATTTAAGGCTTTTATCCATTTTGAGTTTATTTTTGTGAATGGTGTAAGTTGGTGGTCTAGTTTTAGTTTTTTGCAGGTAGCTGTCCAATTTTCCCAACACCATTTGTTGAAGAGGCTGTCTTTTTTTATTTATTTATTTATTTATTATTTTTTTTATAATAAATTTTTATTAATGGTAATGGGATGACATTAATAAATCAGGGTACATATATTCAAAGAAAACATGTCTAGGTTATTTTGTCATTAAATTATGTTGCAAACCCCTCGCCCAAAGTCAGACTGTCCTCCGCCACCCTCTATCTAGTTCTCTGTGCCCCTCCCCCTCCCCCTAACTCTCTCCCTCCCTCCCTCCCATGTCCTCCCTCCCCCCACCCTTGGTAACCACCACACTCTTGTCCATGTCGAAGAGGCTGTCTTTACTCCATTTAATGCTCTTACTTCCTTTGTCAAATATCAGTTGTCCATAAAAGTGTGGGTTTATTTCTGGGTTCTCAGTTCTGTTCCATTGATCTATATGCCTGTTCTTATGCCAGTACCAGGCTGTTTTGGGTACAATGGCCTTGTAGTATAACTTGATATCAGGAAGTGTGAAACCTCCCACTTTATTCTTCCTTTTCAAGATTGCTGATGTTATTCGTGTTCTCTTTTGTTTCCATATAAATTTTTGGAATATGTGTTCTATATCTTTGAAGTAAGTCATTGGTATTTTAATCTGTATTGCATTGAATTTATAAACAGCTTTGGGTAATATAGACATTTTAATGATGTTTATTCTTCCTAACCATGAGCACGGTATATGCTTCCATTTGTTTGTATCTTCCCTGATTTCTTTTATCAATGTTTTATAATTTTCTGAGTATAAGTCTTTAATCTCCCTGGCTAAATTTACTCCTAGGTACTTAATTCTTTTTGGTCGCAATGGTAAAGGGGATTGCTTACTTAATTTTCCTTTCTGATAGTTCATTGTTAGTGTATAAAAAAGCCTCTGATTTCTGAGTATTAATTTTATATCCTACACCTTGCTGAATTCATTTATGAGGTCTAGTAGCTTTTTGACTGAGACTTTAGGGGTTTCTGTATACAATATCATATCAACTGCAAATAATGATAGTTTTACTTCTTCTTTTCCAATTTGGATGCCTTTTATTTCTTTTTCTTGTCTGATTGCTGTGGCTAGGATTCCAGAACTATGTTGAATAAGAGTGGTGAAAGGGGGCACCCATGCCTTGTTCCTATCTTAAGGAGATTTCTTTTCATTTCTGCCCATTGAGAATGATGTTGGCTGTGGGTTTGTCATAGATGGCCTTTATCATGTTGAGGTATGTTCCCTGTATTCCCACTTTGCTGAGAGGTTTTTTGGGGTTTTTTTTTTGCATTTTTTTGAAGTTGGAAACGGGGATGCAGTCAGACAGACTCCCACATGTGCCCGACCCCGGGATCCACCCAGCACGCCCACCAGGGGGTGATGCTCTGTCCATCCATGGCATCGCTCTGCTGCAATCAGAGCCATTTTAGCACCTGAAGCAGAGGCCACAGAGCCACCCTCAGTGCCCAGGCCAACTTTGCTCCAATGGAGCCTTGGCTGCAGGAGGGGAAGAGGGAGACAGAAAGGAAGGAGAGGGGGAGGGGTGGAGAAGCAGATGGGCGCTTCTCCTGTGTGCCCTGGCTGGGAATCGAACCTGGGACTCCTGCACGCCAGGCCGATGCTCTGCCACTGAGCTAACCGGCCAGGGCTGCTGAGAGTTTTGTTCATGAATGGGTGCTGGATTTTATCAAATGCTTTTTCTGCATCTATTGAAGTTATCATTTGTTTTTCTCCTTCCTTTTGTTTATGTGATGAATCACATTTATTGATTTGCGAATATTGTACCAGCCTTGCATCCCAAGAATAAATCCCACTTGATCATGGTGTATGATTTTTTTTCATATATTGCTGTATCCAGTTTGCTAATATTCTGTTGAGGATTTTAGCATCTAAATTCATCAGGGATATTGGCCTATAATTTTCTTTCTTTGTGTTGTCTTTGCCTGGTTTTGGACTCAGAATTATACTCACTTCATAAAAGGAGCTTGGAAGTCTTCCTTCCTCTTGAAATTTTTGAAATAGCTTGAGAAGGATAGGAGTTAGTTCTTCTTTGAATATTTGGTAGAATTCAGTTGTGAAGCCACCAGGACCAGGACTTTTTTTTTTTTTTGAAAGTTTTTTGATAACTGTTTTGATCTTATTTGTTGTAATCAGTCTGTTTAGGTTTTCTGATTCTTCCAGATTAATTTTTGGAAGATTATATGTTTCAAGGAATTTGTCCATTTCATCTAGGTTGTCTAGTTTTTTGGCGTACAGTTCTTCATAGTATTTTCTTAAAATATTTTGTATTTCTGTTGTGTCAGTTGTTATTTCTCCGTTCTCATTTCTAATTTTATTTAGTTTTGTCCTTTCTCTTTTTTTCTTGGCGAGTCTGGTTAAATTCATTGATCTTGTTTACCTCTTCAAAGGACCAGCTCCTGGTTTCATTGATCCTCTGTATAGTTTCTTTAGCCTCTATGTCATTTATTTCTGCTCTGAACTTTATTATTTCCTTCCTTCTACTACTTCTGGGCTTTACTTGCTGTTCTTTTTCTAGTTCTTTTAGATGCAGGGGCAAGTTGTTTATTTGAGTTCTTTCTAGCTTCTTAAGGTATGCCTGTAATGCTTTGAACTTCCCTCTCAGGACTGCTTTTGCTGTGTCCCATAAATTTTGAGTTGATGTATACTCGTTATCATTCATTTCTAGGAATTTTTTTATTTCTTCTTAGATCTCATTGTTAACCCATTCATTATTTAATAACATGCTATTTAGTTTCCAAGTGTTTGAGTATTTTTCAGTTTTTCTGTGGTGGTTGATTTCTAGTTTCTTGCCATTGTGATCAGAGAAAGTGCTCAATATGATTTCAGTCTTCTTAAATTTGTTGATACCGCTTTTGTGCCCTAACATGTGGTCTATCCTAGAGAATGTACCATGAGAACTTGAAAAGAATGTATATTCTGCTGCTTTAGGGTAAAATGTTCTGAAGATATTTATTAAATCGAGTTGATCTAGAATGTCCTTTAAGTCTGCTGTTTCTTTGTTAATTTTATTTCTTGAGGATCCATTTAGTGATGTTAGTGGGGTATTGAAATCCCCTACTATTATAGTATTGCTGTTGATCTCACCCTTTAAATCCATTGAAGTCTGCTTTATATATTGTATTTAGGTGCTCCTATATTAGGTGCGTAGATATTTATAACGGTTATATCTTCCTGTTGGATTGCTCCCTTTAACATTCTTTATCTCTTACTATAGCTTTTGTTTTAAAGTCCATTTTGTCTGATATATGTATTGCTACCTCAGCTTTTTTTTCATTTGCATTTGCATGAAATATTTTTTTTCCATCCTTTTATCTTCAGTCTATGTGCATCTTTTTTTTTAAGGTGTGTCTCTTGTAGACAGCATACGTATGGGTCCTGTTTTCTTATCCTCGCAGCTACCCTATGTCTTTAAATCAGATCATTTAATCCATTTACATTTAAGGTTATTATTGATATGTAATTGTTTATTGCCATTTTATTCTTTAAAACTATATTCCTGGCCCTGGCCAGTTGGCTCATTGGTAGACCATCGGCCTGGCGTGCAAAAGTCCCAGCTTCTATTCCCGGCCAGGGCACACAGGAGAGGCGCCCATATGCTTCTCCACCCCTCCCCCTCTCCTTCCTCTCTTTCTCTCTTCTCCTCCCGCAGCCAAGGCTCCATTGGAGCAAAGTTGGCCCTGGTGCTGAGGATGGCTCTGTGGCCTCTGTCTCAGGCACTAGAATGGCTCTGGTTGCAACAGAGCGACACCCCAGACGGGCAGAGCATCGCCCCCTGGCAGGCATGCCGGGTGGATCCTGGTCAGGTGCATGCGGGAGTCTGTCTGACTGCTCCCCGTTTCCAAATTCAGAAAAATAAAAAAATAAAAAAAAAATAAAAAACAAAAAAACCCCTGTATTCCTCTTTTGCTATATTCTTTTTCTCCTTTGATCTGTTTACAACAGGCCCCTTAGCATTTTTTGCAGCCTTGGTTTGGTTGTAGTGAATTCCTTGAGTTTTTTTTTTTTTGTCTGGAAAGCTTTTTATTTCTCCTTCAATTTTAAACCATAGCCTTGCTGGATAAAGTAGTCTTGGTTGTAGGCTCTTGTTCTGCATTACTTTGAATATTTCTTGCCATTCCCTTCTGGCCTCAAGTGTTTCTGTTAAGAAGTCGGAAGTCATCCTTATGGAGGCTCCTTTGTAGGTGATAATCTTTTTTTCTCTAGCAGCTTTTAATTTTTTCTCTTTATCACTTAGCTTTGTTATTTTAAATTATGATGTGTCTTGGTATAGATTTCTTTGGGTTTCTCTTTAATGGAGTTCTCTGTGCTTCTTGAACTTGTGAGATGTTTTCCTCCCTTAATTGAGGGAAGTTTTCAGCTATGATATGATTGAACAGTCTCTATCCCTTGTTCTTTCTCTTCTTCTTCAGAAACCCCTATGATGTGGATGTTATTTCTCTTCATGTTGTCACAGAGCTCTCTTAAGAGTTTCCTCAGACTTTTTGAGTCTCTTTTCTTTTTTCTGCTCTGCTTCTATGCCTTCTTTTATCTTGTCCTCTAACTTGCTGATTCAATTCTCAGCTTCATCCATCCTGTTTTTAATTCCTTCCATTGTGTTCTTTCTTTCTTTCTTTCTTTTTTTTTTTTGTATTTTTCTGAAGCTGGAAACGAGGAGGCAGTCAGACAGACTCCCACATGCGCCCAACCAGGATCCACCCAGCATGCCCACCAGCGGGCAATGCTCTGCCCATCTGGGGTGCTGCACCACTGCAACCAGAGCCACCTGAGGCAGAGGCCATAGAGCCATCCTCAGTTCCCGGGCCAACTCCGCTCCAACGGAGCCCTGGCCATGGGAGGGGAAGAGAGAGACAGAGGGAAAAGAGAAGGGGAGGGGTGGAGAAGGAGATGGGCTCTTCTCCTGTGTGCCCTGGCCGGGAATCAAACCCGGGACTCCTGCACGCCAGACCGACACTCTACCACTGAGCCAACCAGCCAGGGCCTCCATTGTGTTCTTTATTTCTGATATTGTATTTGTCATTTCTGACTGATTCTTTTTTATTATTTCCATGTCCTTTTTTATATTTGCTATCTCTTTATTTAGGTGTTCGTGATGACCATCTATTGTTGTTCTAATATCTTTGAGCATCCTAACAATAGTTATTTTAAACTCTGCATCTGGTAATTTGGTTATATCTGATTCATTCAGGTCCTTTTCTGGGGATTTCTCTTGATTCATTTGTGTTTCATTTATCTGCCTTGTCATTCTGTCTGTGTAAAAGAAGGTTTTGGCCACTGGAGTCCACTGGGTGTGGCCTCTGTGTTCCCTAAGTGTGTTCTGTCTGCAGGCCTGCCACTTCCTCTGCTGTTGCTGCCTAGGGCATTCGGGTATGGGCGTTGCCGGTGCTTGCCCACTGGGGCTGTTGCTGTGGTTTCCGCCTCTCCTTCACGGGAGTGGCTATGATCATGTGCTTGGGTGTACAAGCCCCGGTGGCCTTGGCCTTCACCCCGCCCTCGCAGGTGGCATTATGGTCGACCCTGAGGGCAGGGTGAGCACCTTTGCTCAGCTGCGGGTCTCCGCCTGATTCCGGGATTTCCCCCTGCCCTTGCAGGAGGTTTCTGCTTGTGGGAGGGCTGCAAGCCTTGGCTCCACAGGCTGCACGGGACTCCACCTGTTCTGGGCTTTTGGCTCCACACCCACAGGAAGGAGCTGGCTCCCAAGTCAGGCCTCAAGCCTCAGTGTCACAGGCTGGGCAAGGCTGTGCTCCTGCGCCCTTGCTCAAGGGTGGGTCTCCACCCCTTCCATGGCTCCTGCCCTTCCCTTGCAGGCTGGATTACAGGCAGCCTGCAGCTGGGCTTGACCACTTTTGCATGCTCCCTCCTCCCCATCCGGGCAAGACTGAGCTCACACCTGAGCCCCAGTGGTGGCCAGCCGGCTTCCACCCTTGCCAACAGAACTGCGCTTCTGTGTCCCACTGCCACCTGCCCTCCGGCAAGCCCTCAGCCGTGTGGATGGGGGCACTGCAGCTCAGACCCTAACACTCACTACTGTAGTCCCAAAAGCTCCCTCCTTCTAAGCGACTCTGCTCTGAGTGCCGCAGGAGAGCTTGTTTGGCTGGTGTCCTGCTTCCCTTTGCTGGTATTGCTGTTTCCAGGGGAAATATTCGCTTCAGATTTGGGGAGTGACTCGTCCCAGAGGTTAGGGTGGCTGTCTCTCAAAATGTTGCTCCCTGTGCCTCCTAGATTACACTCTCTTCCTGCTACTCTGGTCCTCTCCTCTCTCCCTGTCCCCTGGAGCCCGGGGTGAGTGGTTGTGAGAGAGGTTTTCTGCGCGGTCTCTTTAAGAAGAATCCTGGGTCTGAGAAATCAGTCTCTTTTGCACAAACAGTATCCTGACTTGTTTCCAGCTAAATACTGTCCATACGCCTCTTCTAGGCTCTGGGGCTGCAGGCTGGGGCTTTGTTCCTGGGACTCAGGACCCTCTCCTCTCTGCTAAACTCACTTTCTGCCATGCAAGTCTCTCCTGGCTGCCGTTCGCTCCGGGGAGCTGGGCAGCCCTCTCCGCATATCCACTTTTCCTACCAGTCTCAGTGTGGCTTCTTCAGTGTTCCTTTGTTGAAGAGTCCTCTTAGTTTAGTCCAGAGTTGGTTTTTCCAGATGATGGTTCTTAAAATTAGTTTGTAATCCACTTTGGTTCTGGGAAGTGGAAGTTGGTATATCCGCCTACTCCATCACCATCTTGTCTCTCTTTGGTCTTTTTTAAAAAAAATAATTTTTTAAAATTTTTATTTATTGATTGATTTTAGAGAAAGAGAGGAAGCAAGAAAAAGAGAGAGAGAAAAATATCAATTTGTTGGTTGATTCTTGTACGTTCCATGACTGGGGATCAAACTCACAATCTTGGTGTATCAGAAGGATACTTTAACCAGCTGAGCTACCCGACCAGGGTTTAAATTTTTTTTTAATTGAGGTATAAGCCCTGGCTGGATGGCTTAGTTGGTTGGAGCATTGTCCCAAAGCTCAGAGATTGCCAGTTTAGTCCCTGGTCAGGGCACATACAGGAACAGACTAATGTTCCCGTCTCTCTCCCTTCCTCTCTAAAATCAATAAAATAAACATTAAAAAAATAAAAAGATAAATCGAAATGTAATTGACATATAACATTATATTAATTTTAGGTATACAACATAATGATTTGATATTTGTATATATTGAGAAATAATCACAATATTTCTAGTTAACATCCATCACCACACAAAATTACAATTTTTTTTGTGTGTGTGATGAGGACTTCTAAGATTTACTCTTTTGGCAATGTTCAAATATGCAATACAGTATTGTTGACTATAGTCACCATCTTGTACATGATGTCCACAGGAACTACTTACCTTATAACTGGAAGTTTTACCATTTGACCACCTTTCCCCATTTTACCCACCCCCTACCCCCACCTCTGCTGCCAACCACAGATTGGTGCTCTGTATCCCTGAGTTTGGGATTGTCTGTTTGTTTGTTTGTTTGTTTTAGACTCCATGTAAAGTGAAGTCATAAGGTATTTGTTTTTCTCTGTCTGATGTTCTGATATATTTCATTAGCAGAATGCCCTCCAGGTCCATCTATGTTATAGCAAATGGTAAGATTTTGTTCTTTTTATGGATGAATAATATTTCATCATGTATATATATCTATATATAATATAGATATATCATATCATTTTTTTTCATCCATTCATCCACCAATGGGCACTTAGGCTGTTTCCATGTCTTGGCTATTGTAAATAATGCTGCTATGAGCATGAGGTTGCAGATATATATTCAAGTTAGTGTTTTCATTTTCTTCAGATAAATACTCAGATGTGGAATTGCTGGACCATGTGGTAGTTCCACTTTTAATTTTTTGAGAAACCTTCATAATAATTCTTTGATATTTATACCTGAACTTGCTTCTCCTTACCAAATACTTTAGATGACCAAACAGCTTACCAGAGGTAAATAATCAGATATAAAATACTTATGAAATTTTCTGAACTGTGGTTCTTAATCAGGGTGATTTTGCCCATGAAGGGACATAAGGCAATCTCTGAGACATTTTTGATTTTCACAACTTGGGAAGGGTGATCCTATCGGCATCTAGTGCAGTGGTAGTTAGCCTGGTCCCTACCGCTCACTAGTGGGTGTTCCAGCTTTCATGGTGGGCGGTAGCGGAGCAACCAAAGTATAAATAAAAAGATATATTTAACTATAGTAAGTTGTTTTATAAAGATTTATTCTGCCAAACTTAGCAAAAATCTGACATATAGTACTTGGTAAGTAATTATCATTATATACTTTAACTTGCTGTAACTCTGCTTTATAAATGTTATAAGTAAAGCTACTTTCCTACTTTATAAATCACCATTACTGTGGAACCGGTAGGCAGTTAGAAAATTTTACTACTAATAGAGATACAAAACTGGGCGGTAGGTATAAAAAGGTTGACTACCCCTGATCTAGTGGGTAGAGTCCAGGATACTGCTAAATGTCCTACAATAGGCAGGACAGCCCCACAATAAAGAATTATCTGTCTTAAATGTTAATTGTGCTGATATTGAGAAACTCTGTTACAAGGTAAAGAATAAGCCAGTGATCTGCCTGCCAGGGAAAGAGGGTGGTTTGTCCACCATCTTTTTTTTAAATGTCCATTTACATAGAAATATATATATAAGATTTAGCAACAACAACAAAAAAACATTTTAAGGATTTCAACTATATGATATTCTGGAAAATGTGAAACTATGGAGACAGTAAGAAGACCTGTGGTTGCCAAGGGTTGGAGTGGGAGAAGTATGAAGAAGCAGAGCACAAAGAATTTTTAGGGCAGTGAAGCTACTTTGTATGATACTGTAAATAATGTATACATATCATTATACATTTGTCCAGACCCTGGGGATGTTCAACACCAACAGTGAACTGTAATGTGAACTGGGGACTCTGGATTATGACTATGTGTCAATGTTTATCAACTGTAACAAATATAGCTCTCTATTGGGAGATGCTGGTGTGGGAGGCACAGAGGGCACATGGGAATATGGGAACTCTCTGTACTTTCTGCTCAACTTTTTTGTGAACCCAAAAATAGTTTGTTAAGGCTGATTGGGAAAACAAAAGAAAACTTAAGAAATGTGGTGAATTTCCCCCTCTATGTTATTTTTTTTCCCCAGAGACAGAGAGAGAATCAGAGAGAGGGATAGATAGGAACAGACAGACAGGAACGGAGAGAGATGAGAAGCATCAATCATCAGTTTTTCATTGTGACATCTTAATTGTTCATTGATGGGGGTGAGGGGGCTACAGCAGACTGAGTAACCCCTTGCTTGAGCCATCCACCTTGGGTCCAAGCTGGCAAGCTTTGCTCAAACCAGATGAGCCTACACTCAAGCTGGCGACCTTGGAGTCTCGAACCTGGGTCCTCCGCATCCCACTCTGATGCTCTATCCACTGCGCCACCGCCTGGTCAGGCTCCCCCTCTATGTTATTTTTTTAAAAAGAGATTTAAAAATTCACAACTAAAGAAATTTTAAAAAATTAAATCAACAAACAAAAATTCACATCTAATATTTGGAACTAAACCTCTCTTTCACTATAGATTCTGAAAGGGGTGTCATTACTAAAGGCAAGATTCAAGGCCTCAATGGAACAGTGGTCCCCATTTTTATGGCCAATGGAACACTAGTGCTGTAGGATGTTAATACATAGGATATTAAAGGAAAGTGTTTGGAAAGCCCTGGGTTACATAAAGTAAAGCAGTTTTTGTTGTCCTTGTTATATTTTCTCTAATGACAGATCCATCAGGGCCTTCCAGATGCTAATGTTTACTGTGAATCCTTAAAAGGGCTTACTGTACACTGCATTCCCCAAACTCCTGTGACCATAGGAGCCTTTTCTTAAGGAAGAGCTGAAGGGGACTATTGGAACACTAATGAAGAAGAGACAGGAGAGTCATTCCACTTGGTTAATTGCATGGTCTTTATGGCTCAGATTTTGATTCTGTTCCCTTGTTTTTTACTTTTTTCTTCTTTTTTTATTCATTGATTTTAGAGAGAGAAAAACATTGATTTGTTGTTCCACTTAGGCATGCATTCATTGGTTGATTCTTGTGTGTGCCCTGACTGGAAATCAAACCCTCAACCTTGGCATGTTGGAATCACACTTTAACCAACTGAACTACTTGGCCAGGGATGTCTCCTTGTTTTTCTATATTGGGCCTCCTTACTTGCTTGTTTTGGTTGCTTCTCTCACTTCCTCCAATACCATCAACTCCAAACTTCACCCCGTTCTTCCAGAACTCAGAGTGCAGTGCTGACTGTGGGCTGTCCCCAACAGAGGGACAGTATCTTTCTCAGTAGGGTTATCACTGTGTGGCTGAGAGAGCGTCCCTAGATGGACTCCTGGCCCCATGCTTCATGGGTGGCTCGTCTTATCTGAGTAACCCGCACACTTACGCACTTTCCACAAGCTGGCTGTACCTACCTCTTACCCCAGGATCCCTGAGCAGGCCTCTGCCTCTGAGAAGGAGAGGTGTTGAATTCCATTCTCTTCCCATTGTTGGGGAAATTCAAAGCCTTTTCATGGGACTGGGTAAAATGTTCAAGTCAGCTCCACCAAGCCTCCCTCCTGACATTCTACTCCTGACTGCAGTATAGGGGAGTTCCTATGTTTGGTGAGTGGCAGTGCCTGTGCTATTTTGGGTCTTTCTTCACCTGCTGCCCGCAGAGCAGGTGTTTCTCATGGAACACAGGAGCTGCCAGGAGCCACGCTGCCTCCAGCTCTGTGCTCAGCGCTTGTGTCTGGGTTGTCTGGTGCTGCCAGAACCATGTGTTATTTCTTTATCTTTCTTTTCCCATTGCGTGCAAAGATGAAGCAATCTGTCAGACCGACCCACAATTTTCTCTTTGTCTTTATAGGGGAAGAAACATTTTCAGATCTTTGTTTTCTTAATATTTAAAGTGAAATATATGGTCAACTCCCTTTGGAAGTATTTTCCCCAAAGACTGAATAATATTTGAATGTAGAAGACAATTTCTACATTCACTCCATCAAACCCTCGGGAACCATTGTATGCTAGATCTTGGTGATAAAGAGCCAGATGAGGCACAATCCACAATCCAGAGGCTGAAACAAACAAGAAAACCAGCCATTTCAGTAGAGAAAGAAGCACCCTAAGAGGTCTGTGCCCAGAGGCCTGTAAGGGATAGAAGGAAGCAGCCCTCTACCTTGAACCTTAGATGGGCCCCTAGGAGCCGATGGCTTGAGCTGAGTCTCAAGGACTTTTGCCAGAACTCCAAGAATGATGCATTTCCCTCAGGTAACAAATTAATATTTAGCTTCCACACATTGTATATAACACATGCAATTGAGAGCAGTTTGTTAATTTTCATCTTGATATTTTAAGGCTTATTATTGTCTGATGGATGGCCGCCATCACCAAGGTGCTCACCTTGTCAAAAGGAGCGAGAGGGAGGTCACAACAGGAAAATCTATAAAGGTATTTTAGGAACCAAGTGATAATAAATCACATTTGTGTGACATTTTAGCATTTGCAAAGCACTTTTGCATAGATTATCGTATTTGGTATCAACAAAAAATCTTACAAAGTAGGCAGGGAGAGTGCTGATGAAACATGGACAAAGCAAGGGTTCATTTCCATCACCTCCTGAGGCTCCACTAGATGACCAATAAAATGAAATAAATAAAATAAAATAAAACAAACACCTATAGGGTCAAAGAGAGCAGAAGACAATATAACAGGGAGTGAGAGGCAGCGATACATTTAGTGAGTATGGAAGTCAGATGAAACATGAAGACTCACATAGAAAGGGAACCGCAACACCAGATTAGAGGAGGGTACAAATGTACTCTGCAGACCCAGAAAGGTTCAGGATCGTGAGAGGCCAGCATCTGCTGAGTGGGGCTGGGAACAAGACTTGGTCCAAAGTCTGTATAATATTTCCCACTGTGTATAAAGTGATGGAAAATGATTTGATATTGGGTGATGGGTATACAATATAATGAACAGTTCAAATGCTATAGAAATATTCACCTGAAGCTAGGTACTCTTATTGATCAATGTCACCCTGTTAATTTTCTAAATAAATTTTAAAAATTAAGAAAAAAGATTTCCCATTGTGTCCCCTTTGCCCCTCCATGTTGCCAGGTGGAACTTCTACCCCACTGTGGCCCCTGGGGTCCAGAGATGCAGACTCAGGAACAGCTGACATACTGAAAGGCCAGAGTGAGGCCCTGGGCTGAGAGCAAGAGGGAGCCAAGTGAAAGTGCATCCAGGTCCTGTCCTCACCTGTTCCCACAGTGCTGTCACCCAGCTGTGCCACAGCCTTACCCCATCTGAGGTAGGAGAATGACTCTTCCTTGGAGAAAACACCCAGCCTAAATACTGAACTGCTGATGGGGAGAGAGAGGGTGGCCCTGTCACCCTATAGCAAAGCTCATTACCAAGCTTCAGTCACGTTTCCTTCCAGCTTTTTAGTGTGTTGCTGTTTAATGGAGCAGTCATGCAAGAATTATTGGGTATTTGAGTGAAGACTCTCATATGAAATACAGGAACTAAAACAATCACATGTGAAAAAAATTAGAGAAAACAAAAGGCAATGCAGGAAATGAAATGGAAAACAACCTTCAGAAACTAATTGGTATCCCTAGAGAGATAAAATAAAATGATAAAAAAATTAATGAGGAAAGTTCCCATAATATAGAGAGATGAGGCAATAAATATTTTTACAACTAAAGAATTAATCCAGGTAGTCCAATAGCCAACTAATACAAATTTAAGAACTACAACATAGGAGAAAATTATCAAAGAAGTAATAGATGTCCCAGAATAGGAGAGCAGCCTCTAGATTCAAAGGGCCCATGCAGAAAAATCAATGAAAACAGTCTACAACTAAGTTACATCTTCATAATATTTCAGAACACCAAACATAAAGAGAAAATGCTAAAAGCTTCTGTAGAAGAACAACAAAAAGAGAAGTCTCATAATAGAGATTCTGGAATCAGAATAGCCGTGGAATTTTCAAGGGCAGCGCTGGAAACTGGGAAGACAACGAAGCAACGCCTACAACATGTTGAGTGTTTTTAACCTAGAATTCTCTACCTCACCCAACCATTAAGTGACAGTATAGAATAAAGTTGTTTTCAGCCATGCAAGATCTCAACACTTTCACTCTGGCTCATCCTTCTTTAGGAAGCCGTGAAAGGATGTGCTCCACGGAAATGAGGGAGTGACTCAAGAAAGCCTAGGGCACCAGAATCAGGAACAAAGAAATCCATCACAGCTGCCAGGTGTAAGGGAGTCTCTGGACAGAAGCTGCCCATAGAGCAGTGATGGCGAACCTTTTTTAAAAAACCACCCACTTTTGCAGTGCTGATCAACCTGGTCCCTCCCGCCCACTAGTGGGCGTTCCAGCTTTCCTGGTGGGCCAATCGCGAGGTTGTTTGGTTGCTCCGCTATCGCCCACCAGGAAAGCTGGAAGCCCACTAGTGGGCGGGAGGGACCAGGTTGATCCGCACTGCAAAAGTGAGCGGCTTTTATGAAAAGGTTCGCCATCACGGCCCTAGAGTGTGCCAGCTCATGCGAACACAGAGGCCAGAGGCTCCAGAAGGAAATACCAAGGGAAAAAGGACACTGATAGGTAGCCTATGTGATATCTTTGAGCACTGTTGGTCAAATAAGTTTGTAAATATGATTTTTATGTTTGCTTGCTTATAGTTTGTGAGGAAGAAGGCTAAGAAGCAGCCGCCAAGATGGCAAGGTGCTGAAGAAGCAGCCAGTTTGTGCAGAGGTGAAAAGGGAGAAAGTGCAGATGGGGAACAAGAGGTGACTTGGACTAGTGGGAGCCTTTGATTCTAGGAAAACCTGGATGTGTCAATGGCTTTAAGAGCCCTGAATGAAAGGGGAAGTGTTTTCCCACTGTGTGTTTCTCGCCTGCCCGGTGCGAGGCTAGAATAAAGGAATGGCCCACTAGTTTTTGGCTCCACAGTTTCTTTACCATCTGTCTGAATCTAGTGGGAACCTGCATGTGCCTGGCTGTGATGGCTGCGACTACGGGGCCTACAAGCATGTAGAAAATTTTATTCAGGGTCTTTGAAAATCAGTTGGAGAGTATGGAAAGAAATAGTGATGATGATGAGGTGAGCAAGTAAGAAATTAAGTAGTATAAGAAAGGGAACATAGCCTGGCCTGTGGTGGCGCAGTGGATAAAGCATTGACCTGGAATGCTGAGGTTGCCAGTCCAAAACCCTAGGCTTGCCTGGTCAAAGCACATACTAGAAGCAACAACTATGAGTTTATGCTTCTTGCTCCTCCTTCCTTCCCCTCCTCTAAAATCAATAAATAAAATCTTTTTTAAGAAAGAAAAATGATATTTATGATTTTCTAATTGGGAAGATAATGTACCTGGGAATCTGGATTTGAGCTGTTTAGAGGTGAGTGGGATTTAAGTGGCTACATACAGCAGAGAGTTGATTCTATAATTCTAAAAGCTGCTTCTAAAGAAAACAAGGGCATAGAGGGGGGAAAAAGCAGGCAAGAGTGGAAGACAGGATCTTAGAAATTCTATTGCAAATTTATAAGGGCTTACACTAGTCTTCAAAAAAATCCATGTCAAAACATCAGAAGGGAAAGAGAAGAAGGTTCTTAAGGCAGTGCTAGGCAGGCTGACTTGGTGATGGGGTAGCTATGACATGTGAAGAAGTTACAACCAAAAACATGGGGTAGGTCTTGCCACATGAAAAAATGTTATTCCTCTCAAAATAAGACTGCAGCATAGATCCCAGTCTTAAGACTGGAAAAGGAAATATAGTATCCAAACAGAAGAATCCTAGCAGGGGCCCTGAGGTGCACCTAGAAGGAATTTGTTAGAATGAGTTCTGCAAGACTGAGTGTCAGGCACTAATATTCTCATTGTTATGAACTGAACTATGCCCCTCTCCCCAATTCATATGTTAAAGTCCTAACCTCCAGTATGACTGTATTTGGAGATAGGGACTTTAAAGAGGTGATTAAGTGAAAGTTTCTTAGGGTGGGCCCTAATCCAATCTGACTGGTGTCCTCATAAGAAAAGGAAGTTTGAACTCAGGGAGAGACACCAGGGATGTGTCTGCACAGATAAAGAGCACATGAACCTGACGGGTGGTGGCACAATGGATAGAGTGTTGCACTGAGGTCATTGGTTTGAAACCCGAGGTCGCCAAGCTTGATCTTGGATCACTCACTGGCTTGAGTTCAGGGCTGCCTGTCCGATACCCAGTCAAGGCGTGTATAAGAACAAATCAATGCACAATTAAGTGGAGCAACAAGTTCATGCTTCTCTCTCTCCTTTCCTGTCTCTCTATATTCTTATCTCTCTCTCAAAGGCCACATGAGGACACAGTGAGAAGATAGCCATCACAAGCCAAGGAGAGATGCCACAGAGGAAACCAATCTTGCCAGCCCCTTGATCTTGGACTTCCAGCCTCCAGAACTGTGAAAATAATTTTCTGTTGTTTAAGCCACCCAGCCTGTGGCATTTTGTTATGGCAGCCTGAGCAGACTAATACAGTTTTACAACAGTATGTACTTTGTAACCTGAAATGTCCTCTAGCTGTGATTAAATTGAATTGTATATTTGATGCAACTTCGTTGGCTAAACACAGGGGATAAGTAAGAAAGAGCATGTTACCAGAGAAGCCTCAGAGGCAGGATCAAGACTGGGCACTTCGGTTTTCACTGGAGAAATGGCCATCCTTCTCAACTTGGGACCGCGAAGAAATACCCCAGGCTACTCCCACAGAGGCAGGGGGGAAGCAGCATTACGTTTCTCCATCGTTCATGTTTTGATGTTAGGTCCAGCAGGACCTTTCAAATGGATAGGTGGATACAAATTTTTAATGAGGCTTGTTAAACATAAAAGATGCAATTAAAGAATATACTGCCTATATTTTGTTTATTTTTCCCAGGCATGAAAAAGAGAGTTCTCTATGCCATTAATGCCCTAATTAAAAAATAAAACACATTGTGATTGGGGAGCCATACTATAAATGACAGACCTGAGGCTTCCATTGGGATGCAGGAGGAGCAGGCTGGCTGGCAGGTGGGGCTCTTTTTTTTTTGTACATTTGGCTCCCAAAAAGCAATTTTTTAAGACAAAATTGAAAAAAAGCAACCGACCATAACAAAGTGAAATGGTAAAACACTTTATAAATATAACTCCCAGAAGAGCCAGAACAGGGAAAATTGCAGCAGGGAAATGTGTCCTTATAGATTTGAACTGGGTCACCTGAAGAGCTTTGAATATCACTCTAAAGATCTCAGGTTTCATTCTGTAGGCATGATGAGGCGTCAGAAGTGCCAGGAGGTGTTCACATTGGTAGTTCATGCAGTTAGCTTGGAAAGCCAGGAGAGGGGTGTGGGACAGGTTGGGGCTCAGAAGTAGGGAAAGCAATTAGGAGGTTTTATTGTCAGAGAAAGATCAGTTGGCCCTGAATGAGGGCAATCACCATGGAAATTGGGAATGGATTATTCCAGAGATCCTCAAAGTTATAAGCAGAAGAAATCAGTGATTTCTTGAAATATATGGGATTAGGAGGAGAGAGCTGTCAAAGGTGAAGTTAAGGTTTCAGGCTTAGATCCTATTGCTACAATTCACTCATTTACTCATTCACAACTGTATCCAGAAGATATAGCTTAGGAACGCACTCAAAGTAGAAATTAATTTTTTTCCTTTTTTTTATGACAATTTATGACAATAAATTGCCATAAATCTAGTGTCTTTAGAAAACTTTATAATCTTACATTTCTGGAGGTCAGAAGCCTGAAATGGGTCTCACTGGGCTAAAATCGAGGTGTTGCAGGGTTGCATTTGTTTCTGGAGGTTCCAGGAATAATCTATTTCCTTTTCTCCTCCAGCTTCTGGAGGGTCCCAGCATCACCTGGTTTGTGACCACCTTCCTCCACCAAAGCCAGCAGTGGCAGACTAAGCCTTTCTTCCTTTGCATCGCGGACCCTCCCATTGTCACATCTCTTTCTCTGACCACAGTCAAGGAAGGTTCTCCACTTTTTAAAGACTCGTATGATTAGACAGGGCTCATCTGGATAATTCGATATAGTCTTCCCATCTCGAAGTCTGTAACCTTAATCACATCTGCAAAGTTCCTTTTGCTCCCTAAGGTAACATATCTAAAGATTCCAAGAATTTAGGTGTGGACATGTTAGAGGGACATTATTCTGCCTGTCAAAGAGCAGAGTTTTTCAAACTACCCCATAAATGGATTGTAAAATCAATTTAGTAGAACATTATTGGTATTTTTCTTTAAAAGGGAATAGAATAAGGTCCAGTGCACTTAGTAAGTATCAGTGTTTTAGGAAACTTCAATTTCATTTTTTATGAATCAGTGATATAAATATGGATTTTACAGATTGTGAAATAAAAGGTATTTCTTACTGAAGGTCATGGGCAAAGTGTTTGAAAGCCATTGTCTTAGAGAAGAGAATGATGAGTGTTAAGCAAAATAGAAGATAATGTTAATAGCTAACATTTACTGAATGTTTGCCATGAGCAGTGCCTGTTCTGAATGTTTAACATTCATTAACTTATGTAATTTTCCCAAGTACCCCATAGAGTAGATACTGCCATTATCTCTGTGTTGTGAATGAGGAAATGAAGAGAGATTGAGTGTCTTGCTTAAAGTCACACAGTTGGATTAATATGAGGCTGTCTAGCTCCTGGCTCCCAAGACTGTATATTTAATACCCCTCCACAGTGTCTAGCAGCTCTCAAGGCCTCAAGAGGAAGGCAATTTTGCTGTCCTGCTGCCTGAGAACCTTTGCCCACGTAGAGAATCTTATTTAAAATAGGAAACATCAACAACTTCTGAGTAGAAAACAAATTTCTTATGTAATTCCAGGTGTGGGTGTGTATTGGGAGAAAGGGAAGAGTCTCTCACCCCAAAGTCTTCAGTGAGCTCCCTTCTATAGTCTGATAGCCTGAATCTCTGCCTAGGGCCTTAGTGCGTAAGGGTGACACACACCGTTAGAACTAATATGTATGAAATTAATATTATTTCCGTAGTGTTAAAAGATTTACCATTAGATAAATGTTCTTAGAAAAGAGACATGCAGCCCTGGCCAATTGGCTCAGTGGTAGAACATCAGCCTGGCATATAGAAGTCCTGAGTTCGATTCCTAGTCAGGGCGCACACAGGAGAAGTGCCCATCTGCTTCTCCACTCCTCTCCTTCCCCCTGCTCTCTCTCTGTTTGCCTCTCCTGCAGCCATGGTTAAAAAGGTTCGGCAAGTTGGCCCTGGGCATTGGGCCAGGTGCTGAGGATGGCTCCATGGCCTCACCTCAAGTGCTAAAATGGCTCGGTTGCCAAGCAACAGAGCAGCAGCCCAGATGGGCATCATCTTATAGGGGACTTGCCAGGTGTATCCTTGGGAGTCTCTCTGCCTCCCTGTCTCCCCACCTCTCACTTAATAAAAAAAGAAAAAAAGAAAGAAAAGAAATAATACATGCAATATGCCACGTATCATAAATATACATATGCAAACTATATTTTATCTCAATGATAACTATCCTATTTATTACCATGATAATCAAATAACATTTAAGTGATGAACCATCATTTGCTGAGGAAATAAGAAAAAACAAAGCTGATCCTTTCCCTTGGAGAAAGGATAAGAAGTAAAGGATATAAAAGGCTCATTTTTCTTTTTGATCAACTTTGTCTCAAGGCCATTAACTTAACAAAAACACTTAAGAAAGCTTATTTCTCCAAGCATAAAATGGAGGTAACAATAATTATATCAAAGTTGTGAGAACCTGATGAGATGATGTACATGAAAATTGTTTTGTACACTATAGAGTGCTAAGATGTGAATTTACTAGATTTGTAATTTCATTTATCAAACTTTGATATAATACTTAATACAAGCCTGCATTGTTTTAGTGCTTTGCAAGGATTAGTTTATCTAATACTCACGAAAACTCTATGAGTATCTCTTTTTTTTATATTAAATTTAATGCAGTGGCCCTGGCTGGTTGGCTCAGTGGTAGAGCGTCGGCCTGGCGTGCAGAGGTCCCGGGTTCGATTCCCGGCCAGGGCACATAGGAGAAGCGCTCATCTGCTTCTCCACCCCTCCCCCTCTCCTTCCTCTCTGTCTCTCTCTTCCCCTCCTGCAGCCCAGGCTCCATTGGAGCAAAGATGGCCCGGGCGCTGGGGATGGCTCTTTGGCCTCTGCCCCAGGTGCTAGAGTGGCTCTGGTCGTGACAGAGCGACGCCCCAGAGGGGCAGAGCATCGCCCCCTGGTGGGCAGAGTGTCACCCCCTGGTGGGCGTGCCGGGTGGATACTGGTCGGGCACATGCGGGAGTCTGTCTGACTGTCTCTCCCCGTTTCCAGCTTCAGAAAGATACAAAAAAAAAAAAAAAATTAATGCAGTGACATTGATAAATCAGGGTACATATGTTAAAACATCTCCAGATTATTTTGACATTTGATTATGCTGTATACCCCTCACCCAAAGTCAAATTGTCTTCTGTCACCTTCTATCTGGTTTTCTTTGTGCCCCTCCCCTCCCCCACCCCCTCTCTCCTTCCTGGCTCCATCCCCCCTACCCCCACCCCGCCACCCCCATTGCCATCACATTCTTGTTCATGTCTCTGAGTCTCATTTTTATGTCCCATTTATGTATGGATTCAAATAGTTTTAGTTTTTTCTGATTTACTTATTTCACTCCGTATAATGTTATCAAGGTCCATCCATGTTATTGTAAATGATCCGATGTCATCATTTCTTATGGCTGAGTAGAATTCCATAGTATATATGTACCAAAGCTTTTTAATCCACTCGTCCTCTGACGGACACTTGGGCTGTTTCCAGATCTTTGCTATTGTGAACAATGCTGCCACAAACATGGGGATGCATTTCTCCTTTTGGAGCTGTTCTATGGTGTTCTTGGGGTATATTCCTAAAAGTGGGATAGCTGGCTCAAAAGGCAGTTTGATTTTCAATTTTTTGAGGAGTTTCCATACTGTTTTCCACAGTGGCTGCACCAGTCTGCATTCCCACCAGCAGTGCAGGAGGGTTCCCTTTTCTCCACATCCTCGCCAGCACTTATTCTGTGTTGTTTTGTTGATGAGCGCCATTCTGGCTAGTGTGAGGTGATATCTCATTGTGGTTTTAATTTGCATTTCTCTAATGATTAGTGATGTTGAGCATTTTTTCATATGCCTATTGGCCATCTGTATGTTCTCTTTGGAGAAGTGTCTATTCATTTCTTTTTCCCATTTTTAGATTGGATTGTTTGTCTTCCTGGTGTTGAGCCTTACAAGTTCTTTATAAATTTTGGTTATTAACCTCTTATCAGACGTATTGTCAAATATGTTCTCCCATTGTGTAGTTTGTCTTTTTATTCTGTTCTTATTGTCTTTAACTGTGCAAAACTTTTTAGTTTGATATAGTCCCATTTGTTTATCCTGTCTTTTATTTCACTTCCCCATGGAGATAAATCAGCAAATATATTGCTCCGAGAGATGTCGGAGAGCTTACTGCCTGTGTTTTCTACTAAGATGCTTATGGTTTCACGGCCTACATTTAAGTCTTTTATCCATTTTGAGTTTATTTTTGTGAGTGGTGTAAGCTGGTGATCTAGTTTCATTTTTTTGCAGGTAGCTGTCCAATTTTCCCAACACCATTTGTTAAAGAGGCTGTCTTTACTCCATTGTATTTCCTTACCTCCTTTGTCAAATATCAGTTGTCCATAAAAGTGTGGGTTTATTTCTGGGTTCTCTGTTCTGTTCCATTGATCTATATGCCTGTTCTTATGCCAGTACCAGGCTGTTTTGAGTACAATGGCCTTGTAGTATAACTTGATATCAGGAAGTGTGATACCTCCCACTTTATTCTTCTTCTTTATGATTGCTGAGGCTATTCGTGTTCTCTTTTGTTTCCATATAAATTTTTGGAATATGTGATCTATATCTTTGAAGTATGTCATTGGTAATTTAATTGGTATGGCATTGAATTTATAGATTGCTTTGGGTAATATAGACACTTTAATGATATTTATTCTTCCTAACCATGAGCACGGTATATGCTTCCACTTGTTTGTATCTTCCTTGATTTCTTTTATCAATACTTTGTAATTTTCTGAGTACAAGTCTTTAGTCTCCTTGTTAAGTTTACTCCTAGGTACTTTATTGTTTTGGTTGTAATAGTGAAGTAGATTGTTTCCTTAATTTCTCTTTCTGACTGTTCATTGTTGGTGTATAAAAATGCCTCTGATTTCTGAGTATTGATTTTATATCCTGCCACTTTGCTGAATTCATTTCTCAGGTCCAGGAGTTTTTTGACTGAGACTTTAGGGTTTTCTATATACAATATCATATCATCTGCAAATAATGATAGTTTTACTTCTTCTTTTCCAACTTAAATGCCTTTTATTTCTTCTTCTTGTCTGATTGCTGTGGCTAGGACTTCCAGGACTATGTTGAATAAGAGTGGTGAAAGGGGGCACCCCTGCCTTGTTCCTGATCTTAAGGGTATTGCTTTTAATTTTTGCCCATTGAGTATGCTGTTGGCTGTGGGTTTCTCATCGATAGCTTTTATCATGTTGAGGTATGTTCCCTGTATTCCCACTTTACTGAGAGTTTTGATCATGAATGTGTGCTGGATTTTATCAAATGCTTTTTCTGCATCTATTGAAGTTATCATGTGGTTTTTCTCCTTTTTGTTTATGTGATGAATCACATTGATTGATTTACGAATATTGTACCAGCCTTGCCTCCCCAGAATAAATTCCACTTGATCATGGTGTATAATTTTTTCCATATATTGTTGGATCCGGTTTGCTAATACTTTGTTGAGGATTTTAGCATCTATATTCATCAGAGATATTGGCCTATAATTTTCTTTCTTTGTGTTGTCTTTGCCTGGTTTTGGAATCAGAATTATGCTCGCCTCATAAAAGGAGCTTGGAAGTCTTCCTTCTTCTTGAATTTTTTGAAATAGTTTGAGAAGGATAGGAGTTAGTTCTTCTTTGAATATTTGGTAGAATTCACTTGTGAAGCTATCAGGCCTTGGACTTTTCTTTGTTGGGAGTTTTTTGATAACTGTTTCGATCTCATTTGTTGTAATCAGTCTGTTTAGGTTTACTGATTCTTCCAGATTGATTTTTGGAAGAATGTATGTTTCAAGGAATTTGTCCGTTTCATCTAGGTTGTCTAGTTTTTTGGCATACAGTTCTTCATAGTATTTTCTTACAATATTTTGTATTTCTGTTGTGTCAGTTGTTATTTCTCCACTCTTATTTCTAATTTTATTTATTTGAGTCGTCTCTCTCTTTTTCTTGGTTAGTCTAGTTAAAGGTTCATCAATCTTGTTTACCTTTTCAAAGAACCAGCTCCTAGTTTCATTGATCCTCTGTATTGTTTCTTTAGCCTCTATGTCATTTATCAATATTTCTGCTCTGATCTTTATTATTTCCTTCATTCTACTACATTTGGACTTTACTTGCTGTTGTTTTTCTAGTTCTTTTAAATGCAGGGTCAAGTTGTTTATTTGAGCTTTTTCTAGCTTCTGAAAGTGTGCCTGTAGTGCTATGAACTTCCCTTTCAGGACTGCTTTTGCTGTGTCCCATAAATTTTGAGTTGTTGTATGCTCATTGTCATTCGTTTCTAGGAATTTTTTTTATTTCTTCTTTGATCTCATTCTTAATCCATTCGTTATTTAACAACCTGTTATTTAGTTTCCATGTGTTTGAGAATTTTTGAGCTTTTCTGTTGTGGTTCATTTCTAGTTTCATGCCGTTGTGATCGGAGAAAGTGCTTGATATGATTTCAATCTTCTTAAATTCGTTAAGACCACTTTTGTGCCCTAACATGTGGTCTATCCTAGAGAATGTACCATGAGCACTTGAAAAGAATGTATATTCTGCTGTTTTAGGGTGAAAGGTCTGAAGATATCTATTAAATCGAGTTGATCTAGTGTGTCCAATAAGCCTGCTGTTTCATTGTTAATTTTCTTTCTTGAGGATCTATCTAGTGATGTTAGTGGGGTATTGAAATTCCCTACTATTATAGTATTGCTGTTGACCTTGCCCTTTAAATCCATCAAAGTCTGTTTTATATATTTAGGTGTTCCTATATTAGGTGCATAGATATTTATAATAGTTATATCTTTCTGTTAGATTACTCCCTTTATCATTATGTAGCGGCCTTCTTTATCTCTTACTGTATCCTTTGTTTTAAAGTCCAATTTGTCTGATATAAGTATTGCTACCCCAGCTTTTTTTTCATTTGCATTTGCATGAAATGTTTTTTTCCATCTTTTTACCCTCAATCTATGTGTATCTTTTGTTCTAAGGTGTGTCTCTTGTAGACAGCATATGTACGGGCCCTGTTTTCTTATCCACGCAGCCACCCTAGGCTTTTTTTTTTTTTTTTGTATTTTTTTTTGTGTGTGTATTTTTCTGAAGCTGGAAATGGGGAGAGACAGTCAGACAGACTCCCGCATGCGCCCGACCGGGATCCACCTGGCACGCCCACCAGGGGTGATGCTCTGCCCACCAGGGGGCGATGCTCTGCCCCTCTGGGGCGTCGCTCTGCCGCGACCAGAGCCACTCTAGCGCCTGGGGCAGAGGCCAAGGAGCCATCCCCAGCGCTCGGGCCATCTTTGCTCCAATGGAGACTCGGCTGCAGAAGGGGAAGAGAGAGACAGAGAGGAAGGAGGGGGGGGTGGAGAAGCAAATGGGCGCTTCTCCTATGTGCCCTGGCTGGGAATCAAACCCGGATCCCCCGCACGCCAGGCTGATGCTCTACCACTGAGCCAACCGGCCAGGGCCCACCCTAGGCTTTTTGATTGGTTCAATCCATTTACATTTATGGTTATTATTGATATGTAGTTGTTTATTGTCATTTTATTCTTTAAAGCTGTATTCCTTTTTTGCTATATTCTTTTCCCACTTTGATCTGTTTACAACAGGCCCCTTAACATTTCCTGCAGCATTGGTTTGGTTGTAATGAATTCCTTGAGTTGTTTTTTGTCTGGGAAGCTTTTTATTTCTCCTTCGATTTTAAACAATAGCCTTGCTGGATAAAGTAATCTTGGTTGTAGGTTCTTGTTCTGCATTACTTTGAATATTTCTTGCCATTCTCTTCTGGGCTCAAGTGTTTCTGTTGAGAAGTCGATGTCATCCTTATTGGGGCTCCTTTGTAGTTGATAGCTCTTTTTTCTCTTGCAGCTTTTAATATTTTCTCTTTATCACTTAGCTTTGGTATTTTAATTATGATGTGTCTTGGTGTAGGTTTCTTTGGGTTTCTCTTTAATGGAGTTCTTTGTGCTTCTTGAACTTGTGAGAGTTTCTCCTGCAGTAATTTAGGGAAGTTTTCAGCTATGATATGATTGAACAAAGTCTTTATCTCTTGTTTTTTTTCTTCTTCTTCAGGAACCCCTATGATGCAGATGTTATTTCTCTTCATGTTATCATAGAGCTCTCTAAGAATTTCCTCAGACTTTTTGAGTATCTTTTCTTTTTTCTTCTCTGCTTTCTTGCCTTCATTCAAGTTGTCCTCCAACTCGCTGATTCGATCCTCAGCTCTATCCATCCTGTTTTTAATTCCTTCCATTGTGGTCTTTATTTCTGATATTGTATTTGTCATCTCTGACTGATTCTTTTTTATACTTGCTATTTCTCTATTTAGGTGTTCATAATGACCATCCATTGTTGTTCTAAGATCCCTAAGCATCCTTACAATCATTATTTTGAACTCCGCATCTGGAAGTTTGATTATTTCCATATCACTCAGTTCATCTCCTGAAGATTTCTCTTGTGGTTTCATTTGGATTGCACCTTTTTGTCTTCTCATTATCTGTGTTTGGGTGTTTTGTTTGTAGAGTTGGTTGAGTCTAGGCTTGGTGTTGTCTGCCTCTAGTTTTCAGTTGTGTTATTTCTAAGGTCTTCTTGGGTTGGTATCAGCTATTATTTGTAATCCAATTTCGGATTTGGGCAGCTTTGAAGTCTTGATTTGTTTGTTTTCTTAACAGGTGATAGTCTTGTTTATTGATCTCAGCAGGGGGCTTTCTTGAAACTGTATCCAGGAATGCAATGGTTGTAACCTGAGACTCTGAAGGCCTCTTCCACCAACTAATCTCTCTGGGGGCAGGGTGTTTTCTCAGCTTCAGTAGGAGGAGGTGTATCTCAGATCTCCATGGAGACCTGAGTTACTTCCCCTCCTCCCCATTTCTTGTTTTCAGCTGTGTCTTGTTGCACTAATTGGAGCTGGAGAGATGTCTGGAGATCTCTGATCCGGAAGCAATTCAGTACTGTTTTGTGGAAGGATCAATCCCTCCCCCAGCTATGGCCACCTCCAACACGGATGAGTCAGCTTTTTTAGGTCGTCTCCTGCATTCCTTAGTCCCTCACAGTCTGTCCCTCTCTCTCCTTTCCACTTGGGAGATAAGCTGGTCTTTTCAACACACCTCACTCCCTGGTCGCCAGGCAAGTGGCTGTGGGCAGTATTTTCTGCTCTTTTCCCTGGAGTGAGATCCCCTCTGGGCTCTCAGCCTCACCCCCCCCCCCTCCGTAAGCAGGGGAGATTCAGGCGCATCTAACAGGTTTGTTGTGCCTTCTTCTTTGCTCCTTGTTGAGAGCTGTTCTTGTAGTCCAGAGTTGGTTTTTCACGCTGATTTTTCCTAAATTGATTTGTATTCCAGTTTGGTGTTGAAAGCTGGGCATCTGTGCGTCTGCCTACTCCACTGCCATCTTCCCTCACTTGAGTATCTCTTATTGTACTCATTCTATATGAGAAACCGGAGGCAAACAAAGGTTAGGAAACTTGCCTCAGTTCACAAAGCTAGTGAGTAAAAGAAAAAAGAATTCTGTCTCTAGCAGTCTGGTTTGTCTGTGCATTTAACTACTCTGCTACATTGCATCTGTCAGGGATATTAGAATGAGACCTCTGCCACCATGTATGTGGAAAGTCAAGCAAGACCTTTAGCTTCCAATCCAACATATGCCACCTCTCTACTTCTTTCCATTTTGTCTACCATTGGCAGCCAGGGTCTGTGGGAGAGTTTACTCCTGTGGTAACCCTGTTAGATGCTAGACCTTGAAACTGGAATAATTTGTATCCTCTGATTAGCCTCATACTTTATATGTTCCCTTCTCTTTATAATGTTTCCTAATATTTCATTGTACAGGATCTTTTTATCCACTTCTTTACATTATAAAAAGACTAAAGTTCTTTTTTTTTTAAAATAATAGAAGAAATGAGAAAGCACAACCATCATTCAAACTACAGACAGCAGATAGGTGGTGTGTGATTCCTTTTTGAAGTGAGATGTGTATTACTCATACTCAGGGATGCCCAGAAGGTTTTGTGACAGTTCTCAGGATTCTAGGCCATGGAGTCTCATCTATCTTCTGCTAAGCTGGCCTGTCCCCAGTAATCTTCCACCTCAGAGTCAAGCATAACTCTTTTCTGTGGCTTAGATGTTGTCAAAGGTATAAAACAGCAAAATTTGCTTAGGCATGTGACAATAAGAGCTGGAAATGAACAGCTGAGAATAATTGGGAAAGCAAAGCAAAGAAATTGAAGAAGTCATGTTGATTCTGGGAACAGAAAGTCAGGAAGGAATGGCTGTTAACATGAAGGAAAGAGTAAGAGAACAGGTGAGAGTAAAGGAGACTCTATGATCCCAAGACATAAGGTTTGTGGAAGCATTACATAATGGGGAAAACCCCAAAGAAATGCTTTATTATTGTCAATGTCTTATTTTGACTTAGTAAACATTAACAAGCATTTAAGTGCTAGCTGCTTGGGATATTTTTTCTTTTTTTATTTAATTAATTGTGTTTATATAGATTCTAGGGTCACCTTGAATGCATCCTCCCTCCCTCCTATTCTGCTTGGGATATGATGGTAAATAAGACTTGTCTATCCAGTTAAAACACATTTTACACACAAAGGGGGATTGGGATTGAATGCTGAGTGTGTTTTATATTTTATATACTAAATAAGTTCGAGAATGCACCTTTATATCTTACCCAGGTAGACATCCAATGAATATCTACTGAATAGAAATACTGGAGTTGAATAGGACCTGGTTCAAAATACTTAACTATTCATACACTCATTCAACAAAATTTTTTACTGTGGTAAAATATACATAACATGAAATTGACCATTGAACCGTTTTTACATATGCAGTTCAGTGGCATTGAGTGCATTTACTGTTGTATAACCATCACCCTCCATTCATCTCCAGAAGTTTTTCATTACCCCAAACAGAAACTCTGTCCTCATTAAACAAAAACACCCCAGCTCCCCATTCAGCAGATGTTTATATATTTCTTTTTTTTTTTTTAACAGGGACAGAGAGAGAGTCAGAGAGAGGGATAGACAAGGACAGACAGACAGGAATGGAGAGAGATGAGAAGCATCAATCATCAGTTTTTCCATTGTGACACCTTAGTTGTTCATTCATTGCTTTCTCATATATGCTTTGACCGTGGGGCTACAGCAGACCGAGTAACCCTTTGCTCGAGCCAGCTACCTTAGGTCCAAGTTGTTGAGCTTTTTGCTCAAGCCAGATGAGCCCGTGCTCAAGCTGGCGACCTCGGGGTCTCGAACCTGGGTCCTCGGCATCCCAGTCTGACGCTCTATTCACTGCGCCACCGCCTGGTCAGGCAGATGTTTATATATTTCTTCATTCAACAACTATTTAATGAGCACCTAGGATTCCACTTAATTCTCCTCATTGTGGGAGGTCTAGGTTACACAATGAACAAGACAGACAGTGCTCTGCCCTCCTGAGGATACAATCTGGGGAGGGCGGGGAGTGGGCCAGTAACAACAGGGAAAGAGCTAACGTTTGCTGAATGCTGCCCCCACAGCAGGAACTTTGTACTGACGACGCTCCTCGGAGGTGGGTGTATATTACCAGCAATAGTGATAGAAAAGGGGCCCTGGCCGGTTGGCTCAGCGGTAGAGCGTCGGCCTGGCGTGCGGGGGACCCGGGTTTGATTCCCGGCCAGGGCACATAGGAGAAGCGCCCATTTGCTTCTCCACCCCCCCCCCTTCCTCTCTGACTCTCTCTTCCCCTCCCACAGCCAAGGCTCCATTGGAGCAAAGATGGCCCGGGCGCTGGGGATGGCTCCTTGGCCTCTGCCCCAGGCGCTAGAGTGGCTCTGGTCGCGGCAGAGCGACGCCCTGGGGGGGGGGGCAGAGCATCGCCCCCTGGTGGGCAGAGCAGTGCCCCTGGTGGGCATGCCGGGTGGATCCCGGTCGGGCGCATGCAGGAGTCGGTCTGACTGTCTCCCCGTTTCCAGCTTCAGAAAAATACAAAAAAAAAAGAAAAAAAGAAAAAAGAAAAGGGAGGTGCAGGCAGCCACAGGAGAGAAGTCTACAGCAGTCGTTCCCAACCCCTGGGCCGCGGACCGGTACTGGTCCGTGGGCCATTTGGTACCGGTCTGCAGAGAAAGAATAAATAACTTACATTATTTCCGTTTTATTTATATTTAAGTCTTAATGATGCTTTACTTTTAAAAAATGACCAGATTCCCTCTGTTACATCCGGCTAAGACTCACTCTTGACGCTTATCTCGGTCACGTGATACATTTATCCGCCCCACCCTAAAGGCTGGTCCATGAAAATATTTTCTGACATTAAACCAGTCCATGGCCCAAAAAGTTTGGGGACCACTGGTCTACAGGACATAAGTGACAACTGGGTTAGGGCATCAGGGTTACCTTGAGACATGCAGCATGATTTCCAGCACAGGGAAGGACAGACACTGAGGCAGGCTCTCCGAACAGACGCTTCCCCTGGGACCCACGAAGCACAGGGAAACCTGTTAGAGACTGGAAAGGCTGCAGAGGCCAATGCCTGCAGCGCCTGCCCAGGGTAGGTCTCTATCTCAGGGCAGTAGGAAGCTGCTGGAGCTTTTAGCAAGAACTTAAAAAGATCAATCTAGAGAAAGTGTTAATGGCCGATCTACTTCTCTTCAGCATTTTATTATTATGCTGATGACAACTACAGCTAACTTTGAGCCACCTGCACTGGAAAAATCACTAGTCTTGACATTGTAAAATTTTCCTGTGTTTATGTTTGAAGTTCAGTTCTAGGAATTCACCTTTAAGTAAATGGTATAACCTGATTCAAGATCTAATGAAGGCAAAAACTAAAAGTTCATTCTGTTTTGCAGTCTATCAAACCTCTCAGGATGAGAAGAAATCATATCACCTTTCAAAAAGATATAAAGTGTGACCCTAAAATATCACTAGTCTCCCTTTTTCTTTTTTTCTTGTGGGAGAGACAGAGAGTCAGAGAGAGGGACAGATAGGGACAGACAGACAGGAAAAGAGAGAAACGAGAAACATCAGTTCTTTGTTGCAGTTCCTTAGTTGTTCATTGATTGATTTCTCATATGTGCCTTGATGGGGGGGTACAGCAGACTGAGTGACCCCTTGCTCGAGCCAGCGACCTTGGGCTCAAGCTGGTGAGCTTTGCTCAAACCAGATGAGCTCGCACTCAAGCTGGCGACCTTGGGGTCTCGATCTTGGGTCCTTCACATCCCAGTCCGACGCTCTATCCACTGCACCACTGCCTGGTCAGGCACTAATCTCCCTTTTTCAACTTGTTGATTCACATCTTCCCTGAGGGCAGGGAGGTAAGCACCCCGGTTCCTTCTGGACAAACATAAATTAAGATTCTGTTTACAAAGTGCTTAATTAGCTTGCCTGGGCAATATTATCAATCATAATTTGAGAGCAAATTTGCTTCCAGTTCATCCACTGTAGGACAGCTGGGCTGCTTGAGTAGTTCTATAATAAAGGCCAAGTTCAGAAGTTCAGTTGCGGGAGGAAAAGACATGGGATAGGTAAGCACCTGTAAGGTGACACTCCATTCTGCACCCTTACTTAGGCCTTGCTTGCTGTCAGATGACAGTGCCTTAACGTCAACCCATGGATCACTGAGCAATCCTGGTGACAGAGAATGGCAGAGCAAATTTATCGTCATTACCGAAAATAATCTGTCTCAGCCGATGGGCATTCAGTGACTTTCTCTTCACAGTTTAAAGCACAACACTCTTTTTTAGTGCCTTATCAGTTGTGCTTTTCATATTTTTCATAATAATAACAATGCTTTCTGTGGAAGTAATGAGAATAAGGCACCGGGTTATTTTTTTCCTTTGGCAGTCATGGTGGTTGTGAATCTCCTGACAAGAATTCAAGAGTCAAAAATCTCTCTAGGCCATTTGTTGAAATGACTTTTCTACTCCAGGAAAAAGATGAACTGTACATGGTCTGAACTCCTAATCAAAAGAGATGTGGGTTACTACAATGCTACCAAACTTAAATTGTAAAGCCTTTCAATAAACACTATGTTTCCTCTCAATTTCAGATTGAGATAACTAGATAATAACTTTCCCCTTTCTTCCCCCTTAAGTCTATGTTTGATAAGTAAGTAATAATTTTATGAATACTGTACATTTGTATAGCATTTTATGGTTTACTATGTCCACATATGTGATTCTTACCCCTCAGGGGTGGATAGAATATGATCATTTCACAAGTCAAGAGGCTGAAATTGAGAGAGGGGAAAAATTTTGCCTAAGTTCCCTGGTGGCTGGTAAGTAATAGAGCCATTTGTCGAGTTTTGTCAATCTACAAAGGCTTGTGTATTCCATCTTTCGCTTGTCCTGAATGCTTTGTTACCTCTCAGGCAAGGCCAAGAACATAACGTCAGCACTGTTTAGAAAATTTATCCCAACAGTCTTATTTGGCAAGTCATGTCAGAGTCCAAACGAACATCTCTGGGGTTTAAGAGAAGCCTAATAATCTTTAGGAATTTTCTTAATGGGCCTGTTACCCTTCTTAAGGCAGACCAGGCTCGTTTGACCTGGTCAGCGTGGCCTTCATTACTTCTCACCTGTTTGACTCCAAATGGCCTCCTAACAGGTCTTCCTGCTCATGCCTGGGCCAAGACCCTCAAGCCTAGGACTTTAAAACAAATGGCCAATGGCATGGTTTTCTTGGCTTCTATAGTGTTGGGCACCTCTAAAATTTAGAATTCATATAAAAATGAAGATTCCCCACTTCCCTTAAAAAACGAGAAACCCTTAGGGATATAAGTGCAGCATACAGAACATAGTTAATAATATGATAAGAACGAGGTATGATGTCAGATCAGTATTAGGCTTAGTGGGGGTACTACTTGATAAGGTATGTAAATATCTAATCACCATGTTGTATGCCTAAAAATAATATAATATTGTATGTCAACTGTAATTGAAAAATAAATTTCAGCCTGACCTGTGGTGGGTGGCACAGTGGATAAAGCGTTGACCTGGAATGATGAGGTTGCTGGTTCGAAACCCCCAGCTTGCCTGGTCAAGGCACATATGGGAGTTGATGCTTCGTGCTCCTACCCCCCTTCTCTCCCTTTCTCTCTCTCCTCTCTAAAAGAAATACATAAAATCTTTAAAAAATAAATTTCAAAAAAAGAAAAAAAATGTTTTTTGATAGGAAAGCTTAACAATCCTGGGTCCCATTCCAGCAAGGCCATAGGTGGCTACCCCTTTAAATAAGAGACTTTGCTACAATTCTCTGAAATCTCCATCATTCCTCAGTGCCCTGACCTGAGACCAAGCAACCCTTGCCATGTAGCATGACAACTGGAGTTTTTCTTATACCTGGACCTTCATTCATATATATATTTCCTGCCTAGAACCTAGAGGCATGGGAATTTTCAACATTCTTCTGCTTACATGACTTTTCTAAAATTCAGACCTGATCATGCCATCTCTCAGCTTAAAATTCTTTACTGCCCACGCTCCCTGCCTTTTTTTTTTTTTTTTTTTTTTTAATCAATGGATGAAGCTCCAAAGTCTTAGCTCAGCTGGGTTCTTTTTTAATCTGCCTCTTTGTTTCCTATAATCACACCCCATCCCTACTCCTACCCCTGAAACCTTATACTCCAGCTATACTGGATTGCAGCTGTAAGAGTGATTCTCACCAATATGCATTCGCAGAGGCTGTCCCTACTGCCTGGAAAGGCCTTACCTCCCTCTCAGCCCTGCTCACTTTTGAAGACTCAGCTCAGGTGCTATTTCCCCTAAGAAGCCCAAGGCTCTCCTAAGAAGCCAGACTGCATATATGCTTCTCTCTCAGAGCACATATTACTCTAGTAATATACTGTTGGATTGTCTCTCTTTTCCCTGTATATTCTATAAAACCTTGCTGGAATAGAGCATGTATGTTTTGACTTGGAAACTAATGTCTCAAATTTATCGGTGCAGGAGAAAGAGCTTGGCATGGGAGTCAGGTGACTGTGACTTGTTATCTTAGCTTTACCACTTATTAAGCCTGGTCAAGTACTTTACCCCTCTGATTCTCAAATTGAGACTAATAACTCCTATGAGATTGCTATGAAGATTAGAGATATCTGGTACAAAATGCCTAGCACAGTGGCCAGCACATAGCAGGCACTCAATCACTGGCAGTTAATATCACAAATGAACAAATCAGGACAAAACGAAGCAGACTTAAAAGTCCATCAAAAATGTGTTTGGATGAAGCAAAGTGAAAGCAGGGAATAGAAGGAAAGGTTATGTAGACACAGAATACACATAGAGCAGCACAGGAGGCACTTTCTTTGACTTCCCCCCTTGACAGCTTGCTTGCTTTATTTATTTATTTATTTATTTATTTATTTATTTATTTATTTATTTATTATTAAGTGAGAGGAGGGGAGGCAGATAGACTCCCTTATGTGCCCTGACCGTGATCCACCTGGCAAGCCCCCTACAGGGTGATGCTCTGCCCATCTGGGGCATTGCTCTATTGCTCAGCAACAGAGCTCTTCTTAGTGCCTGAGGCAGAGGCCATGGAGCCATCCTCAGTGCCTGGGGCCAACTTGCTCCAATAGAGCCATGGCAGCAGAAAGGGGAGGGAGGGAGAGAGAGAGAGAGAGAGAGAGAGAGAAAGAGAGAGAGAAGCAAGAGGGGGTGGGGTAGAGAAGCAGATAGGTGCTTCTCCTGTGTGCCCTGACCAGGAATTGAACCCAGGACATCCACATGCCAGGCTGACACTTTACAAATAAGTGAACCAGCCAAGGCCAACAGCTTTTTAAAAAACTGAGATAATAAATAACCTGACCAATGGTGGCACAATGGATAGAGTGTTGACCTGGGACACTAAGATCTCAGGTTTCAAGCCCCAAGATCACTGGACTGAGCAAGTGCTCATCCAGCTTGAACACAGGCTTGCCAGCTTAAGCCTGGGATCATCAACCTTGGGCTTCAGCCCAAAGGTTGCTGGCTTGAACAAGGGGTCACTGGCTCAGCTTCAGCTCCCACTGGCCAAAGCACATATGAGAAGCAATCAATGTAAAACTAAAGTGATACAACTACAAGTTGATGCTTCTCACTCTCTCCTCCCCCCTTCCTTTCTCTCTCTCAAAATAAAATAAAATAAAAAATATATTAAAAATTGAGATATAATTGACACATGATATATTAGTTTCAGGTGTGCAATATAATGACTCAAGATTTGTATATATTGTGAAATGATCGCAATAATTTTTTATGATGAGAACCTTTAAGATCTACACTCTTAACAACTTTCAAATATATAATACTATATTATTTACTGTAGTCACCATACTGTATGTTACATCCCTAAGATTTATATTCCTCACAGCCTTTAATGAAGGACATGTCAGCTGGCAGAAGTCTGCAAATGATTGGCAGCTCAGTATGTAGAATAATGAGTATGATAGATCATCTTAGCTAATTACTGTTTACTTGCAAATGTCATACACTGACTTCTTAAGTGCATATCTGAGGCTTTGTTTTCTTCTGTTTTTGCATGTGTGAATGTTTGTGGGTGGGCGTGTATACAAACTTACACCATGGGAACTGTACTGACAATGGCTCAGCAAGTGGTCAAGGCTGGTTCTTCATATGTCTGTACTAGTGTCCCAGTAGCATCTTGGTTACAGTTTGTCTTTTTCTCCAAACTGCGAGCTCCTGGATGTCTGGGACTGTGTCATTCATATCTGTTTTCCATGCACATAGTACAGTACTTGGTACATAGCAGGTGTTCAATAAATATTTGTAAAGCAGAGAAATAGATGAATTGGCAGTTGACTATGTACTGATGTGTCTATAAAACTATGATTTAAATACACATAAACATGCACACACACTTTTACTCTAATTCTTGGGAACAGCTTTCCATTTAGTCTGGCTGTTGAGCCATATATGGATGATAATTCCTTCCTTGGTGTAAGTTGTACTTTCAAAAGAGTCTATAAGAGCACAGTCCCAAAGAACTTTGATGATAGAAACATTCTATTCTGCATTGTTTGGTATGAGAACAATGGCTATGGAAGATTTGAAATGTGGTTAGTGTGACTGAGGAATTTAATCCTCAGTTTTAATTTAAATAGCTACACATGGCTTAGTAGCTACTGTATTAGTCAGCGCTGGTTATAATCTATTATCTGTGTATCACTATGTGCTTTTCCACATCATAGCTAACTGATCCTGAATGACTCTTTTTGATGGTTCTTATATCTGAAGCTGGAAGACTTCTTAACAGTTTAATATTATCTTCTAAGTAAACTAAAAAATATTTATCAAGCATCTGGTTCTTGGCAATATTGCTAGGAGTAGTGGAAAATATAAAGCCCCTGTCTTTGAGTTCTAACTATCGAACAAAGAAATGGATTAGGAGACATGGAACATTAGCGAAATAGACTACATACACAGCCTTGGGTATTGTGTGTGTGTGTGTGTGTGTGTGTGTGTGTGTGTGTGTGTGTGTTTGTTTTTTACAGAGAGTGAGAGAGTCAGGAGAGGGATAAATAGGGACAGACAGACAGGAACGAAGAGAGATGAGAAGCATCAATCATCAGTTTTTCGTTGCAACACCTTAGTTGTTCATTGATTGCTTTCTCATATGTGCCTTGACCGTGGGCCTTCAGCAGACCGAGTAACCCCTTGCTCGAGCCAGCGATCTTGGGTCCAAGCTGGCGAGCTTTGCTCAAACCAGATGAGCCCGCACTCAAGCTGGCGACCTCAGGGTCTCAAACCTGGGTCCTCTGCATCCCAGTCCGACGCTCTATCCACTGCGCCACCGCCTGGACAGGCAGGTGTCGCTACTCTTTTTTTTTTTTTTTCTGAAGCTGGAAACGGGAAGAGACAGTCAGACAGATTCCCGCATGCGCCCGACTGGGATCCACCGGGCACGCCCACCAGGGGGCGACGCTCTGCCCACCAGGGGGCGATGCTCTGCCCCTCCGGGGTGTCGCTCTGCCGCGACCAGAGCCACTCTAGCGCCTGGGGCAAAGGCCAAGGAGCCATCCCCAGCGTCTGGGCCATCTTTGCTCCAATGGAGCCTTGGCTGCGGGAGGGGAAGAGAGAGACAGAGAGGAAGGGTGGGGGTGGAGAAGCAAATGGGCGCTTCTCCTATGTGCCCTGCCCGGGAATCGAACCCAGGTCCCCCGCACGCCAGGCCGACGCTCTACCGCTGAGCCAACCGGCCAGGGCCAGGTGTCGCTACTCTTAAGATGAGTATCCTCCCCTCCTTGTAAAATAAAATCTTGAAAAAAGAAGAGTATGAAATTAACTATTTATTTTGCAGGTGTTATGTCAAAAGGCTCTGGTAAGTAAAATTTATTATCACAGCCTCTGCTTGATTTTTGGAGAACTCTCTCTTAAAATTAAGAATTATTTAGGAAGTATCAGGGTTGTTGTATATATCACACGTTTTTAGAGGGTAGTTTTCATTACTGAGCATCTTGTTCCCCACACAATGCTGGCCTTTTGGAGAATGTTGATATAAGACACCATACAGGTGCTGGAAATGTCAAGTTCATCTTGCTCCCTGTCCTCAAGGAACTTAGTCTAGCTTTAGGGCACATGTAGAAGGAGAGAGCTTATGAGGTCATAATCACTTTCATTTCGCACTTGTGCGGGATGGTTTAAATATTTCCTTCATTCTTTTTTTTTTTTAGATTTTATTTATTCATTTTTAGAGAGAGAGAGGAAAGAGATAGAACAGGGGGAGGAGCAGGAAGCATCAACTCCTATACATGCCTTGACTAGGCAAGCCCAGGATTTTGAACCAGTGACCTCAGCGTTCCAGGTCTACGGTTTATCCACTGTGCCACCACAAGTCAGGCTCCTTCATTCTTTACCAGGGGTCCCCAAACTTTTTACACAGGGGGCCAGTTCACTGTCCTTCAGTCCATTGGAGAGCCGGACTATAAAAAAAACTATGAACAAATCCCTATGCACACTGCACATATCTTATTTTAAAGTAAAAAACAAAAAACGGGAACAAATACAATATTTAAAATAAAGAACAAGTAAATTTAAATCAACAAACTGACCAGTATTTCAATGGAAACTATGGGCCTGCTTGGCTAATGAGATGGTCAATGTCCAGTTCCATATTTGTCACTGCTAGCCGTAACAAGTGATATGACGCGCTTCCAGAGTCGTAACGCGTGTGTCCCGCATCACTGGAAGTAGTACTGTACGTGAGCAACACCGCGCTTTGCGGCGCCGCCACATAAAGTGGCTCCAGGAGCACAGGATGCATCTGCCTCTCACTGACCACCAATGAAAGAGGTGCCCCTTCCGGAAGAGCAGCGGGGCCGGATAAAGGACCTCAGGGGGCTGCATGCGGCCTGCAGGCCATAGTTTGGGGACCCCTGTTCTTTTTTTTTTTTTTCTGAAGCTGGAAACGGGGAGAGACAGTCAGACAGACTCCCGCATGCGCCCGACCGGGATCCACCCGGCACGCCCACCAGGGGCAACGCTCTGCCCACCAGGGGGCGATGCTCTGCCCCTCCGGGGCGTCGCTCTGCCGCAACCAGAGCCACTCTAGTGCCTGGGGCAGAGGCCAAGGAGCCATCCCCAGCGCCCGGGCCATCTTTGCTCCAATGGAGCCTTGGCTGTGGGAGGGGAAGAGAGAGACAGAGAGGAAGGGTGGGGGTGGAGAAGCAAATGGGCACTTCTCCTATGTGCCCTGGCCGGGAATCGAACCCGGGTCCCCCACACGCCAGGCTGACGCTCTACCGCTGAGCCAACCAGCCAGGGCCGGGGACCCCTGTTCTTTACTATCAGGGTCGGTGATACTGGCCCGGCACTGGTAACATGTGATAGTGTAGGCTTTATAAACTCATCACTCAACTTGCCTTTGTGTAAGATAAGTTTTGGTAAATACTATCAGTCTTCATCTGGTAAATATTTTCGATATCAGAAAAGCCCTGATATCTTACTATTAGCCACGATTCTAGTTTCCTGCAACTTTCTAATGGGCACACCTTATTCTACAGAAGTTATATAGTTTTATGTGAAGATGGAGATTCCTAACATCAATGTCAAGATGATTCAAATAGAAACCATTTACTTTGAAACTTTTAGCCTGTTGTAGTACCCAATTCTCATGTAAGTGGGAGTATTTTGTACCATTTAAATTTTAAAAACTACGGTAAGCAGGTTCAAATTTCATGTCTACTAGTTAATTGTACAATGCTTTGAGACTCTAGTATAAAGTTTTAAATATAGCAAGTAAAACCTAAATATGAATAATGATTCCCTCAAATTTTAACAGTGTTCTCCCATTGATTGGAGTCAGCAAAGGAGAAATTCACAGGAGGTTCTGCCTGAAGGGACTCTACAAATCTGGTCTGTTCTGCTTTGTTTATAGATGAGGGAACTAATACATACAATTTGCCAAAGGTCACACAGCTGCTTACAGTGAACAGTGCTGAAGCCACTGTGGAAAGCAGTACAGAATTACTTCAAAAGATTAAAAATGGAACTGCCTTATGACCCAGAAACTCCACTTCTGGATATATATCCAAAGAGACCCAAAAACCTTAATTTGAGTGAATATAAGCACCCCTATGTTCATTGTAGCATTATTTACAATAACCAAGATTTGGAAGCAGTCCAAGTGCCCATCAGTAAATGAGTGGATTAAAAAAATAAGCTGTGATACATTTAAACAATGGAATACCACTCAGCCATAAAAAAGAAGGAAATCTTAAGCTATTGCAACTTCATGGCTGGACCTAGAGAATATTATGCTAAGTGAAATAAACCAGAGATCGACAAGTACCATTTGATTTCACTTACATATGGAAGCTAATGAACACAAACTAACAAACAAAATAGACACAGGCTCATAGACAACAGATTGACAACTGTCAGAGGGCAGGCGAGTTGTGCGGTGGGATGAAGAAGGTGAAGGGATTAAGCAAGGAAATAAAAACTTCACAGACAATAATGGTGATTACCGGAAGGAAAGGGGGGGAGGTAGAAGAGGGTAAAGTGGGGGATAAAAGGTGATGAAAGGAGACTTGCCTTTGGATGATGAACGCACAATACAATGTACAGAAGATGTGTTATAGAATTGTACACTGAAACTTGCATAATTTTATTAATGTCACCCCAATAAATTCAATTAAAAAAAAGAAAAAAAGAAAAAGAAAAAAGAGTGGACGGTGCTGGTCCTAGAAGGAAAGTATGCATGCTCCTGTGTAGACCTCATTTCACTTTTTCCCAGGCTGACATCTTACCATGAACAACTCAGTGATAATTTACAAAATATATAATGATAATTTCCTGGATAAGGTATTAATAGTCAAATCATAGATTTTCTTAAATTCATTAAATGGCTTAATGTAGCTAATAAAGACTAATATTTATTGAGCTCTTAGTGTGTACCCAGCACTGAACTCTGGGTCTATATTCATTACCTGTCTGAATTTTCCCAACAACCTCATGAGGCAGGAATCATTCTATATGAGTAAATTCAGGCATAGAGAAATAAATAGCTGTACAAAATCACACCACAGCTACTATGTGGTCTAGCTTGGACTGCAACACAGGTCTGATTTTTTAAGCTTGCTCTTTTAACCAGAAATCAATACATTCTTCCTTCCGATTAGGCTTTTCTGGCCGTCTATTTGAAAATGTACTTTTAATACATAGTAATTTGGAGGTATCTCTACTTTTTAAAAACTTTTATTTTATTGAATTTAGAGAGAGAGGTAGGGAGAGATACAGCAACATCAATATGGTCCTGTATGTGCCCTGACCAGGGATTGAACCAACAACCTCTGCGTTTTGAAACGATGCTATAACCAACCAAGCTATCCAGCTAGAGCTAGAGGCACATGTACTTCTTACATCTTTGTAAGAAAATTAGAAAATGTATCTCTGCATATTTCTTGCTTCTTTCCTTAATTTAAAGTGGGCTTCTTTGTACTTACAAAAAAAATACAGAGTTGAATGGAATACTATCTTGAGTCCTTTGAATTTAGAATTTCTATCAGTGCATGTCATGTCACTGCTACTAAGCTTTCCGTGTCCTCTGTCTCATGGAGGCAGAGCTAAAGTCCTTACAAAACCAACAGCAAGGCTGCTGGCAATCTGTACCTCCCCTTCGTTGGCTTAACACTCTGACCTTACTTCCTATTTTTCCTCTCAGGCTTCTGTTTACTGTTCCCTCCACCTCTACTAGACTTTTGCCCAAATGTTACCCTTTCCTTAGGTTTCCCTGACCATCATATTTATAGCTGAAAACTCAGCCCCCAGTTCAGTACATCCTGCCCCTCTCTGTTACCATCTCTATTTTATTTGTTGACTAACTCTCCCTAAGAGAGTGAAGGCTTCCTTATGTATTTCACTCATGTAGCCCTAGTAGACGAGAGCCTGTCTTAAAGAAGGGGCTCAAGAAATATTTGCTAAATGAATTGTATGATAAGCTATAGCTCTTAGATATGTGCCTTTTCTTCAGCCTCAATGTGTAAAACACATTCTGAGCACCCTCACTTTGTAATGGCCTCTCACAGATCGATTGCCCACAGGGTATTGGTTAACCCCTATTTGCTGGTGAGAAGTAATTTGTCTCTTCTTCTACTCTGTGTTCTTGGTAGTCTCTAGGATTTCAAAAGGGGTAGTTTCCAGTTCCTTAAAGGTCCCTCAGTGATTTAGAAGTGATCTATACTTTTACTTTAAAACAGGACTATCATGATAGCCTTAAAGGCATAAGAAACAAAGACAATTAGTAAAATTGTCAATATATGTGCTTTTAAGTGGTGAAATATCAAATGGCAGATTTCACCCGTTTGTGATGGCCATTTGGGTGTTTACAAAAACTCTTTTTCTTTCAAATGTTGTCTAAGAAGGCCAGTGTAAAGCAAAAGCCCTGGGATGGGAGGGAGGGTCACAGATCCCTGGCTGTAAAATGAGCAGACTGAAGATCTCCAGGCTTCATCAAGCTCCAAATGTCTGAAAAGCTCTTGGAGATAAAGCGACGGAAACTTCTATACTTTATGTTTAGGATTACAACTGATTTAATCCACCAAGAATGATTATCAATTATTTAGATAAATAAACTTGATTGTTTCATGGTTATTTTTTCTGGTTAAATTGAAATAGTTTTCATATCACCAACATATAAAAATATAAAAATAAAAATATAGACAGTATCTAAGGACTCTTATAAACTTAAATGACCTTCATAATAACTACACTTAACTCTGATTCATTAAGGGATTAATTACACAGGTTGTGAACATGTAAGCCCCCTGTAGCTCTCTTTCCATTTTTGAATAAGGGCAAAGAATTTGAAACGTTCAAATTGTAGTTTGTGACTTGTTTACAAGCTCCAGGACAATATAACCAAAGGCTAAAACGAGTTTTTGACACCATGTGGAGGTTCCTATTTTGAGTGCTATCCTGTCCACCTTCATTAATTTGAACTGAGAATTACCAGTACTGTATGCACAGTCTATTAATTTCAATTCAAATAATTGCATGTGTTAATATTTCATCAGTATGACTGTATGATAAAATACATGCTTTTAAAAAGCTATAAAAATATATTGATCAGTTAAATCATACCAGCCTATGAGAATTTACATGTGTATTTTTCCAAATTTCAAATTAGTATTAGGGCAGCATTTTATGCGTTAGGCACCAGTGTGCCCAGTATCACTGACCTCTGTAGCCAGAGAAAGTGGGACACTGCCAGATTCTCTGGGTGTTAAGATGTATCACAAATTTAAATTCTGGCATTCCTAACTAAAATCTCAAGAACATAACACCTTAGTAAACAGAAAAATTAAACTTCTAAGACACCAAAAAACTAGATCTTTTCTATTAAAAAAAATTTTTTTTACAAATATCACAACCCTTTATTTTTCCTGAGCTTTTATTACAGTTTCAGCATGATTTGATCAAGAATATCCCAACATGAGTAGGAATAGAATCAAAGTGCATGATTTAGCGGTGTCTCATTCTCATTGTTAGCTACTGGGATTTCAAATCTGGATGGCTAGGTCCTAAACTGGACAAAGTGCGTCGTAGAGGGGCTCCATCTTTTTGGTAGGTAGTGAAAACCCAGAAAGGTATTTCTGAGGCTTTATTTCTTTGGCCATTAGTACCGCGAGGACAACTGCCCTGAGAAGGCCCGATAAGTAGGCTTTGCAGTATGCTAGGGGATCGCGCTCCTAGGGCAAGCCTGCACCTCCCGAGCCCTGCAGCTGGGGTTGTGGGCGAGACAAAAGAAAGGTTCTGCCTTCGCTTTCTCCCAATTTAACATCCAGGTCGCAGGCAGGACTTAGAAAATTAAACCAAATATTAAGCGTAATAAAATGCCCTGAGCGTAATAATTGCTAATTTGTGTTGTACAAGTCAAAACAAATAAAATTTTTATAAGGAATTTTAAACAAATAGCTGGCTGGGTCAAATCTCAGATGGAAAGCGGAGGATTCGAGTTGAAATTGAGGACTGAAAGCATCTGGATAAAAGCAGACTCCACGTTGGAAAGGAAAAGAGCAAAACGAGCAACGCAACCAAAGAACTAGAAAGGCCAATAGGTGTTGCAGTCGGACGGTTTAAGTGAAAAGCGGTCGGCTTTTCCTCCATTTGTTCAGTGCCAATCCGGCGCGACCTGCGCCACACTCCCCACCTCCCCGCCCCGAGTTCGGCCGGGGGCGGGGAGGTAAGTACGGTAATGGGCGGGGCAGAGCGCGGGCGCGCTCCGGCTCCCCTCCTGCGCAGAGCTCCCGTCAGCACAGGGGGCGGGGCGGCTATATTACGTGCGCGGCACCGCCCCAGCGAGAGGACGTTGCGTGCTCGCTCGCGCCAGGCGAGTCTCCGCGTCTCTCGCACGAACTCCGTGAAAGGAATTGGCGCCGTTCGACACCAGGCGGGTCCGCTCTGCAGCAGGAACCCACCTTCAGCCGCAGCCGCAGCCGCCGCCCGGGACGAATAGCAGCCGCAGCAGCCGCCACTAGTGGCCGAGTGAGCGGAGCCGAGTTTGAGCCAGTGCCTAGCGGTAAATTGGGGCCCTCACCATGAGTTCCTCCCCTGTTAATGTAAAAAAGCTGAAGGTTTCGGAGCTGAAAGAGGAGCTTAAGAAGCGGCGTCTTTCCGACAAGGGCCTCAAGGCCGACCTCATGGAGCGACTCCAGGCCGCGCTGGACGACGAGGTGGCCGGGGGCCGCCCCGCCATGGAGCCTGGGAACGGCAGCCTAGACCTGGGCGGGGATTCCGCCGGGCGCTCGGGAGCAGGCCTCGAGCAGGAGGCCGCGACCGGCGGCGACGAGGAGGAGGAGGAAGAGGAAGAGGAGGAAGGGATCGCCGCCCTGGATGGCGACCAGATGGAGGTAGGCGAGGAGGAGGAGGCCGCCTCGGAGGACGAGAACGGCGACGACCAGGGTTTCCAGGAAGGGGAGGATGAGCTCGGCGAGGAGGAGGAAGGCGCGGGCGACGAGAACGGGCACGGGGAGCAGCAGGCTCAACCGCCGACGACGCCGCAGCAACAGCCCCAACAGCAGCGTGGGGCCGCCAAGGAGGCCGCGGGGAAGAGCAGCGGCCCCACCTCGCTTTTCGCGGTGACGGTGGCGCCGCCCGGGGCCAGGCAGGGCCAGCAACAGTCGGGAGGTAAGAAGAAGGTGGAAGGCGGCGGAGGCGGCGGTCGCCCCGGGGCTCCGGCGGCGGGTGAGTGCTGCGTTGTAACGTCGTGCGCGGCGGGAGGCCCGCGCGGGTGGGAGCCGTGCCTAGGCCTGCCGGAGCCCCGTGGGGGGAGGAGCCGGGCGGGGGCCGCAGCGAGGGTGGCGGGGGAGGAGGGGCGCAGGGAATCCCGGATTAGCCGGGAGGCCTGGGGATCGGTGTGTGTGACGGTGGTGGCAGCGCCTCCATTATGTGGTTTGAGAACCAGGGGGAGCTGCAGCTGCCGCTGGGAGGAGGAGTCGCGGGCGGCGGGGGGTGCCCCGGCGGCCCGCGGTGGCGCCGGCGCGGTGCGGGCACATGTCTGGGGGGGGGGGGGGGGAGGGAGGGGAGAGGCCCGAGGGCCCGGGCGGGCGCGCTTTGGCGGCTCCGGGCCGCGGTATTGTGCGAGGAGCGTAGGGGCTCGCGTGACGTCACTTCCGGCGGGAGGGGCCGGGCGGGGAGAGCGCGGCGGAAAATCAGTACAATGCGGCCTCCGGGAGCGCGGGCCCGGGTGGGGGTGGGGGGAGGGGAAGGCAAGGCAGGGCGCGCGGGCCGGGCTGTTACCCTCCCCCTTCCTGAACTCTCCTCGGGATACACGTGGGCTCGGCCTCTGCGGCGCTATTTTTCATGAGATTTCTCGAATCTTCGAATACACTGGCAATATTTGTAGTGTGTTTAGACTGCGTCACTAAGACTACCCAAATTTCAAACCGATTGTTTGCATTCGTATTTGATTCTTAGATTGAAAACGCTTACAAAAACGAGCAAGGAAATTGTTTTTTTGAGCCTCGAAACAAAAGGGCTGTTTTTGTTGTGTTGTGGCGTGGCTTCTTAAATAGGGATGCTGTGTGTTGTAGGAGACGGCAAAACTGAGCAGAAAGGCGGGGATAAAAAAAGAGGTGTCAAACGACCTCGGGAAGACCATGGCCGTGGATATTTTGAGTACATTGAAGAGAACAAGTATAGCAGGTAGAGGATGATTACCCAGTGTTGCTTGTCACCCAATCTTGATTCTTTGGCGAAAGCTGTGTCAGGAGACAATACTGTCTTTCAGAGCCAAATCTCCTCAGCCACCTGTTGAAGAAGAAGATGAACACTTCGATGATACAGTGGTTTGTCTTGACACTTGTAAGTGAAGCTGCTTCGCTCCCTTTATCCCCCAATTAGCAAATGTGGTTTTTGTTTCCAGAATGTTAGCAAATGTAATGTAGTACGTTGAACTTAAGTGCAGAAAACTTAGCAGTAAAGCGGTTTTTAAAGGCAGGAAGATGGCTGTAATATTCAGGTTTTCGTAGCTTAATGTTTAGTTTAGCATCAGTTGTATTCTATTGATAACGTTTACAGGCTCTAGCAATATGGTTATATTTACATATGATTTGAAAGTTCTTTGTGCAAATACAAAATTAATGCTAATTTTTGGCTCGCTAATGAAAACATATAAGGTTACATATACGTCCTTTATAGGCTTTTTCAATACGGTAATTTCATATTTCTGTGAAACTATATTAAGTGAGCTATTTGGGTTAGTTACCTATTTATTAATGACTTTTCCCATTAGCACACAAGTATATTCCCTATACTAAAAGATTGTAATTTTACTTTCTCAATAACTGCTCTTCTGTTCTCAATTCCAGTTCAGTAGCTGCTGCTTTAACATAAGTTGATTTCTTCCAAAGACCTGAGGCAGCAGCAGTGAGCCATCACTGGCCACTAGCTTTCTTCAGCAGCGAATGGTATCAATGGCAGCGCTGTAAACACTACTACTTTACCCAGTTGGGTTGCAATTGAGTATGAGGAAGTATTGCAAACCTCTAAGTGGGCCATGGCTGTCAGAATTTAATTTTTATTACCAAAGAATTTGGTAGTTTAGTATGCATGGTTCTTTCAGTGTCAGAACAAAGAGTAGAAATAAATGATGGAAAAATGAGAGTTTAAGGTGTCAACCGGCCCTGTAGAGCCTAGAGAATTGAAGTTTAGATTCTGGTGCTTTTGAATACAAGTTTTTATTCTGATTACTAAGAGTGTTAACGTAAAACTCCTGATTTCTTACTGAGTACTCTTCAGATAGTTGAGATTGTGGAGTCTTTTAAAAAAATAGTTGATTTGAAAGACTGGTTAAGTTCAGTTTTATAAATGTAAACTACAGGTATTGGCAAGATACTGAAGCAGTGATTTGAAAAGGTGAAATTTATGAAATAGATTTTAGCTGGTCACCTAGGAGTATCATTTTGTTAAGTGCAATACTGGGTTTGAACACAGCTTATTGACTTAAATATTCTTATTCTATCAGTGATGGTCAGGAAATCTAAGAGCAAAGCTAGTGTAAGGGAAATTCCAAACTGTAGATTTAATTTTTTTTCTCATCAGTAGAAAAGAAAATAATTTTCTAACTTTAGCTCTCCCTCAAAAGTGCATGCTAATTGAGCCACTGACCCAAAAGTAGGTAGGTTAAAGACATTTGGATTTGGATAATCCCAGAAGTGGGTAATCCCCAATGGTTGAGTAACAGGAAAGTCTGGGGAAAGGAGACCTCAAGGTACTGCAACAGCATTAGACAGAGGTTTGTGTTCTGGAGATTAAGGCTGCCTTCTTCACAAGTTTTAGAAAAAAAATTTGGGATCTAGATCACCTGGTGTTTTAAAATTAGAAAGTACAGGATCATCAGCTCATACTCCTATGAAAATATATTTGGTCATGGCCTCTGTTCAGTTTTACTGTGGCACTGGTAAATTCTACCTGGTTCTGGCATGCTTCACTTTGATTTCCTGCTGTCCTCTACTGCTTGCCTCTAAGTCAAGGTAAAGAGCAGAGCAGGTATGTATTGATGTCACATTGTCTTATTTTATATATTTAAAGTACAAGTTAAACCTTGGTGCTTTTTAGTTTTATAGTTTACACTTTAGTTCATAATTTGGCAAGAGTGACTTGGTGGTGGGAGTGGGGCTTAATACTGAAAAATCAAATGCCATGTAAAGTGTTCTGTGCAACCTTTAGAAATATATGCAGAAATTTAATAACTAAGTTTTGTCTACATAGCAGATATATTTACATTGGATGTCAAAAGAAATGATATGGTGTTTGATTTAATTACAGATAATTGTGATCTACATTTTAAAATATCAAGAGATCGCCTCAGTGCTTCTTCCCTTACTATGGAGAGTTTTGCTTTTCTTTGGGCTGGAGGAAGGGCTTCTTACGGTGTGTCAAAAGGCAAAGTCTGTTTTGAAATGAAGGTAAATACAATTTTGTGTGTGGTGGTTGGTTGGTTTTTTAAAGAAACTTTGTTTTCTGTTTGCCTCACACTGTTAGGTGTCATTGGAACTTTTGTAAAGGTTGAACATGTTTATTGTTACCAGAATTTGTGATACACAACCAGCCTGTTTTGTATCAAGGGTACTCTCTCTTTTTTAAACAGGAATTTGAAAAGACCCACCAAGGGTTTTAAAATAGTTAGGTTCTTGGTTTTGTTCCAGAGAAAAAAGGTTCAGGATATGCTTATATTGATTTTAGGTTGAGTACTGCATATATAATTTTCAAATAGTTAACTGTTAACTTTAAATGTGAATTAACGAAGTACTTAAAACTATTTCAAGTTATCAACCCTTATATCAGTGTAAGTTCTTGAGTGGGTGATTTTTGTATTAGTAGCCAGAGAAGAGTTTGTTATAGTTAGCTTATGGCACAAATGAAAATAAGCCAGGGTTTAAGGCTTTTATCTTTTGTTTTACATTTTAATCGTTTATGATTTGACTTTCAGGTTACAGAGAAGATCCCAGTAAGGCATTTATATACAAAAGATATTGACATACATGAAGTTCGGATTGGTTGGTCTCTAACCACAAGTGGAATGTTACTTGGTAAAGTTTCAATTTGAGTACTATGTGCTCCTGAGTGTTTAGGGTCTGATTTCAGTATTTAGAGTGGAAGGCATTCCAAACCTTTTGCTTGTTTTTATCTAATTCTTTTAATAGTATTTTTTTTTTTTTTTCTTTTTCTTTTTCTTTCATTTTTCTGAAGCTGGAAACAGGGAGAGACAGTCAGACAGACTCCCGCATGCGCCCGACCGGGATCTACCCGGCACGCCTACCAGGGGCGACGCTCTGCCCACCAGGGGGCGATGCTCTGCCCATCCTGGGCGTCGCCATGTTGCGACCAGAGCTACTCTAGCGCCTGAGGCAGAGGCCACAGAGCCATCCCCAGCGCCCGGGCCATCTTTGCTCCAATGGAGCCTTGGCTGTGGGAGGGGAAGAGAGAGACAGAGAGGAAAGCGCGGCGGAGGGGTGGAGAAGCAAATGGGCGCTTCTCCTGTGTGCCCTGGCCGGGAATCGAACCCGGGTCCTCCGCACGCTAGGCTGACGCTCTACCGCTGAGCCAACCGGCCAGGGCTTTTAATAGTATTTTAAATGAGATGAATGTTACCACATAGTAGACACAGGTAGAATTGTAGTTTTTGTTCTTATATGGTTGTTTTTTTGAGCAGTGGTTAAGATAGAATGTTATCCCTGTTAATGCAATTTGTCAACTAGTTCCATAATCCACCTAGCTCTCATTGATTGTATATCTAATTGTATATCAAGTACAAAGTTAGTGTAAGTTGTAAGAATATTAGGTATATATACTCATTTCTTTTAAACCTTGAATATTTAAATATGTTGGTCATTGGACTGTTTTGGAAAAATCAATATCATGGTAGTTAATTCTTTCCTTAGGTGAAGAAGACTTTTCTTATGGGTATTCTCTAAAAGGAATAAAAACATGCAGCTGTGAGACTGAAGAGTATGGAGAAAAGTTTGATGAAAATGATGTGATTACATGTTTTGCTGTAAGTCATAGCTATATTTTTAGGTATAAATGGGAAGTTGTAGGTGGGGAATGTTTTACCGATATCAGCATTCACTACTAAGATTCATTTTGATTAAAAACTACTTAACATCAAGTTGACCTGAAAAATATAGTCTTATTTTCCAAGACAATATTTATTGTTTCCACCTTTGGATAGAGGTGGGACCAGAAAGCTCTTAATATTGAAGCTAAATGTTTTCTTCAGGATAAGTTTCACTCCTAATTTAAATTTTGAAATGTTTTAGAAGTCTTATAGGAAGCAAATTAAAACTTCTCTCCACCCTATTAACAGAACTTTGAAAGTGATGAAATAGAACTTTCCTATGCAAAGAATGGACAGGATCTTGGCGTAGCCTTCAAAATCAGTAAAGAAGTTCTTGCTGGACGGCCACTCTTTCCACATGTTCTCTGCCACAACTGTGCTGTTGAATTTAATTTTGGTCAGAAGGAAAAGCCATATTTTCCAATACCTGAAGACTATGCTTTCATCCAGAATGTCCCCTTGGAAGACCGAGTTAGAGGTCCAAAGGGGCCTGAAGAGAAGAAAGATTGTGAAGTAAGTGGTTTTCTAAGCATTTGAACATTGCTTTTGCTTGGGCAAAAATGACAGTAGAGCTAGATGATTGGTCTGTTTCATTTTCTTTGTTGCCACTCTTCTCTGTAATATTTCTCTTAGCTATCTGTTAAATTTTTCACAAACACATATTACCTTGTTATAGTGCTATGAACATTTACATAGTAGAAGTGGGTTTTGTGTCTCTTTAAAAAAAAAAAAAGCTTGGGTAGTGGAGGTCACAGGTTCCAGACCCTGAGTTCGCTGGCTTGAGCCCAAAGGTTACTGGCTCAGCTTGAGTCACTCCCAATCAAGGCACGTATGAGAAGCAATCAATGAACAACTAAAAGAAATGTAACTACCAGTTGATGTTTTTCATCTCTCTATCTTGCTAAAAAAATAAAAATAAAGTGGGTTTTGTGTTAACAGTTCTTAAATTATTAGGTGGATTCTGATGATTAGTGAAATAACATTTCATTGTAGGTGGTTATGATGATTGGCTTGCCAGGAGCTGGGAAAACTACTTGGGTTACTAAACATGCAGCAGAAAATCCTGGTAAATACAACATTCTTGGAACAAATACCATAATGGATAAAATGATGGTAAGTATAATGTTTAGTGCATGACCTCAGTATTTTAAAAAGCTAAGAAGGTCTATACCTAAGTAATCCTTTTACCTGTTTTCTGTACTCATTTTTTAAAGCATTTTAGAGGAGTTTGGGCCAAAATGGTTATTGAGTGTGGTGAGCTCTTTATCTGTAGGGTAAGCTGCTTTCTAAATGATAGGCTTGTCTTTTCTTAAAGAGTCTTTTGAATTTTTACTATCCAGCTGCTAAAAAGATTGAATAGCATAGGGTCTTAGTTTTATGGTGACTCCCCTTTTTTGTAGTAGTAGTGGGAAAAGACAATACTTAAATTTTAGAATGTTGCCTGTTTTACATATATAGAGATATAAGCTGATGTTAAGTTAAGCTTAGCTTGAGATTCATAGGTTCAAAGAAAATTTTTTAAATTTAAAAAACAGGTGGCAGGTTTTAAGAAGCAAATGGCAGATACTGGAAAACTGAACACACTGCTGCAGAGAGCCCCACAATGTCTTGGAAAGTTTATTGAGATTGCTGCCCGGAAGAAGCGAAATTTCATTCTGGATCAGGTAAGCTGTAGCTCTGAAATTGAAAAAAATAACAATTTGGTTTGGGTTTGGTGGAGAATTAATAAATCAACTTTTTTTTCCCTCTAAGACAAATGTGTCTGCTGCTGCCCAGAGGAGGAAAATGTGCCTGTTTGCCGGCTTCCAACGAAAAGCTGTTGTAGTTTGCCCAAAGGATGAAGAATACAAGCAGAGAACACAGAAGAAAGCAGAAGTAGAAGGAAAAGACTTACCAGAACATGCAGTTCTCAAAATGAAAGGCATGGAATTAAATTCTATATTTATGTTAAATCTTTAAGTGATTTTTATCTGTAAACTTCAGTTAACATTTTCTGCTTTTCTGCTAGTAATATTGTTTCAGGAGTTACACGAACTGTTTATAAATATGTTCGGCTTATTACTATATTTAGGAAAATATGTTAGTAAACTAGGAATCGGCATGGTGTAGTGTGTGTTGAAAAACAAAGCCATTCAAAAATTATAGGTTAAAGGATTGTGAATGTGTGTTAACCTCACTTTATTCCTTGTAGGAAACTTTACACTGCCAGAGGTAGCTGAGTGTTTTGATGAAATAACCTATGTCGAGCTTCAGAAGGAGGAAGCCCAAAAACTTTTGGAGCAGTATAAGGAAGAAAGCAAAAAGGCTCTTCCCCCAGAAAAGAAGCAGAACACTGGTTCAAAGAAGAGCAATAAAAATAAGAGTGGCAAGAACCAGTTTAACAGAGGTGGTGGCCATAGAGGACGTGGGGGATTTAATATGCGAGGTGGAAATTTCCGAGGAGGAGGCAAGTTAATATTGAGTATACTGTTGATTTGGTTCAAGATCGAAACAAGTGGGAATCTTGTAATGTGGGTCTACATGTTCCTTAGCTGAATTCATGTTGGAAATGGGATCCTCAGGTTGATTATAGCTCTTCTGGTTAAAGTTTTAATGTGATTTGGGTAGTATACACACCTAGATTATGTGACTGGTTACATTAAATGGTACTTTTGTCTTGAAACATTTAGTTTTCACCTAAAATAAAGGAATGGTCCATAAGAACCCTAAGTTACATGTATAAAGGAGGTACAACACATAAACTATAAAATATCTCATTTTTAGCTCCCGGGAATCGTGGTGGATATAACAGGAGGGGCAACATGCCACAGAGAGGTGGTGGTGGAAGCGGAAGTGGTGGAATTGGCTACCCATACCCTCGTGGCCCTGTCTTTAGCAGCCGAGGTGGATATTCAAACAGAGGGGGGAACTACAACAGAGGTGGAATGCCCAACAGAGGGAACTACAACCAGGTAATGATTTATGATCCCTGCAGGCACTGATTACATGTAAATTAGTCTTAGAAGAGTAAGTTTATGCTGCATAGCCTCAGTAAGAATTCTAAGGAACACAGTGTGAATACATTTACATCAGAAAAACCAGTGATGGTAGTCAAACAAGTTTACTTATTTAAGTTTGATTTGCAGGCACACTGACTAGCAACAAACTGTCAATTTCTGTGTTGTGCCCCTCAGCCCTCCCATGTACAAACCCTTCTTAGAAGTGCTATGAGTTCTGAAAGATTTTTGTTTTTAAATTTTAGAACTTCAGAGGACGAGGAAACAATCGTGGCTATAAAAATCAATCTCAGGGCTACAACCAGTGGCAGCAGGGTGTAAGTAATTTCTTATGTGCTTTTATGTACATTAAACTGTATTTTGAGTTCATAAGAATCATTCTTCAAAAAGATCTTAATCCAGGGGTTAAAGTATTTGTGTTACAGGGCAATGTATGAATTGTGTTGAAGTCATAGCCGTAATCTTATCTTTTGAAGGCAAAATAGGTTGGAGTTTGTTGTAACTTAATATTTTTTTAATAAACTAATATTTTAATACATATGGTTCTTTTTATTACTAGCTTTAATTGTATAAACTAACCAAGTCCTGATGTGTTTCCTTTTATAATGTGCTTATTGATAATAATGGGCTATTAATACTAATTGAATGTGGTTTGATAGAAATCAGGTATGACAGGAATAAATTTGTTTCCAGCAATTACTCTTAGATTCATTGTCATTTCCTAAAAGCAGTTTGAGTGGCTTATTGATGTTTTTTCTTTAAAAAAAAAATTTTCTCTTACAGCAATTCTGGGGTCAGAAGCCATGGAGTCAGCATTATCACCAAGGATATTATTGAATACCCAAATAAAACGAACTGATACATATTTCTCCAAAACCTTCACAAGAAGTCGACTGTTTTCTTTAGTAGGCTAACTTTTTAAACATTCCACAAGAGGAAGTGCCTGCGGGTTCCTTTTTTAGAAGCTTTGTGGGTTGATTTTTTTTCTTTTCTTTTTTGTACATTTTTAATTGCAGTTTTAAAGTGAATCGTAAGAGAACCTCAGCATTGTGCACGATAAGAGAATGTGTCAGTATTTCAGGGTTCTACATTTTATCTGTAAAATGTGACTTTTTTTTTTTTATCACAACAAAAGTAAAATGTTGCTTTGTACCTGGTGTCTTTTATTAAGAATTTACTCCCCCCATTTCTCAGAGATAACAGTCGGGAGTCATTGTCACAATATAATAGAAATGTTAGCAACCAGATTCATGTAAGGACTAAGTGGTCCTCATGAATTGCATAAGACTCTGTATTGCTCATATTACACTCCATCCTCTCTGTAGTTTGCTGAGTAGTGGAGGGGGTAAGCTAAACAGTAGTTTCTGACAATAACTGGGAAGGCTTTTCTTTTTAAATAACAATGGGATTGGCATAATTGAATTAAGATAAAACTTGGATCCAAGATAGAGAAGATGGAGTGTATGTAGAAGGGCTGTTAAAAATGTAAAACTTGGTTGCATTATTTGTGGAGGCTCAAACTTGTGAAGGTTAAATACCATAATTTTTCCATTTGTTCTGCATTTTGATTCTGAAAAGAAAGCTGGCTTTGCCCATTTCTTATTAAAATAACTTGTTGTAAATCCAGTTGTCTAATGGGATCTATATGAAGTTAGCTATGTCTGTATGCCCTTCTCCCACAATACTGTATAACTAGTGTGCTTGTAGTAGTTAACTCCACCATCTTTGTAAGCTAATGCAATTGTGAGTCACCCATTTATATCTTAATTTTTAATCATGTCAGTTCTTGAATGGGTATCTCCTTAGCCTGCTGATTTCTTTTTCTTTCTAAAGAAAGTGGGTGGAGAAATTAATTTAGACGTTTGTTTGCAATAAAAAGAATTCATTTTACTCTTGTTTTGGGATTCTCGCCATCAAGGTTCAAAATCCCTTTTTAAAACTCCCAAGAGGAGAAAACTTTTGTGTGCTTTCTGGACAGCTTATCCTTTACTCTGTACTTGGAACATTTAGGTTTTCAAAACTTAAATGTATACTGACAGTTGACTTATGAAGTAAAGTTGAATTCTTCCCCTCCCCTGCAGATGACTTAACATTTAATGAGGGGAAAAAGGTAATGGCTGGGAGAAGTTAACACTCAGTTTATCGTCTTTACAAAATGCTAATGGCTGTCCTCATCTGATACCTTATATGCATATATAATACATGAAAGTCTGGGAATAGATGCTTTTAGAAGCCATCATGCAAGCCAGTCATTGATTTCACTACTACACAACACTGCTAACTTAACTGTAGTTATGTGATTACATTAGATCCCCTAACTAATTTTATTGGGTTTGCACAGAACACTTAATCTTCTAAAGGACCCTCTAAAGAGTCAAACTGTAGAACTAAAATTTTAGTCCAGTGTTTTGTTGTTTAGGTTGCTTCTGGTAAGTTTAGGTTTGTTTGATTGCTTAGATTTTTGTTTTAGTCACTTCAAATCAGATTTGTAACATACTAGGATTTTATTTTTTGCTATAAGCTGAGCTGGAGTTGAGTTTTAGGTGTTGGTGTGAAGGGTAGTCTCAGTTGAGATATTTTTGGAACAGGGTTAATCACCAAAGTATGTCTTTAGCAATTAGCTTACTGTGGGTAGTCACTAGCATGATCTGCTTTGCAGTATATATTATTACTAGGGTTGCATAGACTTAATTTAAACCCAGGGGGGGAAATTCAAACTTTGTTGCTAATCACAATGTTCAGGTTTCCTAAATGTTTAGGTAAAGCCTTTTAAAAATCTTGAATATACCTTCTAGTTTAAAATTGCTTTTTAAGGAAAAATATAATTATATTCTAATTATAGTGGAAGTATAATGGCCAGAGTGACAGGCACTATTTGATAGACTGTCATGCTTGTGTAGTCCAGAACTTTTGGGAAGAGAGATGGGGTAGAGAAAAATGCTGTCCAGGAAACAAATTTTTAAGGAGTCTCAAGATCATAATCAATGTCTCAGGTTATATGAAAAATAAACTTTAGTTTATATAAAATATTCAAAACGGAGTGTACCAAATAACAAGCAAAAGAGAGGCCATTGCCAAATTTAGCATAGGAAGATGGGAATGAGAAACGGTTTACTCATTCTTCCCTTGCCTACCTCTCTTGGAAAACAAAATAAAAAAGGTATAGTGCTGAACAAAGATCCCAAGTATACCTGGAGAAAGCTCACCTGTGAGATTGCTGTTGGTTTAAGGGATGCTTTTCACTAGAAAGGTCTACACATACCAACTCGAGTTGGATCAGATTGATCAACTACAGTAGTAATAAAACAATACAAAAGATTAATCAGGGAAAGAAAAAATGCAAAATAGAAATGATGAAGCAAATCCACTGACATGACTGACCTGACCATGCTTTGTTGCTGGTGGAGACACATCTTGTTACACAGGTCTAGTTGCTTTTTACACAGATCTAGCATTTAGTAGAGAGGGCTCTGGCTCTGACTGAGGACACTGTGTCCAGCTTCTGGCCTTCATACCCAACCAGCGAGGTGAAATCTTAAAAAGCACAAGTTAAATTGATTTGATGTTGAAATGACGAAAAATGTTAAATCCACAAAACAATAAGCTCCCATTTGCCTAGGATAGATCCTGTCTGAAAATTAGAAATACAAAACCAGGTGCCTAACCACTAGGGAAAAATTTTTAAAGCTTACAGACATTTTTCCTTGAAAAAGTACTTGGAAGTGTTCCAGGAATAGTAATGTCACCAACCTGGAGAGTTTGCATTCATGCACAGATTGTGTTCTGTATTTCATATTTGCCTCAGTTGAGGAAATTGACTTTTTAAAATAATGTAAATTGGCTTTTTTGACCTAGGATTATTTTTATAGTGGGTCCCACTTACACAAGTGAAAATGATGAAATATTTTAAGTTTTTAGCAGTATAGACCCCTCCTGCAAAGATCTGTCAATTTACAAGAGTAGATCGTACGTTTTTAAAAAGCCCAAACCAGGTTAAACTTGTACTAAAGAAGGCCTAAACTTCTATTATAGTCCAAGTCTTACTTTTTGATGTTAGTTTAGACATAAATGCACATCTGGAAAGCATAGTTAACAGTTTCCTTTTTACACACTCTAAAATGTCTTAAAAAGGATGGGATTTTTATAGCAGAGTAATTCTCTACTGCTCAACCCTCCAGAATAGTCACTGAAATATTCTGAGAGGATGGTCATGATAAATTTTTTTGAAATCGTTTGAATCTAACTTCAATCGATTTCTAGTACTCGTGAGAAAAACGCTGTACAAGTTTTAGCATTTTAGTAATCGTTAATAGAAACAAGAGTGTGGCCTGGCAGTCATCAAGTTTTAAGGAGCCATTAGTGCTTTGGGTAACAATCTGTCAACTGTCTTAGTTAACTAAACAGCAAATTGCATTTATTAGTCATGCAAACCACAGGATCTTCAAATCAGTAGTTGCCTAAACTTTAAAAATGGTTAAGCAATTAATACCCTTTTGATATGAAGATTCTTATTTGAATAATTTTTAAAATTGGATTTTCTTTTTGGCCCTGCCATGCCTCCACTTCCACAGTAAAACATGCAAGTGGCAGGGTTAGCCAGTGTAACATTTGGGTTTTTTATTTAGGGTGTTCTAATGCCCAAGTGTTTTTGGTTTTCTCTTAATCTAGTATTACTATTACAGGTACATAAAGAGCTTTAGGTAGGAGGGAATGGCTAACAAAGATTAACACACTGAGAAGTATAGACTCAAATCCTAGCCATTTGACTAAAAATACAGGTGATTGAATATGTTTAATTTGCTCAAGGACCTTCATTTAGTCTATAAGGGATAGATTGGAAAAATAAAAATGTTAACCTAGAATTACTCAATAAGTACAATGTTTCAGTATTCTGTAGACCAGCGGTTCTCAACCTGTGGGTCACGACCCCCGGGGTCGAACGACCAAAACATGGGTCGCCTAAAGCCATTTCCGCCAGGGTTGCGACCCACAGGTTGAGGACCGCTGATGTAGACAATCAGTAATTTTAGTTGTGATTGTAGATCCGGTGTTAGGGGAAGGAATGGATCAGATAACTGACAGGCCCGGGCCCCATAATGACTGGTTAGGTGAGATATTGGGACAAGGAACTTTAACCATGTGTTTACTTGTAATTACCTAGGAATATAATTTTTTTCTCCCTTTTCATGCCAAGATTCAGCATTAACTTGCAACTTGACAAGGAACAGGGGTTTTGCTTTTAAACAAAGCTGGAACTGTGGGTATGAGAAATCAACTATAGTCAAAGTAATGAGATATTTACAGCCTAGACAAATAGAGGAATGCACAGAAAGGTTCAGTTGTTGCACCAGTAAAGTCACAGTGCTGTGCCTACCAGTGGCAGCACAGCGGTTGCTCGTGAACGTGTCCAGCCTGAGAGTCTGGAGGATATGCTGAGATTACAGGCTGGAGAGTTCATAGCGCCTGATACACCTATTTGTGGCATGTTCTTTCCTGCCATTCCATGATCTTACAGGAAGTAAGATTAGTTTTGTCCAATTAAAACCTGTGTTTGCAAAGTACTTGAAGCATTGCCACAAATTACTACCAGCCAAAAAAAAAAAAAAAAAAATGCCACCAAAAACAGTGAAATGGCCAGTATAGACAATGAACTCAAATGGCAAAAACTCTAGTGGTAAGGCATGCAGAGAGGAGAGGAGATAAAAGCAGTACTTCGGAAAGACTGGCACTTACTTAAATGACAACTAACAGGTTAATTTTCAAGGTAGCTATGAGAGATTTTATCAGTTAAAGGAGATTACAAGAGTCATGGTTAAGTACAATATAAAAGGTTCCAACTTCACTATTTTTTTTTTAAAAGTAATAAAGCAAAAACTGTGCTGATTTGAATTTCATCTCCTTTTCCTTAGTCTGTCCATGTGAATGTGCTGTGTGGAAGAGTAAAAGGGCCCAACTAAATGTGTTCCAGTGATTCCAATAGGTATTCCAAATTAATTGCTGCTTGTACATTTAACACTTGTTACATTGGGCTTTCAGGATCACCTTAATCCACCTTAATTAAAATTCCCTTTATTTTGAAAAGATGGAGAAAGGGAGAAATTTGGTAATCAAATGGTAGGTTATATAACAGGAAAGATTCTGATTTTCCTTTGCATAACAAGTATTTGGTGTGGTGTGTTAGTAATTGACGGTCCTCTTGCATAGGTTTAAAGCTGTATATGCAAATAGAGCCCAGTCTTATTCTAATGTTTTAATTCCTTGTTTTAACTTTTTGCTAGACATTTGTTGTAATGTCCTCCCTACTGGTAGAGTTTAAATACAGTATTCTAATGCCCCCCAAAAAGGGGTTTAGCATACCCATGTTCTTAAGTTTCCCCAAAACTTTTTGCATCTATACTAAACAAATATTTTTATTAGCTTATATAAAAATTGGTAAGAATGACATCCTTTTGGGTAATTAAGTGATATTCTAGGAAGCAAAGTTAAATTATAAAGAGAAGGAATAATAAGGCTCAATGTAAGCTTTGCCAGTCCAGAATATAGAATGTCTTGTTGCCCTGAAGTTTAAAACTTAATAAGGAACTGAGAGGAAATTTATTTTTTCTACTTATATATTGCATAATTATTTTGGTGAAATGCTGATATGAAATGTAGCTCAATGAAATAGTTTTAATCAACTAAAAATCTAATGGCTTCTGAAGAGAAGACAATTTAGGTTTCATAGTAAAAGGTAGATTCATAACTACTTTTGTTCATTTCAGAAAAAATGAAATTTGCTTCCAAAATAAGCTTTGGATTTAGATAGTAAAACATTTCATTTCACATGACTCTTCCTCATGGAAAGAAAGGTTTCTGTGGAAATGCATCCTTTAAGAAACCAGTCCATTCAGATTGTTTACTTTGATCCCCTAAGGGCAGTTATTCCTAGAAAAAAGGTGGAACAGGTATCTGTTAAATTGATCTAAACCTTGAACGTGAACAGTACTTGCTCATAATGTCACTGATAGCTTTTTCAAGGTAGGAACTGCTTGGGGAGAAAGGCCTGATTCTAGAAAGGGAAGAGGAAGACAAATGCAGGGGTTGAAAAGACTTATTTACAACATATTAATCTGTAGTGCTCATGTTACAGACTTTGAAGTGCAATACTTTGAAAAATGCCTTCATAAGTTTTTCATCCCTAAAGCTTAACTTTTAAGAGAAAATTAAAGATGGAACTTAATGTGCAAAAGAAGTATAAGATAATAGTAGTTGGGTGGTAGAGGATATTGGTATATTATACTGACCTGATTTGATGAGTACTGGACCATATTTTAAGATGCTTCCAAGAATACTTTTATTTTAGAGGACCATTAAATCAATTACAACAATTGTTTTAATTTTTCTACTTTCCTCATTAAGGTTTTCTGCTTACCCAAAGCATAGTGTATACATTAACATGACTTTTAAAGGGGTGCCTTGACCCCCATCTGCAACAGATTTTTATCTAGGAATAGAGGATTCAAACCCTATTTGATCCCTAGCTCTGTGCTGAAAAGTGCATAAACAGGAATCCTGAATTTATTATATAGACCTCCTCGCATTATATAATCGAAGCAAAGGGAAGCCAGCGATGGAGTAGAGGTACGTAGACTAAAGAGATGCTTGCAAATCAAATGATAATAGGGATAGTCAAGATCTCTTGTTGCCTAGCTCGGTCAATATAAATCACAAGTGCAGAGAAAACCTAGTTAATTTTAAATTCCCAGAGGTCCTTTTATTGAAATGTAAAAGCAAATAGTCAAGGAAAAGCAAAGGGGAGGGGTGAGGGAAGGGGGAAATGCATAAAGCACTAGAAAGTTAAAATAGGTATGATAGATAAGCCACAAAAAGTCTTAAAAACTAATGACCACAATTCTATTTTAATCAGCTATTTAGCTGTTACCTACTGCTCTATCACCTAGTATGAAATTTCGGAATTCCTGCAACATGGAAGGATGTGGGGCAGCTGGAAGTGCAAGCGGGCTCGGAAGGTAGGTGACCCTCTCAGATTAAAATCAGAAGTGTGCGGATGAGAAGGGAATCTGATCTCTGTACCTTCGCTTGTGAAGTGAACATTTAGTACAACAAACATGGCGTTGGCTGTTTTTTGCCAGATACTTGGCTGAAATGTCAAGAGGGGTTCTTGACAATAAGAAACTTAGATTCTACTTGGAGCATAAGTCACTGACCAGTGCCACCTGCTAGAACATGAAACAGGAGTATAAGAACCTAAATAAGGTGTCTTAATCCTTAGAGGTTAGTGACCAAAAGATGGAAAATGTTACAGAGAGCCTGGTGGGATAGCTTGGTTGGTTGCAAAGGTTGCCAGTTTGATCCCTGGTCAGGGCACACACAGAAAACAAATCAGTGTTTCTGGCGCTCCCTTTTTCTCTAAATAAATTAAGGTTACAGAGAAGAGTAGGAAAAAGGTATTTGAAGTGAAATGAAAAAGTTGGAGCAGAGGCATGAACTCAGGTCATGGTGGTCCAGGGTGCATTAAAGATACAGTTGCTGGCCCTGGCCGGTTGGCTCAGTGGTAGAGCATCGGCCTGGTGTGCGGGAGTCCCGGGTTCGATTCCCAGCCAGGGCACACAGGAGAAGCACCCATCTGCTTTTCCACCCCTCCCCCTCTCCTTCCTCTCTGTCTCTTCCCCTCCGGCAGCCAAGGCTCCATTGGAGCAGGGTTGGCCCAGGCGCTGAGGATGGCTCTGGTTGCAACAGAGCAACGCCCCAGATGGGCAGAGCATCGCCCCCTGGTGGGCATGCGGGTGGATCCTGGTCGGGTGCATGCGGGAGTCTGTCTAACTGCCTCCCAGTTTCCAACTGCAGAAAAATACAAAAAAAAAAAAAGATACAGTTGCTTTGGACTTGAAGAAGTTGGATGGCAGAGTGGGAATGGATTGGAACCAGAAAGGGAAGTGTCAAGAGCTACTTGGACACTTTCTCAAAGGTGTCCAGTAGCAATGTGATAAAGGTCCTGGAGTACATTAAACATAGTCTTAATAATTCATTAATACTTTCATACATTTTAGTATCTTACTAGTTAAAATACAAAGTATTAACCATCATGTAAGCTTTGGAAATGACCTTTAAAAAGTAATCAACTAAATAAATGTTACAACTTCCTGTTTTTATCCAGGTCTCCAATTTATGAAATCATTCGGCTATGAAAAGGAAAGTCACCTTGTTGTTGGTGAAGGGCTTGGAAAGTTTTACCAGCAGAGAGAGAAGCTTCTCTCTCACGCAGGGTAAGGTGTAATCACTGTGTGCTAGAGCTGGAAGGGCCTTTCATTGTTTAATCCAGTTGTCTGGTTTTGTTTCTTAGGTATATTTGTAAAATGAAGCTAAGAACATAAGTGGTCCAGACAATTTGTTAAAATACCAGATTTGATTAATACTCTTCAATTTTTCCCCCACTCATGAAGTCTGCCTCTTAACATGAGTGTCACATCATGGGTTTTTTTAAACTGTACTTGGTCATGATAAATTGAGTAACGTAGTCTGCATTCAGCATTAAATTGTGTCAGTAAGAATGGGCACTTGTTAGATTTCCCTTTCTGATAACCTTCCCTTATTGCCCAAGTCGTTCCTTTGGTGGCTGCCAGGTGATTAGGATCAATAAAAATCTGTTAACGGCAGGTGCTTGACAGTCATTCACTAGTTGTGGCATCCGGTAAACCACAGCCTACACATCCTCACCTGCATCGTGACAGCCACTGGAAAAGGTGGGCATGAGAGGGGTAATACTCTCTTGACCTGAACTGGAGTGAGCCCCACATGCCCTTTCTAAGGGGCTACAGAACAAATAGTTTTAGGACATCTCTTCCTTGTTACTTCTTTAGCTTACTGTGATGAGTGATAGGACTAGTAATAATGCTATCATCTGGTCCACTCGTGTCTCTTCATATTTATCATTTCTTAATGAGGAAGACCTGTAGCTTGTATTTAATGTTGATATTTATTAAAACAAAAAATAGGGCCCTGGCTGGTTTTCTCACTGGTAGAGAATCAGCCCAGCATGTAGATGCCCTGGGTTCGATTTACGGCCAGGGCACACAGAAGTGCCCATCTGCTAATCCACCCTTCCCTTTCTCCTTTTTACCTCTCTCCTCCCCTGCCGCAGCCAAGGCTCCACTGGAGCAAAGTTGGCCTGGGTGTGAGGATGGCTCCAAGGCCTCCGCCTCAGGCGCTAGAATGGCTCCTGTTGCTACGCAGTAGTGTCCCAGATGGGCAGAGCATTGCCCCCTGGTGAGCATGCTGGAGTAGATCCCGGTTGGGCACATGCAGGAGTCTGTCTCTGCCTCCCCACTTTTCACTTCAGAAAAATAAAAATTTTTTCATTGCTTTGGAAAGGGAGAATTTTTTCCTGAATAAATGCTGTGGACTTAGTTGGATCTTGGGTACTTTTATGATAGCAGTTGACTGAATTCTAGTTGTCTTATTTACATCAGTTTAATACTGTGTATATGTAATCCTGCAGATTGTTTTTTCCTTTGCACCAAAGTTTGGGAAACATTTTTTGCATGCTGTGTATACATTTAAGTTCTACTTAAATTAAAACCCTGCATACTTCCTAAAAATATTTAGAGCAGTTAAAAACAATCTTTACCTGTGGTAAGAAATGGAAGAATAGTGTCAAGCAATGGGTACATTTTAAAAATAATTTGCAAAGTGATACAATCCATTAATTTTAAGTCTTACACTAGTAGCATTGGTTTAAGAAACCAGGAAGCATTCCCTCATTTGTAAGGGTACAGTAATACGATTGTGTCTTTGTTTTTAAGGCAAGTATGACAAGTTCACTAGATGCTCTACTGACAGGTTTAGGGTCGGAATAAGTTTATAAAATGTTCACTAAGTGTAAAAAAGACTACAGCTCACACATACTTTATTTACTAGATTTAAAGCCTTCTGTTACACACAGTGTTTTACATAGTTGACCTCAGCTTTGTTCACACTGGTGTCGGGGTTGTATTTGGGTCTTCATGCTTGAAGCTGCTCAGTGGCTGCTATTGCTGTTGGTTTGTTTTCTGTCAGGATCAAGGTGGGTACTTTCATATAAAATCTTATTTTTAATTCCGTCTCTGGCCATTCTTTCCTGGATTCTTAGCTTTGCGTAATTATACCTACAGTGGAACCTTAAAAGAAAAATATGAATTGTCATTAATATAAAATTCCTAGATAAACATTTGACATTTTATAGTAATAAAATTTAGGAATGCTTACAGATGAGTAATCTGAGACAAAGTATAACCATTCTAATTTGGAGTGCTAGTTTTGGGTAGTTTGGTGCCAAAAATACTTATGATCACATTCTTTAGGTATGCTTTATATAAAAGAGGATTTTCTATTGTCTTAATTTTACTTGTAGTGCCTCACATAAGTGAAGTGGAACCAGTACTTTGGGATTGGCTTTTTTAAAACCCCAAGAAAAGGGATTTGATAGTCATCCAGGCAGTGTCAGTCGTAAACACACCTATAAAGTAACATCATGTGATGCTGAAGCAGGGGTGAAATGTGCCTAAGGGTGAGGTAAAGGGTTGAGGCCTTCCTAAATTATACAGTAAACCGTAACTTGGTGTTAACAGTTCATTTGACAAATGGTATAAAATGAGTATATACCCATGCTGAAAGGATCAAGGCATTCCAGCAATATTTTGTAAGAAATTTCCATTAAAAAATCCTTTTTAAACAACTGAGGGTGGAAGTCTCCCAATGGGAAATTGCTCTGAAAAGATCTGTGCTTTGGAATCTGATAAACCTGTTATAATCATGGATCTTCTTGAATACCTAGTACACATACCAGTATCCTAAAGTCACCACGATAAATCCTCCTACGCCAGCATCACATGACCTTCTAATTCTACCTGTCAAAAAAGTCAATATAATTATTTATACATATTACTTCATCTAGAAAATAACTGTTCACCATACATAGATGTGTGTTTTTTATACATAGAGTAAAACGGATACTCACTAGTTAACAAAAAATGTCCAAGGCCAGCCACAACAGATCCTAATGAACCATATAAGACCGAATCCCGGGAACAGGGAATGTTCTCCACATCTAAAATTCCTAGGAGCTTAAAGGGCTAGAATAAAAAAAGAACCTAGACTGAACATGGAAATATTGTATGTAGATCACAGTGGTTTGGCAAAGATTAAACAAGAATACGTGCTATGTGATGACCATGAATCCATTTTTACATTGTCTTTTAACATCTTGTTTTGCTGTTCATTCTGAACAGTTTGAATCTTAAAAAGTGTGAAAATTTGAGAATTTAATTGATCAGAAGCCCCAGCCAATGGATAACGCCTAAATTGGATTTTGGCATTAGACAATTTGATAATCGACTGGTTTGGAAATAGCACATTTTATCAACTCTTTAAACACCTTTAGGGAATTGTTTGGGAAGCATAAATGGGATAAATTCAATTTTAACTATTTACTTACAAAATTAATATGCTGTTTTTAGATTTTATTGGTATTGATGAGGTGAACAGTTGTTTAAGAATAAATATTTCATGTAAAGATAATCGGGCAGTATAACTTATCTCTTTGCCTGATATGAAATTGTATTTGGAAAATTTAGGGCACTATTTTCTAAAACTTGATTAAAGGCAGGTTTTCAATATGTAGGTTTTAAAAAAGGGAAACTCCTTTTCCATTTAAATGGTAGTACAGTGTGAGGCAGGGTCTCAGCCTAAAGGGACAAGGGTTCTATAGCATATAGATGATAAAAGGGAAAACCAGATTGGGAGAAATGGGAGGGGGCATGTCGGATTAAAGGCCGGAACAAGAACATATTCTTGATTGTATTTTTCTCTGTGTTTGCTTCTTTGGCTCAAGCTTCTACTAGAAAAGATAAAATGTGACCTGGCTTGTAATAAAGCAAAAATGATACACTGCCTTGGATCCTTCTATGCCATTTTTCTTTGGTCTCCCCTACTGCCCTGCCCACACACCTAACACAGTACTTGAACACAGCAGGTGCTCATTAATGTTGCAGACTTTAATTTTGAAAGCTCTTTTAAATACAAATCTTCAAAGAGGTTGGGGGGGGTTAATTCTCGGTTTTTCAGTTATATTTAGCAAGAATTCAGTTTCTCACCCTGTCAGATCAAAAGCCCACTAGAACATCAGATGGAGATGAGGTTGTGAGCTGCTCTGCAAGAAGGGAATGTTGGGCTCTGAATTCCAGTCCAGGACTAATGCACCCGCCTCCAAAGTTGTCTGTTTCCCCAAGATGCTAGGGTGGTTAGTAGTGCCAGCCTTGTGAGTCCTAGAACTAAGTGAGACCAGCAGCTTCAAACAGGGTGGTAGAATGTTAGGACTTTCACGTTTTGGCCAAGAAAACAAGGGGCCATCAGGAGTTGGCCACAGCACGCAGAGCACCACATACCTCCCACCCAAGACCACATGTTTCATAATGGAGCCACATATCACCCCAGGACACACCAGAATTTGCAGACATTTCTCAAAGAAAATGCTATCAACCCCAGTCCTTTACCAAGTTTATAAAATATACTTGCCAGCCCTGGCAGATTAACTCAGCTTGGTTCCAAAATACCAAGGTTGTAGGTTTGATCCCTGGTTAGGGCACATATGGGAAGCAACCAGTGAATGCACAACTAAGTGGAACAACAATGCTTCTCACACTAAAAATCTTGCCTGTTGTGACATTAGTGAAGATGAGAAAGCAGTGCAGGTCTAAAATGGTAAACAGAGCTGGCAGGAGGCTGTTAGTGCTGTGCCCTTCATAACACTTGTTAATTCCTCAGGACCTTCAATGAGTTTCTCTAAAACTGGCTCAGGGTCTTCACATTGAAGGCTTTCAAGTGCTGACAGAATGGAAGTCAGCCTGACACCCGCACTCAGCCTGTCATTTCCACTGTATCATTGAACCCATTACTGTAATTTCCCCATGTATAAGATGCACCTTAATTTTGGGGCCCAGAATTTGGTGGTGGAGGGTATTACATCAAGTTATTGGACTAAAGTTTAATCATAAAACTCATCACTGTCAAAACGCGCATCAATTAGTTCGTCTTCATCTGTGTCTGATGACAAATGACCATCTTCAACAATGAGCCCCAAAACAAGCATGAAAACGGAATGCAAGTAAAAAACCCTACAACGGACCCAGTTTTTAGACCAGGGGTCAGGAACCTATGGCTTGCAAGCCAGATGTGGCTCTTGATGGCTGCATCTGGCTCGCAGACAAATCTTTAATAAAAAAAGTGTTAAAAATATAAAACATTATCATGTATTACAATCCATACAGCTCATGTTCATGGTTGCGGGTGGCTGGAGCCAATCACAGCTGTCCCTCTGGGACAACAAATTTTTATTGGATAATGCGTAATGTACAAGGGTCATTGTATGGCTCTCACGAAATTACATTTTAAAATATGGTGTTCATGGCTCTCAGCCAAAAAAGTTCCCGACCCGTTTTAGACCCAAAATTAAAAAAAAAAAATGGTGTCTTATACATGAGAAAATATGGTAGGTCTTTTTCATACATAGAGAGGGTAAATGGTTCACAGATGAGTCATTTTCCAAAGGTCACACATCTAGGGAGTAAATAAGACTAAAACCCTAATTGTGTATCTGCAACTTAAAACGGGGTATGGATGAACAAAATTTAAGACCACAATTTTCCCTTTACAAGCAGAGTATTCTTACCTGAAAAGGAGACTAGTGATATTCAACTAGTGTGCCGCAAAATTGTTTTTAAAACACAATGAATGTTTATTTGGTCAGGGGCACTGATTTCCCCCTTAGATTATACAAACAAAAAACACTAGCTGTCTGGTGTGAAGGAATGAAAATTATACCTATTTTTTTTTGTCAGATTGGCAAAAAATAAGTATTTTTTGTGTGCTACAGTATTTCAGTAATTTATGTCATGAGATAAAAAACATTGAAAATCACTGGTTTAGACTATGATTACTGTTAATTCCAGGAGCAAGTATAAACTACTATAATAAACCAGTTTTCAACAAAAGTGTCTCAGAAATGGAAATGAACATTTCTCTCTTCCCCAGTTAGTCTGCTGGATTAATTTATGAATGAATTTAAGCCATTAAACTAAGGAAATTTTAGACTAATTTTTTTTTTGTCTAGATATATTTTTAAGCTTAGATTTAGAAATACAGCTTTACCAGCTCACCTTGATGGAACTAAAAGAAGCTCAAGATTTCTAAGCCAGAACATCAATTTAATAATTTATAGGAAATAGATCATATTAAGCCACCTCATTTCCCACTGCCAAATGTATCTGCTTCAGTGCCTGTATTGTTCTCTTGTTACAAAAGATGAACTGGCTCTGTTCCTATTTAAAACTAGTTCTAATGGTTCCTCAAGGATTTTGTTTGTAGTTACCCCTTCTTTCATTTGCATTGTTATTTTCCCCTCTACTATAATCAGCTAGAAAATAAAAACACCCTCCCTTACCCCCAAGGCCCCTAACTTATTATCCCTATTTCTGCCCCCTTCACTGCAAAACGGGTTAAAGGTGCTTCTCCCCTTACAAACCTCCTACCCTCACTTCAATATAGCATTCATCCTGGCATGGCTCTGAAACAGCACGGCTCTAAGATACATCAGCACTGTGGCTCAGATAATATTTTTTAAAGTTTCTGTACTTGGCTTCAAATATTATGTCTCCTGTGTTTCTGTCTGGCTCTTACTGGCAGATTTGTTGCTGTCATCTCCTCTGATGACTTCTAAATATTGAAGTGTGCCCCCTTCCCTCCCTCCAATCTTAAGTCTTCCAAGGCTTTCAATTAAATGCCATTTATAAAATGACTTCCAAATTTATAAATCAAATTTTGGTCTTCCCCAAGCTTTAGTTTCATCTGCCTATTGATACCTAGATCTATAAAGCAACTTGAACTTAATATTTCCAAATCAGAATTATTTTTCAGGCATCACTACTCAACCAATTGACAGACCAAAAACCTAGGAGTCATCCTTGATTCTGCTCCATCAAACCCATGTCCAGTGTATCAAATCAAGTCTGGAAGGAACCAAATACAGCCTGAACCAACCATTTTTCACTTTCTCAGCTGCTATTACCATTCTCTGTCCTGGTATTTTAAAAGGTCTTGATTCTGCCTTACCAGGTGCTGGCGCAGTGGACAAGAGTGTTGGACTGAGATGCAGAGACCCAGGTTCAAAACCCTGAGGTCACTGGCTTGAGTGTGGGATCATGGACATGACCCCATGGTCGCTGGCTTGAGCAAGAGGATCACTTGCTCTGCTGTAGTCCCTGGGTCAAGGCACACATGAGAAAGCAATCAGTGAACAACTAAGGTGCCACAACGAAGAATTGACGCTTCTCATCTCTCTTTTCCTGTCTCTATCTGTCCCTGTTTCTGTCACAAAAAAAGTCTTGATTCCACTAAGATGACTATGAGATTCTGTTTAAACTCTCCAAGGCCTTTGAATATGCTCAGAATATATGTACTCATTGCTGGGAAGGCCCTAAATGATCTGGTACCTACACTCCTTGCATATCTCACTCTCCTGGCTTCTGGTCTAGGCACATTCTTCTAACATATCTAGACGGTTATTGCTTAGCAACACTGCCTTTCTCCTGGATCTTTTCCTGGCTGGTTCAGTAAATGGAAATTATTTCCTTTGTTTTGAGTCCCCCAGCAGAGTGTGAATTCTACATAGGGATTTTGCCTGTCTCAATGTATACAACTCTTGGTACCTTTTGTTTTTAATATCCCATATACTACTTGGAATATGCTTTGTGTAGCAAAATGTATCATTGTTGGAAAGTTCCCTATTTCAAACATGAAATTCTAGATTGTTTTGTGAGACCACTGGGATCTTGAATAGGGCTTTAATCCCTTTTTTATCTGATTGTCCACTTTGATAGGAAAGAACTGCTGTCATGTAATGGCCATAAGTGAGGTTTAATCCACTGAGAATAAAAGATTTCAATAGAAGAAAAAAATTAATAGACCTAATTGGTCAATAAATAGAAAAAATGCTGTAAAAATCCTTGTAAATAAATTGTTGATGAAACACTAGTACCTATCAAAGCTCCTGAAAGAGTATAATAAAATTAATGTATAAGCTGCTGCATTACCAGCCCAGCCAGGGTAATGTCTAAAAGGAAGCCTGCAGTTTAAAAGAATTTTTTTCACTGATCATTTCCACCACAACCCATGGATTGCTTTTTAGAATTAGCAAAGTTAAGATAAAAATGGGAAAGGTATCAAGCTAGCACACCTGATAGAACTTAGCCCTTAAAAACTTCTTTTATCAGCTCTCATTCTTTGCTTTTTGAGAATCTTTAAAATATGAAATTTAGTACACGTTTACCAGTAAAGTTCTCTAGGTAAATTCTGTATTTATGAATTCACCCATTCAAAATTATATATATATATTTAGAGTATCTACTGAGTATTAGCTACTAAACTAGGTGCTAAAAGTAGAAGTGAGCAAAATTTCCATGCTGGGCAGAGAATATCCTAAAACTACAGCTTAGGAGCCCTTTGGCACACAGTGGGTTTTTGTTCATGACTGATGTATTAATATCTATTGAGTTCCCTGCTCTTAAGGAGCCCAAGGGGAAGAAGAGACAAATTATTAACTTCTGGTATAATCAGTGTAATGACATAGCTATAGGGAGACTGAGGAAGTACCTCAGTCTGCTTTGGCGAGGCAGGAGGCCCTTTAGGGAAATCAGAGCCTGGTTTGGCTTTAGAACATCTGGTGGAAAGTATGAGAAGCCAGAATAGACAGGGGCCAGGCGGAGGGCTTTCTTATTGCAGGCCAAGGTGAAAGCAATGTGCTAAGACCAGCATTTAAGCAGAGAGGTGAAATTACCCAGTTTACAGGTTAGCCCACCCTGACAACTGTGGACGCTAACTGAGGAGGGCAGAGCAGGAAGGCAACGAATACCAGCTACGGAAGCTGCTGGTTACACGTAGCAATACTGCAACACAATGCCAGGTCGAGAAAGCAAGGTCATCCGGCGGAAATCTCAATGTTTTCACCTGCTCCTTCTGCTCTGCATATAAATGCGGGGAAATACAACCATGTTCCAATTCCTCAGTATTTAAGGATCCCTCCGTGTTAAGTGTTGTGAAGTGTACAACGTCAAAGCCGAGGCACCTATTATTTACTAGTAAATTACAATGCAAGGCCCGGGTCAGCAAAACTTGCCCCCTAAGGATTCAGGATTGTTAGCTGTTGTATAGTGACCCGCAGTCATTAGTGGCACCCGTTCCCATTTTGTCCTGGCAGTGAAGACAAAAATACCGGGGGAGGGGGCACGATAAGATTCCACACCCCCCAGGCAGTAGAGAAGCCAAGGTCACGTGCTCCGGCCTGGGGTCTCCCAGCTCTGGAGGCCGCGCCCCGCCCGCTCCCACCTCCGCCCCAGCCTTGCGCCCCGCCACCGCCGTATTACCTTCCCTTTCCCCGGCTCTCCGGGCTCTCCGGGATCCGGCGCGACAGCCATAGGGACGAGTCAGCCTCCCGCCCCCCCCCCCCCCCCCCCCCGCCCGCCCGCCCCGCCGAGGGCCATCGCCGGCGGAAGCCCTGCTAGCCACGCGCCACCCCCGCCCCCGCCGGCCGCCATCTTAGGGGACGTTTCTGTTGCTTCGCAGTGTCCGCACCGCCCGAGCCGTCTCCTTTGTTCATTGAACCGGCCACACCTTCTCCATCAGGGGCTCCCCCCGACCTGGTGGCCCCGACCGTGGGAGCGGGTGGGCTTGGGAAACGACCCCACACCCAGACGTCGGCGGGACGCAGGCTGCACGGCACCCTGGCACTCGAAAACTGCACCTCTCCCAACCCCAGCCCCGCCTCCCGCACCAACCGCCATTTCTAACCGTCGCGGGCGCGTTCGTGCTCGCGTGCACGGCCGACGGGCGCGCGCTGCGAGCGAGGGGGCGGGCGCGCCGTCGCCGCTTTGTCCTGCGCGCGGGCCCCCCAGCCCGGAAGTCGCCCGGCACTGGTTCGCGGCCCGCGCCCCCTACGTGTCCTTTGTCCTTCCGGCCCCAGGACGAGCCCTGCGAGCCGCGTCCCGCACTACCCTGCAGCGGTAGCCATGTCGCTCCGCGCCCCAGCTGCGGCAGATCGTGCCCCCGCCTCTTCTCCTTTTCACTTTCAGTATGTACTGGGGGCTTTTAAGATGGTTCACCTCGGTTCGGCCAAAGGAGACTGGGGACAAAATGGAGGGAGCGGCTCGCTACTGAACATGCGTCGAGACGTTTGTCCGGCCTTACAGGGAGCTGAAGGACTTGGCGGTTTAAGCAGAAAAAGGCGTGCAACGTGCACTTTTAATGTTAGATGGCGGTCCACCGTGCGCCCCTCCCTATGACAGCGAGTTAACATGAAATCTAATATTACGTAGTGGCGAGATCAGTCGAACGTGGGCGTGTACTGATCTGATGTTAAGATGGGGTCCAGCCAATTTCTCAGCATGCTCAATACTATGCAGTTCCCTTTGCAGTGTTTTTTTTTTCTGTTCACCCTGAGGTAAATGTCCTTATGGTTACCGTATGCCACCCTTATATTTCGCGCTTCCTCTTTGTATATTTCAAAGTGTAGTCCTGGGAAAATGTCTGAGTTTGAGAGCGTGTCATTGTGCAGTCATGCTGCTGCCTGGCGCACAGTGCTGGTAGGATTAGCGACTACGATTTCATATTAGCTATCGTTAATTGAAATTATGTTTGTAATAGCTTTCTGGAATTCCAATAAAATAAACAACTTATGACTTATATGTGACAGTTGTCTTTTTAAAATGGCCAACTATGGAGGAAATTGGACAGTTACAAACAAATTACATGCTGCTCTAATATTAGGAAATAGAAGAAAAAAGTTATCCCACCCATGGTATCCTACCAGTCTGGGGTTCTCAGCTGAAATTCTTGAGCTAACAATGCTTTGACCTCTTGGTCTGGAAGGTAATATTTAAGGTAGTAGTATTCCATAAAGGAGTAATTCTTTTGAAGTAATTCCTAATTACATTATAAATGAAGGAGAACTGAAAAACTACCAGGTAAAACACCGCGTAAAGCCATCCTATTTTATTTTTTATTGTGTCTTTGAACATTTTTAGGGTAAACTTAGTTGAGGTCCATTTCATTTGTCTTTGAAAGTATTTTCATGTTACTTTTTATATTAATATTTCACAGAAATTACAAAGGGTTTGCATGTTTGGTTTTTTTATTTTCAGTTTACAGAGTGAAAAGCAAAAATCTCTTTGATTCTCACCCATTTTCTCCCTTTAGTGTGAACACTAATGTTTGGAATGTCTCTTTCTAAACTGTTTTCTTCTTTTTCTTAAACACTGGAATACTAAGCACTGACCAGATAACTCGGTTGGTTCGAGCATTGTACTGAAGTTCAGAAGTCACGGCACTTACAGGAACATCTCCATGTCTCTCTCCCTCTTTTCTTGCTAAAATCAATACAAACAAAAAACCCCCACTAGAATATAGGGTAAAAAGTGAAGTCTCTATGCCATACCTGCCCCATACGTCTGTATACATATATGACACACACATATCAAAATGGCTGCACTATGTAATTTGCATTCAATAACTTTTTTTTTAACCATTTAACACTATTTCTTGGAAATTTTTTCATGTAGGTACCTGTAGTTTTACTCATTCATTTTAAAGGCTACACAGCAATCTTAATCATTTTCTTTCTGACTGATACAGAAACTTTCCATTTTTTCAGTAATCCAGAAAAAAAATTTAGTGAGCATCTTTATGCATATATCTTCATTCACATGTTCCAAGTATTTCTGTAGGACAGATTTATGGAAGTGGCCTGATTCAAAGGAGTATGTATGAACTTGAAACATTTTAATATATACTGCTAAATTGTCCAGAAAAAATACTACCAATTTACCTTCTCCATTAAGAATGGATGAAAATGCCTGTTTACTCACAACCTTTTAAACACTTCATATTATCATGTTTTAAATTTTTTGCATGCCCTGTGGTGTGCAGTGAATAAAGCATCAACCTGGAATGGTGGGTGGCCAGTTCAAAGCCCTGGGGTTGCCTAGTTGATACGATAAGCAATCAATGAACAATTAAAGTGAAGCAACTATGAGTTGATATTTCTTGCTCTCGTTCCTCTCTCCTCTCTCTGTAAAGTCAATAAATAAAATCTTTAGAAAAAAATAATTTTTTTTTGCTTATCTGATGGGTGAAAAATGGTGTCTTACTCATTTAAACTTTCCTGATTACTTACAGGGTTGAGCAGTCTTTCAAATGTCTATTGGTCATTCTTTTCTAAGAATTAACTGTATACGGCCCTGGTTGGCTGACTCAGTGATAGAGCATCCACCACGAATGTGGAAGTTCTGGGTTCGATTCCTGATCAGGGCACACAGGAGAAATGACTATCTGCTTCTCCTCCCCTTCTCTCTCTTCTCCTGCAGCCACGGCTCAATTGATTTGATCATGTTGGCCCTGGGGGCTCCATCTCAGGAGCTAAAAAGAGCTCTGTTGTGAGCATCAGCTCCACATGGGGGTCACGGGTGGAGCCTGGTGGGGGCGCATGTGCAAGTCTGTTTCTATCTCCCTTCCTCTCACTTAGAGAACAGGGATTAACTATGGCTTTTGTACATTCAAAACTTTGATTGTATATGTAATTTTTCTTCTTAGTTTATAGCAGCTCTTTATAATTATGACTTTTAACTCATATTTGTAACATACTGTCTTCTGTTCACTTATTTATTAATTTTGCTCATGAAGTTGTTTACTTTAAATAAATAGATTGCCAGATCTTTCTCCAACAAAAAAGAATTTTTCCCCAGGAACAATAAAGAATTGCAAATGGGGACATGCAGTCTCATTGCAAAGGAACCACACACTAGTCTAAAGGAACAAGGGAGAGAAAGGCTCTTTTATGGACTTGGGAGGGCTTGTTGTAAACAGAGTCCATTGGAGGAAACTGAAAGTTCAAAGTATAGGGACTTTTCACTGGTTGATTTATGGTAGTCTCCCATTGGCTGAGCTACTGGACAAGGAGGAATCTTTTTTTCTTCTGATGCGTAGAGGACCTGAACAGACACTTTTCCCAAGAGGACATACAAATAGCCAGCAGATATGTGAAAGGATGTTCAACTTCACTGACTATAAGGGAAATGCACATCAAAATGCAAATGAGACATCACCTCATAACTGTTAGAATGACTTATCAACAAGACAAGAAATAACAAATATTGGAGAGGTTGTGGAGAAAAAGGAACCCCCTTTCACTGCTGGTGGGAATGTAAACTGGTATAGCCACTATTGAAAACCGTATGGAGGCTTCTCAAAAAATTAAGAATAGAGCTACATATGATTTAATAATTCATCCATGATGGGTATCTACCCCCAAAATTTGAAAACATTCATAAAGATAATATGTTCATTGCTGCATTATTCACAGTACCCAAGACATAGAAACAACCTAAGTGTCCTTCGATGGATGATTGGACAAAGAAGATGTGGTACATATATACAATGGAATACTACTCAGCCATTAGAAATGATGAAATACTGCCATTTTTGCAGCTAAGGCTAATAAGTCAGAAAGAAAAGAACAAGGACTATATGATTTCACTCATGTAGGATGAAAAACCGAAAACAAAACAAACAAGAACTCATAGACACAACAGTATGGTAGTTACCAGAGAGGAAAGGGTGAGGGAGGAAGAGGTTGAAGAAGGTAAAGGGGCTCAAATACATGATGACAGAAGGAGACTGGTCTTCAAGTGGTGAGCACCCTATGCAATATGTAGATGATGTATTGTAGAATTGCACACTTGAAACTATCTTATTTACCAATGTCCCCCAATAAATTTATTTTTAAAATGTTTCCTACGATAGAACTCATTCAAATGTCTTTCTGGGAGTGCATGCCATGGGCCCACCTGCTTTCAAGATTGACTTCTAAAATAGTCTATGAGTTCCAAGATGTTGCAGAATTTCACCAGTTTGGGGGGAGTCTTTTCTCACTCTCTTATAAAAAAAATTAATGCATAGCTCTTTAAAATTGTTCAATTAATCTTATACTAGTCTCTTCTATAGTAATATGTGGAAATCCCAGCTCATCACTTTAATGATGCATTTGCTTAGTGCTCTGTATTATTATACTATATTTCAATCTTATTGTAAAATAAGACTAGAATCTAGCTGTTTAAAATGAAGCTTATACTTTAGAGCATAATGCTTATCTACTCCTACACAACCTTAAAGACTAAACACCCTCTCAGGTAACCATCTCTACTGCCAAATGAGGGAGATATTTTTATTATAACTTTGTAGATGGAGAATTTGATTCTCAAAGAGGTCAAGTAACTACCCAAGTCATACTATTAGGAAGTGGAAAGTTCAGAATTCAGTTACAAGAGTATCTTGTATAATACCCTATATTCTTTTCCATTTCGCCATGTTACCTGCCAGTAATCACTCCATACCATGTGTTTTATATGTGTTATATTATATCTAGTATATATAAAACACATGGTATAGAGTTATATATATATTACACATGGTATAAAGTTATAATATGTGTGTGTGTGTGTGTGTGTGTGTATATATATATATATATATATATATTATTATTTTTTTTTGCCATGTGTAATATTTAAGTCTGGAACTTTGCTCCAACCCAGTTTAGGAGAGATTTATCATGTTTAATTTTTTCTGCTTAATACTACATCCGGCATGTTCCTAACAGCTGTCTTGGTAATAGCCCAAACTGGAAATGCCCCAAGTGCTCAACAGTATCAGCATGAGAATGAAAGAATTACTGCTAATGTGACAACTTGGGTGAATCTCAGAAATAGAATATTGAGCCCTGGCTGGACAGTTAGAGCATTCTCCCAATGCGCAAAGGTTGTGAGTTTAATACCTGGTCAGGGTACGTACAGGAACACATCAATGTTTCTCTCTTTCTCAAATCAACATTATATATATATAAAAATAGAAGGTTGAGTGGGAAAAATCAGAGGTGAAAGTATATATGCTGTATGTTGCCATTTATATAAAGTTAAAAAACAGATAAAATAAACCCATGGTCTAGAAGTTGGCTGGTGGGGTGATTGAATGGGAGGCGGCAGCAGTGCTGAGTACCCGCTGTTCTACTTTTTTATTTGATTGTTGGTTACAGGGGAGTGTTTGCTTTGTAAAACATCACTATTAGGTTAATATTGTTATCCTTACCTTTATTTAATGGAAAAGGAAACCGAAGCTTTGAGAGGTTAAATCATTTGCCTCAGGTCACATAAAGTGGCTGACCTGGGATTCTAACTTCTTTCTGTCCAAGGCCAGAGCCTATTTGCTTACCCACTGCATGTGCATCAGGAAAGATGCACTGGGGAGACCTTCTTTGCAGGAGGGACCAGCTGGGGCATGAGGCTGGCAGGGGCAGGTGGGGTACTTAAAACAGGGGCAAGCCTGGCACTGAGTGTGTCCCTGAGGTACCTGGGAATGTTCTAGAATGAGAGAGGCTGGATTTTTGGCTCTGGAGAGAGGCATGGAATCCTTAAAAAGCATTAGGAATAAGGGAAAACCAGGGTGTCCACCCAAGCGGAAATTCTTTAGCGGTCAGCATCCCAGCTCTCTGCTGCCCGGACACTGTCATCATAACGGGAGGGCAGCTGACTCCAACTTGTTTCTCATGAACTGACGTGAAATCTCAAAAAGGAACTGGGATGAGTCATTCTTACCATTAGAAATGTACACACTGTAGATGCATACGCTATATACTCCTGGACACTGTATCACCCTGTTGGGATGGCTGGAGAGCCACGGCAAAACCACATAACAATTACTCTCAACGGTTAAGATTTACTGTTGTGTTGTCTATGGCAGCCTTGTAGAAAAACTCTACAATTCAAAGTATCTTTTCTCTCAGCCTGTGAACAATTTGTAAGTTTTTTTTATTTCCTTAGCAACACTAAGCATCTGAGGCCCATGATTTTATTCACAGAAGGAGGTTGTCACCTGTTCTCCCCCTTTGAAAAAAGATAAGCAGCTAATATGGGAGAGCCACTCTTTCTAACCTAAGATGTGGGCCTGTCCAGCTCAGCCTGAGCTCATATGGATAGAATTCTATGAACAGCAGCCCTTTCCTTACGTGCATAAGGAAGAAGGTTCTTGGATTAGAAGTCACTACTGGCCTCACCCCTGCTCTAAAGCCTTGGCTCTTCAAGGATGATTTCTCATTCTTCATTGGCCCGCAAATGCTGGCCTGTGCACTGTGCTATTATTGAGGGGAGGGATGAATCGCTCTCAAAGTTTTTCTTCTCTACCACCAGTAGGCTAGCATCTCTTACTATAAAACTTTTAGAAAACTTATTGAAAAACTTTTCACCTTTCACTGCCCACATGTTAGGTCTTAATGTTTTGTTATGATGGTTTATAAGGTTTTATTATAATAACTTAATAAGTAAATTAAGACTTTTTTTTTTCAGAGACAGTGAGTCAGAAAGAGGGATAGTTAGGGACAGACAGGAACAGAGAGAGATGAGAAGCATCAATCATCAGTTTTTTGTTGCGACACCTTAGTTGTTCATTGATTGCTTTCTCATATGTGCCTTGACCATGGGGCTACAGCTGACTGAGTAACCCCTTGCTCAAGCCAGCGACCTTGGGCTCAAGCTGGTGAACTTTTTTTCTCAAACCAGATGAACCCGCGCTCCAGCTGGCGACCTCGGGGTCTTGAACCTGGTTCCTCTGCATCCCAGTCCGACGCTCTATCCATTGCACCACCGCCTGGTCAGGCAAGACTTATTTTAAAGGAGAAAGCTGCAGTATTTACACTGTATTTACATGTTGGGATCTGACTTTCCAAAAAAACATTGCCATTGCTGACACTTACTTATATAGATTGTGATAAAAGAACAATGAGTAATAGCTTGCTTTATTCTAATACATACTCATGTGGCATTACATAAACATTTAAAATCCCTTTTTATCAGAGTAAACACGGATCCTGTGGCAACAAAGAGTGCACCCTAGTGGCCAATCCAAGTAATTACCATCACAATACCAACTAGAAAGGTTGTGTAAAAAGTTACAGAAACTATTTATTTGTGTTGCCGTGAAAAGATTTTACAAATTTCTGCTGTCCAACTTATTTATATCATTTTAAAACTTTGTGTTTGAAAACAAAACACAGTACAGTTACACCAAAACAAATGTGTAACTTAATGAATTATTATAAGGTATATATTAATAAATTTAATATTTACAGTAAATTAATATATTAAGTTATTAAATAAAAATTTAATTTAATATTGATATAGTATTATATTCACAGTAACTTATTAATATTTAATTATAAGGCATATATTAATGAATCATTAGAATACCCTTTTAACTACCCAGGTCAGGAAACAGAATTTTTCTGCCACGGAGAAGACCCTTCATGTGCTTCGTTTCAATCACATATTTCCCTCCAAGGAACCAGTAAGATAACCACTTGCTTGTTTTTCTTCATAGATTTTTCACCCAAGTAAATACGCTGGGACTCTATAGTCCATTTAAAAAAAATTTTTAATTATAATTTTATTTTTTTAATGGGGTGACATCAATAAATCAGGATACATATATTCAAAGATAACATGTCCAGGTTATCTTGTTCAATTATGTTGCATACCCATCACCCAAAGTCAGATTGTCCTCTGTCAACTTCTATCTAGTTTTCTTTGTGCCCCTCCCCCTCCCCCTTTCCCTTTCCCTCTCCCCCCTCCCCCCGTAACCACCACAGTCTTTTCAATGTCTCTTAGTCTCACTTTTATGTCCCACCTACATATGGAATAATGCAGTTCCTGTTTTTTTTCTGATTTACTTATTTCACTTCGTATAATGTTATCAAGATCCCACCATTTTGCTGTAAATGATCCGATGTCATCATTTCTTATGGCTGAGTAGTATTCCATAGTGTATATGTGCCACATCTTCTTTATCCAGTCATCTATTGATGGGCTTTTTGGTTGTTTCCATGTCCTGGCCACTGTGAACAATGCTGCAATGAACATGGGGCTGCATGTGTCTTTACGTATCAATGTTTCTGAGTTTTTGGGGTATATACCCAGTAGAAGGATTGCTGGGTCATAAGGTAATTCTATTTTCAGTTTTTTGAGGAACCACCATACTTTCTTCCATAATGGTTGTACTACTTTACATTCCCACCAACAGTGAATGAGGGTTCCTTTTTCTCCACAGCCTCTCCAACATTTGCTATTACCTATCTTGTTAATAATAGCTAATCTAACAGGTGTGAGGTGGTATCTCATTGCAGTTTTGATTTGCATTTCTCTAATAGCTAAAGAAGATGAGCATCTTTTCATATATCTGTTGGCCATTTGTATTTCTTCCTGGGAGAAGTGTCTGTTCATGTCCTCTTCCCATCATTTAAAAATTTTGACATGATTTTAAGCCTCTGAATCTTCAAGTTTCCCCTGGGTTGCTTTCTCAGCCTAAGAATTTATCTCTCAAAAAACCTGAGTCCTCTGATTTGTGAAATTTTCTGCCATCTGGATATCGCTGAGCACATACCCTGATGCAGTTCAACATGTTCTGGTGGTTGGGTGAGCAGAGGCTTGGTAAGACAGGCTCTGTCCCTTTGGCAAGATCTTAGGGGATAATGTGATCTTGAATCAGGAGGCACAAATAGCTGGTTGATTCTCTTTTGTTACCTAAGCTACCATTGAGGCTTAGTGCTGAAATCCATTAATTCACTGGGAGTGGCAAAAGGGTAATATTGTAATCCTGTCACTTTCTTCTCATTTATCAGTTTTAATACTTTTATAAAGAGATGCCTCCCTTTATTATTTGGTTTCCTAGTGGTGCAACTGATGTGGGAAAGGCAAGAAAAATGCTTGATTCTTTCACTTTATGTACCAGTTTTTCACACTGCTTCCTTAACATCCTCCATATGTGATGATTTAAGTTTCTTTTTCTGAAAACATAATTATGAATTTATAGATTTAAGCAATTTAAATCCCTTGTCCTGATGGAGGCAGATATTGCTGCATCTTTGGCAAGTGGATGCTGCTTACAGTTAGTTCTACATCCTTTAGCAGTGGTCACCAACCTTTTTTGGGCTACGGACCAGTTTAATGTCAGAAAATATTTTCATAGACCAGCCTTTAGGGTGGGACGGATAAATGTATCACGTGACCGAGACAAGCGTCAAGAGTGAGTCTTAGACAGATGTAACAGAGGGAATCTGGTCATTTTTAAAAAATAAAACATCATTCAGACTGAAATATAAATAAAATGGAAATAATGTAAGTTATTTATTCTTTCTCTGTGGACCAGTACCAAATGGCCCACGGACTGGTACTAGTCCTTGGCTCGGGGGTTGGGGACCACTGCTTTAGAGGACGTAGTGGACTTCCTTAGCTTTGCTGTGCTGACATGACAAGGTGATATGACAAGGGTCAATGTGTACATTTCTTTTTCTTTATTTTTTTAAGATTTTATTTATTGATTTTACAGAGGAGGGGGGAGCAAAAAGTATCAACTCATAGTTGTTTCACTTTAGTTGTTCATTAAGCCCCGGGTTTCAAACCAGGAACCTAAGCATTCTAGGTTGATTCTTTATCCACTGCACCACCACAGGTCAGACCAATTGTGTACATTTTATGCCCCAAACCAGTAATCATCCAATTCTTCGAGAAGCCTTGGTTTCTACATTGGGAAATGTGTTTCAAAATAATAATTGGTAGTAAAGATGCTCATTGCTACTCTGGTGGTCAGTGTTTTGCTGTGGGGCCTTTTCAGTAAATATAATATAATGTAATATAAAATGTAAAATATAATATATAATATAATATAAAATAGAATAAATATATAACATAAATACTCCATGAGTTCATGATACTTCAAATTTAAATTTAGGACTAAGGTTTTTACTTAACTTATTCTACCTTTTACTTGTATACCTACTTTTCCAAGTAGAAAATATTTTCAAAAACTGAATGGATAATAGAATTAGAATATTCCATACTTACTCATTTGCTTTATCCTATATTACCTGCTATAGTCTCAAAGCAACAATACTAATACAACCACTGCCAATATGATTACTAAAAACAGTTTTTAAAACTTCCTTTTTTGGGTATGCTTCCTCACCCTATTTTTGCCCCATTAAAAAAACAGCTATACTACATCCACATTGTCAGAACATGTGGTCATTAGAAATAATACTCTTTTCTAACTCTCATTTGGACTTAATGTGACAAGGAACTATACATTTAATGATTTCCACCAATCTATTGTATCTTGATGTCTCTCCGGTAAAAGCTTTATCCTTCTGGGCTTACTTTCCCTATAAAAAAAAAAAGAAGAGAGTGTCTACTTAATAAAATTTAACCTGCCCCTCTCTGAACTCACTTGCACATAATGTGTTAGAGAATTTATCATTTATAACTCACCATCCAATCTTGACAGTTGATGGTGGTGGTGATTAGGAAAGTAGGAGGGAAAGAGACGGCCAGACTTACTCCCTTCTCTTACCCTAGACCAGGGTTTCTCAACCTCAGCACTATTAAACATTTTGGGCTGGTCATTCTTTACTCTGGGGGCTGTCCCCGGCCTGCAGGAGGTTTAGCAGCATCCGTGGCCTCTACTCACTAGTGCCAGTAACACCATCCCTACCCCCACCCCCACCCCATGTGTTGTGACAACCTAAAATGTCTCCAGACATTGCCTGGAGGGCACACTCACCCCTGGTTGAAAACCTCTACCCTAAAATTGCTGTTTTGACCCTCATTAATTGGGCACATTGTAATTTTAAGCAGGTAGCCCTTGAGTGAAATGGACTAATGTTATTTCAACTTTAAGCAATACCAAAATCCCTTGAAAGGACAATCTGTGACTAACAGTCAACTTGGTAATAATTACCGCTATTATAATAAGAGTTAACATTTGTATAGCATAATATTTATACAATTTACAAAAACAGTTTTCACTTAGGGACACTGGTTAGTGAACTCAGTAGGGATTATTCAATCTTCCCATTTTACAGATGAGTAAGCAAGGGCTAAAGGGGCTGAGTAACTGTACTAGGGGAGAAAAACAGGAAGGGGCAGAATAAATGACACGTTACTGATCAAGTGCTCATCTTCTTTGTGGATCATTTCTGTCTTTGATGGACAAAAATAAATATGCACATGCACGTATGTTCACACACCACTTCTTCTTATCTCTAACTCTATGGAATGTCTCTCAAAGTTTCCATTTTATTTAATTTTCTTCAGGAATAAAGCAAGAATCTGCCATTATGGGAGGTTCACAATGTTATTGCATATTTTACCACAAGGTGTCGCTAAAGTACACCTACACTTGCTTTCTTTCATTGGTGGATTCCTAACTAAACTCTCCAAAGATGGCTATTTCTGCTAATTGTAAATGAGTGTATCATGAACTTCAGAAGAGCCAGAAAAAAAAAAGCATAATGAGAATTAAAAAAGTGAATAGGACTCATGGTAAGAAGGGATTTTATTTTTCTATTTTGCAGTTGACTTTACATATAATAGGAAGGCAGATGTACTTGACATTCACTGCTATAATTCTTTTCAGAAAACAAGTTGCTACAGATTGAATGTTTGTGTCATCACTTACACAAATTCATTTATTGAAGTTCTAATCCCAATAATGGTATTTGGAGGTGGGGTCTTGGGGGGGGGCTATTAAGCTTAGATGAGTTCATGAGGCTGGGGACCTCATGATGGGATTCATGTCCTTATAAAAAGTGGGGGAGACGTGAGATCTCTCTCTCTCTACCATGTGAGGATACAACAAGAAATCAGCCATCTGTAAGACAGCTCTGCCAGGAACTAATGAGCTGGCATCTTGACCTTGAACTTCCCAGAGTGTGAGAAATAAATGTCTATTGTGTAAGCCACCCAGTCTATGGCATTTTGTTATATCAGCCTAAGCAGACTAACCCAAGTGTCCTAGCTGACAGGGGAAGTCATGCACTGGTTCCAAAAGAGCAATGCTGCAGCAGAAAGGGTCAGCGTGCTCCCTACCTGGGTGTGCACACTGCCGCCAGAATGTAGAGCAGGGGCAACAGGATGAATTGGTTACGTGGAGGTCAGCGATAAACGTCTATTATATTTCAATAAAAATATAAACACTTAACTATCTCAAAGCCCTACCCTTGATACAGAAATAAAATAAAAAAGACAAAGGAATATTTAAAGAAATAGTAAACCTAAGTTAAATGCATTATCTTGATTTTTATCAATTGCTAGCTCACTTTTGATTTTGTTTCCTGTGTCGGATGCCTTTTAGTGCCTCTCAAACTTCAGTGTGCCTGCGAATCACCCGGGATGCTTCAATATGCAGACTAATAGGCTGGTTTGGATTCTACAGATCTGGGACGCCTGAGCTGCTGCACATCCAACCTTGGCCTTTAAAGAGAAAGAGTCTAGGGCCTCATTGTTGCTGACAGTCACCCAACACTCCCAGGTGTGACCTCACCAGATTTGTATTTTGGTTTTTAAGCGCTTTATTGAGATTTAAGTAACAGACCATGCAATCCACCCATTTAGAATGTACAACTCACTGGCATTAGTGTATTCACAGACTTGTGCCATCATCATCATCAATTTTAGAATATTTTCATCACCCCAGACATCTTTCCGTATAACTGAGCAGTCTCTCTCTTCTTTTACCTCCTGCCCCAGACCTGCCATTCAATAATTCGCACAAGACACAGCCCCTTTCCACTGAACGTTTAACACACATTGGAACAGTTTATAAACTTTACGATGGAGGTGTCTTCCCACTGCTAACCACAGGACAGATGGGTGCTGATCTAACTTGGGCTCAGTAATGCACACACACAGGCACAGAGTCATATTTTCACACAGAAACAGTGGTGGGATTAAAATAATTTAACAACTGGTTCTCTTCCCTAACGACCTAATGACTTGCCACGTCCTGGTTGCTCAGCACTTTTTACGTTATACATTTGTTTACCAAGGTAACAAATGCAAGGGAATTAAAATGTAATATTTCACCAAAGGTATGAGTTTTATGAAATGAATAAATATATATTACAAGCATAGTTTTGTCAAAATTTTTTCACCTGTGGATGGAATGAACATGACTACGGGTGTTTAGCATACGCTGTTGCGCAGATGAACGTTCAAAAAAAGTGAGGAATGTGAATTGTGATTTCCACACTGGGCAGCTGCCCAGGCGCCCACCTTAGAGAGAACCCTGATGACAAGTGCCCTTTTAATAACCGGTTCTCCAAACTCAACAAAAATTAGGGATCGGTTCTGCCGAACCGGTGCGAACAGGCCGAATCCCACCACTGCACAGAAACCCTCTATAACGGAGAAGGGAGGGTCGAGAGGGTGCCCTGCTCTCACTCTGCTTCTGCACTGACTGTGCTGTGACCTGTGCAGGTGACAGGCCCAGGCCAGGAGGACTGACTCCCCAGGGGATGGTCGACAGGCGGGAAGGAAAGCCGCATTTCTGGGCCCCAAGAGAGAGCAGGTGGCTCAAAGAGGCCTCCTGTGAGGAAAACCAATCGCAGAACCTTCCCTTTGCTCTTGAGGAATCTGCTCCCCTTGGTGAGGAATCAAGGTGGCGACTTACCTCTCTGACGACTTCTCTGTATAGTGGTGCCCTCTCATTCGCAGTTTCATTTTTCTGTGGTTTCAGTTACCGGTGGTTAACTGAGGTCTGAAAATATTGAATGGAAAATTCCAGAAATTTTAAAAGGTGCACCCTTTAAGTAGTGCTGAAATCTCTCGAGTCCTGCTCTGTCCTGCCCACCATGTGAGCGTCCCCTTGTCCAGCGTCTCCAGCCATTCAGACACTCAGTGGCCGTCTTGGTTAAGGGGTTTACTCTTAGTATCTCAGTGCTTGTGTTTAAGTCATCCTTATTTTACTTACTAGTGGCCCTGAAGCGCAAGCATGGTGATGCTGGCCATTCAGATATGCCAAAGAGAAGCTTTCAGTGAAAAGGTGAGTACAATGCAATATGATATTTTGAGAGAGACAGATCACATTCACATAGCTTTTATTACAGCACATTGTTATTGTTCTATTTTATTATTAGTTATTATTGTTCAATTCTTACTGTGCCCAACTTATAGATTAAACTTTATCACAGGTAAGTATGTATGTATATATCAGGAAAAAAACAGTGTATGTAGTATTCAGTGCTGTTTGTGGCTTCAGGAATCCACTGGGGCTTTGGCATGTATTCCTTGTGGATGAGTGGGGACAACTATGTTCAGCTTTCTTGCCAAATACAGTGTGTCTGTAAAGTCATGGTGCACTTTTGACCGGTCACAGGAAAGCAACAAAAGATGATAGAAATGTGAAATCTGCACCAAATAAAAGGAAAACTCTCCCAGTTTCATACCTATTCAGTGCAGTTTGCTGTGGGCTCCATTTGTTGCCCTACCCACATCCAGACGATAGTGAAGTTCTTGCCACACACGGGTAAGGATGTCTGGTGTAACAGAGTGAATAATGTCTGTGATTCTCTGTTTTAAGTGATTAATGTCGTGGCACTTCATTATAAACGCGCCGATATTCACATTGCACTTTGGTCATGGATTCGAATTTAGTGAGCCACAGAACACACTGAACTTTCCTCTGTACTGTCCACATCTCGACTGGCATGGCCATGGGCTGCTCCGCTGTATACATGGCGTTACATCATCATCTGCGCATGCGCACATGCTGCCACATCATCCTACAGAAACTGGGAGGGTTTTCCTTTTATTTGGTGCAGATTTCACATTTCTATCGTTTTTGTTGCTTTCCTGTGACCGGTCAAAAGTGCACCATGACTTTACGGACACACGGACACACTGTAGAGTTCTGATCGCTCTCTCTGAAGTGCACAGAGGTCATTGTTAAATGTAAAAATCCCATTCACTATGCCCGGTTCTTTAACTAGATGGGTGGCTCCAGTGATTGGGAGGAATGAACAGTGGCTCAGCTGATATGTTTCCCCGGTGGGTCACGTTGCAATCTATAATTTGACAGTGATAAGCTTTTCATGCAGTTTGCATGTACAATAATAATACTGGCATTTAGGGTGGACTTCATTTCCATCATCATTTCACTTACTCTTCAGGCCCAGAGATCCTGGCTGTCTCACAGCTGGTAACTAGAAGGGGCGACTGCTGAGCCAGGTCCTTCACCCATAGGACCATGGGCTTCATGGCACACCTCTGTCTCTCTCTCTCTGCATATGATCAGACCTTTGTTTTCCATGAAAGTCCAGGAGTAAAGCCTCATGCCGTTGTACAAATTTAAGTCACACTCTTGAATTCAGTGCTGCCCAACTTTCTGCAATGACAGAAATAGCCTGTCATCGCACAATTTAACCTTGTTGCCTCTGCCACAGGCCACGTGTGGTTACTGAGCACTTGAAATGTGTCTAGTTGTACTGAGGAGCTGAGTATCCAATTTCAATTAATTTAAAGGCAAAGAGCCACACGTGGCTATTGGCTACAGTTATCAGTGCAGCTCTATTAGAAAACCGAGACACACAGACACCAAAAGTGTCCTATGTCACCAACATCTCTGTTTCTGGGACAGAGGTGCAATAATAAAAAAAAGTATCTTGAAAAGTTTGAGAAATCTAAAGTGAGTCATTTCTGCTAGTGAGAAGAAAGAGGGTCAATAAGCGTTAAAATGTTTAACCACCAGGCAAAGGTTGGAGGGTTTTGTTTTTCCCTAAAAATAGGATTTTATTAAACAAAATTTTAACACTAGAATAATAAGGGCTTTGGGGATTGTGAAAATAACACATATTAAGAGGAAACAGTGTAAATAGCATGAGTTTGGATTAACCTCACGGTCTCCTTCATTTGTCAGGAAAGCCCTGCCAGGTGAGGTGCTAGGACTCTGTTCCAATAAGTAGGATCCGTGTGAGTTTGGACACACCAGTGGTTCTCAACCCTGGCGGCACTGTAGAGTCACCTGGGTATCACTGAGTACAGCACACATTCCTGCACCCAACCTTCAGAAATTCTGATTTAATTCTAACTGGCCCACACAGGGGTCAGACCAAACTTCCTGCGTGATTCTGCTCACTAATCACCCATCTAGCTAACCATCACGAGGCGATTGATTCTAAATATACTGCTCACAAAAATTAGGGAATATTTCAAAATGAATATGAAGCGATAAAATATCCCCTAATTTTTGTGAGCAACGTACATACAGTCAGGGCTGAGAACCCCTGACCTACAAGGGAAAGCTGAGCACCTGTACATTCACCCTGAGCTGCCGAAGCTGTTAATTCAAGGGAGCTACAGACTCTCACATTGGTTTAAATAAGAAGTCCAGAGAGTCTTGCGTTTTATTTCACCTCCTTGCATGTGGGAGGGGAGGGACGCTAATTCTCTTCCTGCTTCAAAACAAAAAAACTCACATGTGTTTAGAAGACGAGAGATGTCAGTTTGAGTAGAATGACTACTACTAAGGAACATATTATTAAGTGAGATAACCAGTAGATATTCTAAAGATTTTATTTTCAAAACAGTCTCTGCAATCCCAGGATCATACTGGATCTCTGGCTCGCGGGAACAGTAGTAAAGATGGGTTAAGAATGGCATCTGTTTGTCTCAGGATTTTTCTCCTCATCTTGATTAGCAATCTTTCCCCAGCCCTTAGAAGGGCCTGCAGTTTTCAAGTCAAAATGCTCTGATTCATTCCATCAATGAGCACTGAGAGAAGAAAAAAAAAAAGCAAATTGACAAGATGAAAACTTAAAATATGGATAAAACTAAAAGGGCAGAGAGGCAGGCATACTAACAATGGGATATGGAGCTTGCAAAGTTGTTCAATGGCAGTGTAGACCGGTTAGCTTACCGAGGTCTGGCCAGCTGCCCCATTTTGCTGTGCAGTTCACATCATTACTGAGGAAGTACCATATTTGTGACTCTTTTCCAGTCCTAGACTTTTCAATCAGAAAAAGGTTCAGAGAGCCTGCAACTAGATAAACCAAATACACTAGTTTTTTAAGGATCTGTATCCATGAGATATCACAGCTTCTCTAGATAAGCCTGTTCCCATGGTTACTTCTCCTTAAAACTGGACACATCTTCCATAGATGGAACTTGACCCTTCCCTGTTGTAGCTAAAGCGTATTTCTTCTGTGATGACAGCGATCTACCCCTTTGGGTCCTTTTGAGACTAGACAAGCCCCTTTTAAATCACTTGTGAAATTCTTCCAGGCCAAGTACCTGTAACTCCTGTAACTTTTCTCAGTAATAAAAATAATTTCCATCCTCCAAGTAACTAGTTTGTATCAGGCACTGTAGTAAGTAGGTTACACAGACTTTCATTTAATCTTTCAATAGGCCTATGAAATAGGTAGGCATCTCTATTCCCATTTTACTGATTAGAAAACTAAGGTTTAGAAGAGGTGGTGTGTTTTTTCCACGGTCAGACTGAAATCAGCCCACGTCCCCTGGCTCCATAGATCACACTCTTTGCTCTCTTGTGGGCTTCCAGAGGGTCCATGGAAGGGAGGTCAGCAAGGGGCCCCACTGAGTCATTTCTCTGTGTACTCAGGATGTAGGTAGGCTCTCAAAATTGTATCTCACATGTGACTGCTAAGATAGGCTAAGGAGCCAACCTGTTTGCCTGGGCAGACACCTTCCCATCTATGAAAACACATCTGTGAGCACCTGTAGTGTGGCTGCCCTGAACTTCCCTTATCAATGGGGTAAGTGAAGACTCAGCACACAAAACTCCCTGCCCCCAATGCCATTCTATTTTATTATTTTTTTAATTTGGTGAGAAGGGGGGAGGCAGAAACAGTCTCCAGCATGCACCCTGACTGGGATCCATCTGGCAAGCCCACTAGGTGGCAATGCTCTGCTCATCTGGGGTGTTGCTCCATTGCTCAGCAACCTAGCTCTTAGAGCCTGAGGCGGAGGCCATGGAGTCATCTTCAGCACCTGGGGTCAACTTGCTCCAGTCGAGCCATGGCTGCAGGAGGAGAAGAGAGAAAGAGAGAGAGAAAGAGAGAGAGAAGCAAGAGAGGAGGGGTGGAGAAGCAGATGGGTGCTTCTCCTGTGTGACCTGACCGGGAATCGAACCTGGGACATCCACATGCCAGGCTGATGCTCTACCACTGAGCCAGCTGGCCAGGGCCATTTTAGAGGGGAGGTAGAAAATTAAGGTAAGAGAGTAAAGCATATGGTATGTTAGGTGTTGATAAGTGCTAAGGAGAAAAAGGAACCCCTGGCTTGTGGTCAAGGAGGGCTGCGTGGCTGGAGTAGAGTGGGAGCTGAGGCCCATGCTCAGGGTCACAGCTTTTCTTTCCATGAAATGGAAATGCACTGGAGGCTTTTGAGTAGTGGGGTGATGGGATTTAACCAGATCACTCTGAAAGCTGTATGGTATTGAGAATAGAACTATAGGAGCAGTGTGACCCATTCAGAGGTTATCGCCTTCATCCAGACGAGGATGATGATGATGATGATATTGGTTTGACAAAGGAGGTGGCCATGGGGGAGACGCATAGTGGTTGGATTCTGGATGGGCTCTGAAGGTAGAGCCCAGGATATTTGCTAATAAACCAGATATGCAGGGGGAAAGAGAGAACAATCAAGAATTGCGCCAATGTCTTTGATCTGAGCAGCTAGAAGGATGAGTTGCCTTGCACGGAAATGGGGAAGGCTGCCAGAAGGGCTGGTGGGTAGAGAATTGGGATTTCAGTTTGGAGCCTGTTAAGATGGCTGTTAAACATCTAAGTGTGTACCAAGTAGCAGTTGGATGTGTGGGTATGGAGCTCATGGGAAAGGTTCTTATTGAAGATGAAAATTTGAGAGCCCTCATCATAGACATATAATATTTAAAGCCATTAAAAGAGATGAGATTTCCTTAGAATAGATTATAGGTACAAGAGGGAAAAGGGCCTGACCAGGTGGTGGTGCAGTGGATAGTGCGTCGAACTAGGATGCAGAAGACCCAGGTTTGAAATCCTGCAGTCACTGGCTTGAGCATGGGCTCATCCGGCTTGAGTGCAGGCTCACCAGCTTGAGCATGGGGTCACTGGCTTGAGCGTGGGATCATAGAAATAACCCCATGGTTGCTGGCTTGAGCACAAAGGTCGCTGGCTTGAGCCCAAGGTCGCTGGCTTGAGCAAGGGGTCACTGGCTCTGCTGGAGCCCCCGGTCAAGGCACATAGGAGAAAGCTAAGGTGTCGCAGCAAGGAATTAATGCTTTTTATCTCTCTCTCCCTTCCTATCTCTTTCCCTATCTGTCCCTCTTTCTGTCTCTCTCTTGCTTAAAAAGAGAGAGAGGGAGAGAGAGAGAGAGAGAGAGAGAAAAGGTCCAAAGACTGAGCCCTGGAGCATGCTGGCATTTAAGGATCATGGGTGTGAAGAAGGACCAACTTTGAGAAAAGTGGCTGAGAAAGAGCCAGGAGAGTGTGGTGGCTTGGACACCAAAAGAGGAAAGAGATTGGAGCAGGAGAGAACAGCAGCCTTTTAAAAGGTTGTCAGGGGGCCCTGGCCGGTTGGCTCAGCGGTAGAGCATCGGCCTGGCGTGCGGGGGACCCGGGTTTGATTCCCGGCCAGGGCACATAGGAGAAGCGCCCATTTGCTTCTCCACCCCGCCCCCCTCCTTCCTCTCTGTCTCTCTCTTCCCCTCCCGCAGCCAAGGCTCCATTGGAGCAAAGATGGCCCGGGCGCTGGGGATGGCTCCTTGGCCTCTGCCCCAGGCGCTAGAGTGGCTCTGGTCGCAGCAGAGCGACTCCTCCCCTCCCCTCGGAGGGGCAGAGCATCGCCCCCTGGTGGGCGTGCCGGGTGGATCCCGGTCGAGCGCATGCAGGAGTCTGTCTGTCTCTCCCCGTTTCCAGCTTCGGAAAAAAAAAAAAATAAATAAATAAATAAAAATTAAAAAAAAATAAATAAAAGGTTGCCAGGGGATATATCGAGAAGAGGGCTGATTGACAGGTAATTTCACTGGTGATTTTGAGGACTGCTTGTTGCAGTGGTGGGGATGAAAGCCGGGTTGCAGTGGATTCAAGAGAGAAAAGGTCAGAACCCTTTATCCTCATAGCGGGTGTCTAGCACTCATTCTGTATGGTGCCAACAGCTCTGCTTGGGAAAGGGACCCCAAAGGCGGCCCATTAGGGAAAGACAGCAAGGAGAGGAGAGACCAGCAGGACACAGGGACTCTGCTTTTGTACTGAGCACTGATTTATGACTAAGACTGCATAACCTTCTCTCCCACTGTATATGCATAGGTGTTGGATGAATGATGCTCCAGTGTGTGAATGCCTGATCAACTCAGTGAGCTGTTTGTCTGAGTGTGCAGCCTGGAGTCCGCAGCTGGGCTGGAAGCCGGGCCAGCTGAAGGGCACTTCGCCCAGGAAACTCACTTTCATTTTTCTCGGCCTCAGAGAACTTGGTTTGCATGGTACCTTACAGCTGGGGAGCCAAAGGGCAGGCATATGTACACATGTGTTTGGGGATATAGGATAGGTAGGTAGAACTCCTCCGCACCCTGCCTGGTAGAATAGCTGAGGTGAGCTTCTTGTGTCCAAAGGAATCTGCACTTTGAATGGGTGTCCTGCATGGCTGTTGCTCCTTGGGGACTTCGGACCTGGGCAGCTCCTCCCTCTGCTGAGTGTGACTGTATTGGCTTCTGCACCATGCAGCCATCTCTGTAAGTTCCTGTGCTCTCTGCCATGAATGCAACTCCCCGCATGCTCACTGTGTCCATCAGCATTTCACTGTCCATCATTCCATCATCCCGCTGTGACAATCATGCAGTCTGGTGCCCACCACATAGAAGAGGGATCTGAGTGGCCCAACCTGGTGCAGCAAGGTGCTGGACTTTGAGAAGTCACCTGACTTCTCTCATGTCTAAGTTGCCTGATCTGTAGAAATGGCTAATAATTTATAGCTTCCTATGAAGTTGCTAAGATGCTCAGACGAGATAATTATGAAAGCACTTTTGTAAACTGTAAAAATTACCAGTTAAAGTTTTGTTATCTTTGTGGAAATAACAGCACGTGTGAGAGGGAGGGAGAGCGAATGCGTGGGGATTGCGTCCTGCGTGGAAGAAGGCCCTAAATGATGTCAGTGTTGGAAGAGCCAGCTATCCAGACCAGACTGCCATAAAAATCAAACCAGGGAGAAATAGAGATGAGAAGTGAAAGTTCATTGCTGAAACCCATGTTTTCCTTTTAGCTTCTGTGGGAGGTAAGGGCTTTAGTTAAATGTGAGAACAGGCATATAATTCAGTTCTTCCCAATCAGGGCCTTCTGATGTATTACCATGATTCAGAGGCTATGACTCACATATTAAAGTTCTCATTATATATTACTAATCATTTATACTCCTTAAAAGGGAGATAAGACCAAGCAGAGGGATTACATAATTATTTTCTCTTTAGTTTATACCTTGGGTTTATCTGACGTGATCATCTCAGGAAGAAAAACTTTCTTTTCCTATGTGCCAAGAAAAAGAAATCTCATCACTGTCTTCAGCAATCACATTTTCAAAATGTTTGTTAATATCTTCAGGACTGTTAGAGTCACACTTTGTAAACTACCATGGAATCTTTGTTACTTGATAATGTCCCGAGAGGCCTCACTCTTAGCCTCCAGGAGCTTGTCACAATATCTCTTCCTAACACAAAGAGATCTGACAAAATACAAATCTTCCCATCTCGTTTTGATCAGCAACATGCATTTCCTAGATGCTCAGCATTCCTCAAGGCCCAGGGAGACACAAAGGGGAAGGTAAGATATGATTCCTATCTTTGAGGCATTGAGAAACCAGTGGGAGAGATAGCACATGTGAAATAGGAATACGTCAGTGCCCAGTGGTGGGGGGTGAAGACGCCTGATCAGTGCAGCCAGGCAGGGGTTGTGGGGGGGGAATAGCTCCAGGTGGGGCTAGAGGGTGTCAGGAATAGGTTCTGCTGAGTGGTGGGAGGAGAGAGGCTCGGGGAGTGGACACAGTACAGCGAGAGGAGTGTGTGCATGTGCACGTGCACAATAGGAGGACACTGGGCACTGCTGAGTGCTGATGAGAAATAAACTTGGCTGGGAGGATGGGTGGCATTATGAAGGGCCCAGATAGAGATGTGGACCTTGGGACTAGGGGTAGTCGCCAGCAGGTTTCCCTGGGCAGAGAGGAGAGCCCAGGAAGGTGCCCAGTCTGAGGGCAGTGACCAGGACACATTGGAGGGGGCAGATCCTCTGTCACCCAAGTGTGAAATGTTTGGATTAGGAGGGGCCATGGGAAGGGAGAAGAAAAGGCAAATTTGATCTTAAAGAAGCACAGCCAGACTTGATCCCTGTTACTGGGAATGAAGGGGAGGGTGTGACCCACTCCAAGTGCCCTGCTTGGAATCAGACTGAGGGGGATCTTGGAGTGGGTTACAGGCTAGACGTTTATCTTTCCCTCTGTGCCCTGTCTTCCTCTCCCATTGTCCTCACTCAGTTTCTGTGTTAATTCTCGCCATGCCACCTCCACAGCCACCACTGGTGAGGATCTGTGTAGACAAGGCTCCTGAGGGCCAAGCGAGTAAATTCTAAATGAGTGGACCCTGTGTCACATGGGGAGGGAAAGCCTCTCTAAGAGACTGAGAACCTTGAATTTTTGGCTCTCAGAAAGGGATTCCCAACCTGGGAACTGTGCATAGATTTCAGAAGGTCCATGGACTTAGATGAGAAGTTCCTGACATCTAATTGAAACCCAGCATCTCCTTGCATTTATAAAAATGCAGTCATCAAAGCAGAGTGGCATTAGCAGTCCCCATGACTGTCACCGATAGAACTTGCATTTTTATGTAATATTACCCTGGTTTCTGATCTCACAAATTATTGCTTGCACTCATCACTTCCACAGTTTCAAGAGTTTATTAGACCCGCGGCTTGATCTTGCTACTAACTATGCTTATAATGAAGCAACTAGATTATCACAAATTTTTTTAAATATATGATTTATTTCCTTTATAAGCCTATGTATTTTACTTTTTTTTTTTTTTACTTTTTTGTTTTTTTGTATTTTTTTGAACTGAGAGCGGAAGGGGGGCGGAGGCAGACAGACAACTCCCACATGCGCCCAAGCCCAACTGGGATCCACCCGGCATGCCCACCAGGGGGCGATGCTCTGCCCATCTGGGGTGTTGCTCCACTGCAATCAGAGACATTCTAGCGCCTGAGGCGGAGGCCAGGGAGCCATCCTCAGCGCCCGGGCCAACTTTGCTCCAGTGGAACCTTGGCTGCAGGAGGGGAGGAGAGAGATAGAAAAAAAGGAGAGGGGGAAGGGTGTAAAAGCAAATGGGTGCTTCTCCTGTGTGCCCTGGCCGGGAATCGAACCCTCCACAGGCTGGGCCGACACTCTACCACTGAGCCAACTGGCCAGGGCCTTGTATTTTACCTTTAATGCAATAGAATCATTATTCTTAGAAGAGGCCCATAGGCTTCGCCAGACTGCCCAATGGTTCATGGCACAAAAAAAGTTAAGAAATCCCTCTAACTTCTCCTCAGTTTGGGTCTAAACTGCGTTCCTTTGCGTGGAGTTGCTGAAGTTCAGCGTTAAGTGTGACTCACACTTCAAAGAACTGCCACAACAAGGGACTCACTGGAACGTGGTTGCCTGGAAACCAGGGCTTGATTAGATTTTTACTTATTTATTTTTTTAAGGAAAGAAAGCATCAGATGACTATAGAAGACTGACACATGGTCCCCTTACTTCCACATATCTCACAAGGCCACCTCAGGAATCTATAGCCCCCACCAGAGGTCAGAGGGCACTCTGCCCACCCCTGTACTTCACAACGTTCATTTCCTCTCACTTCCTGGGCTGCTGAAGGTAGGGGTGAGGAAGGCAAGGATCAGCATACAGTACTTGGAAACAATCATACTAATCCTCCTTGTCCTTAAATATTTGTCAAAGACTTTTTTTCTTTTTCTTTTTTTTTTGTATTCCTCTGAAGCTGGAAACGGGGAGAGACAGTCAGACAGACCCCCGCATGCACCCGACCGGGATCTACCCGGCACGCCCACCAGGGGGCGACGCTCTGCCGCGACCAGAGCCACTCCAGCGCCCGCCCGGGGCAGAGGCCAAGGAGCCATCCCCAGCGCCCGGGCCATCCCCGCTCCAATGGAGCCCCAGCTGCAGGAGGGGAAGAGAGAGACAGAGAGGAAGGAGGGGGGGGTGGAGAAGCAAATGGGCGCCTCCCCTATGTGCCCTGGCTGGGAATCGAACCCGGGTCCCCCGCATGCCAGGCCGCGCTCCACCACTGAGCCAACTGGCCAGGGCCTGTCAAAGACTTTTTAAAAAAAGGATTTTAGGCCTGACCTGTGGTGGCGCAGTGGATAAAGCGTCGACCTGGAAATGCTGAGGTCGCCAGTTCGAAACCCTGGGCTTGCCTGGTCAAGGCACATATGGGAATTGATGCTTCCAGCTCCTCCCCCCTTCTCTCTCTCTGTCTCTGTCTCTGTCTCTCTCTCTCCCTCTCCCTCTCCTCTCTAAAAATGAATAAATAAAATAAAAAAAGGATTTTATTTATTGACTTCAGAGGGAAGAGAAAGTGAGATAAAGGCAAAGGGGAGGAGCAGGAAGCATCAACTTGTAGTTGCTTCTTGTTATGTGCCTTGACACAGCAAGCCCAGGGTTTTGAACCAGCAACCTCGGCATTCCAGGTCAATGTTCTAGCCACTGCACCACCACAGTCAGGCTTTACTAAGTAATTTCTACATAAGGGACCATGTGAGGGTGCTAATATATTACAGTGAGCTTCAGTTTCCTTGTGAATTCATGTTTTATTGCACTTAACAAAGTACTTTTATACTTCTCATTTAATCCTCACACTTTGGAAGGGAATGTTATAAAATCTCTGTTTTACAAGTGAGGAAACCGAAGCTTAGAAAAGTGAGGAAACTCCCCCCTGGCAAGGGCAGAGTCCAGGCTTGAAAACAAACTCTCCGCTCCTCCACGGCTGCTTCTGTAGGTTCTGGGTGTTGTTTGTGCTATGCCTTGGTGCAGGGACACCCCTCTGGCCTATTGTTGGGGGTCATTTTCTCTGATGTCCCTTGTGACCAATGGCAGGGGACAGGTGTGGCTGATCAGGACCCTAACTTCCCTAATTAGACCCAGAAGAGTGGCCCATCTGGCAGCTTGGAGAAGCTCACAGATGTGTTCTCTATGCTCCTGGGCGTAGCTCCCTTCAGAACCTCCAAGGACATAAATCCTCAGTAGGCAGCATAAAAGCATTACCCTAGCCCAATACCCATCAGGAAGCAGTCCTGGCCTCCCGGAAGGTACCTTATGTTGGAAGAAGCACACACCAGCTGGGGTGAATATCCCATGGGCTCTTTTCTTTTGTCTCCTCTCTTAGCCTCCTAAATGCAGTTTCATTTCCCTGAATCTAAGGGGCCGATTTCTGTAGGTGGGTTAGCTCCATCAGTTCATGCTGCTGGGGTGGAAGGTGACCTATTCAGCCTGGGTCATTTTGAGTTTAAGGAGACTCCAGATGACTTGCCCATTTGTAAGATGGTCCCACCCCATTGCACATAGATGCTAGTAAGATGCATTCCTTATAGAAATTGGAGCCACCAACTTGATACTTGGTTGTGAACGCCCTTCTGACCACAGTTTTCAATTTTGGATATCAAGGAAAAACCAAATGCTGTTTTTTTCTGACTTCTCAACAACTTCATGCCCGACAAAGACTGTGTGTTACTGATTTCATTGGCAGACCTTGAGGAATGTTCAAAGTGTTAAGTCTTCTATTAGGGAGAAGTAAAAATTTTAAAATCTGTATTACTTTCCAAAGGGGGGAGAAAAGTACAGCCTGAGAAATTGTAGTGTTTCTGCCTTAAAAATACTAGGTGAGCAGTTCACACTTAATAGATTCTGTCACAGAGTCTTTCTCTGTCTTACAAATGCTTTTACAGAATTGGAAAGCTAAAAATAGAGCTGAAGATAACATCACCGAAAATATACATAATTAGGAAGGTCTGCTAGGTACAGTGATTTCAGGGGCTGGCAATTTTCTGCCGAATGCTAGCTGTTTTGATAATCCCCTTAGATTTTCAGGTTATAATGCTGCTTAGCATCAAGGACTGTCAGACATTTTAAATTCACATTATCTGGGTAATCAAAACTGTATGTGGCTTTCCATGGGAGATTATACTTATTTTCATTCACAGGGTATAAGCTGACTTTGAGTTTGAGAAGTCCAAATTCCAGCCCGATTTTCTAGCAAGTTATTGTATGATATTTCGAAATTGCTTCATACGTTCTGAATAGTCTTTGTCCTTTCCAACAGAACGAGTACTTCTTGCTTGGAAGGGTTTTGAGTGCATCGAAGGGATAGGTAGATACCTCCACATTTATACCTGTGTAATGATGTGCTTGCTGGTGCCCTCATCCCTGAATCAACATGACTTTCTAGTTCTGCACCTGCACATACTTACGGACCTCTTTCCCAATTCCAGTTCCTGGGTGAGATATTTTTCCTGATGCAGTCTGGGTTCTAGCCTGTATGGCTCGGGAGGAGTGAGGTAATTTAATACAAGGGTCGGAGGCTGGAGCAATTTTTAGAGAAGGGAGAAGGTGGGGCAGGCACCCATATCCATCTCCCTGAGCCTTCCCCGGAGAGAGCCTTTGAACCTGAATGAGACATGCGGACAGTAGAGCAGCATTGGGACCTGCTCCTCCCCAAACTGGAGAACCTGGCTCCATGTGCAAAAGAAGCAGTAGGGGGCTGACTTCCTACAATCCCTCCCTACCTTCTCTCCACACCCCACAGGGTGGGAAGTCTCAGAAGTGTATCTGGCCCTAACATTTCAGTGGCCATTTCTAAACCACATAGATTCTAGCCTTTGCTTTTTTTCAGAAACAATATTAACCACCCACCCAAACATTTTCTTTTGAGGCTGCATTGGCTATTGGGTGTTAAATTCGGAATTTGTTGACTGAAACAAGTGCTTTGAGTTTTTCTTAAATAAAACAAAATGGCCAAAATAAATGCAGCCCTTGGCCAACTCTCTTTCCAACAAAGCAGAGATTGCAATGAAGCTGCTTACCCTAGCCACCTAGGGCTCAGCCCCGTGTGCTTGAATCACCTGGATTTTCTGGCCAGCTAGTTCCGGGGTTCCTGATGCAATCATGCAGCCAACTACCACGATATTCCCCTTTACACTGGCAGCAAAGGCTTTGGCACCAAGGGCCAAGGGGGTGGGCACCTGGGTGGCTTGTAATTATTGTGTGGTTGGCTGCCCCATGATCAAGGCTATCTGAGAGCCTCATAGCTGGCCTTGAAAGGGAGCAAATTTGGTTGTCCGCATCTTAATGGTTATTTCATTATTTTTTTCTATCAGATGTGGAAACTGAGATACTGCGAGAACGCAACTTGACTTTATGATAATCGTTTTGAGATTGTGAGTTAATAGAGAAAGGAAGGCATTCTCTGGGTTTTGGAAATAGGTTGGCTTGGTCTCCATGGCCTGTGGCCCTTCTGTGGTAGAATGTGGGGGTACTTCCCACCTCCTGGGCTGAGTGAAGTAGAAATCTCGATCAATGACCTACGCAAATCTCACTTGCTCCTGAAATGGCTGATAGTTGAGGGAGGGAGTTTCAAACTTCAGTTAAGTCCCCTGGACAAGAGTGTCTGTTTTCCCCATCACACCACACTTGGCGACCACGGTAACAAACTCTCTTTGTGCTAACCTGTCCACATTTTTCCTTTGAAAATCCACAAATATGTATAATAATAGGAAATATAACAATCTTTGCATATCCATTACCCTGGCTTTAATAATCATTAACACTTTCCCAGATTTGTTTCATCTATTCATCTCCCCTCTTATTTTTCCTGGATATTTTTAAGTAAATTTCACAGATTATAATGTTTTACATTTAAATTCCTTAGTATGCACCTCAAAACTTTCTTATTGGAAAATTATAATGCCACATTACACCTAATAAAATTAACAAGAATTTCTTAGTGCTTTCTAATGCCAAATCCATATTCAAATTTCCCCTTTTAAAGCTGGTTTATTATTTATTTATTTATTTATTTTTAAAGGCAGAAGACCAGTTACATTTACTAGGCTATTGTAGCTCCTACCTTCTTTTTTTATTTTTTTATTTTAATTTTTATTTATTTATTTATTCATTTTTAGAGAGGAGAGAGAGAGAGAGGAGAGAGAGACAGAGAGAGAGATGGGGGGAGGAGCTGGAAACATCAACTCCCATATGTGCCTTGACCAGGCAAGCCCAGGGTTTCGAACTGGCGACCTCAGCATTTCCAGGTCGACGCTTTATCCACTGCGCCACCACAGGTCAGGCTAAAGCTGGTTTATTTAAATGGATCACCTTACACAATTCACTTGTAGTTGGTCATTTTGACCCTAAATTTTTTTTTAATTTTTATTTATTTATATTTTGATTTTAGAGGAGGGAGAGAAACATAATTTAAAACATATTTTTTTAAAATTGATTTTAGAGAGAGAGGAAGGGAGAGATCGACCCAAAAGTTTTGAGTGAACTCAGGGTGGAGAGTAGAGGGGTATGTCTGTGCCTGGGTACCAGCACCCGTCGCTCTGAGTTACACTTTTCTTGTGGAAGTTCTCTCTGGATTCCTCCTGCCATCACCTTATGTGGGTATGAGTTGCACACAATTCAAAACGCTGTCCAGTGACTCTTAATATATGTACCCATATTTTCCTTATCACAAATAAAGTACACTGGTATCATCAAAAAAAGTTGCAAAGTGCCTGACCTGTGGTGGCGCAGTGGATAAAAGCATCGACCTGGAATGCTGAGGTTGCCAGTTTGAAGCCCTGGGCTTGCTCGGTCAAGGCACATATGAGAAGCAACTACTACAAGTTGATGCTTCTCTCTCCTTCCCACTGCTCGCGTGCGCTCTCTCTCTCTCTCTCCTCTCTCTAAAATCAATAAATAAATTAAAAAAAAATGCAAACAACAGCAGAAAGAAATTGAAATTAATAAGATGCAAAAAAACCTCAAAGGTTAGACAAAAGGGTGTTTGGAAACCATAGGTCACTGGCCCTCCAATAGCTGAGGTGATTATCAAGCAAATAGCCACTTCCTCAAGGAGATAACAGCATTCTGTCCCCAGAAACCCTGCAGTTCTGCCTCAGCCCCTTTCCTTCCAGCTCCCTATCTCCATGGGGCCAGGGCCTTCCTGATTCCCAGCACAAGGCATCTACTTGTGTATCTTGTCCCTTCCCAAGAAGGATATAGCAGCTTCTTTTTTTTTTTTTTTTTTTAAGAAATTTGTGACAGAGAGAGGGACAGACAGACAGGAAGGGAGAGGGATGAGAAGCATCAGTTCTTCATTGTGGCACCTTAGTTGTTCATTGATTGTTTTCTCATATGTGCCTTGACCAGGGGGCTACAGCTGATCGAGTGACCGCTTGCTTGAGCCAGCGACCTTGGGTCCAAGCTGGTGAGCTTTGTTCAAACCAAGTGAGTCCGCGCTCAGGCTGGTGACCTTGGGGGTCTCGAACCTGGGTCCTCGGCATCCCAGTCTGACACTCTATCCACTGCACCACCACCTGGTCAGGTTATAGCAGTTACTTTTCTCATGAAATCCCACATATGCCTGGTTCAAACCTTCTAGCCCCCCTCTACCCCTCCCTGATTTTTTTTTTTTTTAGCAAGACAGAGATACACACACAGAGAGAGAGACAGATAGATAGGAAGGGAGAGACATGAGAAACATCAGCTCGTATTTGCATCACTTTAGTTGTTCATTGGTTGCTTCTCATGTACCTTGACTGGGGGACTCCCGCTGAGCCAGTGACCCCTTGCCAAGCCAGCAACCTTGGGCTTCAAGCCAGTGACCTTGGGCTCAAGCCAGCGACTATGGGGTCATGTCTATGATCCTGCACTCAAGCCTGGGACCCTGTGCTCAAGCTGGTGAGCCCACACTCAAGCCAGTGACATCCAGGTTTCGAACCTGGAACTTTAGTGTCCCACATCAATGCTCTGTCCACTGTGCCACCACTGGTCAGGCCCCAAGGTCTACCTTATAGCAATAGAAATGTACAGTAGTCTCCCTCTTATCTGCAGTTTTGCTTTCCACAGTTTCAGTTACCAATGGTCAACTGCAGTTCAAAAATATTCAATGGAAAATTCTAGAAATAAACAATTCATAATAACTTTTATATTGCATGCTACTTCATCTCATCACGTGGCTTTGGATCATCTCACATTGTCACAAGAAGGGAGAGCACAGCACAATGAGTTATTTTGAGAGAGAGAGAGAGAGAGAGAGAGTACATTCACATAACTTTTATTACAATGTATTGTTATAATTGCATTTTATTATTTTTGTTGTTAATCTTTTACTGTGCCTAATTTATAAATTAGACTTTATCATAGGTATGTACATACAGAAAGAGGAAATAGGGGACAAAGGATTTGCAGAAATCTTGGGGAGAATACTTCAGGTTCCACAGGCCATGGTTCGGGGGGTTTCTGAGGGGAGGTCCTGTCTGATAGCAAGGTTACACTAACATTTCAGTAGCCCTGACATGCTGATGATAAGATCCACCACTCACAGCAAAAGGGAGAGATATGCTTCCCTCCCAGTGGCTGTACTAGCATACAAACACTTGATGCTGTAATTACCCAATGTCCTTGGGCACAGAATTTACTTTCCTAATACAGAACCAGGCCTTTCTGAGGATGCATTTATTTAATCAAAACTTTATCTCGGCCCTGGCCAGTTGGCTCAGTGGTAGAGCGTCGGCCTGGCATGCAGGAGTCCTGGGTTCGATTCCTGGCCAGGGCACACAGGAGAAGCGCCCATCTGCTTCTCCACCTCTCCCCCTCTCCTTCCTCTCTGTCTCTCTCTCTCTCTTCCCCTCCCGCAGCCAAGGCTCCATTGGAGCAAAGTTGGCCCATGCGCTGGGGTGGCTCAATGGCCTCTGCCTCAGGTGCTAGAATGGCTCTGGTTGCAACAGAGCATCGCCCCCTGGTGGGCGTGCTGGGTGGATCCCAGTCGGGCTCATGCGGGAGTCTGTCCGACTGCCTCCCCGTTTCCAACTTCAGAAAAATACAAAAAAAAAAAAAACCCAAAAAACAAAACCCAACAAAGAAAACAAAACAAAAAAACCCAAACAAACAAACAAAAACTTTATCTCAAAATATCTGGAGAAAACTTTTGGTTCTTTAAGAGTAATTTTGGAACGGTCACCTTGTAAAGTTTATATATTGGAATGAAGGCAGTCTTCACAAAAAGAAGAGGCAAAGTCTCTTCCATTTTGTCCAAATTTCACACTCCACTTCTGGCCCGGTTATTTGGGCGATGGCAGGTGTCACCATGGGTGTTCTCTCCCCCACTTCATGTCTCTGCTTACAAATATGTTCCCTCTCACATATAGGGGTGTTGTCCCTGACTCAGCCTTGCTGGAACAGTGTATTGGCTTAGTATTCTAGTCCTAGGACTTGGCTGATGCTGCTCGCCTTCTACCTGATTGCATGGTCAGCAGATATCTGAGATGGGAGGGTTAGACTGTAGAGGTGAGAAGACTGTCTCATGGTTAGGGTTCCCTTGGCACTGTGCTCTCTCCTGCAGAGATAGCTGACCTTCACTGTTCATACTACAGAAAAGCCAAAGCCATCTGTTTTCTTCAATCCCGTATCACTGCATCCCAAATTTTCCGTGGAAAGTTTTCAGGAGTTTGAGATCACAGTGCTTGTCATGAGCTTGGGGCCTTCAGAAACAAAGGTGCTGCTGGGACTCGTGTTAGAAGAGGCCACGTGGGCGGCGGAGTGCCCGGGGCAGGGGGGTGAGCAGGCAGTGATGGGCCGGACTCCGCAGCTGCAGAGCCAGTGTGCCCGGAGCACCTGCCTCGAGCCAGGCCTTGCAGCAAGCCCTCCATGCTTTGCCTCACCTGGTCTTCGTGATGTTGCCGTCACATAGGTAGGAACAGTTCCCATGCTGTAATAAGACAGACCCTAGCTTAGTCAAGGCCACATTGCTAATTCTGAATCAGGTCTGTACGACCCCAAAGCCAGTGTTTGTAATTATTGCTATGCTTTCTCTGTGTCTGGATTTGGAGGGTACCAAGGGCTGTGTCTAAGTCTGCTGTCCCTTTAGAATCCTGGCAGGGAGAAAGCAGTCTCCACACCCCACTATCTTACACTGTGAGTTCTCGTTAACTTTGGAGACCCCAGGTCTCTGGTGCTCTCTCTCTGGTACCTGGCTTAGGACAAGGGGGGGCCCAAGAAGTCTGCTTCTGCTGGGGGTGGGGGTGGGGTGTGGAGAGCACTCCAGCCTCTGGCCAGCTTTTGGTCCAGGAGATCTTCTGAGAGATTCCAAAATTTCTTTTGGACTGTGCCTGGATTTTCTCCATAGCGAAGAAAATAATAGAATGCCCAGTTAAATGTGGCTTTCTCATAAACAAATACTTTTTTTAGTATACCTATGCAATATTTGAGATATACTCACATTAAAAAAAAACAATTTGTGCCTGACCAGGTGGTGGCGCAGTGGATAGAGCGTTGGACTGGGATGTGGAGGACCCAGGTTCGAGACCCCAAGGTCGCCAGGTCACAGGCTCATCTGGTTTGAGGAAAGCTTGGACCCAAGGTCGCTGGCTTGAGCAAGGGGTTACTCAGTCTGCTGAAGGCCCATGGTCAAGGCACATATGAGAAAGCAATCAATGAGCAACTAAGGTGTCGCAACGAAAAACTGATGATTGATGCTTCTCATCTCTTTCCGTTCCTGTCTGTCCCTATCTATCCCTCTCTCTCTGTCTCTGTAAAAAAATAATAATAATTAAAAAAAAAGCAAATTGTTTATCTGAAATTCAAATTGAAAGGGGTATGGGGTATTTTATCTGGCAACCCAAGACCCAGGGTCATCTAGGGCTGAACTGCTGTTTGGTGGCAGGTGTCTGAAAACTTCAATCTCTAAGCCAGGCCTAGGTGTGTCTGAGGTTGCCTAGACCTTTGCTGGTGGCTTGGGCACACTGGGTGGCCTGAGAACCACCCAGTGGCAGGTGCACAGGCCTTACAGGAGTTGCATTAAGGGAATCTTCGCACAGAGGAGCCTGCACACTGGGATGCCAAGGGATGGAGTGACCTAGGGATAAGAGAGGGCTTTGAGGCCAAATAAAAAGGGAGGCAAAGCCTTTCAGCCACTGTGTTTGTACTCTAGGTAGGGCTGCCATAATAAAATACCAGACTTGGGGTTTACACACCAGAAATTGATTTTCTCACAGTCCTGGAGGTTGAAAGTCCAAGATCAACGTATGGGCAGGTTAGTTTTTTTTCTGAGGCCTCTCTCTCTGGCTTATAGGTGGCAGCTTTCTACCTGTATATGTGAATTTCCTTCTGTGTCTGTATCCTAATCTCTTATAAGGACACCAGTCATGTAAGATCAAGGCCCACCCTTGTGACCTCATTTTAATTTACTTTTTTGGACCCCTATCTTCATATATACTGTAGTCTCATTCTGAAGTTCTAGAGTTTAGGTCTTCAAATTATGGATTTGGGGAGGGTGAGACATAATTCAGCTCATAACATCCAGAAAAAGATTCAGGAAGCGTGTGAATTGGTTTGTGCAGGGAAGTGGCTCTGTCCTGGTACCTTGGGGACCTTGTACATATTCACATAGGCCACGTGAGCCAGGCTTGAATTGCAGCTGAATCTAAATCTTGGCAGAACACCTTGTAATCCTCACAGAACATGCAGGCTTAGGAGGCTTGTAAGGAGCTCAAGACCATTGCCACTGGCCTCCTATTGTCCTGGCAGCCTGTGGTGACATGGTTTCTCATCACCTGTTTTGTTCTGAGGATGCACGAGACTTTCTGCCTTGTCCTCCCACCACAGAGGGCACAGTTGCAGGCTGTCACCTAGCTGTATTAGTTCCTTAGCAACAGGGTGTCCCACCACTTAGTCACCTGGCCCCTTTTATCTCTGTGTTCCCCTGGGGTGCACAGGCTGCGGGGTGCTGACGTCTTTGGCTGCTCTTCCTTGCACTGTCCCTGTAAATAAATGTCCCATTTGGGGCCTGTTGTTTATTTGCCAGCTGAATCTGTCAGGCAGGATTTACCTTGTGCTTGACCGTTTGGCACAGGGGACAGGAAGCACAGACAGCCTGAATCCAGGAAGGAGACACCCGTGGAGAAGTGGGGACAGGAGTAAATAAAACATACAGCTGTTCTTAAAGGGAAATGGCTGGTGGGGGTCAGTTCTGTGCAGTCACACCAAGGTGAGGTGGCAATCAGAGGACACTTAGGGTGTGCTCAGGGCTGATGAGTACTGAGAGGCTCCTGCACATATGATTGAATATTTTAAAAGCTGCTAGAAATAAGGGCTAGATATCCGGGGTGAGGGTGGGGGTTCCTCCTGTGTTTGACATCTAGACCCCTAACTCCTGACAATGGGCATTTTGGAGGCTACATCTACCTGAAGAAGGAACACTATTCTGGTAGGGTGAAGAGTTGAAAGCTCACCAGCGGCATAGTCATTTAATACCCTGGGGTTCAAAACACATCTCCTTAATTTACAGGCTACAGCATCTCAGGTAAATGATTTTTAGCTCTGTAGGCTTTAGTTTTCTCAGTCTACAAGATGGGACTTTTTCTTCATTTGAGTTGTGAAGATTGTGTAATTTTCTCACTGTATACTTACTATGTGCCCCATATGTGCTAAATATTTTATATGTGTTATTTAATTCTCAACAACCCCCAGGGGTCAGATTGTTATTATATCAATTTCACAGATGAGTAAACTGAGGCACTGAGAAGTAACTTGCCTACAGTAACACCAGTAAATATTGTCAGAATTCAAATGCAGGCAGACTCACTCAGGAGCCTGCCCTCTTATCAGTGGGCTACAAAAATTTATGCACTAGGTAAAGTGCTTAGCACATAATAAGCATGACACATGGTAGCAATTGTCATTTTTAACTTTTTCTTACTTGAATTTGAGAAAATTGACAAGGGCAATAAAATATATAAGAAAGCAAGACAAAAGATGTTCTCTTTCTCTTTCTTTTTTTTTTGTATTAAAAAAATTTTTTTTTTTTGCATAAAAATCTTCTGTTTGTGATCAGAAAGAAAAAAAATCACGGAAAAAATAAAGTCAATTATAACCCTACAAGGAAAGAGGCCTTTGGCTGAGGCCTGATGTGGAGAATCTTTGAGATCTTTTCCTGAAACTCTGGTTCCTTGTTGGCAGAAAAATACAGAACACCTGAAACCAGTCCACCGAAGTGAAGGAAGTCTCCAAGACACACAACCTGGGGCTGAAACACAAGCCTTACTCCATGTTGCTAGATCCAGTGGGCGGATGCTTAGTGTGAGAGTCAGCAAGGGGCTGGGCCTGAGGCACTGCCTAGACACCTTGTCCTGTCCGAAAATGACGCCACAGAAACATGGCTGGTTTATTTGTGGTCTGGGGAATTACTTGGGAATCTGGATTCCGGTAGGGGTCAAGACTTGGTTTCAGGAGGGGGAGGATGCATTCTGGGGAGCATTGTGAGGTCAGCGTTTGCGTTTCCTTGGCAACAGAAACCTGTGATTGGGTCGCAGAGCGCATCCCCCAGGAAGTGGCAGAAAGGGACTCGAGGCCCGAAAGGGGGACTTCGTGCCCTCGAGGTCTCCGCTGAGTCTCCTGGCAGTCAGTTCCCGAGACCAAGACTTAAGCCGCGTTCCCAGGAGAGGCCTGGGCCGCCAAATGGCGGCCGCGCAGCCCTGCGGTCCCCTGCGCGACGGCCACTTTAAGCTGCTGGAGACGGTGGTGTGCCTGAAGCCCGGCGGCGCTCAGCTCGTGGATCCAGAGGCGACGGGGTTGCGCGCAGTGACCAGCGACCGCGGTTCCCGCTCGGGCTGGTGGTGCTGGCGGCGGCTGTTCCGCCGGGGCGCAGCGCGGGGTCCGCGCGGGAAGGCCACGTGCGCGCGGCCCGGCGGGACGGCGGCGGAGCGCGGCGTGTGGGGTGCCTCGGGCCTGCGGAGCCTGCTGCGGAGGCTGGCGGCGTGGAGGCAGCGCGCCCGGCGGCCCGCGCGCCTGGAGGAGATCCCGCTGCTGGTGCTGGGGCGCGCGCAGGGCGCCCCCTAGGCCCGCCTCCCTCTCCCCCGTCCCTCGTCCCTCGCCCCTCGCCCCAGCCCTGGTCCTGTGTTAACAAAGGCGTGTCGTGAAAACAAACCCAGTAACGTATGAATGAAAGGACATGGATTTGGGGAAGATAAACATTTGAATCCCATCGTCTCGGTGTTGCGTTTTTAGCAAAGTCAAGTGGACCCATGCAGCCGACGAAGCGGTCGCACTGTCTCTTCCTAAACCAGCGCGGGAGCCGCAGTGGTTTTCACTTTCAATCTGTGCAAGGAGCTGGGGGATTAATAAAATATACACATATGTGTATATTTAAGTGGGAGGCTGAGCTCTTTATCAGTATGAGTGAACTCCTCATATATCTTTTGTGTAAGATAACATATGAGCCATGGCTTGCAGGTGGGATTGCGGGAGTTTGAGAAATGAGTAATCTGGAGACTCCTGGGTGGGTCTTTAGCGTCTTTGTCCATGAAAACCTGCCACTGATACTCTGGCTCTTCGGGCTTCTGAGGATGAAAAAAAAAGTATGAGATGTGAAAGTGCCGGAAGTAGCTGAAGAGCTGTGCCCAGGGAGGGTATTTATCACGTTGTTAGAATTGCCTTTCCTTTGGGTTTGCTCAGACCACTAGGCACACCTGCTTCCTACCTTCCTGCCCAGCCACCGACCTGCCCTTGTAACTAGCGAGCTAGAAACACTGCGCAACAGGTCTAGGAGTTCTGTTGCTGAAATGGTTGTGGAGAGATCCCCATGCGTCAGGGGTCTGTCCCTGCCCTTCACCTCTTGGGAATAGGGATGTGGGGAATCTGGAAGCTGCTTAGTTCAGTGCATTGGGAGGGCAGGAACCTGGGAAACTAAGAAAACCAGGAAAACAAACCAAAAAACAAGGCATAGGCCAGAATGCTGGGGCCAGGGAGCGAGGCCCTACAGGCCAGAGTTCTCTGTAATTGAGGTTAGGTGTATTTTGTACTTTTACTAACCTCTTTATTCCTGCCATTGGCCAAACAGCTTAAATTATTCCATAGGGTTATGGCAGCGAATGCATTTTCATCAGAAAAGGTGCTAAGCCTCAGAGTCAACCCCCATCCTCATAAGGAAACCGATGCCATTGGCAGATGCCTGGTTGTACCAGGGATGCCAGATGCCTGAAGGAAAAGCTCTTTCATAGGGGTGGCCCCATGGGACCCTCTCTGTTTGGAGAGGTTGAAGTTGAGAGGCCAGAAAAGGAGAAACCACTAGAAGAATACCAAATTGATGAAATTTCAAATACTAGAACAGAGGTGTTACTGAATAATATGTAAGAAATTCCAGCCATTTAATGTTTCCTGGGTTTATTACCTTAAGAAGTAAAAGAACCAAAGTAAAGTAGATAATTCTCTTGAAACTTCCTGTTCGTGAAGTTAAGGAAATTGGTCTAGACCAGGGGTAGTCAACCTTTTTATACCTACCGCCCACTTTTGTATCTCTGTTAGTAGTAAAATTTTCTAACCGCACACTGGTTCCATAGTAATGGTGATTTATAAAGTAGGAAAGTAACTTTACTTTATAAAATTTATAAAGCAGAGTTACAGTAAGTTAAAGCATATAATAATAATTACTTACCAAGTACTTTATTTTCGCTAAGTTTGGCAGAATAAATCTTTATAAAACAACTTACTATAGTTAAATCTATCTTTTTATTTATACTTTGGTTGCTCTGCTATCACCCACCATGAAAGCTGGAATGCCCACTAGTGGGCGGTAGGGACCAGGTTGACTACCACTGGTCTAGACTGTGCCTGGGTCTGTGACACACACGCACATGCACACACATCAGCTCTGTGTGTAAGCACATGGCATATGTAATGTCTGGCTTGGAGAATGTGTCATGGTGGTTTCATGTGTGTCCTCTGTCTTCCCAGTTTCCCTCTCAGGTATACACACAAAGCCTTACATGTTTGCTGATGCTGTCGGTGATGGGTGCCTGCTGGCCATTGGTTATAATGGATCCTCCTGGACCAAGAGACAAGTTATTTCTACTAGATCTGCTGGGCTGATCCACCGTGGGGTATCTCCCACCAAAGCCCAGATTCAGCAGAAACATGGCCCTTGGGTGTAGATGCTACATCAGGGCATTGGGATAGAGTACCTGTTAGTGGACACTTCCCCTATAACAGGGACCCAAAACTATGGCCTGCGGGCCGCATATGGCTCCCTGAGGCCATTTATCCGGCCCCCTGCCACTCTTCCGGAAGGGGCACCTCTTTCATTGGTGGTCAGTGAGAGGAGCACAGGATGCAGATGCGCAAAGCGCGGTGTCGCTCACTTACATACAGTACTACTTCCAGTGACGCGGAACACATGCGTCATATCACTTGTTACAGCTAGCAGTGACTAATATGGAACCAGACTGACCATCTCATTAGCCAAAAGCAGGCCCATAGTTCCCATTGAAATACTGGTCAGTTTGTTGATTTAAGTTTACTTGTTCTTTATTTTAAATATTGTATTTGTTCCCGTTTTGTTTTTTTACTTTAAAATAAGATATGTGCAGTGTGCATAGGGATTTGTTCATAGTTTTTTTTTTAATAGTCCGGCCCTCCAACGGTCTGAGGGACAGTGAACTGACTCCCTGTGTAAAAAGTTTGGGGATCCCTGCCCTATAACATACCCTTCAATCCTGGAACTTTACAGTATTTTTTTTTCTTTACAGGGACAGAGAGAGAGAGTCAGAGAGAGGGATAGATAGGGACAGACAGACAGGAATGGAGAGAGATGAGAAACATCAATTATCAGTTTTTCGTTTTGACACTTAGTAGTTTATCGATTGCCCTCTCATATGTGCCTTGGCCGCAGGCCTTCAGCAGACCCAGTAACCTCTTGCTCGAGCCAGCGACCTTGGGTCCAAGCTAGTGAGCAGTTTTTATTTTGCTCAAGCCAGAGGAGCCTGCGCTCAAGCCGGCAACCTCGGGGTCTCGAACCTGGGTCCTCGGCATCCCAGTCCAACGCTTCATCCACTGCGCCACTGCCCGGTCAGGTGGAATTTTACAGTATTTCATGGTGACATTATTTACTTCTGATTTTCCACGGCTGGAGTAGCATGTGACTTGTTCCAACTCCTATATCTATCTTCCTTGGAGAAGAAACCAAGAGAAAGAAATGCAGGGCCTCATTACTCCTATACATTTTCTCCTATGCTTTTTCCTAAGGGTTTTATAGTTTAGCTCTTATGTTTAGGTCCTTGATGCATTTTGAGTTAATTTTTGTATATGGTGAGAACTGCAGTAACTCAGAGCACAAATACTCGATTCAAACCACTGCACAAAGGACTTGACCAAACTTTAACTGGGCCTCTAGCAGCCTAAGGCCCTGGGACAACCCAGCCCCCTTTTGATGTCCTCTCTGGAAAAGCTCAGGGCTGTGAGAAGAATTTTGTTTGCTTTAGCCAACACCTGAAGATAGACCCCTGATTTCCTTTTCTTAGAGCTTTTACTAGTGAGGACTTAACATTGTTCCTTTGTTCCTTTGAGATGTATTCCTACCTCCTACAACTCAAGAGTATCTTTCTCAAGGACCTGAGAGACATTCCTTTGAAATGTAATCAAGGAAAGGATAGGGCTCTGTCTCCCAGCCTCTGTGGGAGGAAAGACTGCTAACTGCTAATTGTCAGCTAGCAGACACAACTGGTCTAACCACCTCCTTCCTCCACACTCACCAACCTCTCATAAATTTGCACTTGAGCTTCCCTTGTTCTTGCACCCCCAGCACAAATCTGAACGGAGCTCAGCTCCTTCCCTTGCTGTCTGTAGTTATTGAATAAAATCTATTTTCAGAGCTTTAACTAATGTCTGGCTTTGTTTATCTTTGACAATGGCTACTGTCAGGATCCAACTTCATACTAGGCCCATACTATAGTCCAAACAGGGAGGTATAAACAGATCCAGGGGAGGAATCTTCCCGTGTGCGCTGATGAAACTCCTTCCTCTTCAACCCTCTTTAGGCCAGTGTACCTTTCAATATGGTTGCCAGTCACCTGAGACAGAACCACCTCGTGTGTTGGTTAGAAATGCATATTCCTAGGCTCCATCTGGGTCCATTGACTCAGAGGGGTGCCTATGGGAATCTGTTCTGTGCTTTCCCAATGTTTCCTACGCTTAAAATTTGGTGTCCCTAACAGGTGGCTGTGTAATCATGATTTTTATTTACTGCAGTATGATGCTTTGACCTCTGGGCCTTGTACACCTGGAGAGGCACTGCCCCCTCAGGTTAGCGACTCCTAGAGGCAGCCACCAACTTGGATACGCAAAACAATCAGTCCTGAGTCCACATCAGTCCTCCCCTCCTCCTTCTGTTGGACTCCTGCAGTCTGGGCCACTATCTCCTGCCCTAGATCTCCCAGGCCCAGGTACCTGCCGAGAAATTATTCCAACTATTCAATCCTGTCTGTTCAGCTTGCCTACCCTGCCTTGCCCATGTCTTTCTGGGAAAACCACAATAAAGACTCCTGATCATGCTTTCCCTTCGCCTATTCTGCCTGCTGACCAACCTTGCTGCTTCCTTACTAGGTATGTATGGCATGTGTTTCTAGGGGTCTGTGAGTACAAAAAACTTCTTCTGTGTGACTGTCATTTCTGTGCCTGAATGTCCCCTTGTTTCTCGACAGTTTGGCTATAATCAAGTGCTGTGTCTGCGTGTCTTACACACCTGGTTAAAGTAAATCCTGGACACATTTGAAAGAGTGGGAGAGTGGCCAGTTAAGACTCGTGATTCCTGAATGCCGCATGAACACATTGCATATTTCATGGATTTTGAGTTTTGGTTCCTCAGCTGCCTCGTGTGTATTTGCGGTATTGTGTGGTCCTTGGAGTTCAAGTGTATCATGTAGTGTATAATGAAAAACTGGAGTTTCACGTGTCAGGAATTTTGGGGCCTATTCGGTCTTTCCATCTGTCCCATGTTAGCATACCAGGTGCTCTACTTATAATTAATTGATGTCTCACAGGTGACTAACATTAGCTATATTTAACCTACTTTATGAATTTTGTCTATAATCCATAAGCTATTAGCTTTATTATCTCTGCTTAACATGTTAAGTTTCTTTTTTCCATCTGTTTTTCTTGTCATCTGAGGCCCACTAAGTGGCTAGGAATGTTTGGTAGAACCTTGCAATTGTCCCCGAGTGGGGCAGGTGTCAGGGAGGAGCTCAGGCTTTACTCAACAGCATGAGTGGTACATTCTCAGCAGGGACCGTGGAGCCCTCCAGTCAGGGCTGCACTCAAAGCACAGGTAGACTAGCTAGCCTCTGGCAATGAATGCCTCCCTCAACAGCACAGGAGGCTCCTCTCAACTTTCTCTGGTTTTCCCCTTGGCTTTGACAATATTTACACTTCTGAGTGTAGGCTCAAGAAACGATCCCCTTTGAGGAGGATTTTCCTTTGGGGGAAAGGATCCAAAGGGGAGGTTTGAGAGGGCTTGGCCGCTCTCTGGGTTCAGAATCCATAATGGAAAAAGTAGCTGCCTGACACAAATTTACCTCTTGAAAAGTAATGCATAAAGTTATTAATCTTGATCTGCATGACTTCTGCAAACTTTGAAGGTCAGTATCTGGATGAAAAGGTGAACTTTAGTAGCAGATAATAATGGGGAATAAAGACTATTGTCCCTCAGTATATTTGGCATCAAGACCAGGTGCTTTACCAGATCTGAGTTTGTGACTAACTTATTATAATCTATTAGGAACATATTTAGAATGCGATGGGGTGGGGTGGGGTGGGGTCATTCCTACTTAGTAGAGAGCGGACAGGCATTGACAAATCACAAAAGCCCATTGCTATTTATTTAATGATACTTAATTCAAGAGAAGATTTTGAATTAGCAAAAGGGTCAGTGGAGAAGGGAGAAGGGTGGGTTGGAGGTGCTAAGCAGAAGCAGAACAGGTTTGTAGGAAATGAGGAGCCCAGTCACCCAGGCTTCTGAACACCTGATGCCTAAGAATGGGGAAGTATGTGTGTGTGCAGTGGGGGCTGTTCCTCTGCAGATACCTCCCCCGTCCCCAGCCTTGCCTCCATTCCCCAGACCACGTGTGAGGGGTGTGGCTACACTCTTCTTGGCGGCTAAGGAGTTGGCCCATGGACTTGAGCTCAAGAAGAATGCCCATGAGAAAATGTACATGTGAGCACAAGAGAAACACCTGATGGAGTGCAACTGGCTCTGTCTCTGCAGAGCAGATGGGAGTCTTGGGTTTGAATAACGCCCACCCGCAACCCAAATACATCACAGTGGCCATTTCCCAGAGGTCAGAAAGCACTCTGAAAGATTTCTTATAAAAGTATTTTTTTTAATAAATTGATGTATTTCAATGTTGTTAACATGATAGCTCAATGCTATATCAAGGTAGCAAAAGTGAATATTCCTGGTATTTTTTATATAAACACTATGAATGACAGTACATTGCATTCAACGTCACAAGAAATTATCTTCAGGTTCATGAGGATTAACAGCTGTTAACACCTTTCAGACAGTGAAGACATGTATTGACTGAGCTGTCAATGGAAGTCTAACAGTGGAGCTGCACTCTAAAACCATATTGGGGAGAGGAATACAAGGGCAGTATGGCCAGCTTGTGAAACAAAACCCAGGTCTTTTAATTACCAAAAGAAAATACAGCATGTATCAAAACAACAGAGTATCTTACAGAAATGGAGCCATAGAAAGACGCACAGATTAGAACCCTGAAGCAGAGAATGTTTCTACCCGTTTTGTGATGGAAAGAAGCCGTGGATGGAGTCCCGCAGCTGTCTGTGGTGTTGACGCGCCACACACACACACACACACACACACACACACACACACACACACACACACACACACACACACACACACACACACACACGATGCTGCTGCTGGCTGAACCCAGTATTCCTGCTTGGTACAAGTGCTGGTGAGGGTAACGTGCGCTATTGCTGCGGGTTGGGGTGACAGCTGGCTGGATGGCAGGCTCCCGTCGTGGAGGACCTCTCCTGCCGCATCACTGCCTTTGAAACCCCCCAGGCCACACTTCCTAAAGCTCATGCCCCCTTCCTAGGGTTGGAATATAAACCCCAAGAGCATTTAAAACAGTAGAAACCAGCAGCTTCTAACCCTCTAACACTGTCAGACCCACCATGAGAATCAGCTTCGCTTGGTTACAACTACAAAGAGTATCTGACTCTGTCATATCACGTGGATCTCAATGACTGGAGTTCTTTTAACAGAGATCAGGTTGAGAATAAGATTCTTTTCCTCCAAGGGCAAGGAAAAGCCAGTTAATGCTAGTTACGGTATTTAAATCCTTTCTCAGTTTTAAACTGTAAAGAAGGAATTGACTTATATGAGATTTCCTCAAGTAGAGATACATCTTTATTCATCAACCTTGTGACTATCATAATTGGCCTGGTGCTATGATTTCTACTAGGACCCTTTATACTATTTTTAAACTCTAGATGGTGCAGATTAAAGCAAATACAACAAAATGACAAAGTCATCTGTGTGCTGAGGTGTTGGGTTCTGGACAAGCACAGATGGGGTGTTCCTGGGTTTTCACCAAGCAGTATCTAATGAATAGTCACACCTTTATTTGTCAGTAGTCCAGATATGAATCATGTGTATTTGAATGAACTAGAAAAAACTGTAATCTACCACATTATTTGAAAAAATCCCCAACAAACTGCATCATATACTTTTCACTAACCAAGGTTTTGGTGATAGGACTCTTCTTTGAGTGAACAAATTCACTGCTAGACTCCTAGTTTTATTCTAAATCACGGTTTTATGAACTGAGTCAACTTTTCATAAAAGTCATATTCTTTCTTCTTCCTGTCACGTCTCTTAATTAAAACAAGTGCTCTGCCCACCCTCCCCCCGGAACTGGGAGTAAATTATGAAGGCTTTCCTCTCCGGACAGAACAGTCAAAAGTGTGAGTTAGGTTAAGTGGCTTCATTTTCCTCAGGTCAACACTTATAACTCAAGGTTCATTTTCCCTGTGAACAGGGTGTGCTTAAGGTGATCAAATGAATCAAAATCAGCTGATGGAAAAGTTAAAAATGTAGTTTACGAAAAGATATGTTTCTTTACAAAGAGAAATAACAATCCAATCTAGAAATTTAAATAAAAGTAAATGACTTTAAAATAAACAACATATATAAAGTTGAAGTCACTGCCTTGGAAATTTATACACCGCACCCAGCTTCTTACATAGGACATTCATTCTTAAGGCAGAAAAATTGAATCTGACATGTAAATAACTTGGCTCTTACATCCAAGGGTCAAACTGGGAGTAGACTTGAGCAGACGATTCCTTGCTAATGAGGACTTATCTGTGGTGACAATTCCATCCTCAGAGTACGTTATATAAGAGACATATATTTAAGAGAACAAAAAAAGATGAATTTTAAGATATACAAGGGTGATTTATAAACAAGAGGTCAATGAGACTAGGCTTTCTATTATGAGGTGAGACTACTCCCATAAAAAACTAATAAACTCAACATACTCTTTCTGATATGGTACATAAAATGTCTGAGATATCAAAGAATTGCCATTTTGGAGTGCGTTACTTTAAACTAGTTTTCAAGGTCGAGTAGAAAAGGTAGCCTGAACAGTAAAAGCAGTTGAATGTCAACTCCTACTGCCCCTGAGAAGGCTGCCATTTAGGATACTCTTACCCCGTCAACAAAATCCTGTGCAGGGAGGATAGCAATATGCATTAAAATAAAAATGAAGCCTCCCAACACATGTGCAAAACTACTTGTCAGTTACCAGCAAGAGTATCTTTAAGGAAAAACATCTTAATTACAGAATCAGCGGCATCCAAGTCAGACGGACACAGGAATGTGCCGCTCTGCCTAGGTGGGCAGATTTGGGGATGACAGCCCCTGTTGGAAGGGAACCTCAGGAAATGTGCTGCCCAGAGTGGGAGGGAGGGGAGTGCTCAGAGGAACCGGGCCCAGAGCCAGCAACCACTCAGTAACAAGGTCCCAAGCCCCCAGGGCTGTGTGTGCTCCTTCGTCTCTCTCCGCATCCTGGCGCCAAAAGCTTAACAGAAACAAACACAAACTAACAAGACAGTTTAAGCAGGTGGTGATAACTATAACCGCCTAATACTTTGTGTGCCTTTTATTTATGCCAGAGCTCTGGCAATTGTCAGAAGTGTACAAAGATTACCTGCCTCATATTTGAAGACACGAAGATTTTCTTCTTTCACGGTGGCAGGAGTCCATGCAAGATTTGTAAACAGCGATACAAAATACTGTAAACATAACTTAATAGAGCTTGTATAAAACAGAAGAATTAAATTCAAATTTACAAGTGGGTAAAAAAAACCAGAGGGCAGCTTCATACAAAGTTCTCCCTCCTGCGCCAAGTGATTTGTTTACAAATATAATCCTGAGCTGAAAAACTGGGATTTGGGGGAGAGCCATATTTGCATACAAAATATCCAAAGGATGCTTCACTCTTTTACTTCGTGCTAATGCTATTCAGCTGCCAGAGACAGTTCTGAACGTGGGACTTTGGAGACATTTAGAGTTTAGTGTGGCGCCCGGGGCCGAGGGCCCGCTGCGGTGTTGGCCATGGAGGCTGAGGCGACAGCGTCCTCCGCCTCCTCCAGTTCGTCCTGGAGCTCCTGGCTCACACTGGACTGCAGGGCTGCGGGCGTGAGCCACTCCTTCGGGAGGCAGCTCTGTAGGAAGGGGATACAGGAGCTGAAGTAGGCAAGTCGATTGATCCAGCGAGGAATCTCTTTCCCACAAAGAATCTGAAGGAGGAAGAGTGTTGTATTAGGTTAAGAGGTTAAGGTGATCTGGTCCACTGCCAAGGAGAGTGGGCATGGGGTTGGGGGAAGGGAGGAGGCCGATGTTCAGAAAAGCCACTGCACACTAGCCTTTGGTGATGTGACTTCAGAACTCTGGTAACAAGCAGGCCCCTAACTCGGGAGGCTGGGGCCCTACTGTTGGCTTCAGTCCTTCCTTCTAAAGAACCTTGTCCAGTCACGTCTGTGAAACTGAGCTAATTGCCTCTGGCTTTCTTTCTTTGATCCTTGCAACTGCTCTGAGACACATTTAGAAGAACTTTGAACACAGAAGAAAAGACTCCTGTAAATACAGGGTGTTCCTGGAGTAATTAGAATATCCCGGCAGAGGTAATAGTCAACCTTGGCTACTTTCCTATCTATGAATCTGCCTTTTTCACAGATCTTTTCTAGCTCCCTCCAGGTGCTATTGCTTCATTTTTCCTGTTCCTCATTTTACCCTGTTGCGTCTGTCCTCCACCCAGTTTTCCCCAGGAGATCACACTGGCCCAGAAAGCAGCATCTCCCCAGATGAAGACCTGGCTTTGTGACTCTGGAGTCTCTTCTAGGGACAATGGACATAGAGAGGGGGTCAGGAGGAACCCCTCCTGGCTGATCACTTATTTCAAACAGTAAGAACTGGGTCTTTCATAATGCTAGCTTCACTCTTATTACTCTCTTTCCTTTTGCAGAGAGCACTGGGCTTGACTGAGTTCATGTTCCACTGTCCCTTTGACATTTTTGCTTCCAATCATGTCAAAGATTATGATCATGTGATCTAGAAGTGCCATCTATTTTTTTTTTTTTTTTAATTTTTTTTTTTTTTTTTTTTTTTATTTATTCATTTTAGAGAGGAGAGGGAGAGAGAGAGAGAGAGAGAGGAGAGACAGAGAGAGAGAAGGGGGGTTGGAGCTGGAAGCATCAACTCCCATATGTGCCTTGACCAGGCAAGCCCAGGGTTTCGAACTGGCGACCTCAGCATTTCCAGGCCAACGCTTTATCCACTGCGCCACCACAGGTCAGGCGTGCCATCTATTCCTTGTTAGTTGATGAGGCAATTTTGAAATCTGACTGGCCCAGGTTTCGAGACCCGGGATTGATCCTCTGTAGCCCTCAGTTCTGCCCTCTGGGCCCCTCAAGTTATCCTTTTCCTCCGGCCTGTTTCCTACCTGTTGAATTTTGGGAATCTAAAAGCCTCTTTCATTTTGTCCTCTCTGTCCCTTTCAGTTTAAGCACTGTTTCTGCTCATAAAACAGCCTCTAAAACACTGTGATTCCCCCATGTATATAAGGACTCTTATTAGACAAGAGGCTCTTCCACAAATATTACTTGGGAAATCCAGCTCTACTCCTGGTTTCTGCTGTGATGGTTGAAGTTTCATGGGTCACATGCTTAACCACCTCAGCAGCAGCAAAAGATTATCCAGTCATTCCCTTGGCTTTCTCTCTACAGTAAGTTTTCTTAACAGTAAAACCACCAATATTAGCATCTTTTGCAATCTGAATAGGCTGAGAAATTCCAAAATCAAGAGCTGATTTCCTTTTCATCTAACATTCTTCCCTCAATTTATCTTTCTTGTGTTTTACTATGAGCAGCAAGAAGAAACCAGGCCAGCACTTTGCTCAGAAGTCCCTTCCACTTAAGATCCAAGTTTACTACTTCTACTTCCCACGTACGTACAGGTTAAAATTAGCTAAGCATTCTGCCACCATATAATAAGAGTCTTTTCCTCTAGTTTCAAGTAACACATTTCCTGTTTCCTTCTGAGCCCTCACCAGCCGCACCTCTAATATCCGCATTTCTACTGACAGCCTGTTCAAGGTAATCTTTTTTTTTTTTTTTTTTTCAGAGACAGAGTGTGAATCAGAGAGAGGGATAGACAGGGACAGACAAACAGGAACGGAGAGAGGTGAGAAGCATCAATCATCAGTTTTTCATTGCGTGTTGCAACACCTTAGTTGTTCATTGACTGCTTTCTCATATGTGCCTTGACCGCAGGCCTTCAGCAGACCGCTTAACCCCTTGTTGGACCCAGTGACCTTGGGTTCAAGCTGGCAGGCTTTTTGCTAAAGCCAGATGAGCCCGCGCTCAAGCTGGTGACCTCGGGGTCTCAAACCTGGGTCCTCTGCATCCCAGTCCGATGCTCTATCCACTGCGCCACCGCCTGGTCAGGCTCAAGGTAATCTTGACTTTCCTATCCAACACCTCAAAATTTTCCCAGCCTTTATCTACCACTCAATTCCAAAGCCATGCCCACATTTTTAGGTGTTTGTTACAGCAGACCCCACTTTCAGATCCCAACATCTGTTAAGGATCCCTCTGGCTAATCATCAGAAACTTAGTGGCTTAAAACAACTCAATTCTTTTTTCTCAGTTCCAGAGACCAAGGAACACAAGTAGAGGAGAGTGGTCATCTAGAAGCTAGACGTCTATAAATACACATACAATTCCCCACACCTCTGTCCCCCAAAAATCTAAACTCCAAAAACCCTGTTGGCTTTTTGGTCCTCAACAGGCACATATTTCTCTGGAATGCCACAGGGCGCACCTGGAGATCTTCTAGGGTGCACACTTTGAGAACCACTGGTTTAACATGACAGTTATCAGTTCAGATCCTTCCTCGACAACAGGGATTAGCAAACCACTACCGCCTGCACGCCAACACCAGTCTATGCCCAGCAAGACGTACAGAAGTGAGACCAGGGCTGAGTGGTATTATAGACATCCAATGAAGCCATTTATTTGGGAGAGAGAATAGAGCCGAGCCAGAGGAAGTGATGATCAAGTATAACAAGCACTAGATTAAATAGAGTCTAATCTGAGGTCTCCAGAACAGTTTTGACAAGTCATTTCTCCAATCGGGGCCTGCTTCCTGTCTGTACACTGAGCAGACTAGATTAGATGTTTAATATCGTCACCAATTTTACGTTCTATGGAGCTCTGAATGCATCCCCTAGAAATGTAATGTCCAGGTTCAAGAAAGCTCTGAACCACTTCCCTTCTTCCCTGAAAATCAGCCAGGCCACCTCTCCGGTATCAGTGCATCTGCCAGACTGGTGGTGCTTCTGCAACTGTCACCTTCATGGGAGGATCTGGGGGGGGTGCTATAATGAAGGTTTAACCTCCATGTGTCTGGGGAGCAGAGACAAGCACGTCTCACAGTTCCCATGCGGGGCTGATGGGCCTTGAAACACACTCTGAGTAGCACGGCTGTGGTCCTGTTTGGAAGCCATGCTGGGGAAGCCACATGGGAGGTGACAGGGGCTAAGCATCAGAGTGTGGGGGTCAGTGGGACAGCAGCTCAGTCATCCTTCCCTCTCACTTTCTGCAGTAACACCGCTGTCACCGCAACAGCTGCTCAGTCAGAAAGCTGGGGGCCGTTTCAAGTGCTATCTACTTCTCTAGATCTTATTTGGTAATCTTTGGCTTTCTCCCTTCCATTTTCTTTTCCAAGGTCCTGTGATTCTGATCTCCTTTTGGTCTTCTGCTTGGGGTTCAAGAACTGGGAAGGCAAATACGTGCCATATGATGAGTCGCAGAACACAGTATCAAGACAGGAGAAATGAATTACTTATTAATAAGCAGGAGCCTGGGAAAAAATTCAAGTTGGCAACTCAAATTTAGGGAAAGAGAAATGAGTGGCTAGAAAGCAGAAGTCTCTTAGGTATTAACTTCTCTAAAGTTCAAGTTTCAGGCTGTAATAAACTGAATTAGAATGAGACAACCATTTGTATTCACTCCCTACCAGAGCAAAGCCATGAATATAAATGTAGTTCAAAGCTGTGTTGACTTGAAAGCTACCAACTTTAGAAAGATCATTTGTGCAAGAAAAAGGAATACAATACTGTCTTTCTACAGCATGAAGAACCAGAAAAACAAATTAGTCAATTAAATGCAGGGGGACTGCAAGCATACCAGTAAATGTTATTTGTTTGAAGAACTTTTAGGGTAAAATTAAATTTACCTCCGATAATGCTGAAGAAAAGTGATTGCAGTTTTTGTGCATTAAATGGTAGGCGTTGCCTTTGTATTCTTTTCCGAGTTCTTCTACAATTTTTTCTACATCATCTTCCAGAAAGTCAGTGCTCCCTAAAACAACAGATTCTCTTAAAGAAAGAAAAAAAAAACAGCTGTGTGAGGTTTAGGTATTTATAAAAAGTATGGTTAAAGATTTATTTCCAGGAATATCATGAGTGATGTAACAAAGCAGGGTTACTGTAATGAGACTAAAGGTAAATGAGATACTTAAAATATTTCACTTATTTTAATTCCTACTTTTCCACAGTAAACTCTTTAAGCACAATACTTCTGAATAACTCAAATGCAAAATAAGTCATTTTCTTTATAAAACAATGTCCTTATATTAAAAATGCAACATCACAGTTATTTCTACAACTACTATGTAAGTATATAGTTACACTATTAGAGAATCAATTGCATGTTGCCAATATTCCTGTTTAATTATACTTGTCATTAATGGCTTGCCACATTCTCTTAAAAAACAAAACAAAAAAGCAACCCACCACTAAACCAACTCCCTCACCCAACTACTACCCTGGAAATGTGATAGACATTATTCAATAGAATGTAGACTTTCAGTCAGATCAAGTAAGGCATCCAAAAAAGCTGAAAGTACTTAGAAAACCCTTTTATCCAGTAGTCTTGCCTAAAGGGAGAGCCAAGGAATAGACTCAGGATGGCCTTCCATGCGCTCCTGCGGGTGACAGGTTAAGGGAACCATGATCACAGGAGTGGTCAACACGTGTAGCCCTCTTCTGAGTTTCAATGTTATAACCTCATTTCACTATTTCCCACTGAATTTGACAAGTTAATTATTATAGGCCCAGAGGTTCCTTTGAAGCTCCTTGGAAGTAAGGTTCTAAACATCTCAGCCTCTCGGTTAAGATCAAGTGTAAACACAAACTTTAATTAAGGAACGGAAATCTGATCACTGTCATTCAGTTTCGGGGCTGTTGACTGCTAAGAAGGCTCTAGAACACACTCATATCCATCCATTTTAGGTTTATCAATACATAAAATACTTGTACCTTAACAATAGTTTCCCAGCTAAGCAACTGTTTAATTGTTTGAAATATATATTGTTCCACTCATTGGGAGAATGAAGAGATTTTTAATACTGTTGGGTAGGTTACAATAAAAATTTCCTCCATCTGCCCCCACATAGGAGATTAAGAAGAAGCAATAACTAGATATGAATGTTTTTCTAAAGCAGAACTTGAGTTATACCAAGGAAAAATCATTTTTAAAGTACACAGAATAACTTACATGGGTCCAAATAAAAGCAAGAGGCTAGGTTACTTCAGGCACTTTATTTGGCCGGCTCTCATCTCTCTACACAACAACTAAGATTTGATTTTAAAATAAAATGTCAGCAACTAAAGCAATGTTAATGAAACATTTTAACTTCCTAGATTTTAAAATACAGAATGAATTCTGTATGGCTGAAAACAAATTTTGGCACCTAAAACAGTGTAATAAAAATTATCCTCCCTACTTACTTAAATTTAAATGTTTCTCCTAGTTCAGAAGCATTTCCTGGGGAAATTTCAAATATTCCAGAAAAAGGGTAAGGATGGCCACCATAAGCAAATTCTGAAAAGAGAAAACTCATGACTTTTAGTATTTATCACACAAAATTAAACCAGAATGCTGAATTAGCTTTAAAAAATGATGAGGACAATGATGTAGTAATGACACCATCTAAATATTTTCCAGTTTATCAATGCTTCCACAAACATCTTACTTGTATAGCTATTACTTGCACGAATAGTTGATGCAAAAGGCCTGACACCCTAATAAGGAAAGACACGCAAAAGGTGATCCTGGCTTTTTTATGGGCAAAAGGAGAGTGACTGACACTCAAATGTAAATACAGGTTCCTGCCAAACTAAGTCGATGGTCAGTGTAGTGTTTGGCCATTGTCTAAGTTAAAGTGATCAAATTTCAAAACTGGACTTTTCTGGAAAGTCAAATAACAACGAGTCTTCATGGTTTCTGGGCTCAAGACTCCTGGTTTATCTCTGAAACATTAGCAAACCAGAAAAACTGAATTAAATTCCCCCATTCAAGAAAAAATGAACTGCCAAGTGAATATACACACCCACTCACACACGCTCTCCACAGCTGAGCTTTCAGTGGGAGGGGCTCACCTGCACTACAATGCGTGTCTATCAGACTCGATCCGCCAGAACAAAGATGGAGACCGGGTTCAAATCAGGAAGGAACCAGAATGTCTGTCTACAGTTCCAACACAAAATACTCAGATATTTAAGTGGCAAACCTCAGTGGGTTTAATTAAAGAATTCCAAACAAATGTTTAATCTCATAACTAAAAATTTACCAAATATAACCTTAAAAGGACTTAGAGTGAAGCATGGGTAAGAACTGGCACTAAGCTGACTTCGGGTTCAGACCTTCCAGAAAAAAGCAATGAGGTAGAGAACAAAATGGGGTTTAATGTTCAATTGTGTAATGTACACTGGAACATTTTTAATGACAGAATTTCATAAAACAGTGTAGATGATCAGGTTGGCTATGGAAAGATTGTATTTGGATTTTGAACTTTCTCAATTACAATAAGGAAAGTCAGAAAGCCAGTTATTTTTCTATTCAAGAAGTAATCATTCACTTTCGGGAACAGACAGGATGGGGCAAAAGTAGGCTTACAGTTGTGAGTATGTGAAGCACACTGTTTACTCTAGTATTATTTATTATTGTCTTATTTTCCATACCAACAACTGTAACCCAACTTTTCCCACCTGTATTTTGACCCACCTTTGCTAAGTCTATACGGGTATGTTCTGAACCATGTTTCTAATTGTTTCTAAGCCATTTTATGAAAGGAGCAGTGATTGGGCAGATAATCTTTGGTATATCAATGGACTGATATACAAGAACACTTGGGTTCAACTCCTTGTTCTGTTCATTATCAGCTGGACTTTCGGCAGGTTTGAGCTTTAGTTTTTCATCTGAAAGTGGAGAAATTGCCACATGCTCTTATTTACCTCCCAGGACAGGGGTCGGGAAACTTTTTGGCTGAGAGATCCATGAACGCCACATATTTTAAAATGTAATTCCATGAGAGCCATACAACGACCCGGGTACGTTACGCATCATCCAATAAAAATTTGGTGTTGTCCCGGAGGACAGCTGTGATTGGCTCCAGCCACCCGCAACCATGAACATGAGCGGTAGGAAATTAATGAATTGTAAATACATGATAATGTTTTATATTTTTAATGTTATTTTTTTTTATTAAAGATTTATCTGTGAGCCTGACCTGCGGTGGCACAGTGGGTAAAAGCATCGACCTGGAACATTGAGGTCGCGGTTCGAAACCCCGGGCTTTCCTGGTCAAGGCACATATGGGAGTTGATGCTTTCTGCTCCTCCCTCTCTTCTCTTTCTGTCTCTCTCTCTCTCTCTCCTCTCTTTAAAATGAAATCTAAAAATAAATAAATAAATAAAAATAATAAAAAAAAATGTGGGGAAAAAAAAAAGATTTGTCTGTGAGCCAGATGCAGTCATCAAAAGAGCCATATCTGGCTCGTGAGCCATAGGTTCTCGACCCGTGTCCCAGGAGCATGATCATGTGGTTCAGAACTTGATGGCACTTTAACACACCATGCAAATTCAGCTGAAAGGGCATGCACACACAACTTTGGCAAAAGCCAAATCCAACAGGGAGCAAACCCCCAGCAATACTCCAACCACTCAACTTTCAGGAGGAGCCTCCTTTCAAATAAAATGGAGCCTAAACAGATCTTTACAGCCCATGTTTACTATCCTGCACCACAACTAGAAGTAGCTAACACTGTGAAATATAAAAAACAGGTATTAAAAACACCACACAACACAGGAAAGTAGACAAGCCCTTCCTCTGTGACAGTGAAAGTGGTGTGGTCTCAGGGCAACAGTAATGGCAATGACCTTCTACAGGGCCACAAAGCCTGCCTAGCTGAAGCTATTAAAGGCATTTCTGCTCCAGGGTGAGTTTATGATTCAAACTAATATATTATTGCACCCTCATGAAACTGGCAGCATGGTCTGGGTGACACAGACCACGTACAACTCGATCAGGAGTGAATTGGCTTCGCCAGACTGGGCACGAGGACAAAGGAGAGGCTGGGCAACGTTAGTGGGGCCGTCCTGCCCCTCCTCCTAATACAGGACCCAGAATAAAGAGCCGAGGTAACCACTGACAAAGGCCACCCTTGTCCAGCAACAAGCTGGATGGATTCATGGGCAGGACGGGCTCTGTGATATTTTTAAACTTTATAACTCTACACTTGTAGGTCTACAAACACACATGGCTGAAATTCCCTCAGGAAACTGGTATTTCAAGAGTGACGCTCTCTAGAAGGAAACCTTCTCCAACCAAAATAATTGTTTTTATCATATGGCAAAGTGCAAGGGTTCTTAGGAACTAATACATATCAGAGCAAAATTGTAATGGTGTAAAAACCTCAAAAAATGTTTTTTAAAATATAATATTTAGACTAAAAGATAACTAAATGAGTAAGTGAATGTATGCTCATGCACTTTGGTACTATCTTCCCAAATATATTCAACTTTGGGCATTTTCCCAAAATACGGTATAAATAAACGATCTATTTTTCTGTAATAAGTTATGGAAGCAGTTAAAAAACTACAGTTAAAAAGAGCTACAGTTATGAGTTTGCAACTCCTTTAAAGGAAAAAGCCTTCACAAGGTGTATTCAGACTGTGTGTACACGTACCTCTGCCATAGACTTCAATTCCTGAATGAAAAACTCCGATTCCAATGGATGAGGTGTACTCATTCATCCAGTACTAGGAAAAAAAAGAGAAGATTCAGAAGTCATTTATGACTCAACTCCGCATCTCAGGCAGCTCCTGTTCCCCACAGGAATCCGCGTCTTGGGATGTCTCCTCGCACTGCTGACACTCCCACATGGAATTCCTTCTTGGGTCACAACGAATATCTCCATGTGTACAAGCATGTTATGTGAGGCCTAGAGCGTAAATCATAGTACTAAACTCGACCAAGGTTGGGAAAAAATAGATTTAAAAGTTCTACTAGTGACTTAAAAAAATCACCTAACCCCTGCTTTCATATCTTTCTCTTCTATCTTAAGCTTTCCTTTCATTCTCTGGGGAGCTCCCTGAAGGCAGGGATTTTATTCTTTTCCAAAAATGTATGAAAAAGACATAGATGGCACATATGTCCTGATTCGGCTCAAAGTTTAATAATGATAACATAGGAATAAATAATAGGCACAGGGGCAACCAGTGATCTGGCCTGATTCCTGCTGCTTCCCCGACGAGGCCCCAGCAGCCCTTTTTGTTCTGGATGCTGACATCTGTTTCATTGGCCTTTTCTCTTTTTACACCAGAGCTTTAATATTTTCCAAAAAGACACACATCTAATGGTTTGTCTGCAACATCTACAATAAAACACCGACTACAATGTTTTAAACTCTTTGTAAATTGCACATTTATTTCCACTTAATGTCTAGTATCATTTCATTTTAACAATTTCTCTTTTAGTTGAGCAGTAAGTAGCCTTCCCAGAGTGCTTTTATAATAAATGTCTATAATGGGAATCTAAATGTTTTATTAAGAGAAAGAAAGGTTTTCAGGAGAAAGAATTGTACACAAACAGTGACTTTCGGCCAAAGGGCAAGAACAGGATTAGGATGGGAATACCTTTGTCAGAGGGGGTCCTGAACTCAGGATTCCTATTCTCTGCACTTTCACAAATGAGAATCATCACGTCCACACTCAGGAATTCACGCTTTGAACTCCTGTACATTGCCTAGGTACATACTAGATCAGCGGTTCTCAACCTGTGGGTCGCGACCCACAGGTTGAGAACCGCTGTACTAGATACTATTTTAGTTTGAAATTTTCCTGCAGTCAAGATTTACATTCTAAACAAAAAAGGGTATGTTTTCACACATTTTATAAATGGGGAAATCAGTAAAATGAGATGCTCAAAAATGAGGGGAAAAATGTATCGTCCAAAAGATTTGGTCAGCCCTTTGGAGTTCAGTATAATGAGATCTGACCTACATATGGTTTCTAAAGAATTGCTGAGACACTACAATGAAAAATTACTACTGGATAGCTTTGCATGTGGCAGTGCTATCTCCCCTTTCACATGGGAAGCTGGACAGTTAGATCAAGGTTACAGGAAGCCCACAAGTTGTGAGGAAAAGGATTTGTTAACCTACAGATATTTCTTTGGATAGCATTAAATGGCAGAAGGCTATCCACTCCTGACATTATTATTTTTTTTCCCCAAGGCTCTGTCTCAATACTTTGTTCCTGGTAGGAATTAATGCTGATATTGTTTACTCACTGTTAGCAATACCAATAAGGGACGCAATCATTTTTTGCTTTTTTGTCTTTGTATTCTTATCCCTAGAAAGGCCCCCAAATTTAAGGGTTAATTTCTTTGAGAGATTCAAGTAACTATTTACTAGTTAGAAATCTATGAATAGATATCTCTACTTACCTTACAAAGTAAAAAGAATTATAAGTACCACTATGAGCAACTGTATACCAACAAGTTAGATAACTGGGATGAAATGAACAAATTCATCAAAAGACACAAAGTTCCAAAACTGATTCAAGAAGAAATGAAAAAATCTGGATAGATTTACAATGAATAAGAATAAGAGAAAAGAGAACGAATTAGTAATTTGAAGACTACCCACAAAGAAAAGAGGGTAGGACTAGATCAGTGGTAGTCAACCTAGTCCCTACTGCCCACTAGTGGGCATTCCAGCTTTCATGGTGGGTGGTAGCGGAGACACCAAAGTATAAATAAAAAGATAGATTTAACTATAGGAAGTTGTTTTATAAAGATTTATTCTGCCAAACTTAGTGAAAATCTGACATAAAGTATTTGGTAAGTAATTATTATTATATGCTTTAACTTGCTGTAACTCTGCTTTATAAATTTTATAAAGTAAAGTTACTTCCCTACTTTATAAATCACCATTACTGTGGAACCAGTGGGTGGTTAGGAAATTTTACTACTAACAGAGATACAAAAGTGGGCGGTAGGTATAATATATTTAAACAAGCATCAACACCAATTCTTTACAAACTGTTCCTGAGGACAGAAGAAGAGCACTTCCCAACTCATTCTGAGGCCAGAATAAACTTGACATCAAAGACACAAGAAAACTACAGATTAGTATCTTATGAATATGGACTAAAAATGTTAAATGAAATACTAGCAAACTGAACACAGCAACAATAGAAAGGCTTAAACACCATGGGCCCTGGCTGGGTAGCTCAGTTGGTACCATTTAGATGAAATGTACAGAATAGGTAAAGTATACAGATATAAAGTAGACCAGTGGTTACCTATGACTGGGAGGTTGGCAGTGACATGAGAGTGGTTGCCAATGGGTATGGGGTTTCTTTTTGGGGTGATGAAAAATTTCTAATATTGACTGTGATGGCAGCTGTACTGTATGATATGTGGTCAGCCACCTCTTCACCCATAACAGCATCATATTACTGATGAAAGTTTTAGAATTTACATTATGAAGTGAATTAGAGGTTCTTCTTTGGTGTGATTTTTTTTTTCTGAATGGATTCAGGACAGAGAGTAAGCCTTTCATAGAGAGCTGGTCAGAGATGCCCTCCAAATGTTTCTGCTCCTGTTAGCTCTGTAATTAGTGAACACGCCTGGAAGGCTCAGCCTTTAAAAACTGGGCAAGCTGCCTGTGGAAGACAGGTGTTTAATTCAAGGTCAGCATGCTTTACCCAGTCCTTCTGCCTCCAAGTCCTGCCAACGTGAAGCAGAAAATATGGACGGTGCTTATTTTAAGTGGGGATTCAATGAGATACCTCCAAATCAAACCAAACAAGTGTGTAAGGACGATTTCAGTTATGAAACTTCCATGTCATGATTTGCTGTTGCTGTTCATGATGAAGTAACAGCTACCCTCTCATAGTTTTAAGATTTTAGAAATTAGTGTTTCTAATGTTCCTGTATCTTGGTTTGCATCCCTTGTTGTTACTTTAAAAAACTATTGATACTTACAACTACATGGGATCTCTGGAGATAAAAATCACTGTGCAAAGCTCAACAGAGCTCAAACTTGCTATGTGGAAATTTATGCTTTTGTAGAATACCATAGAACACTGATAAATTCTAACAGAAAATATATCAGAAATATGCAACGTGAAATCACAGCCAAGAACATGTAGCCATGAAAAACAAACAAACAAAACAAGCTGCTAGATTTGCTATGACTGGATGCTAGCAAGATTTCTCTTAACTCTTGTTGGGTACGTCTTCATTGATTTTGTTTTCTAAATATTATAGTAGCAGGTGGCAGAAGTTTAAAATTACATAATTGGGAAAAATGGATAATCCAGCACAAGTTTAACCGAAAGCTTAGTTTTTTTTTTTTGTTTGTTTTTGGTTTGTTTTTGACAGAGATAGACACAGAGAGAGGGACAGATAGGGACAGACAGACCGAAAGAGAGAGAGATGAGAAGCATTAATTCTTTGTTGCGGCATCTGTTGTTCATTGATTGCTTTCTCTATATGCCCTGACTGGGGGGGAGGCTACAGCAGAGTGAGTAACCCCTTGCTCAAACCAGTGACCTTGGGCTTCAAGCCAGTGACCTTTTGGCTCAAGCCAGTGACATGGGGTCATGTCTATGATTCCACGCTCAAGCCAGCGACCCCTCACTCAAGCCGGATGAGCCCATGCTCAAGCCGGCAACCTTAGGTTTCGAACCTGGGTCCTCTGCATCCCAGTCCAATGCTCTATCCACTGTGCCCCTGCTTGGTCATGCTTAGCTTTTTATTTGAACTAGGAAAAGAGTACTTTTATTCTCGGAGCTCAGTCCAAGTGTAAGAGTACAACTACTAGTATTCAGGAGACTAGCTTGACTATTGCTCCAAGATAATGCAGAGGCTGGGATGGAGAGTTACCTATAACAACTGGGGCCAGCCTTGGGAGAGTTATCACACAAAGGCCATGCTGGGTGCAGGAGTGACAGAATATTAGGGCAGGTCCACTAAAGAAGGCCGTGTATTCAAAGTTACCCGGTGCTGACAACTAAATAATCCCTTGGGGATTTTATGAGAAAGCAGATTTTCTTTTGGTGGGGGGGAGAGGAGGGGAGAGATAGTGAGGCAGACTTCCGCATATGCCCTGGCCAGGATCCACCTGGCAATCCCATTAGAGGCCCAACGCTTGAGTACTGCACTTTCTTTTATTCAGTGAGAAGCAGGAAGGTAGAGAAACTCCTGCATGCACCAGGACGAGGACCTACCTGGCAAGCCGCCTACCAGATGATGCTTTGTCTATCTGGGCCACTGCTCTGTTGCTCAGCAACCGAGCTATTTTAGCACCCGAGATAAGGCCATGGAGCCATCCTCAGCACCCAGGGCCAACTCTACTAGAATCATTTGAACCATGGCTGCGAGAGGAGAAAAGGGAGGAAAAAGAGAGAGAGAAGCAGATGGATGCTTCTTATGTGTGCCCTGACCGGGGATTGAACCCAGGACAACCATATGCTGGGCCAATGCTCTATCCACTGAGCCAATAGCCAGCGCCAAAAGCAGATGTTTTCATGTAAGTTCACAGTTCTTAAACCCTTCTTGACATACCAAAGGAAAACAGTAAACCAGCAGCTACCACAAAATAGCAACTCTCAAACCATGAGACAACAGCAGAGTTACCACAACATCTCCACATCAACCACTACCTAAACCATCTGTACCAAGGATATCATTGGGTCAGCTTCATCTAAAGCTGTCTTCCCTTAGGGTCAAATGGGAAAGCCCACCATGTTCCTCTGGTCCAGTTTAGATCACAAGGACACTGCTTCTATTATATTTGAATTTTCTTTGAAGGTTATTGCTTGAATAAAAAGCAGGTGATCCAAATATTACAACTAACACAAGTTGAAGCATTTGAACTATGGTGGAAAAGACTCTGGGCTGTGTGTCAGGAATCTGAGGTTCTTTGCCTTATTTTTTCATAGACAGCTAGTAACATTTTAAGGTACCAAACCTATCTCAAAAGTTAGATTTGTCCAAATCAGTTCCTGGAGACAGAACATCTTGGTTCAAATTCTGGCTTCACTATTTACTAGTTGTATGACTGGGGAAAATTACTTATCCTCTCTGTATTTATAAAGCCGAGATAAACAGTATCTATGGAGAGGATTAAATGAATTAATGATGTATAAAGTACTTGAAGAGTCCTTGACCCAAATAAACGTTAAATATTAGCAGTAGCAAACTTATTTATTGACAATATAATCCTTCCTTAATATTTTTATTCTAGTAGATCAATTCTGGTTATCTATCAATTCTCAGAATTTTCAAGAATCTTTGGGAGTAGGTGTCAAATAACCAGGAGCACTCAACTGAATAGCAAACAGTGGGCAGAGTTTATTTGACTCTACCTTAAAGACTCTTACAAGCAATTATTCATATCTTTGAGAAGTACAGATCTTATATAACCCACAATCTACTACAGCTGAGAAACAGATGAGGCAGGGTACTGTCGTCAATTCTTGGTCCTACTACCACATCCATGCCAGAAAATCTCTCTTATCAGCACTTAAGTTGCATCAATGGCTGGTGTCAAATATTTTGGTAAAATCTGGAAACTTTTTTTTTTTTAAATAATTTTATTTTGTTTAATGGGGCGACATCAATAAATCAGGATACATATATTCAAAGATAACAAGTCCAGGTTATCTTGTCATTCAATTATATTGCATACCCATCACCCAAAGTCAGATTGTCCTCTGTCACCTTCTATCTAGTTTTCTTTGTGCCCCTCCCCTCCCCCTTTACCCCCTCCCCACATAACCACCACACTCTTATCAATGTCTCTTAGTTTCACTTTTATGTCCCACCTACGTATGGAATAATGCAGTTCCTGTTTTTTTCTGATTTACTTATTTCACTTCGTATAATGTTATCAAGATCCCACCATTTTGCTGTAAATGATCCGATGTCATCATTTCTTATGGCTGAGTAGTATTCCATAGTGTATATGTGCCACAACTTCTTTATCCAGTCATCTATTGACGGGCTTTTTGGTTGTTTCCATGTCCTGGCCACTGTGAACAATGCTGCAATGAACATGGGGCTGCATGTGTCTTTACGTATCAATGTTTCTGAGTTTTTGGGGTATATACCCAGTAGAGGGATTCCTGGGTCATAAGGTAGTTCTATTTTCAGTTTTTTTAGGAACCACCATACTTTCTTCCATAATGGTTGTACTACTTTAAATTCCCACCAACAGTGTATGAGGGTTCCTTTTTCTCCACAGCCTCTCCAACATTTGCTATTACCTGTCTTGTTGATAATAGCTAATCTAACAGGTGTGAGGTGATATCTCATTGCAGTTTTGATTTGCATTTCTCTAATAACTAAAGAAGATGAGCATCTTTTCATATATCTGTTGGCCATTTGTATTTCTTCCTGGAAGAAGTGTCTGTTCATGTCCTCTTCCCATTTTTTTATTGGATTGTTTGTTTGTTTGTTGTTGAGTTTTATGAGTTCTTTGTATATTTTGGATATTAGGCCCTTATCTGAGCTGTTGTTTGAAAATATCATTTCCCATTTAGTTGGCTTTCTGTTTATTTTATCAGTTTCTCTTGCTGAGCAAAAACTTCTTAGTCTGATGTAGTCCCATTCATTGATTTTTGCCTTCACTTCTCTTGCCATTGGAGTCAAATTCATAAAATGCTCTTTAAAACCCAGGTCCATGAGTTTAGTACCTATGTCTTCTTCTATGTACTTAATTGTTTCAGGTCTTATGTTTAGATCTTTGATCCATTTTGAGTTAATTTTAGTACAGGGGGACAAACTGTAGTTCAGTTTCATTCTTTTGCATGTGGCTTTCCAGTTTTCCCAGCACCATTTATTGAAGAGGCTTCCTTTTCTCCATTGTGTGGTGTTGGCCCCTTTATCAAAAATTATTTGGCCCTGGCCGGTTGGCTCAGCGGTAGAGCGTCGGCCTGGCGTGCGGGGGACCCGGGTTCGATTCCCGGCCAGGGCACATAGGAGAAGCGCCCATTTGCTTCTCCACCCCCCCCTCCTTCTTCTCTGTCTCTCTCTTCCCCTCCCGCAGCCAAGGCTCCATTGGAGCAAAGATGGCCCGGGCGCTGGGGATGGCTCCTTGGCCTCTGCCCCAGGAGCTAGAGTGGCTCTGGTCACAGCAGAGCGATGCCCCGGAGGGGTAGAGCATCGCCCCCTGGTGGGCAGAGCTTCGCCCCTGGTGGGCGTGCCGGGTGGTTCCCGGCCGGGCGCATGCGGGAGTCTGTCTGACTGTCTCTCCCCGTTTCCAGCTTCAGAAAAAAAAAAAAAAAAAAAAAAAAAAATTATTTGACTATATATATGTGGTTTTATTTCTGGACTTTCTATTCTGTTCCAATGGTCTGAGTGTCTATTTTTCTGCCAATACCATGCTGTTTTGATTGTCGTGGCCCTATAATAGACTTTGAAGTCAGGTATTGTAATGCCCCCAGCTTCATTCTTTTTCTTTAGGATTGCTTTGGCTATTTGGGTTTTTTTATAGTTCCATATAAATCTGATGATTTTTTGCTCCATTTCTTTAAAAAATGTCATTGGAATTTTGATGGGAATTGCATTAAATTTGTATATTGCTTTGGGTAATATGGCCATCTTGATTATATTTATTCTTCCTAACCAAGAACAAGGTATATTCTTCCATCTCATTATATCTTTTTCGATTTCCCTTAACAATGGTTTATAGCTTTCATTATATAAGTCCTTTACATTCTTTGTTATGTTTATTCCTAAGTATTTTATTTTTTTTGTTGCAATCGTGAAGGGGATTATTCTCTTGAGTTCGTTCTCAATTGTTTCATTGTTGGCATATAGAAAGGCTATTGACTTCTGTATGTTAATTTTGTATCCTGCGACCTTATTGTATTGGCTTAGTGTTTCTAGTAGTCTTTTTGTGGATTCTTTGGGATTTTCGATGTATAGGATCATATCATCTGCAAAAAGTGATACCTTTACTTCTTCTTTTCCGATATGGATGCCTTTTATTTCTTTGTCTTGTCTGATTGCTCTGGCTAGAGCCTCTAGTACCACATTAAATAAGAGTGGAGAGAGTGGACAACCCTGTCTTGTTCCTGATTTAAGGGGGAAAGCCTTCAGTTTAGTGCCATTTATTTTAATTTTTTAATTTTTATTTTTTTGTATTTTTCTGAAGCTGGAAACGGGGAGAGACAGTCAGACAGACTCCCGCATGCACCCGGCCAGGATCCACCCAGCACGCCCACCAGGGGGCGATGCTCTGCCCCTCCGGGGCGTCGCTCTGCCGTGACCAGAGCCACTCTAGCTCCTGGGGCAGAGGCCAAGGGGCCATCCCCAGCGCTCAGGCCATCTTTGCTCCAATGGAGCCTTGGCTGCGGGAGGGGAAGAGAGAGACAGAGAGGAAGGGGGGGTGGAGAAGCAAATGGGAGCTTCTCCTATGTGCCCTGGCCGGGAATCGAATCCGGGTCCCCCGTGTGCCAGGCTGACGCTCTACCGCTGAGCCAACCGGCCAGGGCCAGTTTAGTGCCATTTAATATGATGTTAGCTGATGGTTTATCATATATGGCCTTTATCATGTTGAGATATTTTCCTTCTATACCCATTTTGTTGAGTCTTAAACATAAAATTGTGTTGTATTTTATCAAAAGCCTTTTCTGCATCTATTGACAAGATCATGTGGTTTTTGTTCTTTGTTTTGTTGATGGTGTATTACGTTAACCGTTTTACGTATGTTGAACCATCCTTGAGATTCTGGGATGAATCCCACTTGATCATGATGTATTATCTTTTTAATATGTTGTTGTATTCGATTTGCTAGTATTTTGTTTAGTATTTTAGCATCTGTATTCATTAGAGATATTGGTCTGTAGTTTTCTTTTTTTGTGCCATCCTTGCCTGGTTTTGGTATGAGGGTTATGTTGGCCTCATAAAATGTGTTTGGAAGTATTGCTTCTTCTTCTATTTTCTGGAAGACTTTGAGTAGAATAGGAACCAAGTCTTCTTTGAATGTTTGATAAAATTCGCTAGTATAGCCGTCAGGGCCTGGACTTCTATTTTTGGGGAGGTTTTTAATGGTTTTTTCTATTTCTTCTCTACTAATAGGGTCTGTTTAGGCTTTCTGCTTCTTCTAGACTCAGTCTAGGAAGGTTGTATTGTTCTAGGAATTTATCCATTTCTTCTAGGTTGTTGAATTTAGTGGCATAAAGTTTTTCATAGTATTCTACAATAATTCTTTGTATATCTGCGGTGTCCGTGGTGATTTCTCCTCTTTCATTTTGGATTTTGTTTATATGAGTTCTTTCTCTTTTTTCCTTGTTAAGTCTTGCCAAGGGTTTGTCAATTTTGTTGATCTTTTCAAAGAACCAGCTCCTTGTTCTATTAATTTTTTCTATAGTTTTTCTGTTCTCTATTTCATTTATTTCCGCTGTGATTTTTATTATCTCCTTTCTTCGGCTGGTTTTGGGTTGTCTTTGTTCTTCTTTTTCTAGTTCCTTAAGATGTGAAGTTAAGTGGTTCACTTGGGCTCTCTCTTGTTTGTTCATATATGCCTGAAGTGATATGAACTTCCCTCTTATCACTGCTTTTGCTGCATCCCATAGATTCTGATATGTTGTATTGTCATTTTCATTAGTCTTTATATATCTTTTGATCTCTGCACTTATTTCTTCTTTGACCAATTCATTTTTTAAAAGTGTGTTGTTTAGTTTCCACATTTTTGTGGGATTTTTTTCCTCTTTTTTGCAGTTGAATTCTAGTTTCAAGGCTTTATGATCAGAAAATATGCTTGGTACAACTTCGATTTTTCTGAATTTGCTGATGTTGTTTTTGTGGCCCAACATATGGTCAATTCTTGAGAATGATCCATGTACACTGGAGAAAAATGTATACTCAGTCACTTTGGGATGAAATGTTCTGTAGATGTCTATCATATCCAGGTGCTCTAGTGTTTTGTTTAAGGCCACTATATCTTTGTTGATTCTCTGTTTGGATGACCGATCTAGAGCCGACAGTGGTATATTGAGGTCTCCAAGTATGATTGTATTTTTGTCAGTTTTTGTTTTAAGGTCAATAAGTAGCTTATATAATTTGGTGCTCCTTGGTTTGGTGCATATATATTAAAAATTATTATGTCTTCTTGATTCAGTGTCCCCTTAGCCACTATGAAATGGCCATTTTTGTCTCTGAGTACTTTTGCTGTCTTGTAGTCAGCAATATCAGATATGAGTATTGCTACGCCTGCTTTTTTGGGGGGTGTTATTTGCTTGGAGTATTGTTTTCCAGCCTTTCACTTTGAATTTGTTTTTATCCTTGTGACTTAGATGAGTTTCCTGTAGGCAGTATACAGTTGGATTTTCTTTTTTAATCCATTCTGTGCCTTTTTATTGGTGAGTTTAATCCGTTTACATTTAGTGTAATTATTGATACTTGAGAGGTCCCTATTGCCATTTTATATCTTGCTTTCTGTTAGTTTTGTGTCTTATTTGATCCTTCTCTTTCATTTTTCTATCTTTTGTTTTTATTTGGTTGTATTCCATACATCTTTCCTCTGTTGCTATCTTTATTCATGTGCTTCTGTGGTGGTTACCTTTAAGTAATGAGAAGGGTTCCTACCCTGTTCATTGTAGCGCACTATTTTGTGAGTATTTTTGCACTTCATCGTCCTTTGCTACTGTTAATCTCCATCCTCTCCCCCCCTTTCTTTTTGTTGTTGTCACAGTTTAAATTTGGTTTTATTGTGTTCTTCTTGGAGCTTTTACTTGTGGCTCTGTTTTTTTTGTTCTTTGTATCTGATTGGAGAACCCCCTTTAGTAATTCCTGGAGTGGGGGTTTTCTGATGATAAATTCCCTCATCTTTTCTGTATCTGTGAATGTTTTTATTTCTCCTTCATATTTGAAGGACAGCTTTGATGGGTATAGCATTCGTGGCTGAAAGTTCCTCTCTTTCAGGACTTTAAATATTGGGGTCCACTCTCTTCTAGCTTGTAGAGTTTCTGCTGAGAAATCTGATGATAATCTAATGGGCCTTCCCTTATATGTTGTATTCTTCTTTTCCCTGGCTGCCTTGAGAATTTTTTCTTTGCCGTTGGTTTGTGCCAATTTCATGATGTGCCTTGAGTAGGTTTCTTGGGGTTAAGAAAACTCAGAGTTCTGTTTGCTTCTTGAATTTTTTCTTTTTGTATTTTTCTGAAGCTGGAAACGGGGAGAGACAGTCAGACAGACTCCCCGCATGCGCCCGACCAGGATCCACCTGGCACGCCCACCAGGGGCGACGCTCTGCCCACCAGGGGGCGATGCTCTGCCCCTCCGGGGCGTCGCTCTGCCGCGACCAGAGCCACTTTAGTGCCTGGGGCAGAGGCCAAGAAGCCATCCCCAGCGCCCGGGCCATCTTTGCTCCAATGGAGCCTCAGCTGCGAGAGGGGAAGAGACAGAGAGGAAGGAGGGGGGGGTGGAGAAGCAAATGGGCGCTTCTCCTATGTGCCCTGGCCGGGAATCAAACCCGGATCCCCCGCACGCCAGGCCGACGCTCTACCACTGAGCCAACCGGCCAGGGCTGCTTCTTGAATTTGAGGTTTTAGTTCTTTCCACAGGCTTGGGAAGTTCTCATGTATTATTTGTTTGAGTATGTTCTCCATTCCATTTTCTCTCTCTTCTCCCTCTGATATACCTATTATTCTTATGTTATTCTTTTTGATGGAGTCAGATAATTCTTGTAGGGCTATCTCATTTTTTTAAATTTTTGAGTCTCTTCTTCTCTCTGTTGTGCCTCAAGTTGCTTGTCTTCTATTTCACTAATCCTCTCTTCTATCTGGCCCGTTCTACTAGCTAAGCTTGTTACCTCGTTTTTCAGCTCGTGAATTGAGTTTTTCATCTCTGTTTGATTTGCTTTTATAGTTTCAATTTCCTTGGAAATATATTCTTTGTGTTCATTGAGTTGTTTTCTGATCTCCCTAAATTGCCTTTCTCTTTTTTCTTGTATATTTCGGAGGATTTTTAGGATTTCTATATTGAATTCTCTGTCATTTAGCTCCAAAGTTTCCAATATATTAAATTTTTTCTCCATAGATTTTTCCTCATCTAGCTGTTACCTCTCTTTCTTTTGTATCCATGATATTCGATTTTCTCTTCCTTAATGGCATCTGAGGGTGGTTTTGTTGATAGTATTAATAAGATTTAATAAAGAATAAAAAGTTAAAAAAATAAAAAATCGAAGTTTTTAAAGAAAATAATGAAATAAAGAAAAATAAAATAAAATAAAAATTAAAAAAAAAGGAAATTATTCCCCCCCCCTCCTTTTTTCCTCTCCTCTCCCCTCTTTCTTGAGAAAATCTTGTGGTAAACTGTGAATTATATTGTATTTAATAGAACAAACAATGCCTGTAATGGAGGGCCTGAATTGGGGAAAAGTAATAAAGGGGCAAAAAAAAAAAAAAAAAAAAAAAAGAAGGGGGTATGGACCCACAAAAAGCAAATAAGGAAAAAATTTGGGTCAAGAATAAAATGATTTGCTTGTAGATGTTGGTTGACTAAGAGTTATGATGAGAGGAATAAGAGGGAAACAGGAAAATGGGGGGACACATTAAAAAATTACTATTGTATTTAGTGGAACAAGAACTAGATAAAATGGAGAGCCAGGGATGGGAGCACTGCTAGTGAGTTAAAAAGGTGAAGTAAAAAAAACCCAAAATGCCACAAACATAAGTTTGAGTCCCAGATAAGATAATTTGTTCATTATTGAGGTTTGAATGAGAGGAGATGTAAAGGAGAAAGGAAGAAACTAATATAGAGGGAGAAAAGAAAGAGAGAGAGAGAGAGAGAGAGAGAGAGAGAGAGAGAGAAAAGAGGGAACCACTAAAAGAAGAAAAAAGAAAAAAGAGGAGAGAGAGAGAGAGAGAGAGAGAGAGTTAAGGGTTTTGGAGTGCAACCCTCATAGAGAGAAAGGAAGAGGAAAGAAAAGATAAGGGGAGATGTAACACTTATGCGTAGTGTAGTTCAAGGAGAGGAGAGAGTAAGACCGGCAGAGAGTTAAACAACCAAATTGGAAGAGGAAAAAAAAAATCAAGAATGAAGATAAGAGAAACAAACGAACAAATATAATAAAATGAGATAGGTTATAAAGTCTGCGGATTATTCTTGATTTTGAGAGGTTATCTTCTTGCTTTTTCTTTTCTCTCCCTCTTCCTGGTCGGTGACTCTGTACCCCAGGTTCTGCCCCTTTGGCATGCTCAGGTAGAGGTTTGCAGTTGATAAGTGTCTATGGCAATGTCATGTATTGTGCTTCAGTCTCGTTGGCAGTCGAGGCTCATTAGCATTTATAGGCTCTGCCAGTGAGAGAGTCCGTGTTCCTGGAGCCTTTCTCCTAGTCTTTCCTTCCTCAATTAGTAGCCTGATAATCCAGCTATGGGGTTGCTGCTGCCTCTGCCTGGATAGTAAGAGGCTCAAAGAGCTGGCAACTCCCCACTCTATTCCCACTCAGCACAGGGATCTGGGTAAGGCTCAGTCAGTCAGAGCTGCTAGCATAAGCAGGCGGGGCTTCTGCTCATACAAAGACCTCTGGCTCTGCCACTCTGTCCGGTAACATGGGCGGGGGCTCACTCCTGGGGCGCTTGGAGGAAACTCTCACTCACTATCTGCGCACTCAGACCAGGATATCAGGCCGGAAGTCTCACCCTCTGAGTGAAACCCCCACCCGCACAGAAAAGTTCCAGCGTTGGAATTGGCTCTCACTCCATCCCCGTGTGTGGCTTTTTCAAAGCGCTGGGGCGGCCCGAGATTCCGCTTTGGGCCCACACAAAGGCCTGACTCTGCCCCTCTGTGGGATAATATGGGCACACACTGCCGAGGCACTCGGAGGAATCTCTCGCTCACTATCTGCGCGCAGACCAGGATATCAGGCCGGCTGCCTCACCCTCTGAGTGAAACCCCCACCTGCACGGAAAAGTTCCAGCGTTGGAATTGGCTCTCACTCCCTCCCCATGTGCGGCTTTTTCAGGGCGCTGGGGCAGTCCGGAGATTCCGCTTTCGGCCCACACAAAGGCCTCTGACTCTGCCTCTCTGTGGGAAAACACGGGCGCCCACTCCCGGGGCTTTCAAAGGAATCTCTCACCCACTATCTGCGTGCACCGACCAGGGGGTCGGGGAAAATGGCTGCCCCACTTGTCTTTCTTTATCTGGGTTTGGCGCGAGTGTTAGCTTGTATTGCCTGGGTTGCCACAGGCACAGTTTTTCCTCGGCTTGGATGTCCGTGCCACAGCCTGGTTCGGCCGTTTGTGCCGTGGCCTGGATCTATTCACCCCCTTTGCCCACCTTAGTTTCTATATTCTCAGTTCCCAGTGAAAGCCGCCCTGTTTAGGTTAGTGAGGAAGGCGGAGCATTTCTTACTCCCTATTTCTTTCAGGGTTTGGTTATATATTAATATTTAGCCAATTTTTCGCTCGACCATTCCTTCGAGTGTATTGCGAAACATCTGGAGGCTCCAAGGATAGGTTTTTCTGTTTCTGGTTGAAGATCTTGTTGAGGTTTGGGGGAGATTTATCGGTATCGCTTCCTACCCCGCCATTACTCTGACGTCATCTCTGGAAACTTCTTTTAAAGCCCACTTGAACTTGACTGTCCACTAGGATTATGTTCTAAACTGCATGAGGTCTGAGATTGAGCCTTATTTAATTTGGCATCCTTCCTGATGCTCAGTGTAGTATATTACTTCTAGTAGATCATTCAAATACTCGATGAGTTGAAATGTAGCAAGGAGTTTGTAATGCTTTTTCTTTGTATTATGGTCAGTTGTGACCTACAGAAAAGAGCCATTCTTTCATTCATTCCAGAAATATTCACTGAACACCTACTATGTGCCAAGCACTAGAAATACAGACCTGAGCATGAAGTTCCTGTTCTCATGGAGCGTGTATACTTGAGAGGTGTCTTTTAAACTGCAGGTTGAAACCCTTTAGGGGATTCTGAAATCATTCCAGTGGGTTGCACCAGCATTATTTCAAATAAATGGAAAATAATAAAATCAAACTTATCAGAGAATATCACACAAAGCAAGGTGTTTCCTTAAGATTTGGTTTCAGTTAAGTTTGTGTATAATGGGTATGATGTAAAATGCATTTCTTGGTTGGTCCAGGATTAAACCAAGAAGCACTATTCTAGAAGAATCCCTTGCATCTAGATTAAATCTCATTAAAAATTTTTTTTAAATTACATTTTACATTCAATATTATTTTGTATTAGTTTCAGGTGTACAGCATGGTGGTTAGACAATAAATCTCATTATAAGTGTTTACTTACCAGCAAAGCTATAAAGCAAGTTAGACAACTTTGATTCAATAAAATATAAGCATACCTCCCATGTGTCAGGGACTCTGCTAGACACTGAGGATACAAGGATGATTAATTCACAGTCTTTATGCATAAGAACTCATTAAGAATATAAACAATCACAGTTTGGTAAGTGTTAAAACAGAAATATGTGCATATATAGTAAATTAATACCTCACTTTTTCGATGCTACTCTAAAACTTACTTTCATTTATTTTGTATTTCATAAAGAGTCCATGTAAAACACAGAAATCATATTAAGGCTGTTCAGGCAAATAATCTGGCCAACATCCCATAATGAGTAGCTGAGCTCTAAATAGAAGCAGGTTTCTTAGCCTTCACCTACTGCTGTTTCTATCACATAACTTGATTTTCTCATCTGGCCTTGATTTTCTTTACACCATCTTGAAGTATTCTGAACAACTTCGGAATAAGATGGTAATTCATCATTTTTTACTTAAGTGTGAAATTATGGTGACCCCTCCTGTACCATCCCAAGTGAAAAGGAACAGCTATGACTTACTATTTGCCTAAATTCCATATAACATCCACACCTGATCACTAAGTCAGTACTGTGAAGACTCATATTCTGGGAGCTATAGCTGACCCTCATATCTGAAGGAGGGAGAACAGTAGGGGATATATTCCTTTCGGAAACTAGAATTTCTTTTTTTTTTTTTTTGTGGTTTTTTTTTTTTTTTTGTATTTTTCCGAAGCTGGAAACGGGGAGACACAGTCAGACAGACTCCCGCATGAGGGAGGGGAAGAGAGAGACAGAGAGGAAGGAGGGGGGGGGGGTGGAGAAGCAAATGGGCGCTTCTCCTATGTGCCCTGGCCGGGAATCGAGCCTGGGTCCCCTGCACGCCAGGCCAACGCTCTACCGCTGAGCCAACCGGCCAGGGCCCGGAAACTAGAATTTCAATTGTACTTTCAACCAAACAACTCTTTTTATACTATTCAGTATAAGCCAGAATGCACACAACAGAATATACTGTGAACTGCTGGAGAAAATGATTTTAAATTTCTTATCTGGTGGTTCTTTTTACTTCTTGTTAGACAATGAGCTAGAAGTACAATTACACTAGAGTATATGAACCAATCACAGGTTGTTTATTTTCAAGATTTCCACAAATGTTTAAAGGCTTATAAATCAGTCCCATTAAGTTCATCGGGCTGAAAGGCTAATAAAGACCAGCTGTCAACTTGAACACACAAGGGGCACAAAAGGCGACACAACCCCAGTGTCATCCCTATACTATGGGGGAGATTTCAGATTCAGTGTCAAACATACAACAGCCTGCTTTTAAAGCTTCACTGTGGGTAGTGCTTTGTTCTCTGCTGTATGACCCTCAGATAAAGTGAAGAGATTTCACTGATAAGGTACCAAGTGCTGTAACTGCCGGAAGTATAAAAATGGGAACTTCTCACTTCTATAAACCTGCAAATAACAAAATGAGCAATAACAATAGCTAACACTTTCTACTGTTTATCAAGTGCCAGTTACCAGTGTATGCATTTTATGCAAATTGACTCATATGCTGCTAACGATAACCCTATGAGTTAGATACATTACTATTCCCATTTTAGAAAGGGACAGAGGCACAGAGAAGTTGTGTAACTTTACCAAGGTCACACAACTAAAAAGCAGGAGGTAGGATACAAATCTATTATATGAGGTCTGGTTCCCAGCCTGCACAAAGACAACTGTGTTACATTACAGTTGACCCCTGAACATGGCGGCATGAGCTGCACAGGGCCACGTCCATGCAGATTTTTTTCAAAAAATATATTGGAAACTTTTAGAGATTTGCGACAATTTTTAAAAACTCTCAGACTAACCACACAGCTTAGAAATATTGAAAAAAATTAATAAAAAGGTGTGCCATGAATGCATAAAATATATATACATATTTTCCTAATAATTTTAATAACATTTTTCTTTTCTCTAACTTCCTTTACTATAAGAATACAACGCATTATACATATACCAAATGTGTTAATCAACTGTTTACATTCTCGGTAAGGGTTCTGGTCAACAATGAGCTATTAGTAGTTAAGTTCTGGGGGAGTCAAAAGTTATTTGCAAATTTTTCCAACTGCGTAGTGGGGCAGTGCCCCTAACCTCTGTGTTGTTGTTCATGGGTCAACTGTACTTACAACAGATTCCCAACAGCTGGCTTGACAGCACTTTCCAAAGATGAGAGGAGAAGGAGAAATATAATATGGTGAAGGGCACCAGAGGTTAGTGTCACAGCTCTGCCACCATGGCATGACTCTGAGCAGGTCCTTCACCTAAGCCTCAGTTTCATCATCTTAAAAAGAGACAATAATGTAAAGGAGTGGCTTAGCACAACGCTGGCATTAAGAAATCACTCAAAAATGGTAGCTCTTACTATTATGGGAACACTCAATACTGTACACTTATCAATTCTCCCCCCCCAATTATTCATAAATTTAATGTCATTACACTTAAAATTGCAGTGAGGTTTTTGACAAATTGATTATAAATATTATTTGAAAAATGAATGTGAGATAAAATTCTGAAAAAGAGTAAGAGAAACCTCCACCACCAGATACCAAAACACAGAATACTGTAAATATCTGATAAAGGTACAGGAAGAAGCAACGAAATAGAAGAACAGCAAAGGAAGTCAACAGGCTCATACAGCCGTGATAATTGAGTGTAGGATAAATGTGGCACGTACCTCCAATTAAATGGTGGGATGACTGGTGTCCCACTTGGTAACAAATGTAGGTTATTTCTATAATTTTAGAGTAGGAAAGCCTTTTGAGGGATGACATGAAGGTGAAAGGTCATACACAATACCCACCTTGACCACATATAACTTAAAAGTTTCTGTAAGGCAAAAGACACTATGAACATACTTACCAAGCTTACTATGGGATTTTAATTTATTCACTGCTATTTCCTAGTTTATATGCTTGGTCCTACTTGTTTTCAGTTTACACTTTTTTTTGTTTTCTCTGCTGTTTCCCTTCTAGATCTGACTTTATCCCCAAAGGAAAAACATTATACATACAATGCAATACAATTTTCCTGTATCAATAAGAAGCAATTTTATCTACTGACTTATCTCCCCCTGTGCAGGGCTGCTGCATGCTTCTGCTTTTTTCCTCACCCAAGGTTTGGTCAGTGTATTCTGAGACTTAATTTAACATCACGTTCATTCCCTTTGAAGAGTAATTCTGGACACCGGCATTGTTTTTATTCATACATATATTAGAATTCATCTACCTTAAATAAGTATGGATGTGCACCTGACCAGGAGGTGGCGCAGTGGATAGAGCGTCAGACTGGGATGCGGAAGGACCCAGGTTCGAGACCCTGAGGTCGCCAGCTTGAGTGCAGACTCATCTGGTTTGAGCAAAGCTCACCAGCTTGGACCCAAGGTCGCTGGCTCAAGCAAGGGGTTACTCGGTCTGCTGAAGGCCCACGGTCAAGGCACATATGAGAAAGCAATCAATGAACAACTAAGGTGTTGCAACGTGCAATGAAAAACTAATGATTGATGCTTCTCATCTCTCTCCATTCCTGTCTGTCTGTCCCTGTCTATCCCTCTCTCTGACTCACTCTCTGTCTCTGTAAAAAAAAAAAAAAAAAAAAAAAAGTATGGATGTGCATGGCTTTTTCTTTTACACTTTCACCACTTCATTCTTTTTTTATTTATTTATTTATTTATTTTTTTCCGAAGATGGAAATGAGGAGAGACAGTCAGACAGACTCCCGCATGCGCCCGACCTGGATCCACCTGACACGCCCACCAGGGGGCGACGCTCTGCCCACCAGGGAGCGACGCTCTGCCCACCAGGGAGCGATGCTCTGCCCCTCCGGGGCGTCGCTCCATTGCGACCAGAGCCACTCCAGCGCCTGGGGCAGAGGCCAAGGAGCCATCCCCAGCGCCTGGGCCATCTTTGCTCCAATGGAGCCTCGCTGCGGGAGGGGAAGAGAGAGACAGAGAGGAAGGAGAGGGGGAGGGGTGGAGAAGCAGATGGGTACTTCTCCTGTGTGCCCTGGCCGGGAATCGAACCTGGGACCCCTTGCATGCCAGGCCGATGCTCTACCACTGAGCCAACTGGCCAGGGCTCACCACTTCATTCTTAAGTTCTTGAGTTATCTGTTAACTCCCTAAAGACACCAGATACTATGTCCTTTTGCACATGGATGACACTTTGAAAGCTACGGCATTCAGACAGAAATGGTCTCCCTTTCAATACTCTAGATCAGGGGTAGTCAACCTTTTTATACCTACCGCCCACTTTTGCATCTCTGTTAGTAGTAAAATTTTCTAACTGCCCACCAGTTCCACAGTAATGGTGATTTATAAAGTAGGGAAGTAACTTTACTTTATAAAATTTATAAAGCAGAGTTACAGCAAGTTAAAGCATATAATAATAATTACTTACCAAGTACTTTATGTCGGATATTCGCTGTTTGGCAGAATAAATCTTTATAAAACTATAGTTAAATCTGTCTTTTTATTTATACTTTGGTTGCTCCGCTACCGCCCACCATGAAAGCTGGAATGCCCACTAGTGGGCGGTAGGGACCAGGTTGACTACCACTGCTCTAGATAGTGCTCTGTTTTATTTAGGCGTTGGTGCCATGATAGAGAAGTCTCAAGTCAGCTTGATTTTGTTCCCTTCTACTAACTTTTCTGCCTATGTGTACTGGTGGATTTTTGCTCTCCTCTTGATATTTGAAAGTTAAACCAGGCTTTGGTTTAATGTTCGGAACGTTGAAAAAATGCTGTCCAGCACTTGATCCTTTTGTATACCGATACTGACCTTTCTACTCAGGGTTCTGAGAGACTGTCTAAATCTTGCTCTTTTCTCTTGGGTTTCCCATCTGTTGTTCAGTAACTCCCATTGTAGTTTTAAATTCGGCAATGGTGCTTTCGCCTTTGTGGAATGTTATCCTAATCGTAGATTGTTCCTCCTTTGGTACTGACTGCTCTATCTTCAGTGATCCTCATTCATCGACTTGAGAATTCAGAAATTCTCCTAAAAACTTCTTGTTTCTTGATGTACAGTTACTTCAGAAGCACGTGGCCCGATTAATCCTTTGCACTTGCTCACCTTCTGCCTGAAAGAATCTTCCCCTGGACACCCACACGAGATGCCCCTTCCGCCTCTCAGTAATGCCTTCTTCCTGGTGACGACCACTCTGCCTGAGATCGTAGGAGAAACTGCATTTCACCATCCTCATCTACCCTGGCCTCCCCCTCCCCTGCTTTAGCCCAACTACCACTCAATATGCCATGTATGTTACTTATTTATTCAGTTTATTCTGTTAATAGAGGATTCAGATATATGAGCTAGGTGTTACCTTAATTAACTATTTGCATGAATTTTCTGGACAAAAATTTCAAAAAGAAAAAATATACCACTGGCCCTGGCCGGTTGGCTCAGCGGTAGAGCGTCGGCCTGGCGTGCGGGGGACCCGGGTTTGATTCCCGGCCAGGGCACATAGGAGAAGCGCCCATTTGCTTCTCCACCCCCACCCTCCTTCCTCTCTGTCTCTCTCTTCCCCTCCCGCAGCCAAGGCTCCATTGGAGCAAAGATGGCCCGGGCGCTGGGGATGGCTCCTTGGCCTCTGCCCCAGGCGCTAGAGTGGCTCTGGTCGCGGCAGAGCGACGCCCCGGAGGGGCAGAGTATTGCCCCCTGGTGGGCAGAGCTTCGCCCCTGGTGGGCGTGCTGGGTGGATCCCGGTCGGGCACATGCGGGAGTCTGTCTGACTGTCTCTCCCCGTTCCCAGCTTCAGAAAAATACAAAAAAAAAAAAAAGAAAAAAGAAAAAATATACCACTTTTATCACTGGGGGGAGAAAGAATATTACAGAAAAGATGCCAATTCTTTCCAAGTTAACTTAAGAGGTTTAGAGCAATTCTACTTTAAAAGTAATTTATGGACTACTGGGTATATATCCAAAAGAACTGAATATTCTAGGGACTAGAACAGATACTTGTACACTAATGCTCAGAGTAGTAATATTCGCAATAGCCAAAAAGTGGAAGCAGCTCAAATGTTTCTCAAATGGCTAAACAAAATGTGGTGTATACATATAATGGAATGAATATCATTCAGCCTTACAAAGGATGGACACTCAGACACATGCTACAACATGGATGAGCCTTGAGGATACTATGCAAAGTGAAATAACTTATTAAAAGACAAGTACTGCATGATTCCACTTGTATGAGGTGTCAAATTTGGACACAGCAGAAGGGAAGTCACCGGGGGTGAGGGAAAGTGGAAACTGGCAGGTGTTTAACGAATCTAGTTTCAGTTTTGCAAGACGAAAAAGTTCTACAGATTGGTGGCATTATGTGAATATATGCTACAAACTATAGATAAAAATGGGTAAGATAGGAAATTTTGTTTTTTCAAGAGCCTTTTAAAGTATTCATAGAAAAGGCAGTAATAGTCAAGAAAACTTGGGAATAATAATCAAAGGAAACTGGCCCAGCCACATACTAAGATATATTGTGAAATTATAAGAATTAAAATAGTGTAATGATGAGTAGACTCAACAGTTCTGTATGGGCAAGAATTAGTATTAACAAGAATGACATCACAATTTAGTGAGGAAAGACTTTTATTTCAGATGTGGGGTCAATTAATTAATTTGTGAGTTAATGTTCTGGAGGCAGGGGGCCATCACAGTCATATGCCAATATACATTCTAGATAAATTTAAACTCAAAATGACTTCCATGTACCTCATTTCCCTTTATCATTTTTCTGCCTTTCTTATACTTGAAGATTTTGTTTTTGGCAGTCTTCCTTTTAAATTCTATTAACCAACTGGGTGACACTTGAACAATAATGTTGCTTTATAATTTAAATCATCTTGTAGAAAATCTGACAGTCAACAAAATCAAAGTGTAAGTACATCCTGTGTTAAGAAAAGTCCATTTAACTAAAGAAATCATCAAAAGTAGTTGGCTCTTCTTGGTATTTCAAAGTATTTAATTTATAAGTTTCATTAAGTTCTATTATAACTTTATCCATCAGCATAAGCGTGACCTTGGAACTGATAGGCCCTCTGCCACTGCAGTTTGAAGGGCCTGTAGTACCAACGTGCTTGGACTCTTAACATCTACATATTTGCCAGTCATAAAAGGTTTCCACACTTTATTTTTGGAATACTTCAGGTTTCCCACTTTAATATTTATTCCATGCCAGTAAAGGGACTGCTAAAAGGGAACACCAAACATCTGGATTTACAAAATGCCTTTCATAGATGCTGTGGTAGGTAGAATGATTCCCCAAGATGTCTACGCTCTAGTCTCCAAGAACCTATGAATATGTTACATGCTGTGTAAAGGGGCTTTGCAGATATAATTCAAGTTAGAGACCTTAAGATGGGGAGATTATGCTAAAATACCCTCGCGGGACCCATCTATAGTAATTACATGAGCCATTGCGCACAGAGAACTTTCTCTGCATGGAGGGAGAACGGAAGTGGAGGAAGAAGGGAGGGTAGACATACCTGAAGAGTGAGAACTCGGTGCACGTTTGCGGGTTGGAAGACAGGGAACAGAGAACGTGAATGAGGAACGCAAGCCCCCCATCCCAGTCGGCATGGAGGGTGGCGACCTCCGCCTTACAACCGCAAGCCACGGAATTCTCTAGCAATCTGAACGACCTTGGCAGTAGATCTGCCCCTGAAGCCCATGCTGGCTGACTCTCAGCCCCTGAGACCTGGAGCAGAGTCACAGCCCAGTCCACCTGGACTTCTGACCCACAGAAGCATGAGATAAGAAATTGGCTGAGTTTTGGACAGTTATTGCAGCAGTGGAAAACAAATACATACAGATTCAATTCTTATATAAACTAAACAAAGTAAATAAACGATACTGCTATAAATACTGTAACAGGATAGATTTATGACTGTCCTCTTTATTTCAGTTCCACTTGTGGGTCACTGTTTCTGTGTCAAATGGCAGAAGCGACATTGGCCCAAGGCACATACTTGGTACAAGAAAAAAGACAAGTTTTTATTAAAAAAAATAAAACCAGAAAAAAAGATTAGTTTTTACTAACAGGTTTATCTGTTTTAAAATTCAGAAACTGACAGTGTTTACAGAAAGATTATGTTCCAAGGAGTGACTTGGAACAAGTCACTTGGAATAAGATACAACTTCAAAAAATAAACAGATTAAAAACATTTCCTCAGCCTGGTCCCATAGTGCTTAAAAACAAAAACCAAAGAACTATGAAGAGTTCTTCAAAGAAGAACATCTGATATTTTTTCTCTCTCATTCCCATGATCCTCCTCCTTTTATTTGGTCACCCTAACAATAATAAAAGTTAAACTCCAGCAGTATATTAAGTAAAATTACAAAGAAAAAACATACAGAAATAGAAATTTGGCACAAACAGAATGGGAATCAGATGACCTTTTCATGCTATTTAAGTAGTGACACCATTTCTGATAAAACTGCCTAATTAAAATCCCATTCATTGGTAAATATTTACTTACAACACACCTTCTAGTGACAAGCCCCATTGCAGACACTGGTGGCAGCTTTCAAGGAACTCAAGCTAGTGGAATGCACAGTTATAATACATGCAGTGCCTGAGACAGGCTGAAAGTACAGTGTGTCTGTAGTCATGGTGCACTTTTGACGGATCACAGGAAAGCAACAAAAGATGATAGAAATGTGAAATCTGCACCAGATAAAAGGAAAACTCTCCCAGTTTCATACCTATTCAGTGCAGTTCGATGTGGGCTCACGCACAGATTTTTTAGGGCTCCTTAGGTAGCTATCCCGTATAGCCTCTACAGACTCATCACTACTGATGGCCTACAAGAACAGGGTGATGGCCTACAAGAACAGGGTTTCTCCACCAAACTGCTGGTTTCCTTCAACTGCTTATCCCACCGAGTAATGTTATTCCTATGTGGTGGCGCTTCGTTATAAACGCGCCGATATTCACGTTGCACTTTGGTCACGGATTCAAATTTAGTGAGCCACAGAACACACTGAACTTTCTTCTGTACCATCCACATCTCAACTGGCATGGCCGTGGGCTGCTCCGCTGTATACACGGTGTTACGTCATCATCTGCGCATGTGCACATGCTGCCACATCATCCTACAGAAACTGGGAGGGTTTTCCTTTTATTTGGTGCAGATTTCACATTTCTATCGTCTTTTGTTGCTTTCCTGTGACCGGTCAAAAGTGCACCATGACTTTACAGACACACTGTATAACCAGAGCACAGAAGTTCACTCAATTCTGATGAAAAAAGGCTAAGCCACATGCCTTGGCTGGATAGCTCAGTTGGTTAGAGCTTCGTCTTGATGTGCAGAGGTTGCTGGTTTGATCCCTGGTCAGGGCACATATAAGAACAGATTGATGTGGCTCAGCGGTAGAGCGTTGGCCTAGCGTGTGGAGGACCCGGGTTCGATTCTTGGCCAGGGCACACAGGAGAAGCGCCCATTTGCTTCTCCACCCCTCCGCTGCGCTTTCCTCTCTGTCTCTCTCTTCCCCTCCCGCAGCCAAGGCTCCATTGGAGCAAAGATGGCCCGGGCACTGGGGATGGCTCCTTGGCCTCTGCCCCAGGCGCTAGAGAGGATGGGCAGAGCATCGCCCCCTGGTGGGCAGAGCGTCGCCCCATAGTGGGTGTGCCGGGTGGATCCCGGTCGGGCGCATGCGGGAGTCTGTCTGACTGTCTCTCCCTGTTTCCAGCTTCCGAAAAATGAAAACAAACAAACAAACAAACAACAAAAAAAACAGATTGATGTTCCTGTCTCTCTCTTGCTTGCTCTGAAAACTAAGTTAAAAAAAAAAAGACTCAATGCAGGATTCTTTAAAAAGAAAGAAAAGAGCCTAAGGTATGTATGAGTCTACTACAGTATGCTCAGATAACTACATTTCACTGTGTGAGCACCAAGTGTGTAGGATGGGGTGGGGTGAGAAGTAGTGCAGGATTGGGGGGATTGGCAGGAGATAGGCCTCAATAGTCAGGTCGGGGTTACATCATAAAGGCATGAGACTTTACCCTGTAGGTGAATTTTAAGCAGAAGAATGGCACAATCATTTCTGGTTTAGAAAGATTCCTTTGGTAATAGAAAGGAAGATGGATTTAAATGAAATAATACCAGAAAATGAAACCAGTAAGAAGGCTATTATTTTATGCAAACAGAAATAATGAGGGCTTGAATTTGAGAAGCAACAATGGAAATGAGGATCAGATAACTAATCTGAAGAATTCCTGTACTCAGAAAATAAAATATGTGGTAGACATCACAGGTCCCCAGCAAACTGCCATTTCCAACTCCCTGCCTTCCTTACCCACAGCTCACCGGAGAGCTAGAAGGACCTGCTTTCTTCTTTCTCAGGTGCAGTGCAGTCACATGGGAGACAGTCTTGACAACCTCTTTGGAAAGGAGGGTGGCTCTGCAAAGCCTTGTCTATTCAAAGGAAAGAGGTTCATGCAGAGAAAGGCCCTCCTCACTTCTGTCTTCTGCACATGATACTGGATGAAGATACTGTACTTGGTGCTATGACAGTCATTCTACCACTCTTAAGGGGACAGCCAAGAACAAAAGCCAACATGCTGAGGATAGCAGAGTAGAAGGATAGAAAGTCATGGTCCTTGATGAACCAGCTGAGTTGCTGACCTAACCCAGGGTCTGTTTATCTATGGACTTAAGATAAGCATCCTTTTAGTTTAAGCCACAGATGGTCAAGCTCTGTTCCTTTCTGACAGAATCAACCAAACCAAAACAACGAGACAGAACCTGGTGACTTAACTGATTGTGAAAGGTTTGCAATAAATAGGAATGTGGTTTTATTGCCAAGGTTGTGGCTTGGGAAACAGAACAGAAGAAGGTGCTTGTTGTCAAGATAAAATTACAACAGAGAGGTGTATGTGAGGGGGGAGAGGTTGGATGGAGTAAAGGGGAAGGGTCTGAGGTGAGGAAGGAGGGGCAGGAAAAAGTTTGTTCCTGGACATGTTGCTTTGGAGCAGGGGTCCCCAAACTACAGCCCGCAGGCCGCACGCGGCCCCGAGGCCATTTATCTGGCCCCCGCCACACTTCTGGAAGGGGCACCTCTTTCACTGGTGGTCAGTGAGAGGAGCATAGTTCCCATTGAAATACTGATCAGTTTGTTGATTTAAATTTACTTGTTCTTTATTTTAAATATTGTACTTGTTTCCGTTTGGTTTTTTTACTTTAAAATAAGATATATGCAGTGTGCATATGGATTTGTTCATAGTTTTTTTTATAGTCCGGCCCTGTAATGGTCTGAGGGACAGTGAACTGGCCCCCTGTGTAAAAAGTTTGGGGACCTCTGCTTTGGACATTTTATGGAGTAATTTAGGGGGAAGAGTAGATTCAGATGTGTCTGGAACACATTCAGAAAGTCTGACAGATCTGCTGATGTACGGGAAGTCAGATCCTATCATACCTGCATGACCTCACACTCTCCTGGAACAGTCTAATGGAGACGGGAGGAGGGAGGCAACAAGAATGGAGGCCAGACCAAAATTTCCTTATTTTAAAAGTTCTAGAAAATGTTCTCTGAAGATGTACAGATACTGTTTAAAAGTAGGGAGATAATTGTTTATAGGATGAATCTACAAACATAATACACTACTGCATTTTTATTTTAAAAAATTCATCAGCCTGACCAGGCGGTGCGCAGTGGATGGAGCATTGGCCTGGGATGCAGAGGACCCAGGTTCGAAACCCAAGGTTGCCGGCTTGAGCACAGGCTCATTCGGCTTGAGTGTGGGCTCACCAGCTTGAGTGTGGGCTCACCAGCTTGAGCGTGGGATCATAGATATGACCCCATGGTTGCTGGCTTGAGCCCAAAGGTTATTAGCTTGAAGCCTAAAGTTGCTGGCTTGAGCAAGGGGTCACTCTGCTGTAGCCCCCCAGTCAAGGCACATATAAGAAGCAGTCAATGAACAACTAAGGTGCTGCCAACGAAGAATTGATGCCTCTCATCTCTCTCCCTTCCTGCCTGTCTGTCCCTATCTGTCTCTCTTGCAAAACAAAACAAAAAAAACCCAACAACAAAAATAACATCAGTAGCCAAGATAATCTGAAAAGCAAATAATCTGGAACTACAACAAATGAAGACCTTATGCCAGAGACTGCCCCAGCAATTGAAATTAATCTGACTCACCCGTTTTACTATGTAGGCCAGTCAAGTAGGAATATGTGAGTAACCTCATTCCAAAGTCTCCAAAATAACTCCAGGACATGTTTTATTGGTGGCAGATTAACCCAAAGAACAAAGAGAAACATAATCACCGAGAAGGTGGCAAGCAATAATTTAGTAGTGCTGTTTAAGATTAGGTAACCTTATGAGGATTCTACTATCCCTCCATGAGAAGTTAATGCAGGTGACCTTGATACAATCATTTTGCACATGTGGCAGAATTACCAGAGAAAATAAATGATCAGCAGCTTCCCACCAAGCAAACAGGAGCAGGTGAAGTCCTGCTCACAGGCAAGAAGTCCCTCTAAACAGTGATTATTAGCGCATGTTTACAAAGTTTGGACTAGACAAACCCTACAGACGACTGCAATCCTTATCAAAGGCATCTACGATGATGAGGAAGCACTCCTTAGGATAAACGGAATATGCCCTGGACATAAAGCAAAAATGTTTTAAAAACCAATACTGACTTGAGCAAAATAAGTATAACAGATACAAATTTGTACCTCAACTCACTGGTCTTAATTCCAAAACACGACTCTGATCGTCCTGAACCCAACCAAGAAAAACTTTGTGTGTTCCCCTGGCTCACACACCCCTCCAAGACCAAACTAAGGAAAGTCTTTCTCCTTTCATGTACCCTACTCTGGTTGTTCTGGACCAGCTGATAGCTCCCCAGTCCAACCTGTCCTTTCTGACTCCTGCCATTCCATCAGGCTGTTAGTTCTTTGCCTACGAAGCTCCAAACAACCCTCCAGTTTCCCTCTCTCTTTCAATGTTTCCTGATCCTACAACCTCATGTAGTCCTGCCCTTAACATCCTGTACTGCTCTTATCCAAATCATGCTATCCTGTTTTCAATTACCACTGTTGTGCCTGCCCTCTAATACTCTAAATTCCTTAAAGAAGGATAATGAATTCATCTTTGTGGCTCTGACAGGGTCATAGTGACCTAAACCGATCACAAACTGAAGCCTTCAAAAGAACATACAATGGCAAGTTTATTAGAAGTCTAATAATTTAACTATTTACCATTCTGATAAAGTCATGTGCTTCTCCTGTTGACAGGAAAAAAGCAATATATAAGAAATGAAAATGAGAATTACTCAGTAGAAAATCAGGCTATCTGTAACTTTCTCTCGTTTCACTTTTCACAGTAAATTAACCTCCAAGTTCTTATATGAACTCAACTGAAAATACACCTCAAGTCCAGGACAGCCTCTATGCCAGGGGTCCCCAAACTACGGCCCGCGGGCCACATGCGGCCCCCTGAGGCCATTTATCCGGCCCCACCACACTTCCGGAAGGGGCACCTCTTTCATTGGTGGTCAGTGAGAGAGCACAGGATGCATCCTGTGTGCTGTATGTGGTGGCGCCACAAAGCGCAGCGATGAGGGACACACGCGTCAGGGCTCCGGAAGCGCGTCATATTACTTGTTACGGCTAGCATTGGCAAATACGGAACCAGACACTGACCATCTCATTAGCCAAAAGCAGGCCCATAGTTCCCATTGAAATACTGGTCAGTTTGTTGATTTAAATTTACCTGTTCTTTATTTTAAATATTGTATTTGTTCCTGTTTTGTTTTTTTACTTTAAAATAAGATATGTGCAGTGTGCTTAGGGATTTGTTCATAGTTTTTTTATAGTTCGGCCCTCTAACGGTCTGAGGGACAGTGAACTGGCTCCCTGTGTAAAAAGTTTGGGGACCCCTGCTCTATGCTCTCCTGACGTCATTCCCAGGGTATGGTAAGGGAATTCCTGTCTCCTCAAGATGCTACACTATAAATTTAGCAACGTATAAACAATGCAAGGGAAGAAAACGTTTAGACCTGTAAATGAGAACCAAGATTTCTGACCTCTACTACTTTGGTTCTTCCGCATCTTTAAGCCAACAAAAATAATGAAGGGGGCTTTTTCATTGCCAATCCACTGACAAAAAATTTTTAAGAAAAAATTAATAAATTACAAAACAAAAATTAATCACCAAAAGCACAAACAAACCCAAGCATGCTTCTAACTGCAACGATCAAGCTCTACCAAGTATTTCCAGTGCAATTACAAGGCAAAGCAATGCCTGGACTCGATTCTGCGTGCTTGCAGTATTCCAAAGTTAGATGACATCATAAGTTCTTCCCTTCCTTCCCTTGTGGTCACGTCAGATACCTGTTGCATCACCAGGAAAGTGGTCTTCCCAATCTAGGAAAGGAGTACCATCATGATCTCTAAATAATTCAGCGGGGCTGTTTTCTTGATAAATTTTAGCCTCATGTATTTTAATGAGGTTGCCTTGGACGCAAGGGCGTGGGGCTCTTGGGCACCTTTGAAGAGATTCTAGCATGGACATCGACAGTTGTGACTTTCTGTACTTGAAAAGGGGCTTGAGAGTTTTGAAGACTTGGGCATGAAGAGAGACATACATGGTTCGGCAGAAGCAGAGGAGAGAGGAGGGCGGAAGATCGAGGTGGGAGTATTGGGGCAGCGCCGGAGTCCCCGCGGTGGCAGTGGGAAGTCAGACTTGCGACGAAGCTTTGCGGAAAGGACACTGCTTGTCGGCCAACGTGTCGGGCCCAGGGCCAGGGTTCGAGCCAAGGTGGGGGTGCAGGAAAATTCAAGTCGACCCGAGACTTGGCCAAAGCCCTCGGGCACACTGGGCAACAATAACTCGCTTGAGGATTAGAAAATAATAATACTCCCCTCCCCTTGCCCCCGGAGAACTAAGCTGGAGGCGGAGAAGCGAGGATGGAAGCGATGGGGCCGAGGTCCGAGCCCAGCCGGCCAGACGCTGCCTGGGCCGGGGCTCGGGGCCGCCAGGGGCCGTACTCACCATGTCGTACACGTTGAGCACCACTAACTGGTTAGCCCCCATTCTCCCGGCGGCCGCCGCCTCGTCCTCCAGCCGCTCGGTCTCCGCGGGGCCGAGGCCCCACCCGACCCCGCGGGCGCCTCAAGGGGCCAGAGCTGGGCACTAAGCGCACAGCCAGACCCGCGGCAGCAGGCGCAGGAGCATCGGGAAGCTGGGCTGCTCTAGGGCGCAGCTGACAAGACCCTCTGCGCCGACGAGGCCGACCGGTGGCGGGCCCGCTAGGGCTCAGGCACCTCCCCTAGGCGCTAGACACGTGGGGAAAGGCGGGGCCTGAGCGAGGGGCGGGCGCCGGGAGCCCGGAGGCGGAGCCAGCCCGGCACCCGCGCGGATCTCGCCTGCGCTCTGGCTGCCGGATGCCGCACCTCGGGATCTAAAATGGCGCAGCCTCCGCGTATTCCCACTGTGGATGAGCGGAATTTCGCGCGTCTCCACGGTGAAGGAGTTACAGGAAAACAATAGTTCCCAGCCATACCGTGAGTTCTCCCGCTAGGTGCCTGAAGCGTAGAGGCCGTGTTTCAACAAATTCGTCGCGGCGTAGTTTCTAGCTGTGGACTACAGCTCCCAGCATGCTGCGCGGTTTTCAACCCTATCAGACCAGGGTTTCCCCGGAGACTACAGTTCCCAGCATGCAGTGCTTGGGGGTCTGCACCTGATCTTTTGCCGTCAGCCTTTGGCTGGTGGTGAAGTCTTCGATCTTCGGCTTCTGTTGGTGCTGTGGTTGGTTTCTGTCGCGTTGAACCCGATGGAACCAACGACATGTTTCAAAAGACCAAGGCACATATAGGAGTTGATGCTTCCAGCTCCTTCTCCCTTCTTTCTCTTTCTCTCTGTCTCTCTCCCTCTCTCTCTCCTCTCTAAAAATGAATAAATTAAAAAAAAAAAGGTTTCAAAAAAAAAAAAAAAAAAAAAAAGACCATAGTAATGACCTTGTTTTTCAAATCCCTCCTCACTGGTTTTTTTGTTTTTTTTGTTTTGTTTGTTTTTTGCAAAGGGCGGGGTGGGGAAATAGAGGAAGGTGGGTTGCTGGTGGTAGGTGGGGTGTAGCATGCATCCATCCAGTTAATCCTCAGTATGGAAGTTTACTTTTTATGAAACTGTTCTGCTAGATCCGAAGAGAGTACAGTACTCACAGATTAGCACAGCCCAAGACACAAGTGGTGCTTTGTATGCATGCAACAAACATTTGCTGTGTCTGCCATTGCCAGGTGTGGTAGGTTCTGGCGAATACTTTAATAAACAGGAGAATGGACAAAATATCGATGGTTCTAGAGATAAAAATCTCTGCTTTGCAGAGAATTAAAATGAAATGTGATAGAAAGTAATCTTAGAGTGGCTGCAGCATAAAGGTCTCTTGGTGAGGTTTATGCTGAGATCTGACTGACAAAAAGCCAGCCCTACAAATATCAGGAAACTTCAAAGCTAATTGATTCAACTAATTACGAGGATATTCCACAAGTGCACACCAAATGGTAGCTTAGATATTGGAGGTAGTGGAGAACATAGAAAACTAGTTTTGGAAGTAGAGTCTACAAGACTTGCTAATGGGTTGGGTGTTGAGTTTGTTAGGGAAAGAGCATTCAAGTATAACTCATAGAATTTCAAGTTGGGAAATTGTGAGGATGCTGGTGCCATATATAAAACGTGAAAATTGGGAACAACAGGTTGGAAGGAGGGAAGTCAACAAGAGTTATGGTTTGGTTACGTTAAGTTGGAGGTGCCTTTTAGACATACAAGATGTCAAATAGGCATTTGGAGAAACGAAGCTGTGGGATTGATTGGATTACCATATTTTCCACATACATAAAACGCACGTTAATTTTGGATCCCGGAATTTGAAAAAAAAATGTATTGCATAAAGTTATTGAACTCAAGTTTTATTCATCATAAAATTTATATAACTCCTCAACAAGCACGAAAAAGCGGGAAGTGCAAGTAAAAAAAATTTACAACCACTGTATAAGATGCACCCAGTTTTTAGACCCCAAATTTTTCAAAAAAAGGTGATTCTTATACATGGGGAAATGCGGTATGTAGGGAAAGTGTAGATAAAAAAAAAAAAGAGAAAGGGGCCAAAAATAAAGCTTTAGGACCCTTCATTCAAAGGTCAAGAAGAGCAAAAGGAACCACATGATAGGAGAACATGGTAACAGAGAAGCCACAAGTTAGATTTAGCAATATGGAGGCTACTGGTAGCCTTGACATGAGCAGTCTTAGGGGAGTAGTGGAAGCCAAAGAACATCTGGAATGGTTTGAGGAGTGAGTGAGTAAGGTGAAGAAATGGAGACTGTGACAGCTTAGGACAATATTGGGATAGGGCTGTGTGGTCAATGGCATTATGAAGATGAGACTATTAAGATATACTGTATGTAAAGAGAAATTGGTGATGCAGAAGAAAGGGTGAGATTTCCAAGGGCAAGGTAAGAAGGGGAAGAGACCCATCCAGGGCACAAGTGGAAAAGAGGGATGTTTCATTCATAGTGACAGCATATAATGTAGATGCGTGTACATTGTGATGGCAGAGACAAAGAGACAAATGAAAACAGGTTAAAAATTTGGGAGTTCTGAAATGAGGGTGTTCTTTTCTGATTTAATTTTATCAATGACTAAGAAACCAGGTGCTCATTAGAGAGAGAAGGGAGAGCTGGAGTGGAAGGAATTTGAAAAGAGAAGGTGTAAAGGTGTAAAATAAGGGAACAAATGCTAGGAAAATAAGGTTGAACTGTGAGGCACTGTTGAGTGACAGTAAGTGCTGTATGCAAGACAATTAGTTGAATGTCCTCAGGCAGTGGACAAAGTTTTAAAATTATTTTTGGTGTATTCAGCTGGCCTTCCTTTTTACCTAACTCAAGACAGCTGGTGTAGGGAAAGTCATTGTCTGTTATCACCTTGTGGTTCTAGCTGCACTGCTTGGCTCCAACCACTGGTTCACTTACTGTAACTTCTTACTCTGTGCTCTCCCTTTTCCTTGTGATCTCATCTACCCTCTCAGCTGTATCAATGTATCCTGAAAGGTCTAATGCCCCCATCTCCAATCTCTTCTCTCCTGAGCACTAGGCCACTATAACCTGCAGCCTATTGAACTTCTCTACCAGCTGTATTAGTTTCTTATTGCTGCTGTAACAATTGACTGCAAACTCAGTGATTTAAAAAACACAACCCAAATTATAATACAATTCTGGAGGCCAGAAGTCCAAAATAGGTCTCCTTGGGCTAAAATCAAGGACTGTGCTCCTTCTGGAGGCTCTAGGCTAGATATCCTCCCTTGTCTTTTCAGTTTCCAGAGGCAGCTTGCATTCCTAGGCTCATGGCCACATCGCCCAGACCTCTGCTTTTATCTTCATATCGTCTCCACTCTCTGCCTCCCTTTTATAAGGACACTTGTGATTGCATTGGGCCCACCTGGATAATCCAGGGTAATGTCATTTTAAGTTCCTTACCTAATCATATCTGTACAGTCTCCCCCCCACCCCATGTAAGATAAAATAAGGCAATATATTTACAAGTTCTGGGGAACCTAATGTGACTATCTCTGAGGAGCTGAAGTTCTGCTCACCACACAGGATGGCCCATGGTCACTTTAAATTTATTAGGCACAAAATGGAATTCACTGTCTGATGATGTGATGAATTGTATTGCTCATATAATTTAGGTATTGATCCACCAGTAACTGAAATTATTCATTCATCCATTGGACAAGTATTAAATGAGTACCATTTGTGTATCAGCTACTCTGTTTCTTAGGGTAGCATGATACAACAGACATGACTCCTGCTCTTGTGAAGCATACAAACCAATGGGAGGCAGAAAAAACATATATTTATTAATTAATTTGTAATTTAAATGGGAGGAAACAAGGAGTTGAGCATAACAGGGAGACTTCTTTGGGGTGGCTGTCAGGAGACAGAAACCCCACAGGTAATACTGACAAAATTTAATATAAAGAACTGTAGCCCTGGCCAGTTGGCTCAGCGGTAGAGCGTCGGCCTAGCATGCGGAGGACCCGGGTTCGATTCCTGGCCAGGGCACACAGGAGAAGCGCCCATTTGCTTCTCCACCCCTCCGCCGCACCTTCCTCTCTGTCTCTCTCTTCCCCTCCTGCAGCCAAGGCTCCATTGGAGCAAAGATGGCCCGGGCGCTGGGGATGGCTCCTTGGCCTCTGCCCCAGGCGCTAGAGTGGCTCTGGTAGCAACATGGTGACGCCCAGGATGGGCAGAGCATCACCCCCTGGTGGGCGTGCCGGGTGGATCCCGGTCGGGCGCATGCGGGAGTCTGTCTGACTGTCTCTCCCTGTTTCCAGCTTCAGAAAAATGAAAAAAAAAAAAAAGAACTGTAAATTGGGTATAAGAGGCCTAAAAAAGACAAAAAAGGAACAACTAAGGCATCAGAGAGGTAGTTCTGTAAATCCAGTGCACAGCATAGTGATCCTAGTCTACAATACTGTGTTAAAAGGCTCAGTGTTGCTAAGAGATGAGATCTGAATTGTTCCTACCACAAAAGAATTGTATGATGCAATACAGGTGTTAGCTAATGCCATGGTACCAATCATATTGCAATATATAAATAGATCAAATCAACACATTTACACCTTACACTTACACAATGTTACATGTCAATTATGTTTCAGTTAAAAAATGTGTATGTAAAAGCTTTGCAGTAACTAGCAAACTTTGCTGTCTTTGTTAGCCCAGTGTTTTTCAAATGCTTGCACCATTGCTTCTGCCATAGCATTCCCCTCCACCAGGACATTTCCCCATGTCCCTACCAGTGAAAACGTCAGCTACTGAACCACCACCACCTTGAGCCAGGAACTATGGTGCTGCACACATCCTTCAGGATGGTGTCCTCTCTGCCTGCTGGGTGCTGAGTGAGCCAGACCCAACTCTCCTCTGACTGCTTATTTTCTTAGTCGTGGTGTTACCACTTGTGTTAGTTCAGGTCCTCTGAGAAACAGTTGCCAACATACAATTAAATGTGCCAGGGTTTTCTTAGGGCAAGCCCTTCTATGAAAGGAAATTGGAAGTTGTGGAAGGTCGAGAGAGTCATCAGATCCAGAGAGAGAGGTGTCGTCCTCAACTGCCATGCTATAAAAGGAAGCCTTCAGGTGACTCATGTCTAGCTAGAATCCAGTCTGCCTAAATATTTCTATCATACTGACACACAGGACAGGCAGTGGCCTTGGAGGTGTGTGTAGCTTTGGTGCATAAATGGCAGTGGATTTAACAGGGAAGCAGCTAATGTCCTAGGTCATTTACACAGAGTTTTGCTTTGTTTATATGATAGAATTGTACTGTAAATACTTCTCTGTAGCTTGCTCTTCCATTCAGTAAAACCTTGTGGAAAATCTTTTAAATACCTGATACAGATTGACTTGTATGGCCAATGTATGATCATTTACCTATTGATAGGCAAGAGTTTTGCCATGACAACCAATGATAACACACACACACACACACACACACACACACCACACACACACACACACAATCTCCTATTGGTTCTACTTTCTAGTTGAACTTTGTTACAAATACTAATCATTTAAAAAGCTGTTATCTAGATTCTAGACAAATGAAGAAGCCTATTTTGAGCATTACATTCAAAATTTTAAACTTGAAATTTATAGCATCACCTTTTTATTTTTAGTATAAGTTGTACATTTCATGTGTGAATCTGCCATTAGAAAAACTTCTGAAATATATTTCACAGATTATTTAAATCCACATACATTATTTTTATAGATAAATTAATTGCAGTTGTATGATGTTTCATATGAAAAGTTTTATGCAAAATAATATTTAACACATTTATACATTTTAAAAATTTACTTTTATTCTTTTATTTAGGAAGGATTGTAATAGCTAAATTTAGTTTAAAACTTACACATATACATATATATATTTTTTAAAAGCCATATGAATATATAGACTACCTTTTAAGATAAATGCAAACACATTAAGAATTAATTTTATAACAAATATATATGAAAATATTTCTGTTTTGGATAAATTAAGAACATTTTTCAGATCTTGAATTTGGTGATACTTACTATGAGCTTTTATTTTTAGTATTTCTTGCTCAAACATTTGTTCTCAATATAAATATATAGGTATACTACACACACACCTACATACATATATCCATAGTAAAGAAACTTTGATTTTTTTTCTAGGTATTCTTTTGTTTTCTTTCAGTTTTGTGAATTGGGTTAAAAATATATTGTTTATAAATTCTCATATAATGGAAGTAGCTCAAAACTAGAAGAGTGAAGAACAGTAGCATCAGGAGAAAGAGGACAGAAAATACTAGGTAGCCATTTGGACTGAAATAAAAAAAAAAAGTCATTAGAAATTATTGTTCACTTTGGTTGTTAATTTAGTCAAACAATTCCTGAATAGCTAGGTAATATTCCACTGACAGAGAACGAAGATTAATAAGACATCTTATCTACCCTCAAAGTGTTTACCTTTTAGTGTTTGAGGCTGACCAGGCAGGAAAATAAACAGAATCACCACTATAAGGAGAGCAATTGCTACAAAAAAGGCTATACTTATTTCCCAAAGTTACTTAGAAACAACACATGGCCTATCTGATTTGCAGATTATTCGCACCATTAACGTTATCACAGCAGATTGAGGTGTCAGTAATATTTAAAGTAGGGCATAAATAATGGTTTGTCTTACTTGTTTGTTTAATGTTTTACAAAAAAGCAAAAACAAAACCAGGCCCAGGACAGAGAAGCAAAGTCATTTGCAATCTCAACATTAAGAAGACTTTTTACTTCATTCTCCAAAGAAACTGGCATGGAGTCAAGAGAAATGCTTTTAAACCAGTTTCCTGAATGTAGTGGGATGATGGCCATTGTCTAGAGCTAACTCAGGGTCAGTGTGGGTACAGCCACTGTCCCTTCCCAGTACCACTGCCCCTTAGGTGGAGTTGAAAGACAAGTTTGATGAGAAGACAGTGGCTGTTGAGGGGGCTGGAACGAAAGGGGACCCCAGCTGCACTAACAATTCCCAGGAATCCTCTCCTGCTGTCTCCCTGGTATAATGGATACATATACTTTCTAGGACATCACATGTAAGGCAGAGATAATAGGGTCCCAGGAAAATGGGAGAGGGGCTTTTCCTTTTTAGCTGCCACTTGTGTCTTTTACAATTTCTCTCTTTAAAGCCCGATAAGGCACAGTCATTACCTGGGAATTAGTCCATAGGTCTCTATTGCAAATATAGCTGTTAGGTTACAGAAACTGCAAATTAGAAAAATAATATTAAAGATTAATTAAGTACAATATATTAAGGCTCTTTCTACATCTCTATGGTCATGATCAAATTACATATAATCTTAATCAAGGTATTTTTTTTGTCAACAAGGGAGAGAATAGAGACATTTACATAACAGCAGTAATGATTTTTCTATATGCCTGATTTAGGCTGCTTGATACAAAATTCCTAGAGCTGGTCACTGCAATCTCACTGTCCTCCTACCAGCTTTGTACCATTTTTTTGTTTGTTTTTTTGTGACAGAGACACAGAGAGGGACATATAAAGACAGGCAGGAAGGGAGAGAGATGAGAAGCATCAATTCTTCGTTGCAGCACCTTAGTTGTTCATTGATTGTTTTCTCATATGTGCCTTAACTGGGGGGCTACAGCAGACTGAGTGACCCCTTACTCAAGCCAGTGACCTTGGGCTCAAGCTGGTGATCCTTGCTCAAACCAGGTGAGCCTGCATTCAAGCTGGAGACCTCACAGTTTGAACCTGGGTCCTCCGCGTCTCAGTTCGACGCTCTATCCACTGCATCACCGCCTGGTCAAGCAGCTTTGTTGCCATTTTGATAGTAGTTCCCAAGACAACAGCAATAATGATAATAATAACCAATAATAAGTATTGACAATAATAAGTAACAATAATAAGCAGTTACCTTTTTTTCACCATTAACACTTACTGAAAATAATACTAATTGAGCATTTGCTCTGCACCGGCCAGTGTAGCAAATGCTTTACATGAATTATCTTGGTTGATCCTTATAGCAGCTATTCCTGTGAGATGAGGAAAGGGAGACTCAGAAAGGGTAAGCTACTTATAAATGTTTACACAGTTGTAAGTAGCCACGCTGGGATTTGAATTGAGGATTTTTGATCAAAGTGCATGTAATGTTCACCTGATGTAGGCTGACTCCTTCAGGAAGCTGAGAATGTTAGGAAGTTGATATAGAAAACTATGTTATTATTTCTTTTCTTTTTTTATTGGTTTATTGTAGCAAGAAAGTAAGGGGGAGAGGGAGAAAGACAGGAAGATCAATCTGTTCCAGCATGTGCCCTGACCAGGGATTGAATGAGTAACCTCTGTGCCTTGGGTGGATGCTTTAACCAACTGAACTATCTGGCCAGGGCTCTTACTATTTCTAAAGTTAGTGAGTATCTCTTATAATTTAGCATATTGTTTGGAGTGAGACAGGATATAGCTAGATAAGCATTAATGATATGATTTCACCTACCTTTGTGTGGAGGAAAGAGAGAAGGAACTTAATTTCATTGAGTGTTTGCCAAGTGCCCAGCAAAGTTAGGGATTTTCATCCAGGTACTTAGTTTACTTAGAGTACCATTAGATAGACTCATTTTACAAAGAAATAAGCTCAAAGAGACAAAGTAATTTGCTTAAGACTGCATAGCTACTAGTGGCAAAGTTAAGATTCAAAGCAAAGTAGGTTTTCTAGATGATGTCTTCAAGGTCTATCCATGTTGTTGAAATGGAGAGATTTTCTTTTTTATTATGGCTGAATAATATTCCATGTGTATATGTACCACATCTTATTTATCCCTCCATCCACTGATGGATGAAGGTTGCTTTCATGTCTTGGCTATTATAAATAATGCTGCAGCCTGACCAGGCAGTGGCGCAGTGGACTGGGATGCGGAGGACCCAGGTTCGAAACCCTGAGGTCTCCAGCTTGAGCACGGGCTCATCCGGTTTGAGTAAGGCTCACCAGCTTGAGCCCAAGGTTGCTGGCTTGAGCAAGGGGTCAGTCAGTCTGCTGAAGCCTCCTGGTCAAGGCATATATGAGAAAGTAATCAATGAACAACTGAGATGCCGCAACAAAGAATTGATGCTTCTCATCTCTCTCCCTTCTTGTCTGTCTGTCCCTATCTGTTCCTCTCTCTGTCTCTGTCACAAAATAATAAAATAAATACTGCAATAAATATATATTGCTCATAAATATTAGGGGATATTTCAAAATGAATATGAAATAATAAAAAAAGCATTTGATTTTTTAAAATTAAACAAGAACATCAGTAAAGCAAACGACAAGTCAAAGAAAGTTGATTATGCAAATGAGATGCAAACCAAACTTTTATTTCATTGATGAAAATGCACTATTATAAAAGGCTGAAAGTATTGGAGTATCTGTGTGTTCCTCGATCCCCTACTTTTTGTGAGCAGTGTAGAAGTGCAGGTATCTTTTCGGGACAGTGTTTTGTGGAACTCTTCTGTTAACAGTGACTTGAGACCCTATGACATTTTTTATTCTTTTTTTTTTTGAGTCAGGAAATTATTTTAATAGTTACACAACATTTTTTAAAAACAGAGTCAGTATAAAATAGCAGTTGATTTCTCTATAATTATCAGAATTATTTATATTTGAAGTCTTTGTTAAGTGGGGCTAAAATCAACAGAAGGTCTTGGGCTGTTAGCTCAGAAATCATCCTAGGAAGCTGCCTTATTGATGTCTGTCATGCTTAGCTCTTGTGAGATGACCCCTTTTTATTTTTATTTTTTTAAGTGTCTTTTTATCCATTCTTTGGAGGTTGGAAGTGAATTCAGCAGCATTTTTTAAACACTTTCCACCACCAGTAACTTATCACTTCTTCAACATTCAGTTCTGACTGCATCCATTTCAACTTTGTCTGTTCTTTTATAAATTGTTTTAATAATGTTAAATTGTCCAAATTCTTTCCTCTCTCATCTTAGAGGCAGTTTACTACTGATGAAGTCTGAGCTATACAATTTTTTTATGACTCTGTCTCTAGTGGTATGAGCCTCCATCAAACTGATAAAGTTGTTTACAGGTTTGGTTGGCATCGACGTTCACTGCAAAGGAAGATGTTGGAACCTCACTGTTTAATTTACATACTATTCTATCAGCAGTCATCCTCATCAACTTACTAATTCCTGGAACTGGAGAACTCACAGTTCACACTGCCACTGGGCACTGCCATATTGAATTGACATTTTTATTTCTCCTACTACAGATTTTCTCCCATCTTGACTTAGTGAGGCTGATATGTATGAGTGTAACTCATTTATTGTATTTTACAGAGTAAAATCAGAATTTTATTCTATCTCATCATTATTCCTTTAGACACATTTTCTGTGGAATTGTTCTTTCCTGTCCTTGAACAAAATATTGGGCAGAATATTTCCAGGTAATAAAAAAAACCTAGTCCAGAAGAAGATGGCAGCAGAGTAGGCAGATGCACAGACTCCCAGCTCACACCACAAAACTGGATTACAAATTAATTTAGGAACAATCAGCATGAAAAACCAACTCTGGACTACAAGAACAGCTCTCAAAAACCAAGGACCAGCCCTGGCTGGTTGGCTCAGTGGTAGACCGTTGGCCTGGCGTGCAGAAGTCCCGGGTTCGATTCCCAGCCAGGGCACACAGGAGAAGCGCCCATCTGCTTCTCCACCCCTCCCCCTCTCCTTCCTCTCTGTCTCTCTCTTCCCCTCCCGCAGCAAGGCTCCATTGGAGCAAAGATGGCCCAGGCGCTGGGGATGGCTCCTTGGTCTCTGCCCCAGGCGCTAGAGTGGCTCTGGTCGCAACAGAGCGACACCCCAGAGGGGCAGAGCACCCCCCCCTGGTGGGCAGAGCATCGCCCCCTGGTGGGCATGCCAGGTGGATCCCGGTCGGGCGCATGCGGGAGTCTGTCTGACTGTCTCTCCCCATTTCCAGCTTCAGAAAAATACAAAACACACACACACACACACACACACACACACACACACACACACAAGAAAACCAAGGACCAAAGAAGAAGCCACAACAAACCTGGTAGGGAGCACCCGAATCTCCCCTGCTTACAGGAATGGGGCGGGGTGAGGCTGAGAGCCCAGAAGAACTCTCACTCCAAGGAAAAGAGCAGAAAATACTGCTCACAGCCACTTGCCTGGAAACCAGGAAATGAAGTGTGTTGAAAGGGCCGGCTTGTCTTCCAAAAAGAAAGGGGAGAGAGAGACAGACAGTGAGGGGCAGAGGAATGCAGGGGATGACCTGAGAAGCTGATTCATCCAGTGCTGGAGGCAGCCATAGCTGGGGAAGGGGCTGATCCTTCCACAAAACAAAAGACTAAAGTGCTTCTGGGCCACAGATCTCCAGATATCTCTCCAGCTCCAATCAGCGCAACAAGACACAGCTGAAAACAAGAAGTATTGAGGAGGGACAGTAATTCAGGTCTCCATGCAGATCTGAGATACACCTCCCCCTAATGAAACTGAGAAAACACCCTGTCCCCAGAGAGAGTACTGGCAGAAGAGGCCTTCAGAGTCTCAGGTTACACCCACTACATTCCTAGATATAGTTTCAAATAAGCCCCCTGCTGAGATCAGTAAACAAGACTATCACCTGTTAAGTAAACAAACAAATCAAGACTTCAAAGTGGCCCAAATCTGAAAGTGGATTACAAATAATAGCTGATGCCAACCCAAGAAGACCTAGAAATAACACAATTGAAAACTGGAGGCAGACAACACCAAGCCTAGACTCAACCGGCTCTACAAACAAAACACTCAAACACACAGACACAATGAGAAGACAGAGAGGTGCAATCCAAATGAAACTACAAGAGAAACCTCCAGGAAATGAACTGAGTGATATGGAAATAATCAAACTTCCAGATGCGGAGTTCAAAATAATGATTGTAAGGATGCGTAGGGATCTTAGAACAACAATGGATGGTCATTATGAACACCTAAATAAAGAAATAGCAAGTATAAAAAAGGATATTGAAATATTAAAAAAGAATCAGTTGGAGATGACAAATACAATATCAGAAATGAAGAACACAATGGAAGGAATTAAAAACAGGATGGATGGAGCTGAGGATTGAATCAGCGAGTTGGAGGACAAGTAGAATGAAAGCATGAAAGCAGAGAAGAAAAAAGAAAAGAGACTAAAAAAGTCTGAGGAAACTCTTAGAGAGCTCTGTGACAACATGAAGAGAAATAACATCCGCATCATAGGGGTTCCTGAAGAAGAAGAGAAAGAACAAGGAATAGAGACTTTGTTCAATCATATCATAGCTGAAAACTTCCCTAAATTACTGCAGGAGAAACTCTCACAAGTTCAAGAAGCACAGAGAACTCCATTAAAGAGAAACCCAAAGAAACCTACACCAAGACACATCATAATTAAAATACCAAAGCTAAGTGATAAAGAGAAAATATTAAAAGCTGCTAGAGAAAAAAAGGCTATCACCTACAAAAGAGCCCCCATAAGGATGACATCAGACTTCTCAACAGAAACACTTGAGGCCAGAAGGGAATGGCAAGAATATTCAAAGTAATGCAGAACAAGAACCTACAACCAAGATTACTTTATCCAGCAAGGCTATTGTTTAAAATCGAAGGAGAAATAAAAACCTCAAGGAATCATTACAACCAAACTAATGCTGCAGGAAATGTTAAGGGGCCTGTAGTAAACAGACCAAAGTGGGAAAAGAATTTAGCAAAAGAGGAATACAGCTTTAAAGAATAAAATGGCATTAAACAACTACATATCAATAATAGCCTTAAATGTAAATGGATTAAATGATCCAATCAAAAGACATAGGGTAGCCTGACCTGTGGAGGCACAGTGGGATAAAGCGTCGACCTAGAACACTGAGTTGCCAGTTCGAAACCTTGGGCTTGCCTGGTCAAGGCACATATGGGAGTTGATGCTTCCTGCTCCTCCCCCTTCTCCTATCTCTCTCTCTTTCTCTCTCCTCTCTCTCTAAAAATCAGCAAATAAAAGAAAAGAAAAGAAAAAAAAGACATAGGGTAGCTGCATGGATAAGAAAACAGGACCCATACATATGCTGTCTACAAGAGACACACCTTAAAACAAAGATGAACATAGACTGAAGGTAAAAGGATGGAAAAAAACATTTCATGCAAATGGAAATGAAAAAAAAGCTGAAGTTGCAATACTTACATCAGACAAAATAAACTTTAAAACAAAGGATATAGTAAGAGATAAAGAAGGTCACTACATAATGATAAAGGGAGCAATCCAACAGGAAGATATAACCATTATAAATATCTACGCATCGAATATAGGAGCACCTAAGTATATAAAGCAGACTTTGATGGATATAAAGGGTGAGATCAACAGCAACACTATAATAGTAGGAGATTTCAATACCCCACTAACATCACTAGATAGATCCTCAAGAAAGAAAATTAACAAAGAAACAGCAGACTTAAAGGACATACTAGATCAACTCGATTTAATAGATATCTTCAGAACCTTTCACCCTAAAGCAGCAGAATATACATTCTTTTCAAGTGCTCATAGTACATTCTCTAGGATAGACCACATGTTAGGGCACAAAAGTGGTCTCAACAAATTTAAGAAGATTGAAATCATATCAAGCACTTTCTCTGAGCACAATGGCATGAAACTACAAATCAATCACAACAGAAAAACTCAAAAATTCTCAAACACATGGAAACTAAATAGCAGGTTGTTAAATAACGAATGGATTAAGAATGAGATCAAAGAAGAAATAAAAAATTCCTAGAAACGAATGATAATGAGCATACAACAACTCAAAATTTATGGGACACAGCAAAAGCAGTACTGAGAGGGAAGTTCATAGCACTACAGGCACACTTTAAGAAGCTAGAAAAAGCTCAAATAAACAACTTAACCCTGCATCTAAAAGAACAAGAAAAAGAACAGCAAGTAAAGCCCAAATGTTGTAGAGGAAGGAAATAATAAAGATCAGAGCAGAAATAAATGACATAGAGGCTAAAAAAACAATACAGAGGATCAATGAAACTAGGAGCTGGTTCTTTTAAAAGGTAAACAAGATCGATGAACCCTTAACTAGACTCACCAAGAAAAAAAGAGAAGGACTCAAATAAATAAAATTAGAAATGAGAGTGGAGAAATAACAACTGACACAACAGAAATACAAAATATTGTAAGAAAATACTATGAAGAACTGTATGCCAAAAAACTAGACAACCTAGATGAAATGGACAAATTCCTTGAAACATATAATCTTCCAAAAATCAAGCTGGAAAAATCAGAAAACCTAGAGAGACCAATTACACCAAATGAGATAGAAACAGTTATCAAAAAACTCCCAACAAAGAGCCCTGGCCGGTTGGCTCAGCGGTAAAGCGTTGGCCTGGCGTGCGGGGGACCCGGATTCGATTCCCGGCCAGGGCACATGGGAGAAGCGCCCATTTGCTTCTCCACCCCCCCCTCCTTCCTCTCTGTCTCTCTCTTCCCCTCCCGCAGCCAAGGCTCCATTGGAGTGGAGATGGCCCGGGCGCTGGGGATGGCTCCTTGGCCTCTGCCCCAGGTGCTAAAGTGGCTCTGGTCGCGGCAGAGTGACGCCCCGGAGGGGCAGAGCATCACCCCCTGGTGGGCAGAGCATCGCCCCTGGTGGGCGTGCTGGGTGGATCCCCGTCGGGCGCATGCGGGAGTCTGTCTGACTGTCTCTCCCCATTTCCAACTTCAGAAAAATACAAAAAAAAAAAAATTAAAAAACAAACAAACAAACAAAAACTCCCAACAAAGAAAAGTCCTGGGCCTCATGGCTTCACAAGTGAATTCTACCAAATATTCAAAGAAGAACTAACTCTTATCCTTCTCAAGCTATTTCAAAAATTTCAAGAGGAAGGAAGACTTCCAAGCTCCTTTTATGAGGAGAGCAATATTCTGATTCCAAAACCAGGCAAAGACAACGCAAAGAAAGAAAATTATAGGTCAATATCCCTGATGAATATAGATGCTAAAATCCTTAACAAAATATTAGCAAACAGGATCCAACAATATATGGAAAAAAAATCATACACCATGATCAAGTGGGATTTATTCTGGGGTGGTAAGGCTGGTACAATATTCACAAATCAATCAATATCATTCATCACATAAACAAAAGGAAGGAGAAAAACCACATGATAACTTCAATAGATGCAGAAAAAGCATTTGATAAAATCCATCACCCATTCATGAGCAAAACTCTCAGCAAAGTGGGAATACAGGGGACATACCTCAACATGATAAAAGCCATCTATGAGAAACCCACAGCCAACATCATACTCAATGGGCAAAAATTAAAAGCAATCCCCTTAAGATCAGGAACAAGGCAGGGGTGCCCCCTTTCACCACTCTTATTCAACATAGTTCTGGCAGTCCTAGCCACAGCAATCAGACATGAAGAAGAAATAAAATGCATTCAAGTTGGAAAAGAAGAAGTAAAACTATCATTATTGGCAGATGATATGATATTGTATATAGAAAACCCTAAAGTCTCAGTCAAAAAACTACTGGACCTGATAAATGAATTCAGGAAAGTGGCAGGATATAAAATTAATACTCAGAAATCAGAGGCATTTTTGTACACCAACAATGAACAGTCAGAAAGAGAAATTAAGGAAACAATCTCCTTCAGTATTGTAACCAAAAAAATAAAGTACCTAGGAGTAAATTTAACAAAGGAGACTAAAGACTTGTACTCGGAAAATTATAAAACATTGATAAAAGAAATCAAGGAAGATACAAACAAGTGGAAGCATATACCGTGCTCATGATTAGGAAGAATAAACATCATTAAAATGTCTATATTACCCAAAGCAATTTATAAATTCAATGCAGTACCAATTAAAATACCAATACTTTAAAGATATAGATCACATATTTCAAAAATTTATATGGAACCAAAAAAGAACATGAATAGCCTCAGCACTCTTAAAAAAGAAGAATAAAGTGGGAGATATCACACTTCCTGATATCAAGTTATACTACAAGGCCATTGTACTCAAAACAGCCTGGTACTGGCATAAGAACAGGCATATAGATCAATGGAACAGAACAGAGAACCCAGAAATAAACCCACAGCTCTATGGACAATTGATATTTGACAAAGTAGGTAAGGGCATACAATGGAGTAAAGACAGCCTCTTTAATAAGTGGTGTTGGGTAAATTGGACAGCTACCTTCAAAAAAATAAAACTAAACCACCAACTTACACCATTCACAAAAATAAACTTAAAATGCATAAAAGACTTAAATGTAAGCCATTAAACCATAAGCATCTTAGAAGAAAACATAGGCAGTAAGCTCTCCGACATCTCTCGCAGCAATGTATTTGCTGATTTATCTCCACGGGCAAGTGAAATAAAAGACAGGATAAACAAATGGGACTATATCAAACTAAAAAGCTTTTGCACAGCTAAAGACAATAAGAACAGAATAAAAAGACAAACTACACAATAGGAGAACATATTTGAAAATACGTCTGATAAGGGGTTAATAACCAAAATTTATAAAGAACTAGTCAATCTCGACACCATGAAGACAAACAATCCAATCAATAAATGGGCAAAAGAAATGAATAAACACTTCTCCAAAGAGGACATACAGATGGCCAATAGGCATATGAAAAAATGCTCAACATCACTAATCATTAGAGAAATGCAAATTAAAACCACAATGAGATATCACCTCACACCAGTCAGAATGGCGCTCATCAACAAAACAACACAGAATAAGTGCTGGCGAGGATGTGGAGAAAAGGGAACCCTCCTGCACTGCTGGTGGGAATGCAGACTGGTACAGCCACTATGGAAAACAGTATGGAGATTCCTCATAGAATTAAAAATCGAAATGCCAGCTATTCCACTTTTAGGAATATACCCTAGGAACACCATAGAACTATTCCAAAAGGAGAAATGCATCCCCATGTTTATGGCAGCATTGTTCACAATAGTGAAGATCTGGAAACAGTCCAAGTGTCCGTCAGTGGATGAGTAGATTAAAAACCTATATATACACACACACACACACACACTATGGAATACTACTCAGCCATAAGAAATCATGATATTGGATCATTTACAATAACATGTATGGACCTCGATAACATTATATGGACTGAAATAAATCAGAAAAAACTAAGAACTATATGAATCCATACATAGATGGGATATAAAAATGAGACTCAGAGAAACATGGACAAGAATGTGATGGTAATGGGGGATGGAGGGGGCGAGGAAGGAGAGAGAGGGGGTGGGGACAGGGGAGGGGCAGAAAAATAACCAGATAGAAGGTGATGGAAGACAATTTAACTTTGCGTGAGGGGTATGCAACTTAATCAAATGTCAAAATAATCTGGAGATGTTTTCTCTGAACATATGTACCCTGATTTATCAATGTCACCACATTAAAATTAATTTAAAAAATAAATTAATTAAATAAAAACAAAATAAACCTAGTCCAGTCTTCTTATAAAGCTTTAGTTCCTCAAATGTTAAGACACTTTCCTTCTCCACACTTGGGCCTGAATTATGCTTAAGAGGTAGCATTGAGGAGAAAGTTGGGTATGGTTATTTGTTATCTTTTCTTCCTCTTCCACTTGCTAGCTGCTATTGCAGAACTTTGCAGTGTTGGGCACATGTAGGAGGAGAAGGTCAAAATTTTATGTGGCCAAGACTTCATGTATTGGATACCCAAGCATTAGCTTTTTCTATTGAAGGGAGAGAGCTAGTATTCCAGTATCCAACATGCAGAATGGGTTCCTCATATGCTCCTGTCTTGTAACCGGTACATTTCACCTGACGTTCCAGGATGTAGGTGACGCTTTCTCTCTCTGGCCATTTGCCAATGGAAGCCATTTTCTCTCTTTGGAGTTACTATACCCCTGAGGTGAGCAGGGATGGTCGCTTTCATGATGACCCAAGTTCAGTTTTCTTTCATGGGGCCCATATATAAACCCAAAGTTCACACATTGCCCCAACCACTGGAGAAAGCCTGTTTCCGTCTACCAGATCACTCTTTGGCCTTCCTCGTGCCAGTGTACCTGTAGGCAGCTTCTTACCTTCCAACTTTTTAGATGACCATTAGGAATAGTCTTTGTTTCCCCATCCCCAAACCAAGAGTCTCGTATTAGTTTTCCTGAGTGGTTTTCTGAAACACTTTTGTTCTCTCTTTGTATAGATCAGTAAACTTATGTGTGCCCATGGAATCACTGCAGAAGAGACCCCCATTTGTATTTTTAACTTTATTTTTAGCTGCCCGTAGGACATCTTCACTCAGATATTACAATGTCTCCTCAAATGCAAAGTCAGGACTTTTACCACAGTATTTCCCCCAGAGAAAAACCACCCCATTAGCTATTTTGGTCAAAGAAAAAATATGGTTTTTAATCACTTAGTCTAGAAAACTGGAAACCATATGAATTCCTCCTTTTGCCACATTAGATCATATACTCTGTCATTTTGTTGCATATTTTTTAGACTTTTTTCTTTCTTTCCATTCTTACTGCCACGAGGCCTTCCTCTGACCTCTTGGCTCATTAACTTTAGCCTTCTCACTTATCTGTGTCTAGTTACTTTCCCTTTATACATTCTTTTTGCTCTTATCTGGCTAATTTTTTAGGAACTATACTTTCAAAGCAACACTCCCTTGTAAGGATGCCAAGGAGGGTCTCTAGGACATGGTTGGAAACTGACTTCCACATTATGCCTTCAGTTATTCTGCCTGTTTTGTTTTCTGCCTTCCTCACACGGGGCATTTCCCACCTTCCTTCACGACTCCACAAGCCATACACATTTCATGATTAGTGTGATTTCTTTCATCTGAAGTGTGTATTCTAGTCTTCTGGCAATGTAAATTCTGCTGAGGCTCCTTATTCTCCAAGAAGTTTCTTCCGATGCTCAAAATAGCGTTGCTTTTTCCCATCTTTGAATTATTATTCTGCTTATCAATAATGCAAATGATTGTAGTTGAAAAAATACCTCAGTATTTGCTCTGATTTGACCTCTCTTGGTTTGTATGTGTACCCCCACTCCTCCTTTCCCAACCTGTTTAACTATAAACACCTTGGAGGCTGAGATTGTGCTTATGTTATATTTGCATCTGTCACAGCCAAGGAACATAGAAATTGTAAATTGTTTAATTTAATTAATGTTTAACATGCATTCTTATCTCCCACCCCCTTGGGATGTTTAATGTGATTGCTACAAAAATGAAAAAGTAAATATGTAAATACCAAAAATTGAATATCTGGGTGACATCAGATTAAATTAGCATTGACAACAGCATGATGATTAATAAGAGGAGAAGCGGGTAGAGGACAGTAGAAGAGGGTAAAGGAGGGATAAATGGTGATAGGAGGAGCCCTGGCCGGTTGGCTCAGCGGTAGAGTGTCGGCCTAGCGTGCGGAGGACCCGGGTTTGACTCCCGGCCAGGGCACACAGGAGAAGCGCCCATTTGCTTCTCCACCCCTCCGCTGCGCTTTCCTCTCTGTCTCTCTCTTCCCCTCCCGCAGTCGAGGCTCCATTGGAGCAAAGATGGCCCGGGCGCTGGGGATGGCTCTGTGGCCGCTGCCTCAGGCGCTAGAGTGGCTCTGGTCGCAACATGGCGACGCCCAGGATGGGCAGAGCATCACCCCCTGGTGGGCAGAGCGTCGCCCCATGGTGGGCATGCCGGGTGGATCCCGGTCGGGCGCATGCGGGAGTCTGTCTGACTGTCTCTTCCTGTTTCCAGCTTCAGAAAAATGAAAAAAAAAAAAAAAATGGTGATAGGAGGAGACTTGACTTTGGGTGGTGAACACACAATACAATATACAGATGATGTGTGATAGAATTGTACACCTGAAACCTACATAATTTCATTAACTAATGTCACCCCAAAAAATACAATTAAAAATTAAATTGAAAAAAATTTTTGAGAAACTAATGCTAAAACTGTTATAATAAGATATTCATATTCACCTATAGTTTGGATCCAGAATCTTCACTCGAAACACATACATTCCAGTATGGTCCATGGGCCAAACTAGATGGTTATAGTTAGACTTGTTGATAATCTCATATGGTTGATTCAAGTCTCCTGGTTTCCCAATAGCATATGAAAAACAGTTCTTATAGTTCTGAACAGAAAACAAAGACAGAAACCCGCTTGATGAAGCCATCTAGTCTCTGAGAAAACAAAGCTTATGAATTATACTTCATTTTCAGCCATGGACTTCTCAGAATAATATGTCAGCCATATTCGGAAACTTGAATGTGGTCTTGAGTTTATGTGTGTAGCCAACCATTTTCATTCAGTACCCACACCCTCCCTGTCCTTCTCAAGCTCTGACATTAACGTGGAGGAACCTGTGAAAAAGTCACTTTTCCTTTTGCGTCCTTTAGTTTTTCTCCTGAGAATTAGCAGTCTTTGGAGATACCTCCTGGATCTTTTACGCAGGTCACTCATCCCTGTAGAATCAGGACTCTGTGGCAATCAGTGAGGCCCAGAATGGACTGCTGTTTCCTACTGGGTGTGTTTCACAGGAAGAGCACCCCTGATGGCCACATTTAGTTAGTATACAGTTCAGTTACTGCACAGTTAGTATACCCTTCAGTCAGGATAGCTTTACTCACCAGGGCTTAACTAGTCTTTGCAGGTTCCTTCCTTCATTATAGTCAGACTCTAGACTGAATTCACGCTTTTATGGAGAACTTTGTGTTTTCATACAGTAGAATCAAATAGTGAGGGCCTGGTCTGGGCACTCCAAACCTTTCTAGAATGTCAACCACTGTTTCAGTGGTTCTTAAATGTGGTCCCCAGATCAGTAGTATCAGCATCGCCTGGGAACTTGTTGGAAATGCAAATTGTGGGCTTCTCCCCAGATCTGTTGAATCACACTTGGGAAGTAGAGGCCCAGAGATCTACCCCCCTACCTCAATCAGTCCCTAGGTGATTCTGATGTACACTAAGATTTGAGAACCCCTGCACTGTATTGTATTGATTGAGGCAAGGTCCATGACTGCTTATTAACAGGTGACCCATTGCCTCAAGGAATATGTTATTTTGGCAGAATCAGAACATTTGGGTGCCCTTTGTGGGATTTTGGCAGAGTATCACCCTTAACTCCAGATCCTTCAACAAAAAGTCAAGAGAGTAAGTTTTATTTTTAACTGATTCTCTTACTAGTTTAATTCTTTATGATTTCTTAATAGTGGAATTAATACTCTGTTTAATTGGTAGATGACCTATACTCAATTAGTTAGTTCCACAAATATTTATTGAGCACTCATATTGGGGTAGATTGATGCTGGGGGTACAGACGTGAACATGGTTGGGGAGCCAGGTAACCAATTGGGTAAATAAGCAGACCATATATATATATATGTCAGGAAGTTATAAATGCTAATAGCATTAAAGATAATATGAAAGGGAGATACAGACTGTCCCGGGGTAAGGGTTTACTTTTTCAAAAGAGGGGCCAGGGAATTCTCATTGACTGGTTGATTTTTAAGTGAAGATCTGAAAGGGGGAAGCTAGCTAGTCATTGTGATGGGGCGTAGCATATAATAAAGGCTTTGTCATAACTAAGTGAGATGGGAGCTATTGCATGGTTTTGAGCAGAAGAGTGACATGTTCCCATCTAGCTGCTGCATTGTGAATAGCTTCAAGGTGGGCAAGATGAAGTGAGGAGACCAGTAGGGTAGTGGGATCAATAGACTGAAGGTTATACTGGGGTAGAAGGCTTGTTCAAAGGGTTTTTAGAGTAGAGCCTCTAGTTACGTTGCTGGAAAGATGGGGAGTGCTGGATGGAAAGTAGAATGTTGGGAATGACATCAGATGACAGAGTACGTTGTTTGTATTATATATATCTCTGCCTTGACATGCATAGATTCTGATGCAGAAGCAAAGTATGTAAATTTTTATTGTAGGGTAAACATTTTACAGGATGAGTTACCTTATGTGTCACTCTTTATCCATGAGATACAATTTGATTCTCAAAATAACATACATTAATTTCAATTTAAGAAACTTCAACTGCAAAATATTGAAAACAGTATAGGATTGATAATTATAATTGCCGTTAAGAAAGGATCTTAGGTGTACAAAAATGGAAACTTCAGATATTCTTCAGAAAGACACACTGTCAGTGCTTTAACATGTTTGTCAGATATTTAGTATTCTATAAACACAGATTTTTAGCAGATAAAATTATGCAAAATATTTAGTAATAGGAGCAACAGAAGATCAAACAGAAATTAAGATGAACCATCTTTGAAGTCACAATATAATCCAACAGAAAAATCAGATTTTATTTACAAAAACAAATTTAAATCCAAAGTGTTTTCATCAAGCATTATTAAAACTAAAATGCCAAATTACTTATTATCAATGGACAGTTTGCAAGGTACTGTTTTTCTTACCTCAGGTCCCCAAACTTTTCCTAGTGGCAGGTGCTTGTTAAGTGCAGACATTGACTTCCATGTCTGGGCTTCGTTTAAACAACCACTCTGTCAATATATATATTATATCAATTTATTCATAAGTACTTAATATATTTTAATGCCAATGAAACTTATGTATTAAAATTTTTAAAATTATTTAAATGTTTGCTGATACAGAGAAACAATGGAATTTTGGATATTGACCTTGTACAGAGAGAGCATCTTAAATTCTTTTATTAATTTGAACTGTTTTGCATAAACAGTTACTTTATCTGTGACTATGACAGTTTTATTTCTTCCTTTCCTTTCCTTATACTTTTAATTTATTTTTATTGTTTGCCTCATTACAAAGATCAGGGACAAGGTGGTACATTAGTGGTAACTGACTCTCTTATTTCATTGCTGATTTCAGGGTTTCAAATTTTCACCCTAAGGATGATGTTTTCTATATATTTTTTTTTTGGTATTGATATTTTATTAGGTTAAGGAAGTTACCATCTATTTATAATTTTCTAAGATTTATTTTGATAGTTATATATGGGTGATAATTTTTAAATCAAATGACATTTCATCAACTATTATAATAATCTTATACTTTTTTGTCTTTATTCTGTTAATATAGTGGATTACTTTCATTTTCAAATGCTATGGCAATTCCTCTGTGAAATCAACAGAACTTGGTCTAGATGTAGTCTTTTTTAGTATCTTGATGAGTTTTATCTGCTACTATTTTGTTTCGGTGGTTCATATCAGTGATCATGAGAGAGATTGTCTCATAATTCTGTTTTGTTTTAGGATCCTCCTGGGTTCACAAAGTGAGTTGGAATATGCTCACCTTAACCTAATAATCTGGAGGGGCAGAGGTGGATTTAACGGCAGGCACACTGCGTGCATGCTCTGGGCCCTGACTTCTGAAGGCCCCGCAAAACCCCAACTTTACACTTTTTTCTAATGACACCAAGTTTGGTTTTATATGTGCAATTTTAACATTAATAGTACATAGTATGTTTTATTTATTTAAAAATATGGTTAACATGTATTTTTATTTTCTCTGTCTCTCTTTTTTTTTTAAGGTGCTCAATATTTTCTTCTGTGCCAGGGGCCTCAACCGACCTTAATCTGCCTCTCTGGAGGGGTTTTTGTAAGGCTGAAGTGAAATGTTTATAGCCTTCATCCACAAAGCCATCTGGGATTAGAGATTTCTATTTTTTTCTTGGAATGCAAGAAATTTTGTTAAATTGTGTTTTTTCAAGGCATTTGTTCATTTTATTCATTTGTCCATTGTCAAATTGTTTGAGATCAACTTATTTATAATAACCTGTATTATCTGGATTGTATTGGGTTGGGGAATAAGTTCGTAGCGTTTTTACCGAAGACTTTTATTTAAACAAAAAACAATAATTATATCAATAAGTTAATCAATTATATATTCGCCATTGCTGTTTACAACCTCTTCCCACCTCTCGACAAATTTGTTGATGCCGTTCCGCCAAAAATCGCCTGGTCTGGTGTCAAAGAAGTTGTTGAGCCAGTTTTTAAGGCTACCTCTTTGTTATCGAAGGTAACGCCCTTCATATGGTTTGACAGGGAGTGGAAAAGATGGTAATCGGTCGGTGCAAGGTCCGGAGAATACGGCGGATGCTGAAGGACCTCCCATTCGAGCTCTTGGAATGCGGCTTTGACAACTTGTGCAACATGGGGCCTGGCGTTGTCGTGAAGGAGTATGGTTTGACCATGTCGATCAGGTCTTTTCAGTCGAATAGCCTCATTCACGCGGTGTAGCTGGGCAATGTAGAGCTCCTTGTTGACCGTGGAATTCTTTTCAAGCATTTCCCAGTTCTTCATCGAATTCAGAAGGCCTTCCGCTGCGGCACGTGTCATCGACATCGAAGTCGCCATTTTTGAACTTTGCAAACCATTTCCGTGCTGTAGACTCGCTTATGACACCTTCTCCATACACATCGCAAATGTCCCGGGCTGCTTCGGCAGCTTTTTGACCTCGATGAAAAGCAAAGAAGAGCAGGTGTCGAAAATGTTGATTTTTTGCCTCCTGGGTATTCCATTTCTAAGCCTCAAAACTAATAAAAAATTAAATAACTCAAAAATACAATTAACATAGTTTTGTAGAGCAGAAAGAGTTTTATCGAATGAATACTTACCCTTTGCCAAACAGCAAACAAATCGTTGTAAAATAAAATATAAAAATGCTACGAACTTATTCCCCAACCCAATAAAATGGTGATATGATATTTCAATTCTATTTTTTTTTCACTTGTGAACTGGAATAATTTTATAAAGAGATGCTTCCTCTCATCTACTTTTTGGTTATCCACAGATATTGTTTATTTGAGAAAGGTAGGATAAATTTTTTTTTCTCTTTATTTGCCAGTTTTCAAAATAAGGAATTGGTTTCTTATCATTCTCCAAAAGTAAACTTAAAAAAACTCATTATGAACTCATAGATTTAACATAATGAGTTTAACCCATTGCAGTAACTATCCTAATATAGCCTGACTTGCCCCATGTTAGGCCTATAGAAATCTCTTCTAATCTTTTTTCTCAAGGGAGGGATGTTTGTTAAATTACTACTGTCAGTTTTGTTCCTTTGCTTTGGTTTTCTTTTTCAGGAATTCCATTTATCCATCTATTGGATCTTTTTTTTGGCCTACTTTTTTTTTTTTTTTGTATTTTTCTGAAGCTGGAAACGGGGAGAGACAGTCAGACAGACTCCCGCATGCGCCCCACCGGGAACCACCCGGCACACCCACCAGGGGTGATGCTCTGCCCACCAGGGGGCGATGCTCTGCCCCTCCGGGGCGTCGCTCTGCTGCGACCAGAGCCACTCTAGTGCCTGGGGCAGAGGCCAAGGAGCCATCCCCAGCGCCCGGGCCATCTCCACTCCAATGGAGCCTTGGCTGCGGGAGGGGAAGAGAGAGACAGAGAGGAAGGGGGGGGGGTGGAGAAGCAAATGGGCGCTTCTCCTATGTGCCCTGGCCGGGAATCGAACCCGGGTCCCCCACACGCCAGGCTGATGCTCTACCGCTGAGCAAACCGGCCAGGGCCTTTTTTGACCTACTTTTAACATTTGTTACTTTCTCTGAAATCATTTTTATTCTCTTTTACTTCAAAAAATTTCTTTTTTTAAATTTCACATATCTTGTAAAGTGTTCTTTGTTGTTCATTTTTATTTTTATTTATTTATTTAATTTTTTTACAGAGACAGAGAGAGGAATAGACAGACAGACAGAAACGGAGAGAGAAGCATCAATCATCAGTTTTCCGTTGCAGCACCTTAGTTGTTCATTGATTGCTTTCTCATATGTGCCTTGACCGTGGGGCTGCAACAGATTGAGTAACCCCTTGCTCAAGCCAGCGACCTTGGGTTCAAGCTGGTGAGCTCAGGGTCTCGAACCTGGGTCCTCTGCATCCACTGCACCACCACCTGGTCAGGCTGTTTTTATTTTTTAAAGGCTATTTTGATTACATAAAGAATTGTAGGTTTAGAAATTATTTTCTTTCAGTAATTTAAAAATATTTTTGTTCAAAGTTTTCTGGTTTTTACTATTTATATTAGAAAATCAGCTTTATATATTATAATTACTCTTTTAAAGAAATTATCCTTTTTTATTCCTCTGGCTACTTTAAAGTTTTTCTCTTTTGTTACTGATTTTAGAAATTTTATAGTGGTGTTTCTGGATGCAGATGACTTTTTCTGTGCCTTGATATCTTTTACCAGTTTTGGAAAATACTGCTTCTGGCCAAGACTCTCTTTTTTCTCTTTCTTAGGACTTCAGTTCTTATATCTTAGCACCAAATCTCTATTATGTTTTTTTCTGTGTTTTAAATGAATTTATCTCTCTATGCATAATTCTGTATATTTCTTTCCAACCTTCTCTTCCAGTTGATTAATTCTCTTTTCAGCCATTACTCCCCATAGTTGAGTTCCTAATTCCAGTTATTGCAATTAAAATTGTTTTCTAGACGTGATCAGCAGCTCAGATATAGGCATGGATAAGGTAGGAAGATTGATGTTTCAAGTTGCCCATAATAAGGAACACGAACAACACTGGGGAAAGTGACGTAGACATTGCAAAACAGTGGATGAAGAACTGAACTACGGCGCTCATGTTAGATATATAAAGAAGAGAAGAAAAATGGGAGGGGTGGAGAGGGAGAAAGCAGAGATTCCAGTATAATAGATACCTGCATTGTGTAAGAGAAAGTCCAAGGCAGGAGCAATGGGAGTAACAATGGGAGAACTAAAGAATCGAGGGTTGAGACCAGAGACTAAAGTGCTTGAATGGAAATGTCATTTTAATAGGGGAGTGTATTAGTTGAGATTGTCTCTGCTGCGCTGCAATAATAGAAGTGTGTGGAGGGAGGGATTTCTCTGGAAACATAATTAAAGGACACTTAGTTCTTGCAGTACTCTGGACGGGTAGCAGCTGGGACTCGGGTATCTCAGCTGCCACCTGGGTGGGTGCCCTTCTTGGAGATTCAAGTCTCTGACAGATGAGAAAGTTACTTTGGAAGGAGAAAGGGATAAGATCTCTGGGGAGGCCCTGGCCGGTTGGCTCAGTGGTAGAGCGTCGGCCTGGCATGCAGAAGTCCTGGGTTTGATTCCCGGCCAGGGCACATAGGAGAAGCGCCCATTTGCTTCTCCACCCCTCCCCCTCTCCTTCCTCTCTGTCTCTCTCTTCCCCTCCCGCAGCCGAGGCTCCATTGGAGCAAAGATGGCCCAGGCGCTGGGGATGGCTCCTTGGCCTCTGCCTCAGGCACTAGAGTGGCTCTGGTCGCAGCAGAGCGACGCCCCGGAGGGGCAGAGCATCGCCCCCTGGTGGGCAGAGCGTCGCCCCCTGGTGGGCATGCCAGGTGGATCCCGGTCGGGCGCATGCGGGAGTCTGTCTGTCTGTCTGAGTGTCTCTCCCCGTTTCCAGCTTCAGAAAAATACAAAAATACAAAAAAAAAAAAAAAAAAAAAAAAGATCTCTGGGGAATCTCAGGAATTAATGCTGAAGGGATTAATTAACTTCTAGAAGGGCTCCATCATGATGCCCCCTACTTGGTAGCATGCCCCACCTGGGTGGCTGGAGGGAAGTGTGAGTGGGAGAGGTGGTAACTCTGGGCTGTGACCAGCAAAGTGAAAGGGTCGAATAGGGAGGATTCACTGTGCGGGCCAAGCTCAACCAGACACAGAAGATGGCTGGAAACTGTGGGAGAGAGGCGACAGTGAAGCCATGGTCAATGGGTCAGATGATGCAGAGAAGTCAGGTGAACCCTAGAGTGTCCGTTTGCTTCAGCACAAATGTGATCAAGGTCTGAACACTAAGGGAAAACCCATAAACAGCCCAACATTAAATACAGTGTGGAGAGAGAATAAAATATTTATCTATAATGGCATCATGTGACTATAAACATTGTTTTACTTTTTCTGACCCATTTAAGTCTGTTTTATGTGACAATGACTCCTTTTTCATAAATTAATTGTATTAGTCATAGGATAGAGACGTAATATGTTTTTTTTTTTTCCTACTCACAGTGGACTGGTTTTATTTTCCTTAGATAATTTATGTATAGATTTAAAATAGAAAGCCACATCTAATTGCATGCTAAAGTCTGTTGAGATCTAGGATGTGTACCTTCTTCATAGTGCTGTTAAAGCTGTAGTCAGCCCGGCCATGTATCTCCCACACGATGAAATTTACCTCGACATCTTCAACAAAGCCATTTTCATTGTATCTGAGAGAAACAGCAAATGAGGAAAATAATTGCACCAGCCTACTGTAAATATTTTTTTTTTCTGACCCTTTTAAGTCTATATTATGTGACAATGACTTCTTTTCCATAAAGTAATTTCAGTAGTCATAGGCTATAGAGGTAATGTGTTCTCCTTTTCCCCCTACCCATGGCAGACTGGCTTTATTTTCCAGTGGAATAGAGGGATCAAGAGTTCCAGCTTTCAAGTCAGATGGGCTTAGGTTGAAATCTTGTCTTTATCACTTAACAGCTTTGTGAGCCTGAGGAAGTTACTTAAACTCTTGAAGACTCCATGTTCCTATTTATAAAATCCTCACAGTACCCACTGGATAGATTTCCTCCAGCCCCGAGAATAAACCTAATAGTAATGAAGCAGTTTTGACAGTTGGAGGCATAACTTCTCTTTTGCTTTGCTAGGAACCATCTATTGATTAGGTGAAGGTAGCCGAGGCCCTGCCATCATGGCTGGTGGCAGGCACATAGATGGAAGTGAGTGATGTATGGAGAAGTCATTGCAAGGGTCCCCTGGAGTCATTTAATGAACAGATACCCAGTGGGTTCCTCTATTGTACTGGAGAATTAAACCACAGAATGACGATGATGAGAGCGGAGCTGCGGCAGGTCTCCGTGGAGGAGGCAGCTGGAAGGTGAGGCTGGGTGTCAGAACATCAGCAGCCTCCGTGAGAACTGAGGTCAGGCTGAGAAGCAGGAGTCATCAGAAGCTCCTGGGTCAAAGGTCATGCACAGCCCATGCTTGGGGAACACGTGGTGACTCATGCCAGCTGCAGACACCAGCACACAGTCCAACATGGACAGGCTGCCCACTCCCCTGACACTGGCACCAGAGACAGAAGGCCCGTTAAGTTTAGAGTATTTACCCCAAACTTAGTGAGTTTTAAAAGAGGTGGGTTAGTTCAGATTATTAAGATTATCATTTTTTTCCTACTATCATAAAAAAATAGGGGCTTCAGACCAAAGCTAAAGTTCAGAGACTGATAAAGGCATACACGTTCACTAAGCAGAGGGGGTTTTAAAAATGGTTACATGTCTTCCTTCTCCATCAGTTATTGCCCATTTTTAAAAATAGAATTGTCTCCTACACCCCTTGCATGGAAATTTCACTTAGGATCTTGGTCTCAGGCAGGTTGCCTCAGTGTCTGATCTATATTCTGGGTCCCATCTCTGTGTCTATTCATAAAAAATAACGGATCCCTGATGGTGCCTCCTTATTCTCTGCTCAGATCTCTGCCTGACACTACAGTTATTCTCTCTGGCTTCCCAGGTCAGCTACGGATTGCTACCATCCACTCCTGGTTATAAAGAACAGTTATTGTCCCATTCTCACAAATTGAGCAGAAAAACTTAGTGTCAGGAAGTGGTATCTGAGGAGGTATTTTCTATTTAATTTATATTTAGAAGTCATACAGAGAGGAACTCAGGTGTAATGGGACTGGCGTAGTAGACCCTGGCTTCTTTCTTGGAGTCGAAGAAGAGTCACAGAGAACTGTACTCTAATGAGAGCTCTGGGCCTGCCCTATGGGAACATGCACACAGTTTTAGAGATTTGGGTCAGGCTTTAGCAAAGCTCTAATTATAGGAACTTTGGAAGGTGCAGCATGCTCAATTGCATCTTGTATAAGCCATCTGCTTTTGAATGACTAGAACTAATTGCCAAGCCGCATGTTTTATTTATTTATTTATTTATTTATTTATTTATTTATTTATTTATTCGCATGTTTTATTTAAATAAAATCTTGAACTCTGTGAGCTGGCATCTTCTGACACTCACAAAAAGCAATAAGCTGCAGTGTCATCTAGTGGCAATAAGGATAAATTGCATGACCCTTACTTTCTGGGTTTATTATCTTTGATAATATTTTATTTATTTCATGAAGATTATGGGGCAAAACTACTTGCTGGATAAGCATGGCTTATTTTCGTGAATATAAGATATGATATTAATTTAATCTGAGAAATTTAGAAATGTCATGAGTTGGCAGCTAATTTCCCTAGAATTTGGAACTTGACTACGGCAGTCCCACTTCCAGGAGGAAGAGATCTCTCTGTCGGTCCCATATTCAGTCCTGGACCATTTGGGATAGCTCATTGTATTGTGATGCTTTACTATATGGGGCCTTGCTCACCCTTGAGGGACTGGCCCTCCCAAGGTTAATTAATTTGTAGAGATAGCAAACAATGTGCCTTTGAGCATGACTTTTGTATGCAAAGCCCCCACCCCCAACCACCTCCTTCATGGACTCTCCCTATCTGACTGCCCTAACCACCCAGGCCAGGTGTCAGACAACTAGGGACAGCACCTAGGCGGGAGCCTGCTCACGTTTTTCAAAACAGTCACTTCAAAGCCTGTTTTACCTTGCCTTATCCGTTCCTTCTCACAGAAAACACAGCCAAGGCCTTTGCCGGCATTCTGCCCCCTACACCCCTTGGGCCTCCTGATGGATCCTGGTGCTTCCCCATGTGGCTCTATATGGCCTGTTTCTTGGGTTCAGTATGTACAATACTTTTAGATATTACTGGCCCATGAAAAGAAAAGTCATATGTCATCTCGAGAAGGTAGTTTCTTTCCTAATTCTAGGAACTTCGTTTAGTTTGATATGGGTGCTTGCTGGTAGGCACGGGGAGGTGGGGTGGGGGTGGGGTTAGAGCAGATAAAGTGATGCCTACATCCCTGACAAGACTCTCAGCTTTTCTACACACTTATGTCTCAGCTGCTAACTTGTAACCCTCGTTCAACATGCTGGGGCCATAGGTGATCCAACTTTGATTAACTCGTACTGAAAACCTGGTGTCACATATATTGGGTGCTTGAAATATTTATTATTTGTTGTAAGGTACCAAAAAGCTGAAAAATTAATATTGATATTCTAGAAAGAAAGGTCAGGCTTTCCTGTCCCATCCTTCCTGTGGGGAGGGGAGGGAGAAGAATGTAGAGTTTCTGGCTTGCAAGAACAATGGGGGTCATTTAGTTTTAAATCTAAAATAAAGGTTAACCGAAAAACTTCTCTTTCAATGGGAGACAGAATTTACATACCACCTTACATTGATTGTAGTTCCTCCCCTTTCCTGGAATCTTTTTTTTTTTTTTTTTACAGGGACAGAGAGAGAGTCAGAGAGAGGGATAGATAGGGACAGACAGACAAGAACGGAGAGAGATGAGAAGCATCAATTATCAGTTTTTCATTGGCGACACCTTAGTTGTTCATTGATTACTTTCTTATATGTGCCTTGACTGTGGGCCTTCACAGACTGAGTAACCCCTTGCTCAAGCCAGCGACCTTGGGTCCAAGCTGATGAGCTTTTTGCTCAAGCCAGATGAGCCCGCGCTCAAACTGGCGACCTCGGGGTCTCGAACCGGGGTCTTCCGCCCTATCCGCCTGGTCAGGCCCTTCCTGGAATCTTTTTTTTATTTTTTATTTTTTATTTATTCATTTTAGAGAGGCAAAGGGAGGGGGAGAGAGAGAGAGAGAGAGAGAGAGAGAGAGAGAGAAAAGGGGGGAGGAGCAGGAAGCATCAACTCCCATATGTGCCTTGACCAGGAAAGCTCAAGGTTTTGTTTGTTTGTTTGTTTTATGTGCCTTGACCGCGGGCCTTCAGCAGACCAAGTAACCCCTTGCTTGAGCCAGCGACATTGGGCTCAAGCTAGTGAGCTTTTTGCTCAAATCAGATGAGCCCTCACTCAAGCTGGCGACCTCGGGGTCTCGAACTTGGGTCTTCCGCATCCCAGTCCGACGCTCTATCCACTGCGCCACTGCCTGGTCAGGCCTTCCTGGAATCTTGAGAGTAAAATACCTCTAGGCTAGTGAGGGAAGATGAACCCTAAAAGATTTGTAAACATCTTCTTTGATTGTGTTACCTTAAAGTCTTAAAAATTTTTTATTTTTTTTTAAGATTTTATTTATTCATTATAGAGAGGGGAGAGAGAGAGAGAAGGGGGAAGAGCAAGAAGCATCAACTCCCATATGTGCTTTGACCAGGCAAGCCCAGGGTTTTGAACTGGCGACCTCAGCGTTTCCAGGTCGACACTTTATCCACTGCACCACCACAGGTCAGGCCAAAGTCTTAATGTTTCTGTGTATCTCCTAGACAAATGTCAGCTTGTGCCATGATGTCATGCTCTCCCCCACCCATGTGTGATCAAGGGTATATAAACAGCCCCTGAAATATTTTTGGGGCTTGCACACAATTTGGGTCTGCTGCCCCATGTCAGCTATACGCGGCTGGCATATTTAATAAATCTCCTCCCTTAATAAAACTCTTCAAAATTCATCTGGACTTGGTGTCTCTACATAAGCCTGCGGAATTGAGGTACAGTACCTTTTAGCATCTGGGGTATGGGTACTTTACAACATATAATATTAAATGTGTGATTAGCCTTCATCTTTTATTTTGAAACTTTATTTTTTTATTTTATTTATTCATTTTAGAAAGGAGAGAGAGAAGAGAAATAGAGATAGAGAGAGAGAGAGAGAGAGAGAGAGAGAGAGAAGGGGGAGGAGGAGGAAGCATCAACTCCCTTATGTGTCTTGACCAGGCAAGCCCAGGTTTCAAACCAGCGACCTCAGCATTTCCAGGTTGATGCTTTATCCACTGCACCACCACAGGTTAGGCCTATTTTGAAACTTTTAAATAAGTTCAAGTTTTAGTAAGAATATACTTACAACTGAATCAAAGGGTGAAACTTTTCTCTGAAATCAAGTCGCATTGGGCAGCCGTATTTTTTCCAAATATATTTTACTCTCTAGAAAAGGAAAAATGCTTTGATTATTTTCTGTTTTGGGCCAATTGATAAAATTATGGTTTTCTTACCAAGTTTTTAGATGGTTCATTCCTCAGATATGACCTGTAAAAAAGATATTTTTTATTACTGGTCTTTCCTCCTTTCAAACTTAAACATTAAAACCAATACTTTGGGTAGGGAGGTATCACAGAAGTCAAATAGATAACTATAATTACAAAATACTCCCTAAATATGTGGATATTAAACAACATACTTCTAAGTGGCACATGGGTTAAGGAAGAAATATAAAAAGAAATTTAAAAATATTTCTAACTAATTGAAGATGAAAATGCAACTTTTCAAAATTCGTGAGATAAGGTAAAAGCAGTGCCTAGAGGTAAATTTATAGCAATGAATGTACATATTATAAAAGGTTGATGCTAATAGGAATAAGTACTGATTCTAAATTATTGGCACTACATTAATAAAAACTCAGAGTTCTGAAAAAAATAACTCACTATTTAGGTTAAAATATTTCTTACTTTTCAATAATGTAAGCGAAATCATGCTGAAGACAATTTGTTTTATTAAATCTACAAAAATAAAACAATGAAGTTATAATGTCACTTATTATATACTTGAACAAACATTTAATCATTTAACTCAGTAATTTTTAAACTTGAGAGTATCACACAATTATCACATTGAATTATAATCTCTGGGATTAGTGTGTTGCCCTACTATTTCTGTTTTTAAAAATCATTTTCATCTCTGGCCAGTTGCTCAGTGGATAGAGCTTTGGTCTGGTGTCTGGATGTTCCAGGTTTGATTCCTGGTTAGGGCACACAAGAGAAGTGACCATCTGCTTCTCTCCCCTTCCCTCTCCCCCTTCTCTCCCTCTTCTGCTCCCACAGCCAGTGACTCGATTGGTTTGAGCTTTGGCCCAGGTGCTGAGGATAGCTTGGTTGATTCGAGCATCAGCCCCAGATGGGGATTGCTGGGTGGATCATGGACAGGGTGCATGTGGTAGTTGGGCTACCTCCCCTCCTCTTACTTAAAAAAAAATCAGTTTCAGAAATGTTTCTGAAGATGCCAGAATTTGAAATCTACTGATTTGCTTCTTATATTTGATATATGTGAAAAATTGATAGAAAATCTATCAAAATGAAGAAAGATTTCTGTAGATGGTTTTATTCCTCATACATTTTTTTATTTTTTTTCTTTTTTTTTTTCTTTTCATTTTTCTGAAGCTGGAAACAGGGAGAGACAGTCAGACAGACTCCCGCATGCGCCCGACCGGGATCCACCCGGCACGCCCACCAGGGGGGATGCTCTGCCCACCAGGGGGCGATGCTCTGCCCATCCTGGGGGTCGCCATGTTGCGACCAGAGCCACTCTAGTGCCTGGGGCAGAGGCAAAGGAGCCATCCCCAGCGCCCGGGCCATCTTTGCTCCAATGGAGCCTTGGCTGCGGGAGGGGAAGAGAGAGACAGAGAGGAAAGCATGGCGGAGGGGTGGAGAAGCAAATGGGCGCTTCTCCTGTGTGCCCTGGCCGGGAATCGAACCCGGGTCCTCCACACGCTAGGCCGACGCTCTACCGCTGAGCCAACCGGCCAGGGCCCTCATACATTTTTAAAAACAGATTTCTAATTTCTACTAGAGACTCAGTTGTGCAGGTAAGGAGCTACTTTAAGGATTTACATATATAATTTCTAGTTAGGGTTCCTGCAGACATAAGGCTATTATGATGTATGAAATGAAAGGATTTTTAATAAGTTAAATTATTCCTTTGACCATTTTTTGTTGGTTACTTCTAGTGTAAATCATAAGGAACATTAATCACCACTGTGTTTAGATAGATATTGGAAGTTTAGACCATCTCCCATCCCAAACCCAAGTTAGACCCCAAGAGATACCCTCCTTCATTGACAAGTCTCCTGTCAGAAGTACCTTAGACCCCACAGGTCTCCTTTGGTAACTATAAAACCTTAGGCCCACCACAACCTGAATTCAAGATTTTAGGTTTGTTTTTAAGGTTCCAGAGCAATGGGTCATTAGACTTAGAGGCCTGGACCTTAGTCCTGAAATCTGTGTTTTGTATATGCGCTCTCTGGGTGATTCTGATGAGTAGCCAAGCGTGATGATTGCTATCTACACCCTCCCAGAACTAGATTGATTCAAGCTGCTATACATCTCATGGAAGCAGGAAATCTACATGTAGTGGTACTGGCAATTCATCCTGGTAACATGTTGCTTAGAGCAAGTATTCTCAAATTTTAATGCCCCTACTAATCATCCGGAAATTTTTTAAAGACAGAGATTGTGATTCAGCAGATGTGGGATAAAGCCTAACAGTCTGCATGTCTAATAAGTTCCCAGGTGATGCCCAGTCCATAGACTACACGCTAATGAGCAAGGGTGTAGACCAGGGGTCCCCAAACTACAGCCCGCGGGCTGCATGTGGCCCCCTGAGGCCATTTATCCGGCCCCTGCCACACTTCTGGAAGGGGCACCTCTTTCATTGGTAGTCAGTGAGTGGAGCATAGTTCCCATTGAAATACTGGTCAGTTTTGTTGATTTAAATTTATTTGTTATTTATTTTAAATATTGTATTTGTTCCCGTTTTGTTTTTTTACTTTAAAATAAGATATGTGCAGTGTGCATAGGGATTTCTTCATAGTTTTTTTATAGTCCAGCCCTCCAATGATCTGAGGGACAGTGAACTGGCCCCCTGTGTAAAAAGTTTGGGGACCCCTGGTGTAGACCATCCTAGAAATAGGATGCTATAGGCTCTTAACCTTTATGTTTCCTGGAAAAAGAATTATGGGAAATGCAAATTCCTTGCTGAATGAGATGGGAATACTTAAATATCAATTGAGCAACTGATTATTACCATTCAGTCCTCAAAAAATTATGAGAATGAGGATAGGAAAATGACAACAGAGTAGGTGGATGTTACAACTCCCACCTCCCAAAACCAAAGTGGATTATAACTTAACTTAGGAACAATCACCTTGAAAAACCAACTTTGGACTAAACTAAGAGGAATCTATAACCAAGAAACACTGAAGGAGCCACACTGAGCAGGTAGGAAAGGCGAAGACGCGGAAAGGGCTGCCCCGCTCCCAGGAGTGGGAGGCAGCCTGAGGGGTCTCTCACGGTGCAGTGAATTTCCTGGAGAGTTGTGGGCCCTCAGTTACAAGACTGGAACCCCAGCCTGAAGTCCCAGAGACTAGAGGAGGTCTATGGACAGTATTTAGCTGAAAGAAGAGCCGGGTTACTGTTTGTGAGAGGGAGACAGAACTCTCAGACCCAGGCTCCATCTTAAAGGGACTGCACAGAAAACCTTGTTCACAGCCACTACCCAGGGCTCCAGTAGCGAGGAGTGCTGAGAGGACTGGAGTTGCAAGAGGAGAGTGTAGTCTCGGAGGCACGGAGAGAGACTGTAGGAGACAGCAACTGTAACCTCTGTGCTGACTCACTCCCCAAATCTAAAGTGGCCATTTTTCCTAGAAGAAGCGGCATCAGCAAAAGGAAGCAATTACCCCACCCACTAGAGGCTCTCCTGCTCTAGTCAGCGCAAAAAGTCTCTTAAAAGCGGGGGCACATCAGGGACACAGGTTTTGAGTGCTAAGGTGTGGACTACATGGTCCCCCCACCTGCTGAGTACCCTCTGAAGGGTGGGAGGGCCTGGCTGTGGTGGCAGCTGCTGTGCTTGGTCCGCACAGCGGATGGGGGTGGAGCTCAGTGAGGCAACCTGTGTGGCAGCATCCTGCATGACTGAGGGGGGGCAGTGCCCAGAGAGGCAGCCCACATACCTGTGAAGGGTGGAGCCCAGTGGCCCATGATGAGAAAGAGAGGGGTAGAGCCCTAAGAGGCATCCCTCATGCCTGCAGGGGTGGAGCCTAGAGAGGTGAGGAGACACCCGCACCCACAGAAGAGCCAGAACTGTGACTCATGAGCGTGCACTGGTGCCCAAGTGCCTGAAGAGGTGGAGGCAGAGGGGGGCTGGCAGAAAAACCTCACTTCAGGAATAGAGAGGCCACACACACTGGCCAAGAGTGGATAAAAGCCAGCCTAGGAGTGCAGTTGATACTTACAATGGCATCAGGGCCCATCAGAGGCAGACAGAAATTCTGGATTGCCTGTAGCTCCAAGAAGGTTTCTAAGGGCTAGTCAAAAGCAGTGACCCCCACTGGTCTGCACCAAGTTCCAGCCAGGGAGGTCCAGGGCTGGTACATCCAGCGGCCAGATACAGAGAGCATCAGCTCAGGACCTAACAATCATAGTTAGAATGGTATCTTAAGGAAAGGCTCCTCAAACCTGACCCAGGTAAGGCATAGAAAATGTTGTCACAAATAGCAAAAAGAGTAGCAGCAGACAAGTAGCCTACAGCAGATTACAAACAGCTGAAGCCATCCCAAGAAGATTTAGAAATAACACAACTGAAAGCTGGAGGCAGACAACACCAACCCTATACTCAGCTAGCTACACAAACAACACATCCAAAGGAGCAGTCTATACAGAGACAAAATGGGAAGACAGAGAAATGCAATACAAATGAATCAATAAGAGAAATCCCCAGAAAAGAACGGAATGAAATGGAAATAACTAAGATACCAGATGCAAAGTTTAGAATAATGATTGATTGTTAGGATGCTCAAGGATCTTAGAGCAACAATAAATGGACAAAATGAGCACCTAAACAAAGAGATAGCTGGCATCAAAAAGGACATTGAAATCATAAAAAAGAATCAAACAGAAATGACAAACACAATATCAGAAATGAAGACTACACTAGAAGGAATTAAAAGCAGGCTGGATGAAGCAGAGGATTGAATCCGCGATTTAGAGCAGTGGTCCCCAATCCCCGGGCCATGGACCGGTACCGGACCATGGGCCATTTGGTACCGGTCTGCAGAGAAAGAATAAATAACTTACATTATTACCGTTTTATTTATATTTAAGTCTGAACAATGTTTTATTTTTTAAAAATGACCAGATTCCCTCTGTTACATCCATCTAAGACTCACTGTTGATGCTTGTCTCGGTCACGTGATACATTTATCCGTTCCACCCCAAAGGCTGGTCTGTGAAAATATTGTATGACATTAAACTGGTCCGTGGCCCAAAAAAGGTTGGGGACCACTGATTTAGAGGATAAGATAAGCGAAAGCATGGAAGCAAACCAGCAAAAGAAAAGAGAATAAAAAATCTGAGGAAACTCTAAGAGAGCTCTGTGACAACATGAAGAGATATAACGTCCACATAATAGGGGTTCCTGGAGAAGAGAAAGAACAAGGGATAGAGAACCTGATTGAAGAAAATATAGCTAAAACTTCCCTAAATTGATGCAGGAAAAAGTCACACAAGTTCAACAAGCACAGAGACTCCTATTAAAAAGGAACCCAAACAGACAAACACCAAGACACATCATAATTAAAATACCAAAACTAAGAGATAAAGAAAGAACACTAAAAGCTGCAAGAGAAAAGCAGTCAATAACCTACAAAGAAGCCCCCATAAGGATGACATCTGACTACTCAATAGAAACATTTAAGGCTAGAAGGGAATGGCAAGAAATATTCAAAGTAATGCAGAACAAGAACCTACAATCAAGACTTCTTTATCCAGAAAGGCTACTGTTTAAAAATGAAGAAGAAATAAAAAGCTTCCCAGACAAAAAACAAAACAAAACAAAAAACAAAACAACAACAAACAACTCAAGGAATTCATTACAACCAAACCAATGCTGCAAGAAATGTTAAGGGGCCTGTTGTAAACAGAACAAAGGAGGAAAAAAATCTAGTAAAAGAGGACTGTAGATTTAAAGAATAAAATGGCAATAAACAATGCATATCAATAATAACCTTAAATATAAATGTATTAAATGCTACAATCAAAAGACATAGGGTAGTTGCATGGATAAGAAAACAGGACCTATACATAAGCTGTCTACAAAAGACCCACCTCAAAACAAAAGTTACACATAGACAGAGAGTAAAAGGATGAAAAATAAATATTTCATGCAAATGGAAATGAAAAAAAGGGGGGGTAGGAATACTTATATCTGACAAAATAGACTTTAAAACAAAGACTATAGTAAGGGATCAAGAAGGTCACTACATAATGATAAAGGGAGCAATCCAATAGGAAGATAAAACCATTATAAATATCTATGCACCTAATATAGGAGCCCCTAAATAGATAAAGCAGATTTTGATGGAAATAAAGGGTGAGATCAACAGCAATACTATAATAGTAGGGGATTTCAATACCCCACTAACATCACTGGATAGGTCCTCTAGAAAAAAAATTAACAAAGAAACAGCAGAATTAATGCACACACTAGATCAACTAGATTTAAAAGATATCTTCAGAACCTTTAACCCTAAAGCAGCAGACTATACATTCTTTTCAAGTGCTCATGGTACACTTTCTCTAGGATAGACCATATGTTAGGACACAAAATGAGTCTCAATAAATTCAAGAAGATTGAAATCATATCTAGCATCTTCTCAGATCACAATGGCATGAAACTAGAAATCAACTACAATAGAAAAACTGAAAAACACTAAAACACTTGGAAACTAAATAGCATGTTATTAAATAATGAATGGGTTTACAATGAGATCAAGGAAAAAAATAAAAAATTTCCTTGAAACAAATGAAAACGAACATACAATAACTCAAAATCTATGGGACACAGCAAAAGCAATCCTGAGAGGGAAGTTCACAGCATTACAGACATACCTTAAGAAGCTAGAAAAAGCTCAAATAAACAATTTAACCCTGCATCTAAAAGAACTAAAAAAAAGAACAGGAAGTAAAGCCTGGAGGAAGTAGAATGAAGGAAATAATAAGGATCAGAGTGGAAATAAATGACATAGAGGCTAAAAAAAACAACACAAAGGATCAATGAAACCAACAGCTGGTTCTTTGAAAAGGTAAACAAGATTGATGAACCTTTAACCAGACTCACCAAGAAAAAGAGAGAGAAGACTCAAATAATTAAAATTAGAAATGAGAGTGGAGAAATAACAACTGACACAGTAGAAATACAAAGGATTGTAAGAAAATACTATGAAGAACTGTATGACATAAAATAAGCAACCCTGGTGAAATGGACAAATTCCTTGAAACATATAATCTTTCAAAAATCAATCTGGAAGACTCAGAAAACCTAAACAGATTGAGTACAACAAATGAGATTGAAACAGTTATCAAAAAACTCCCAAAAAACAAAAGCCCTGAGCCAGATGGCTTCACAGGTGAATTCTTCCCTCTCAGGATTGCTTTTGCTGTGTCCCATAGATTTTGAGTTATTGTATGTTCGTTTTCATTTGTTTCAAGGAAATTTTTTATTTTTTTCCTTGATCTCATTGTAAACCCATTCATTATTTAATAACATGCTATTTAGTTTCCAAGTGTTTTAGTGTTTTTCAGTTTTTCTATTGTAGTTGATTTCTAGTTTCAAAGAACTAACTCCTATCCTTCTCAAGCTATTTCAAAAAATCCAAGAGGAGGGAAGACTTCCAAACTCCTTTTACAAGGCGAGCATAATTCTGATTCCAAAACCAGGCAAAGACAACACAAAGAAAGAAAACTATAGGCCAATATCCCTCATGAATTTAGATGCTAAAATCCTCAACAAAATATTAGCAAACCGGATCCAACAATACATGAAAAAAATCATATATCATGATCAAGTGGGATTTATTCTGGGGAGGCAAGGCTGGTACAACATTCACAAATCAATCAATGTGATTCAGTACATAAACAATAGGAAGGTGAAAAATCACATGATTATATCAATAGATGCAGAAAAAGCATTGATAAAATACAGCATCCATTTATCATCAAAACTCTCAGCAAAGTAGGAATACAGGAAACGTAACTCAGCATGATAAAGGCCATCTATGACAGACTCACAGACAATATCATACTCAATGGGCAAAAGTTAAAAGCAATCCCCTTAAGATCCAGAACAAGCCTGATCAGGTGGTGGTGCAGTGGGTAGAGTGGTGGACTGGGATGAGGAAGACCCAGGTTCGAGACCCCAAGGTCACCAGCTTGAGTGCGGTTCATCTGGTTTGAGCAAAAAACTCACCACCTTGAGCCCAGGGTCAATGGCTCAAGCAAGGGGTTACTCGGTCTGCTGAAGGCCCGCGGTCAAGGCACATATGAGAAAGCAATCAATGAACAATTAAGGTGTTGCAACGTGCAACGAAAAACTGATTGATGCTTCTCATTTCTCCGTTCCTGTCTATCTGTCCCTGTCTATCTCTCTCTCTGTCTCTGTAAAAGGAAAAAAAAAAAGATCCAGGACAAGGTGGAGTGCCCCCTTTCACCACTCTTATTCAGCATAGTTCTGGAAGCCCTACCCATAGCAATCAGACAAAAAGAAGAAATAAAAAGCATCCAAATTGGAAAACAAGTAAAACTGTCATTAATTGCTGATGATACGATACTGTACATAGAAAACCCTAAAGTCTCAGTCAAAAAACTACTGGACCTGAGAAATGAATTCAGCAAGGTGGCAGGATATAAAATCACTATTCAGAAATCAGTGGCATTTTTATACACCAACAATAAACTGTCTGAAAGAGAAATTAAGAAAATAATCCCCTTCACTATTGCAACAACAACAACAAAAAGTACCTAGGAGTAAATTTAGCCAAAGAGGTTAAAGACTTGTACTTGGAAAATTATAAAACATTGATAAAGGAAATCAAGCAAGATACAAACAAGTGGAAGCATATACCATGTTCATGGATAGGAAGAATAAACATCATTAAAATGTCTATATTACCCAAAGCAATTTATAAATTCAATGCAATTCCCATTAAAATACCCATGACATACTTCAAAGATATAGAACAAATATTCCAAAAATTTATATGGAACCAAAAAAGAACACGAATAGCCTCAGCAATCTTGAAAAAGAAGAATAAAGTGAGTGGTATCATACTTCCTGATATCAAGTTATGCTACAAGGCCATTGTACTCAAAACAGCTTGGTACTGGTATAAGAACAGGCATATAGATCAATGGAACAGAACAGAGAACCCAGAAATAAACCCATACCTTTATGGACAATTGATATTTGACAAAGGAGGTAACATCATACAATGGAGTAAAGACAGTCTCTTTAACAAATAGTGTTGGGAAAATTGGACAGCTACCTTCAAAAAAATGAAACTAGACCACCAACTTACACCATTCACAAAAATAAACTCAAAGTGGATAAAAAACTTAAATGTAAGTCGTGAAACCATAATCATCTTAGAAGAAAACATAGGCAGTAAGTTCACTGACATCTCTTGCAGCAATATATTTGCTGATTTATCTCCACGGGCAAGAGAAATAAAGGACAGGATAAACAAATGGGACTATATCAAACTAAAAAGTTCTTGCACAGCTAAAGACAATATGAACAAAATAAAAAGACAAACCACACAATGGGAGAACATATTCAACAATATGTCTGATAAGGGGTTAATCACCAAAATTTATAAAAAACTTGTAAAACTCAACACCAGGAAGATAAACAATCCAATCAAAAAATGGGCAAAAGAAATGAATAGACACTTCTCCAAAGAGGACATACAGATGGCCAATAGTCAGATTAAAAAATGTTCAACACAAATCCCCTCAACAAAGTTCTAGTTTTCTACATTGATAAGATTAAGAAGGTCATTCTGGATTTTTTTTAAGCCTTATGTGCTCCCTAGATGGCCAGTTAATTTGTGGGGTAGAGCGGGTTAGGGTTAGGGTTAGGGTTAGGGTTATTTTGAAAAATATGGGAGCGTTGCTTGTCAGTCCTAATGGTTTAGTCAGTACTCAGATGCTTGATCGGGGATTTTTGCCCACCAAGGGACTAGGGAAAGAACAGCGAGGAATTTTCACCCCATAGAAGTGGCACCCAATACCAGAAGGTGTGGATTAGGATATCAAAATTTAGCATAGGGGCCTTGGTAGCTCCTGCTATCTCAACAATGCATTGTGCAGACCCAATTACTTGGAAATCAGATAATCCTGTATGGGTAGACCAATGGCCCTGTCCTCAGGAGAAACTTAGGGCAGCTGCTCAATTGGTACAAGAGCAGCTACAGCTTGGGCACATTGAACCATCTAATAGCCCATGGAATACACTTCCATATTTTGATCTTGTTGCCTCCTGGATTATCAAGGGGCATAGGCGACCCTTACAGCTTATAGGTTTTGAGTCTCAAAATTATTGTTGTTCCTTTTTTTAAAGGATCAACAACAATGTCTCTGGGAAACTTCCACTAAATGGCAAATCGCTCCTGCAAATCAATGGACAACTTTATACTGAAACTGTCAACTTAAAATCAACTCAAAGTCTAGAATTATATACCATTATCATGGCTTTTCAGCATTTGTCATATTCCCCCCCTTTAATCTATATACAGACAGCAAATATTTACTTATGGTGTTTCCACTATAAAGACTGCTGTCTTAGGGACAAATGCTGATGAACTATTTCAGCAGTTCCTCCTTCTTCAAAGACTTGTATGTCAACACAGAGCTCCATGTTTTATAGGACATACTCGAGCTCACTCCATGCTCCCTGGAGCTTTAGCACAAGGAAATACCCTTTTTTTCTTTTCTTTTTTTTTGTTTTGTTTCTTTTTTTGTATTTTTATGAAGTTGGAAATGGGGAGGCAGTTAGACAGACTCGCGCATGCGCCCAACTGGGATCCACCTGGCACGCCTACCAGGGGGGAATGCTCTGCCCATCTGGGGTGCTGCTCTGTTGTAACCAGAGCCATTCTAGCACCTGAGGCAGAGGCCACAGAGCCATCCTCAGCACCCGGGCCAACTTTGCTCCAATGGAGCCTTGGCTGTGGGAGGGGAAGAGAGAGACAGAGAGGAAGGAGAGGGGGAGGGGTGGAGAAGCAGATGGGCGCTTCTCCTGTGTGCCCTGGCTGGGAATCAAACCCGGGACTCTTGCACACCAGGCCGATGCTCTATCACTGAGCCAACTGGCCAGGGCCTAGGAATGCCCTTGTTGGTCAAGCTATCCAAAAGAAAATTATTTGGAGCAACCATGCCAGACCGAGCAATTCAGTCTCATACTATTCATCACCAGAACGCTGCAGCCCTGTGTAAACAGTTTCAACTTTCTCGGGAGGCAGCACGGCAGATTGGGAAATCCTGTCCAAGGGGTCCTATTCTACAATCTGCCCCTTCATTTGGAGTTAACCCTCAAGGTCCCCTACCAGGACTACTTTGGCAAATGGAATTTACTCATATACCTTCATTTGGCAAAGAGTCCTATGCCCACGTTACAGTGGATACATATTCTGGATTTATAGTAACCTCTGTCAGAACAGGAGAGGCTGCTAAGCATGTTATAGCTCATTGTCTGTATGCATTGTTCTATTATTGGATTTCCTAAACTGGTTAAACTGACAATGCTCCTGCATATGGAGCAAAAGCATTTACTGTATTTTGTCAAACCTTTTGAATTATGTGTATTTCTTACAATCTTTAAAGTCAAGGTATTATTAAAGTGTACCCAGCAAATATTTTAAGGTCAATTTAAGAAAAAATTTTAAAGTCATATCCTGGAACTCCTATGGGTCTACCATATCATGCTTTTTACTTAAAAAAATGTTTAAATTTCTTTTGAATGCTGATGAACAGGAGACACCAAATCTTTTTCTCCTGCAAACTACTACCTTCTTTATTTGATCCAGCTAATAACACTGTTTTGTCTTTTTCCAAATAGCTCCAGATATATGAAAAAGATTTATATAGGCGGATGGGGATCCTCAAACCCCTCAGCGAGATCTTCTGAGCATGGCTTTTAAGATACCTAGAGGCAGAAAAAGCCCAATAGAGATCAGGGGAACTACCAGCTTTTAGGACATGCCCTTAAAGGCTCCAACGCCCCAAAGGGGTCTCATAGAATGCCATCTAGGTCCTGCTTCAATAGTGGAAAGGAAGGTCATTGAGCTAAAGCCTGCCAGACTTACATGCCTCTGCTGTGAGGAAACAGGGACACTGGAAGGTAGGCTTCTCCCTCACTCCTCTAAGAGAGGGTTCAGTCTCTTCCAGCCCTGCTCCAGCCACCTATGACCTAACCTTGCCCAGAATGTTGGGGTTTGCCACTGAAGGCTGAAGGTGCCCAGGGCCATCGGCCCCATCTACGACACTGTGGACGAGCCTAGGGTATTTCTTCCAAGAAGCAGGTAAACTGATCTCATTTGCACAAGGGCCACTTAACTATGTTTTGCCTGAATAGTCAGGTTTTTTAATTCTTCCCTCGAAGGTCTCTGTTGTGGGTGTTGATAGTCCTCTTTCTGCTGCTTTGTTTAATATATAGTGTTTCCTTTATTCCTCCTACCTCAATGCCCCACTCATATTTCAGGCTGGGACCTACTCCTAATTTAGAGCTCTCTTTCCCCCTTTTGCCAACTTCTATTATGAATCTACCTTTGCCACCCAGCTTAGTGTATCCCAAGGTTCTCTTTACCAAGCCACAGTCGCAGAGCTCCAGGGAAAAGCAGCCTGGTCTCATCTCTCCAGGCAGAGGAGAACAGAAGCTCCATCTCCACACATGCTACAGATGGCTTTTCCAGTCTACCTGAATCATTACCAGCTAGAAGCAGCGGTCATTGGGACTTGGATGTGAGCTGCAAAGTATAGAATTGTGACAACAATTCCAGTGCCATGCGGACTTTTCCTGGATGTGGACTTTTCCTGGACTCCTGCTCCTTGTGACAGCTCCTAATAGACTGACCTGGGGTTGGGTTGCATTTTTCAGGGATTTGGCATGGTGTTGGGGCCAACTTGGATTTGGTGAACATGTTAAGGACACTACTCTTTTATGGATTCTTGCTGTATTGGCCAAGAGTTTGCTTAAAGGCTTTAATCACTGTAAAAAAAAATAGAAGACTGGATAAAGAAGATGTGGCACATATACACCATAGTATACTATTCAGCCACAAGAAATGATGACATTGGATCACTTACAACAAAATGGTGGAATCTTGATAATATTATACGGAGTGAAATAAGTAAATCAGAAAAAAACAAGAACTACAGGATTCCATACATTGGTGGGACATAAAAACAAGACTAAGAGACATGGACAAGAGTGTGGTGCTTATGGGGGGTGAGGGGAGGGAAGGAGGGAGAGGGGGAGAAGGTGGGGGAGGGACACAAACAAAACTAGATAGAAGGTGACGGAGGACAATCTGAGTTTGGGTGATGGGCATGCAACAGAATTGAATGACAAGATAACCTGGACATGTTTTCTTTGAATATATGTACCCGATTTATTGATGTCACCCCATTAAAATAAAAATTTATTTATTAAAAAAAATGTTCAACATCACTAATCATTAGAGAAATGCAAATTAAAACCACAATGAGATATCACCTCACACCTGTCAGAATGGCACTCATTAACAAAACAACATATAATAAGTACTGACAAGGGTATGGAGAAAAGGGAACCCTCCTGCACTGCTGGTGGGAATGCAGACTGGTGCAGCCACTGTGGAAAACAGTATGGAGTTTTCTCAAAAAATTAAAAATGGAACTGCCCTTTGACCCAGTCATCCCACTTATAGGAATATATCCCAAGAACACCATATCACTGATTCAAAAGAAGAAATGCACCCCCATGTTTATGGCAGCATTGTTCACAATAGCCAAGATCTGGAAAAGGCCCAAGTGTCTGTCAGTAGACAAGTGGATTAAAAAGCAGTGGTACATATACACAATGGAACACTATGGGGCCATGAAAAAGAAGGAAATCTTACCTTTTGCGACAAAATGGATGGACCTGAAAACTATTATGTTAAGAGAAATAAGCCAGGCAGAGAAAGAAAAATATCATATGACCTCACTCATTTGAGGAATCCAATGAACAATGTGAACTGAGGAATAGAACAGAGGCAGAGGCGGGATCAAAGGGACCAGAGGGAAAGCGGTCAGAGAAAAAGGGGATGAGAGGATGGGATCAGAGAAGGGAAAAAGATTGTTGAGATTATATATACACAATACAGCGTTATAGAGAGCAGAAAAGCAAATTCTGGAGGGAAGGGATGAGGACATTGGGGGAAGGGGAGCAACGGGAATGTTGAGGGGAACACGGGGGTGGGTGCAATGTATTCAGTGAGACACTTGAATCTATGTAAGCACAATAAATTTAAATCAATTAAAAAATTATGAGAATGACAGATGAGTATATCGTTGTTTTGGATGAGAGCAAATCATTCATAAATAAGACTCAAATAAGAGTCAGTGGTTCCACCTGACTAGTAGGTGGTTCAGTGGATATAGCGTCGGACTGGGACACTGGGAACTCAGGTTTGAGACCCCAAGGTGGCTAGCTTGAGTGCGGGGTCATCTGGTTTGAGCAAGGCTCACCAGCTTGAGCCCAAGGTTGCTGGCTTGAGCAAGAGGTCACTTGGTCTGCTGTAGCCCCCTGGTCAAGGCACATATGAGAAAGCAATCAATGAACAACTAAGGTGCCACAATGAAAAATTGATGTTTCTCATCCCTTTCCCTTTCTGTCTGTCTGTCCCTCTCTGTTTCTCTCTCTCTCTCTCTCTCTCTCTCTCTCTCTCTCTCTCACACACACACACACACACACACACACACACACACACACACACACACACACACACACAGAATCAGTGGTCTCCCACTCTCACCCTACCTTCAAACCATGGGAAAGGAATCATGATACATTGCTGTCTCCGTTATACGTTTAGCCTCAGTTAAACAGATTTCTGTATGTTGACCTTGATGTTTTCATGTAGAAGAAAGAGAGCTGTTGCAAGTGGATGACACAAAATCCAGTGTGCATCACCATGAACCACAGTCAGATTGGTGACAGTCATAGCTCTGGAGTAATAATGAAATTATTATTGGGCTGAGTGGGATGCAGAATGGAAGTGTTTCTCCCTCTCATTTCTCTGTAGACTGAAGAGCTGAGAGAGGTAAAGGCAGAAGATGGAAACCGGCTTATTCAAGGAGAAGGTGGAGAAAAATGCTGGGGAAAGAGAAAGGGACTAATTCTTTTTCCCTTTTAGTATAATCAAATGTAATATTTGACTTAGCAAAAAGTTCATACAAATTTGGCTTGGACAAATTGTCAATTCAGTTTTTGACTTCATTATGGACATGTGAGTCCTTAGGCTAAAATGATCACTAATAACTACCATTTATTTTGCCATTTGTTTTAAAATGTAAACAGGAAGTCAGGTCAAATGCAGGTATACTTGCCCTTTAACAGCAATGTATTTACTAGGATCACAGCCAACAGCTAGTTGTAACACCTAAAACAAAGTAATTTAGGTGGTGAGTTCTGTGGCTCCGATTCACATGGTCTAAAATACTTCAATAGCAGAAAGCTATTACATTTTAGGTTTGAAATAATAACCTTCTAAATATGCTGTTTTTCTGCTTCTTTGATCACCTTTTTCTCTATCTTTGCTTCATATCTTCCTTCCTTACTGCTCCCAGAGCCCTAAGGTTGATTCTTTGATCCAAACCCATCTTGTACCGGCACCTCTGTAACCATGACCAACAAATTTGTACTTCCAGCTTGCGTCTGATTCAGTTGGCAGCTCCCTATAATATATCCAGCAATGAACTTGATTTCCTTTAACCAGAGTCCTGGTTCTTTCTTGACTGTGATGACTACTTCTCTGTATTTCTACCTGGCTCTGGGACATGTTACTGCTATCAGTCTTGTCCTCTGCCCCCAGTCTCAGGCTTTCTAAGCTGCTCTATACACTTGCATTCTGTCTTCAACATGTCCCGTATGTTGCATATTTACATAAGGCGAATTTGAAAAACACCTAAGACTTCCTACCCTGAAGAGGGACTTAGGGATTAGGAGGATGGAGATAGAGAATTGTGCCAGCCAAGCTTGATGGGTTCAAATATTTGTCCTGTTAAACCAAGATCTTTTGGGCTTTATCTGATAGGCATGCATGACAGCAGGAGCTCATGGATTTTATTTTCTGAGCCACCTGATTTCACCCATGGGACCTGGTTTGTTCTCTCAACAACTCTACCCACAGTCCTTGCTGTTTAGCATCATCAAAGCTTTATTTTCCTATCAAATGCATTCAGAAACATGGGCCTGCCCTTTATCATTACTAGACTATCCACATGACATACGTGGTTGACTGAAGCCCTCCAGTCTTTCATAGTCAGGACCCACCATTACTTGATGATCTTATTTGTAACATCCCTTTTCTTTTCGGCCCTAGTTTACGCAAATTACCTGTAGTGTCAGAAGCAACAGCTATGGCTAGGATTAAAAATACAAGTGATCTGCAGGTGGACCTTGAACAGAAGCATGGGCACAGAGAGTGGAAAGCACGGACAAGCCTGTTTTCTTAGGTATGCACGGCTGTGGGGCAGACACATGTCCCCAGGGCTGGACACCCAAGATTAAACAATGAGTGTATTGGTTTTATTTAATATTATTCTCTTCAGTGCAGAGACGGGGCAGGACTGTCTTCGCTCAGAATTAGACATGGCACATTCTCTATAACTGGACAGAACAACTGAACCAAGACAGGATTCTCAAGGCCCTCAACACAGAAATGTTGGTAGATAAATGCATTAGACAGAATGTAGTCATCTCTTTCTGGGACAGTTCATCTCGCAAGGACTTACTGAGGCCCTCTGGGGCCTGGCTTCTTTGGGTGGTGTCACTACATCCTGGACCCTGGTGCATGGTTTAGGACGGATGCAGCCCTGTGGGAGCTGCTGGTTCTCTGCTGCTCTGCTGGGGGATGTGAAAACTAAGTGACAAGACAGCAGGCTCCTGTTCCAATGGCTCAGTCCATGGTCCATTTGGTCCAGCAGAGTCAGCCAGGGCCCATCTTTACCCAGTAGAGAAGCCTGTGGCCATGGCTCTGAGTACCTGCCGAACTGGGCCCTGTGTCTCTCTAATATTTATTTGCAAAGCTGATGACTGGCTCACTGTTTGGTATAGGGGCACAAAGAAGGGTCCTGTGGTTGAGAGAAGTCCTTGTAGTTGTGGATGTATTTTGATTTTCTTGGCTAACTAGAGGACCTACCTCTACAGGATCACATTTTCCTGTTGCTTAAAAGGCTAATGAATATTTCTTTATTCTATTTCAGTGGATGGGCCAATACAAATTACTTGGGGCACAGGGGTGTTTCGATTTGAACTGTCCATGTGCCAAGGAGGAAAGAGGGAAGAAACCATTACTATTAGATAATTACTTGGTGACAGACACTGTTCTTGGCACTTTACATAAATTATTTAATACTCTCAACAGAGTAGATACATACTGTGAGATAGATATTACATTTCCCCTTTTACAAAGGAGGAAGCTGAGCCCAAGCCAGTAAGAAATGAAACTTAGATCTGAACTGAGGTTAGATTAAGCTGTTTTGTAATTCCTGTACCGGGCAGGAGAGGGTGAATAGGGACCCCTAAGAAACCTGTTGATTAGACAAGAAGGATGGAGGACATCCAGGTGCTTCAGGAAGGTGTCTTGTGTGGAATAGGGTGGGGCTGGGAAGCAGGAGAAGACAGAGAACTCAGACCTAGGCTGGGGCAGGAACTTGGAAGGGTGCTGTTTCTTTCTTCCTCCATGGATCAAGCTGGGTGGGAAGCATGGCAGGCAGATGGGACTGGTTGCGTCACCCACAGGGAACTTCCTGAGGAAGCAGCATGTGTCATCAGTGCTCAAGGATGGGTCATGCGTGCCTCCGTTAAGCACTCTCTCTGAAGTCAGGAACCCTTGCCTGGTAGGAACCATTTTCTTGCGCTTGGGTCTTGAAGGGCAGGGACAATGTCTTGTTTAACTTTGAATTATTTATGTAGCTATTCCTCATTGTCTTATGCCTGGTATATGGTAGGTGCTCAATACACGCTAATTGTTCGAATGAGGAGGAATAAAGAGAGGAGGTATCCCTGTGTGGCACAGACTCAAAGGAGGTGGCGGTGGTGAAGTTGTGTTTAATTTCATGACACTTGTGGTCACCTGAACACCCTTGTCTATTTCATGATGCTGTGCTTTGAGTATCCCTGTCCCTGGAATTCACTGACATCTGCCTGCTCAACTCCTGCTTATTGTCTCCCAGTCATTTTATGCATTGTCTTCGTTGCGCCCTTCTCCACTTCATCCAAATCACTCACTCTTTCGACTGGGCTCTGATAACTGTCCCGCATGCTCTTACACTAGCTTATGTTTACCCAGGGAAGGTCCTGTCTTTTCATCTCTGTAACTCCCATTGCCCAGGGCACAGACTGAAACCTAGAAACAGGAGGCATGCAGTGCATGGTTTAAAAATAAAGAAATGGTTAAATTTTTGATTAAAACAAATGCAGGATAAATGTGGACATGATGGCAGTCTTCTCTGACAAACTGGAACCAACTTGAATTGTTTCCATTAATTTATTTTCAAGGCCTGACCTGTGGTGGCGCAGTGGATAAAGCATTAACCTGGAAACACTGAGGTTGCCGGTTCGAAACCCTGGGTTTGCCTGGTCAAGGCACATATGGGAGTTGATGCTTCCTGCTCCTCCCCCCTTCTTTCTCTCTCTCTCTCTCTCTCTCTCTCTCTCTCTCCTCTCTATAATGAATAAATAAAATCTAAAAAAAAAAAAATAGGTAAAAAAAAAAATTTATTTTCAAAAGCAAATAACTTTATATTTTTGCTATATATTTATATATCTCACTCTAGATGCTAAGCTCATGGAAGAAAGAAATCTGATTTTTTTGTTCCCAAAGTAAACAAACACCATCTCAACAGTGAAATATTACAAAATGTTGCTAAGTATTGGGGGTAGAAAGTGCTATATGGAGGTAATATTTAATTTACCACCTATGCATTATACTTTTTAAATTTATTTTTTGATTACAGTTGACATACAATACTATATTAGTTTCAGCTCTATAATATAGTGATTAGACATTTATATACCTTACAAAGTGACCCCCAGATAAGTCTAGTATCCATTTGATATACATAATTATTACAATATTATTGACTATATTCCCTATGCTGAACTTTACATCTCAGTGATTATAACTAGAAATTTGTACCTATGCATTATTGAAGTTGGTTGCTGTACTTTACATCCCTATGGCTATTTTTCTAACTGGAAATTGGTATCTGTACATTATTGAAGTAAGTTATAATGTTCTACCCATATCACTTACCTTTGGGACCACTGGACATGCTTTTGAATATTCACTAGGACTAACCTGAACAAACATAAGACCCGTCTGCTGGTGTCTAGGAGAAACAACACATATAGGTGATGATAGCCTGACAGGGATGTAGACATGACACAGCGTTAGCAGAGCAGAAGAAAAGTCCCATGTACCTGATGTGATTGAACCCCTCAGGGGAATGCTAGAGGTTGGGAGGAGGGGTGGTTGGATCACACCCTGTTTCTGCTAGGGCAGCTGTGCCTTGTGCTCAGACCTGAAAGTCTCTCCATATTTTGGCAAGCATAGGATTGACTCGATGGGAAGTAGAAATGACCATCTATCAGCATTTCAACCTCCCTGTTTCACTAACACCCTCAGTCCCTGCTGCTGACATCTTGTCAGCAGTGGTAGAGTGTTGGCCTGGCATGTGGATGTCTCAGGTTCAATTTTGGGTCAGGGCACACAGGAGAAGCACCCATCTGCTTCTCCATCCCTCCCCCTCTCACTTCTCTCTCCCCATCTCTCTTTTCCCCTCCTACAGCCATGGCTTGATTGGAATGAGTTGGCCTCGGGCATTGAGGATGGCTCCATGGCCTCTGCCTCAGGTGCTAAGAAGAGCTTTGTTGATGAGCAACGGAGCAACGCTCCAGAAGGGCAGAGCATTGCCCCCAATGGGCTTGCTGCATAGATCCCAGTTGGGGTGCATGCGGGAGTCTGTTTCTGCCTCCCCTCCTCTCACTGAACAAACAAACAAACAAACAAACAAACAATATTGACTATATTCCTTATGCTGTACTTTATATCCCATGATCTGTCCCATGACAACAGTGCTTTTCTCTTCTTGTTCATCAGGTATTTTGAATACCTAGGATGTGCTTGGCATAGACTGGGTACTCTTTTCACTTGGAATAGCAGCAGACTAAAAAGAAAATAGATGTTTTCCTAGAAAAACAATGATCTTTTCCCAGAAACTATATTGAGTCAGGACAATGAGAACCATATAAATGGCTTAAGAATCAATTCTAGGTTGGCCATCTTTCTCTAGAAATTAAGTGCCCAAGTCCTACCTTTTTCCATGAGTCAAAGATACTGTTTTATCTGATTCTACTCATAGTTGAAGACTTTCAGGGATATTAGAATTCTAGTTTTTGCTTAAGGAAAGTATGTAAAGACTTGAGATGGGGATGAATAATAAAACATGCTTGAAATTATTGAATCAAGAAATAGGCCCCTGCTCCCCCTTTGGCATAGTCAATTCAATGAATGGGAACCTTCAAGTCATTCATGTTTCCATTTAATCACAAGGACTATTCTACCTTTACATACATAATTCCAATTTCACTTCTATCCAGACACTTCCAGGAATTTCAAATCTGGATATTTAAAAGGATATAAGGCTATTTAAATAAAAGGATAGCCTCAAATCAATAACCTGAATAGCATATTTAACTGAGTAGGTTCTTTTAAAAGTTATACTTACTGCAACTGGAAGTAATCATCTACTGCCTCATAATTTACATTCTGAAAAAACGTTAGGGTCTGAAAAAGAGAATAAAAAAGATTTTGTAAAGCAGGAAAATTGGGAATGGGGAAAATGGATAGTTTCAAGACAAATTTAGATTTTTTTTCTTCAGTGAGAAGTGGGGAGGCAGAGAGACAGACTTCCTCATGTGCCCCCTACCGGGATCCACCACCCCTATGGGGTGATGCTCTGTCCATCTGGGGCCATTGCTCCATTGCTTGGCAATTGAGCTATTTTAGTTCCTGAGGTGAGGCCATGCTCAGTGCCTGGGGCCAACTTGCTTCAACCAAGCCATGGCTGCAGAAGGGGAAGAGAGAGAGAGCGAGAAGTGAGATGAGGAAGGTTGGAGAAGCAGATTGTCGCTTCTCCTGTGTGCCCTGACTGGGAATTGAACCCAAGACATCCACACACTGGGCCGATGCTCTACTGCTGAACCAACTGGCCAGGGCCGATATAAATCTTTAGGTAAGAAAAAGAATATATTTAGTGGTTTAAAAATATTTTTTATTTTCTATTTTGAAACTCCAATTGTGTAAATATTAGGTTTATATACTTTGTTACATTTTCCTTTTATTTTTATATTATCATAGTGCTATTATTTCTATTGCTTCTCTCTCCCTCCTCATTTGACATTTGTCATTATAATATTCTTTCTTTTTTTAAAAATTTTTCCCAAGTGAGAAACAAGGAGGCAGAGAAACGGACTCCCACATGGGACCTACTTGGATCTACCTGGCATGCCCACTGGGGGGCGATGCTCTGCCCATGCAGGGTGTTGCTTTGTTGCAACCAGAGCCATTCCAGCACCTGAGGCAGAGGCCATGGAGCCATCCTCAGCGCCCGGGCCAACCCTGCTCCAATGGAGCCTTGGCTGTGGGAGGGGAATAGAGAGACAGAGAGAAAGTAGAGGGGGAAGGGTGGAGAAGCAGATGGGTACTTCTGTGTGCCCTGGCGGGGAATTGAACCCGGACTTCCACATGCTGGGCTGCCACCCCACTGCTGAGCCAGCTGGCCAGGGCCTATAATATTCCTATTTTTATTTTTCATTTCTATCCTGAACGTGGCAGATTTTTCAATTTCTTCTGTTTCCTAATAACCTTGTGTCTGGACCTTTTTATTTCTTGACAGTTTTCAATTATTATGGATATCATATTGTCTGTAATTTTTGAGACTTTGAGGAATTACTTACTTGAACCTTTCCTCTGTAGTTTTTGAGTAATTTTTTTAAATGTCCATTTACCTTTTGCATATGTTCTTGCTATTTTACTCCCTCTGGGGCATGTTCCATCTCAATTTTTAGTATTTAATAAGGTTGCTCCATTCTCGGGGTAAAGTAATTTATAGAACATATATGATATTAAAGGCAGAAAATTATAAGCCCCATATTTTTAAAGTATGTTAATTATATCCCTATGTCCTTAAATTATTCTGTGTAGTTCTTTCATATGTATATATAAAATATATTATTAATTCTTTTCCTTGAACACAGAACTAGATTTATTTTTAATGCAATGACCTTCACAACCTTCAACTTTATCACAAAAGGTTGTATATTTTGTGTTATACCACTTAGCATCCAGCTTATATGTAAATCTTGTCTCAGAAAGATTTCTGCTGATCTTACTTTGCTAATAAGATTTTCAGAGGCTTGGAGTCTCTGTTCTTATCCCAATAGATACTGCTCACAAAAATTAGGGATATTTTGAAATGAATATGAAGAAATAAAATATCCCCTAATTTTTGTGAGCAGTGTATTATTAGCTACAATAAAATTGATCTCTTTCTAAAGATACATATATATACACACACACGCAGAATTTATATATCATTTTATATATCTCAAAAGAAATATGTACGAAGAAATACTAAGTCATCTAAAAATGAGATTAGCTACTTGAATGAAAGACCTGACACCATTAAAAACTCCTAGAAGAAAATATAGGTAGTAAGTTCCTTGACATTGGTCTTGGCAGTGACTTTTTTGGATTTGACACCTAAAGCAAAGGCAACAAAAGCAAAAATCAGCAAGTGGAACTACATTAAACAAAAAGCTTTTGAATAGCAAAGGAAACATCAACAAAATGAAGAGGTAACTGAACACATTGGAGAATATAGTTGCAAATCATATATCTGATAAGGGGTTAATATCCATAATATATAAGGAACTCAACTCAACAGGAAGAAATAATTCGATTGAAAAATGGGCAGAGGATCTGGATGGACATTTTTCCGAAGAAGACATACAGTGGCCAACAGCACATGAAAAGGTGCTCAACATTGCAAATCATCAGGGAAACGCAAATCAACTACAATGGGGTATCACTCACACCTGTTAGAATGGCTATCAACCAAAAAGACAAGAGATAACAAGTGTTGGAGAGGATGTGGAGAAAAGGGAACCCTTGTATGCTGTTAGTAGAAATGTAAATTGGTGCAGCCACTATGAATAACAGTAGGGAGGTTCCTCAAAAATTAAAAATAGAAATATGAGGCCCTGGCCGGTTGGCTCAGCGGTAGAGCGTCGGCCTAGCGTGCGGAGGACCCGGGTTCGATTCCCGGCCAGGGCACATAGGAGAAGCGCCCATTTGCTTCTCCACCCCTCCGCCGCGCTTTCCTCTCTGTCTCTCTCTTCCCCTCCCGCAGCCAAGGCTCCATTGGAGCAAGGATGGCCCAGGCGCTGGGGATGGCTCTGTGGCCTCTGCCCCAGGCGCTAGAGTGGCTCTGGTCGCAACATGGCGACGCCCAAGATGGGCAGAGCATCGCCCCCTGGTGGGCAGAGCGTCGCCCCATGGTGGGCGTGCCGGGTGGATCCCGGTCGGGCGCATGCGGGAGTCTGTCTGACTGTCTCTCCCTGTTTCCAGCTTCAGAAAAACGTAAAAAAAAAAAAAAAAAAAAAAAAAAAAAGAAATATGATTCAGCAATTCCACTTCTGGGTATTTATCTGAAGGAAATAAAAACAGAAAGATATCTGCCCCCTTCCCTGTGTTTACTGCAGCATTGTTTACAGTCACTAAGACATGGAAGCAACCTAAGTTGTAATTCAGTGGATAAGAGGATAAATAAATGTCATATCTATTATAATATATATACACAGTGGAATATGTTTTAGCCATAAAAAAGGGAGGAAATACATTTGTGGCAACATGGATGGAACTTGAGGACATTATTATTTTATTTATATGTGGAATTCAGAAAACAAACCCAAAAATCTTCCTAAATAACCCTATGAACTCACACCTGCGGAGAAAAGACTGGTTGGTGCCAGAGGCAGGGTTCGGGGGGTGGTTGGGCAAAATGGATGAAGGTGTCCAAAAGGTACAAACTTCTGGTTATCAAATACATAGGTCATGGGGTATAATGTACAGCATGGTGTACATTAGAGTCTAAGAGACTATAATTGAAAAGCTTCTAAGAGAGCAGATTTTAAAAGTTCTCATCACAAGAAAAAAATTGTTAACTGGTGGGTTGATGAATGTTGACTAGACTTATTTTGTTGATCATTTCACAATATATACAAATATCGAATCAGTATGTTATATGCCTGCAACTAATATTATGTGGTGTCAATTATATCACAATTAAAAAGAGATCAATTAAGATATTCAAAGATAACTTTTAAAATTTCAAGACTAAATTTTGGTATAAATATCAGTCACTATGAAACAAGGTAGTAGTATTAAAAACTTTTTAAGCTAAAGTTATCCACTTTTCTATATGGTTGTTCAGTTTCTTTCTCTTTTTTTTGAAGTGAGAGGAAGGGAGAGAGACAGACAGACTCCTGCATGCACCCTGACTGGGATCCCCTTGGCAACCCCCATCTGGGGTTTATGCTCGCATCAGCTGAGCTGTCCTCAGCATCCAGGGCCGATGCTCAGACCAACCGAGCCACTGGCTACAGGAGGGGAAGAGAGAGAGAAGGGGGACAGAAGCAGATGGTCGCTTTTCATGTGTGTCCTGACTGGGGATCGAACCCCTGACATCTTCATGCCAAGCCAATGCTCAATCCACTGAACCAACCTGCCAGGGCCATATCTAGGATATTTATATTAACTGTGATCGAATGTTTGCAAAGATGGTAGCAATAATTCCTCTCAATCATATATGCATGTCCCTTTACAGTATATACTTTTGGAGTCTATTTCCACATCCTATTATTCAGGGCTGGCCTTGCAGCTTCTGCTCTCACTCTCTTGGGACACTGTCCTGAGACTGCCATACAAAGAAGCCAGATCTAGTGTGGAGTACAGAAGCCACCTGAAGCAGAGACAAGCGCTCCCGCTGATACCAACAAGCCAACTCTGTGACATGTGAATGAGGCCGTCTTAGGCCATCCTATCCCAGGCAAGCCACCAGGTGACCATCGCTGCAAGAATGACCCAGATAAAACCAACTGAATGCCCAGCTACTCACTACCTAAACTGTTGACTCATAGAATTTGTTGTTATTTGAAATCATTAGGACTCGATGGAAAAATCAGGCACTAAAAAAGAAATGAATAAGTAAAAAGAAGCAAACAATACACCCGACAATGAGATACCACCTCAGGAATATACTGAAGTGGCAAAGACCTTAGATATTGAAAGTGAAAACTGTTCCTCAGAAATTCATGGCCCATCGTATTATTATTTATTAAAAACATGTATATCTCTCAACATTTGCCAAGCCAGACCTAGAAGGGAAATCCACTTTTAAAAATATGAACAGTACACTTTTATATGTATTAAAATCACATGAAGAAGTTAAAAAATATTAACTTACAATGGTTTTAGTGCAGAATCCTAAGGCAACTTCATACTCAAGCTGGTGTTGCTCTTCTAATATTTTTGGGCCATATGATTCCACAATTATATACAGACCAGTATTTTCTGGGTAGACTAGTTGAGTCCAAACCGACAGGTTCTGTCCCTTGTCCAAAATGTAAAAAACATGTATAATATTATCGTGAAGTGTCATGAAGGGACATTTTTCGTTTCTTTGGAAAGTTATGCTTTGTACTTCCAAATTTAAGGGATATGCCTGTGTATATATTGTGTCATTTTGAAAAACAGATACAAGATATACTTGACCAGATATATTCAATAACATGAATAATTTTGTTGCATTATTTGTCCATAAATTTAGCCTTACTGCATCTCTGATATTATTCTTGAAATAAAACATTATATTATTTTCCATTTTTACCAGAATATGCCCATAATAATCTGGAAAAAAAAAGAGAGAAAAGTTTTTATTATTCTAAGTAACCATAAATTCATGCTATTTTTATTTAAGTGGACTTATAACCAAAATAATTTTTTTCATAATGACTATGTGCTCTGAGAAAACTAGCGTGTTCAGGCAGAAACCTGCAACTTTATACAATGCCGGGTAACTTCTCCTCCATGTCATTAGTAGAGCAGTTTTTTTCTTGGACACTCTTCTCCTTGCATTCAATATATCACTTATATATCACATCATTTACAGAGAAAAAAGAGCTTGAATTAGTGTGTTAAATAATAATGAGAATGAGCGTGACAGGAATGGTGTTATTAGGAAGCATCGTAGTATAGACTAAATTATAACACCCCCCCCTCCGCCCCCGTGCATATGTTGAAGTTCTAACTCCTACTGTGACTGTTATTGGGAGATGAGAGTCTTTAAGGAGGTAATTTAGATTAAATGAAGTCGTAAGGGTGGGGCCCTACTCCAATATGACTGATGTCCTCATAAAAGGAGAAAAGGTGCCCGATCTTTCTCTCTCCCCATCTGACTCCCCCTCTTCTTCTGCATGCACACAGAGAAAGGGCCATGTAAAGACACAGGAAGTGGTTGCCATCGGCAAGGCAGGAAGACAGTCCTCATCAGAAATCATCCTTGCTGACACTTTGATCTTGGACTTCTAGCCTCTAGAACTATGAGATAATAAATTTCTACTTTTTAAGCCACCTAGTCAGTGGTGTTTTGCTGTGGCAGTCCACGCAGAGAGTGCAATTGAGATGAAGAAACGGGGGTGGGGTGGCACCTCTTTAGGTTCATGCTGTAAATAACAATAAAATTTCTTCCTTTAATAGAATAGAATGCTTAAGTCATAGAGATTCATAGACAGTAAGTCTTTTAACCTCTTTGGTTCTGTAGCTGTGCCTATGAAATGAACAGGTAGTTGATTTCATAGCTTTCTTTAGATATACATTCTCTGTGGCCCTCTTCTAGGGGTTTTCTTTCTTTAATTTTCATAAAATACCACTTCAGACTGGCTGAAAGGAGGAAGGTGGGTTCAGAATATTGTGCTTCTATACCTTACATTTGGATTCTGACAAATAAGTAGTCTTTTCATAAATTATATTCTAAATAAACTCCTAAATCAGAAATGTCTTTTTTTTTTTGAGAGCAAGAAGGGGTGGGGAAGGGAGAGAGAGAGAGAGAGAGAGAGAGAGAGAGAGAGAGAGAGAGAGAGAAAGAGAAGCATTAACTTGTTGTTTCATTTAGTTGTGCACCCACTAATTGCTTCTCATATGTGCCCTGACCAGGGCTTGAACTGGCAACCTTGGGGTTGAGCTAGTGAGCCCGGGATCAATCCAGTGATTTCTGCACTCTGGGACTCTGCTCTATCCTTTGCACCATCGGCCAGGGCAAGAAATGCCAATTTTTTTAGGATCCAAATATTTTAATATCTGTCAACATACATTTCCTTATAAAATTAAGCTTTCATATAATTCTAACATTGTCAGTAGGAATTCAACAATATAATAATCATGAAATCCTTATGCAGACAGGTGAGGTTAATATGAAGCTTGGACTATTTTTCAGAGTGTTTTAGTGATGTTACAAGAGTAAAATGCCCTTAATGCCAAGGCAACAACACAGGAATGGAATACCAGCATTTTCATGGTTCTGCCAGTGTGTGTGTGTGTGTGTGTGTGTGTGTGTGTGTGTGTGTGCACGCATGCACATGCACCCATGGGACAACAAAGCTATGGGGCCAGACACTAGCTACGTAAGTTTTCTCATATAACTTAATTTATTTTTTTCTTTTTTAAATTTGTATTGAATTTATTGAGGTAACATAGGTATCATTTAAAAAAAATCCATATTACCCATAGCCATCTCTAGATCAAGATAATCTTTAACAAAAATCCCAACAACGCCTGACCAGGCTGTGGCGCAGTGGATAGAGCGTCAGACTGGGATGCTGAGGACCCAGGTTCGAGACCCCGAGGGCGCCAGCTTGAGCGAAGGCTCATCTGGTTTGAGCAAAAGCTCACTAGCTTGGACCCAAGGTCACTGGCTCAAGCAAGGGGTTCCCCGGTCTACTGAAGGCCCGCAGTCAAGGCACATATGAGAAAGCAATCAATGAACAACTAAGGTGTCACTGTGCAACAAAAAACTAATGATTAATGCTTCTCATCTCTCCTTTCCTGTCTGTCTGTCCCTGTCTATCCCTCTCTCTGTGTAAAAAAAAAAATCCCAACAACACTTTTTACAGAAATATAAAAAACCATACTAAACATCCTATGAAATCACAAAAGACCCTGAATAGTCGAAGAAACCTTGACAAAGAACAGCTGGAAGCATCACATATCCTCATTTCAAACTATATTGCAAAGCTATAGTAATCAAAACAGTGTAGTCTGGCATATAACTTAGATTTCTTTACACATTGTTTTGTTTGCTTTTGGCAATAAATCCACACAAGCTTACCAAATTATTGGCCTGTTGTACTTTATGTGTGTGTTTCTAGAAACTTCACAAGGTGGAAGGGAAGAAAGATGTGGGTGATGACATCATAAAATATATCTCTGTTGAATGAAGAAAGTAAATGCAGGATATGCAGGATGATGATATATAAAATAAAAAACCTCAAAAAATATGTTGTTTTTTTATTTTATATCATGGCCATGGGATGTAAAATACAGCATAAGAAATATAGTCAATAACTTTGTAGTAACAGTATATGGTGCCAGATGAGTACAGATGTGGGGTGATCACTTTGTAAGCTACGAATGTCTATTACCATGTTGTATATACCTCAAACTAGTATAATATTGTATGTCAAGTATAATTGAAAAAAGTTATGTTTACACTATACTGTAGTGTATTAAGTATGCAATACCATTATGTCTAAAAAAAAAATACATACTTCAATGCAAAAATACTTTCTTGCTAAAATGTGCAATAGTTACATCATCTGAACCTTGTGACTTTTTGCTGGTGGAGGGTCTTATCTTCAATTCTTAGAAAATACATCTGTGAAGCTTAGGAAGAAAAGCATAATAAAACAAAGTATGGCTGTACTATTAATCGAGGGTTTACCACCTGACAAGTATCCTAAGCATTTGGTATACAATCTCTTATGTAATTATAATGAATATAATAATAATTATATTCTGATAGATCAGAAAACTGAGGTTTGGAAAGTTTAAATGACTTGTTCATGGAATTAAATACAGGTTTGTTTATCTCTACAATACCTGTTATAGATTGAACTGTGTTACCCCCCAAAAAGATATGAAATTCTAACTCTTAGTACTTCAAAATGCAAACTTTTTTGGAAATAGGGTCATTATAGATGTCATTAATTAAGATAGGGCCATCCTGGAGTAAGGTGGGTCCTGTCATCCTTAGAACAAGATGGCATGTAAAGACACAGGGAAAATGCCATGTGATGACAAAGGCAGAGACTGGAACCATGTGGCTGCAAGCCAAGGAATGGCAAGGTTTGCCAGAAGCTGCCAGAAGCTAGGAAGAGAAAAAAAGATTCCCCTTCAGGTTTCAGAGGGATCACAGTATTGCTGACACCTTGAATGCAGACTGCCGGCCTCCTGAACTGTGAGACAATACAGTTCGGTTGTATTAAATCACTTAGTTTGTGCACTTTGTTAATGGGAGCCCCAGAGGACGACTACAACACCACATCACCTCCTACACTGAAAATGCACATGTAAGCGGCTTAGTTAGTATCTGCTCAGTGATCAAAACGAACATCCGAAAAAAGGAACCTGAGTTTGCCATCTTGCTATGTAAGATCGTAATTCATGTTAGTAGAATTTGATATCCATTTTTAGGTGGTAAAAAGTGCACCTTTACCTATCAAAAGCACCACGTATTAGTGGTGTATTTAAAATTGCTACATCTTCATAAGAATGATGTCTGTTAGGAAATCTAAGATACTTTTTGCAAAATGAGAATGCCTCACCTACAAAAACTTCATGGATAACACTGTCATCGGATAATCTTGATAGATTTCCAGATTCTGTAGGTGTTTGTATAACTCCAGTACTAGTGAAATTGTTATAACAATAGTAAACCCTGTGTTTGTCCCATAGTATTAATTCTGGCATTGCTGTAAGGAGAAAATACGAAGTTATAAAACTGTTGGGTGTAACCGCTAATGCAAAGTCTTTATACATCCACTGTTTTGTCTCTTCATTGTATATCACTAGGTGAATGTTTTTAATGACATCACATGTAACACAGTAATCTAATAACACGGCAAGTTCCAAAGGGTATGCTGTATACACAACATTGTGTATAGTCATAGTAGCAGCTGGTGATATATTTAGAATTTTTCTCAGGTTTTTAATAGTCATTATTTTGGTAAATTTCAGAGAAGCATATCCAAGATAAATTTTATTTCTTGTCCAGATTGCCATCTCGCTTCTTCTCTTACCCTGTGGTGAAATTGAAAATAATAAAAAAATCTTCAACTTTAGGTATAGTCCTAATAATTCCTGTCTTCTAACTTGCTATATTTAAAGGGAAAACATAGTAACTAGTAAGGTTTAATTTTTAGTATATTCTGAAAAATACTTCTGGCAAAGAAATATATGATATAGAAATATATCATCTTACATATAACCAAAAAAATAAATTATTCCACTAATTTCATTCTCTTATATATTGTTTTATCAGTAGAAATAATTAATCTTAATTCCATTTTAAGTCTTCAAAGAGCATCAGCCTTCTCTTATGTATAGATTTACTCTTGCTAGGAGTGCCTCTTTGATGTTTACTAAAGTCAAGCTATAGGGACATGTCAAATTTTAAATTATTTTTGGAATTCTAGGTTCTTTGGATATCAGATAAAGCAGAGTGAGAGCTTAAAACTTGAAACAAATCAATACTACCCTTTTATGGACACAGTTTGTTAGAGAAAAAGGCCATTCAGCAACTTTTGTATCTGAAATTCAGTGGGCCTAATTTCACTTAGAGAGCTAAGGCCCTCCTTCTCCAGCTGTTTCTAATCTTAGAGATTTTTACTTAAAATATAACTTCTGTGTTTATGACCACCAAAAGGAGTCTTTGGGGCACACCATGTCTCTCTGACTTTAATTAATTTACAAACATTTAGTCTATACTCAACTAGGATATAGACAGATATCAAACTGGTAACCAAAGAGACTATTTTGGGTAAAAAGTATTTTTTACTTTAAGTTTATCAAATGAAAATTCAACTTAAAGTCTAGAGCTTATGTTGCCGGAAGAGTGTGAAACAACCCTCTTAGAGGTAACAGGTTAGAAACAATAAGCCTTGGCAGGTTGCTCAGTGGACAGAGCATCAGCCCAGCATGTGGACATCTGGGGTTCGATCCCCAGTCAGACCTTACATGAGAAGTGACCATCTATCTCAGAGGTCCCCAAACTATGGCCCACAGGCCGCATGCAGCCCCCTGAGGCCATTTATCTAGCCCCTGCTGCACTTCCAGAAGGGGCACCTCTTTCACTGGTGGTCAGTGAGAGGAGCCTAGTTCCCATTGAAATACTGGTCAGTTTGTTGATTTAAATTTACTTGTTCTTTATTTTAAATATTGTATTTGTTCCCGTTTTGTTTTTTTACTTTAAAATAAGATATGTGCAATGTGCATAGGGATTTGTTCATAGTTTTTTTTTATAGTCCGGCCCTCCAATGGTCTAAGGGACAGTGAACTGGCCCCCTGTGTAAAAAGTTTGGGGACCCTTGATCTATCTGTTTCTCCCCCCTCCCGCTCCCAATTCTTTCTCTCTCCCCTTCTCACAGCCAGGCGCTTGATTGGTCCTAGCATTGGCCCCAGATAGGTGTTGCTGGATCAGGGCACATGCAGGAGTCTGTCTCACTATCTCCCCTCCTCTCACTTAAAAAAATTAAATGACTCTGCATAATAATATACAAGATTCATTTTATTCTCTGTAGTTGGAGGTACCTCTCTGTAAAGGGCTCTGTAGTAAGGCCAGGAAGGTAGAGCTATTTACAACCATAAATAAAATAACTCTGCAAAAAACTGTATAGTATAGTCTCTAATACATCCTTGAATTAAAAGGTATGGTAAATATATCTAAATGTGTAAGTATAATATACACATATGTAATATTTTACTGACCTTCATTAAATATTTGACCCAACACCATTTTCTTGATGCAATGCCAAGAATTCTATCTTCAGGAAGCTTCTCCTTTATTTCCAGTCTTGTAAAATTGGTAAAAGTTTTTACATAAATGATACCATTTATTAAAAAAAGTATTCTACCCTGGAATATGTTCACATCAGACACATTGCGTCTTTCCTCATCAGTCAGGATGTTTGGAGGCACTCTGATTCTGGTCCAGGTACGAAATGAATTGTTTGTTTGAAAGGTCTCTGTATCAGCTACCACAACAGCAAAGGTAGGAACACAAACATCCCAGTCTGTTATTAGCTGGCTACCGGGTGGTGAAGAGATAGGCAAAGAGCCAGAAGTCTCAGGTATTGTTGGCAAAGGAACAGTCAGCAGGAAAAGAAAATCTGCAATAAAGCAATCTTGAAAAGCTACCTGATTTCCTTTAATCTCTTTTAGTAAATCATCTGGTGCCATTGGTACTGAGATATACCAGGCCCTAAAGAGAGGAAAATAGAAAATATAAGAATAAAATGATCCCTTTTCTCTTCTCTCATCTATCTTGCACAGAGCTGGCATTTATCATTTTAAAATTAAAATTTTTTTTATCAACATAAATCTGGGGGAAATAAATCAAATAGTACTAAAATGCTACCATTTCTTCTCATTCTTCACTCTTGTTCCCAAAGGAAAAGAATCTTGACTCTTAATGCTCTTTGTTCTGAGAAGTGTCTTCATATTCTCAAACAAATATCCTTATGATGCTCTCTTTTTTTTTTTTTTTTGTATTTTTCTGAAGCTGGAAATGGGGAGAGACAGTCAGACAGACTCCCGCATGCGCCCGACCGGGATCCACCCGGCACGCCTACCAGGGGGCGACACTCTGCCCACCAGGGGGCGATGCTCTGCCCCTCTGGGGCGTCGCTCTGAGGCGACCAGAGTCACTCTAGCCCCTGGGGCAGAGGCCAAGGAGCCATCCCCAGCGCCCGGGCCATCTCTGGTCCAATGGAGCCTCGGCTGTGGGAGGGGAAGAGAGAGACAGAGAGGAAGGAGGGGGGGGGTGGAGAAGCAAATGGGCACCTCTCCTATGTGCCCTGGCCGGGAATCGAACCCGGGTCCCCTGCACGCCAGGCCAACGCTCTACCGCTGAGCCAACCGGCCAGGGCCTGATGCTCTCTTAATGTATAATTTTTATACATTATCTGTTGGCTTCTTCTATTATAGATGAAGATGTATCTCTTATATACCTCCTGATACATCTTCTTTTCTCTCAAATTAATATCACAATGTTTAGCTAAATCTATTGTGTTTATATTGTTAATATGTATATATTATTTACTACTGAGTCAGTTATTGTACTATATTTATTTTCTTTTATAAATATATAGTTATTTATATACAACATTTTCCCTAGCATTAATAATTACTATTTTATTTTTAAAATTTGTTGAGTTTTCTAATTTTTCCAACTGATAGTTGAAATGGTGCTCCAAAATGTTTTACAGAAGGTAAATGCTGAGGTAATCTAATACTTGCTTGCTGGGGTTTCCCTTCATTACTCTCTGGCTGAAGTCACCATTTATTGGATCCATTTCTTTCTTTCTTTCTTTCTTTTTTTTTTTTTGTATTTTTCTGAAGTGAGAAGTGGGGAGGCAGAGAGACAGACTCCCATATGCACCGGACAGGGATCCACCTGGCATGCCCACTAGAGGACAATGCTCTGCCGATCTGGGGCATTGCTCCATTGCAACCAGAGCCATTCTAACATCTGAGGCGGAGCCACAGAGCCATCCTCAGTGCCCGGGGCCAAGTTTGCTCCAATGGAGCCTTGGCTGCAGGAGGGGAAGAGAGAGGCAGAGAGAAGGGGGGGGGGGTTGGAGAAGCAGATGGGCACTTCTCCTATGTGCCCTGGCTGGGAATCGAACCTGGGACTTCCACATGCTGGGCTGCCGCTCTACTGCCACTGAGCCCACAGGCCAGGGCCTTGGATCCATATCTTTGATCTTTCTTGTTTTGCTAAAGCACATTCTTCAGTAAGTACCTCTGTGTCAAAGGGTGTGTGAACATAAATTTTTTGAGCTCCTGAAATTCCCAAGTTTCTTTAACACACTTCCTTGATGATTTAGTGAGGTAGAGACTTTAGAACTTTGACAGCCTTTTCTCTAGCCTCTTTTTTTTCTCTAGCCTTTTTGATTCTTGCTATTATTTAAGTGGGTTGCCTTTCCATATGTTTTTAGGATCTTCCCCCCTCCCCTTTTTTTACTTGATATTCTAAAATTTGACAAAGCTAGGTCTTATCTTTTGAAGTAGACACAGAAGAATTTGTGAAAATGCACACTCTGACATATATCTTAGAAAGTAGGCAAAGTTCTAAGGAGCATTTTCCTGCAGGCCCACCCAGCAGACATCAGGCTGTAGGGTGTTCACTGAGTACTTCTGTAGTTCCCTAATTCCTCAAGGAATATATACTTGAGTCAGTGGTGAGGGCATTCTGCTCACCTAGAATGAGCTCCTGCCAGGTCAGGAGGACCCCATGTTGGAGTAATTGTAGAGTTGTCACAAACTTTTATGCCCAAAACATGCCACCATAAAAATCAGTGCAGTTCTGGCTTTTACAAGTTACACCACTGACTCTAACATTGCTTTCAAATACAATTTTAAAAAATCACCACTACCATTTTGTTACATTGTCCACTGGCTGTCTAATAATCTCATATGTGCAGCCACACTGAGATGAGGTATATCAGTGACTATTTAGTTTGAATGGATACTTGGCTATCTACAGGACTGGGAAGGACTCAGCACTTAAGGCCTGGCCAAGGCATACCAAGCGTTTCAGTTTTCCATATGTATTATGTTATTTTCAGACATATGATTTTTAAAAAAAATTGTGACTATACATTTTTTGATTTTTTTTTCTTACTTGTTTCCCATTTTATATCATCTTAACCTTTTATATATTAGTATCACCTATTTCTGTGAAGATGCTATTTATATTTTTGGTGAAGTTTTTTTGCTCCCTGCATGCGCCATTTCCTCTGAGTTCCATTGTTCTCGCTATTGATTTAGGTCTCTGACATTCATGTTGGAGGCTTTCTGTAATTGTCTGGTGGTCCTTGCTGTCCATTAATAAATACTTAAGAGAAGCAGCCACAAGCCATTGAGTCAGTTGTAAGGGATGCCTCTTACTCCTCTTGTGCCACACTCTGCTTCTTCCCTCCCAACTCCACACTTAAATTCTTTTAAGTAAGTGTCATCAGTTAATCCCAAGAAAAATTCTCTTTTATCTTGCCAGGAGGATATGTGCTGGGTTTCCACATTCAGGGAACAGGGCCAGAGAAAAGGACAAGGGCGGAGTTCCCGTCACATTAGAACTCCCTTCTGCAAGCTTCTGATGGAATTTCTGCAAGCTTCTGAGTGCTCTGCTAACTCAGTTATCACTTTTCTCCCTGCTTTCAACCTTCTGTCTTTGCTTTTCTTCCTGCTGCTTGTCCTCAGAGGCTTGCGACTTTAAAAACCTTTCTCCCTGTTATTTTAGTGAGATTATGGGAGAGAACAGAGATAAAAAAATATATTCCGCCTGACCTGTTGGTGGCGCAGTGGATAAAGCGTCGACCTGGAGGTGCTGAGGTCGCCGGTTTGAAACCCTGGGCTTGTGTAGTCAAGGCACATATGGGAGTTGATGCTTCCAGCTCCCCCCCCCCCCCCCCGTCTCTCTCTCTCTCCTCTCTAAAATGAATAAATTAAAAAATTTAAAAAAAGAAATATATTTCATCTGCCATGTTCTAATTTATATATGCTTCAAACAGTCATGCTCTGCATAGAAACTTAAGTGGCCCTTTAATTATAAAGCTCAAACTATTCCAAATGATTTTCAAGGAATCGCCATTGTTTGTTCCTATTTGATCCTCTGAGGTCAGATGAGATCGGGCTCATTCACAGGTGTGTGGCCATAGACTCTTATTAGATCTTACTTGCCGTATTTTTTTTCAAGTGTGTTCCTTCTTTCTGCTTTCCAAAACTCTTAGTACTCATCCTCTCTCTGGAGCACCCATTCCCATTCTTCATTTATATTCTACTTGTCCTTTTGAGTCCTGCCCAAGGAGTCTATCTCCAGATTTGCTCTCTTGTTTTAATACAAAATATATCTTTCAGAGGGACCATCTTTTCTAAACCCAGATTAATCAATTGTGTGGATGATATTTTATGGCAACCAAGGTGATTTTTTAAAAACAGACCTCTCATAGTCTCTGCATAGGCATATTTTCTTTATTTTAAAAATATGTTCTTAATAATTTTATTATGAATGTATCATATATATGAAAGAGTCTGTGATACACACATGGTTTAAAGAATAGTACTAAGATGAATAGCTACCTATGTAACTAGTAACTCAGATCCAGAATCAGAGCATGACCAATACCTTGGAAATTCCTGTGTGTCTCTCCCCCACCCCCACCTGCTTACAGGTGTTTGCATTTATGTTCACATTCTCTGCTTTTAACAACTAGTTTTGCCAGATGTGTGTCTGACTAAACAATACAGAATGCAAAGAGAAATAGAAAAAGCTACTAGTATACTTGGAGACTTCAAAATCTCTCTCCCAATAGTGGACAGGTCCAGCAGACATAAAATCAGCAGGGATGTAGTTGAGCTGAGTGGCAGCATTAGTTATCTGTATCCACTTGACATTTAAAGAATAGTTCATCAAACTACAGCAGAATACACATTCCTCTCAAGCTCACATGCAACATTCACCATGATAGACCACATCCTGGGTCAGAAACCCACCTCAATAAATTTTAAAATATAGAAATCATACCAAGTATGCTCTAAAAACACAATATAATTAAACTAGAAGTCAATAACAGAAAGCTGTAAAAATCCCCAAGTATTTGGAAATTAAACAATACACTACTAAATAATACATCAGTCAAGAAAGAAACCTCAAGAAAAATTCAAAAATAGTTCAAACTAAATGAAAATGAAAATTCAGCTTACCAAAACTTGGGGGAATGAAGCGAAAGCAGTGCTTACAGGGAAACTTATAGTATTAAACGCATATATTAGAAAAGAAGAAAGATCTAAAATCAAGAATCTAAGATTCAACTTTAGGAAACTAGAGAAAACAAAACATAATTGAGGTTTAGCTATTAATACAAAGTGTGAAACTATAATCCAGGAGTCTGAATGATATTTTCTGCGTTGGTAACTAGTTCTCATTACCACAACCTTTTTCTTTTTTGTATCTCAAAAGAATCTACTTGGAAGTTACACATAACTTCTGTATTCCATGAGTTTCATATTTCATGAAATTCCACTAGGGTTTTTAAATCTCTTTTACTTTAAGCCTCTGATAGTTATTTTACTGAATTTTAAAAGTGAATTTATATTTGAAATTTAAAAATTAAATACCCATTCTTCATTTTTGTATGTGGATAATAAACTTTTCTCTTCAGATACGTGTATATGGTTGGCTTTTGTCCCATAGCAGCCAACTGCTTGCTAAGAATAATGGAATTCTGTAAAAAAAAAACCAAAAACCTCTTCTTACTCTTTTTATAGACAGATTTATCTGGAAATTACATAATGTTTATTGAATTTATTATTTTAGTTAAGACATTGTTTACATTTATAAAATGACCACATTTCCAAGATTCGGGGGGTTTTTTGTTTTGTTTTGTTTTTATAATATTTTTCCGAAGTTAGAAGCAGGGAGGCAGTCAGGCAGATTCCCACATGCGCCCAACCGGGATCCACCTGGCATGCCCACCAGGGAGCAATGCTCTGCCCATCTGGGGCGTTGCTCCGTTGTGGCCAGAACCATTCTAACGCCTGAGGCAGAGGCCATGGAGCTGTCTTCAGTGCCCGGGCCAACTTTACTCTAATGGAGCCTTGGCTGAGGGAGGGGAAGAGAGAGACAGAGAAGAAGGAGGGGAAGGGTGGAAAAACAGATGGGCACTTCTCCTCTGTGCCCTGACCAGGAATCGAACCTGGAACTTCCACATGCTGGGCTGACGCTCTACTGCTGAGCCAACAGGCCAGTGTCTCGGGTTTGTTTTTTTCTACCATTGGCCTCCTCTCCATTAACATTTAATGAATTATAATTAAGTCATAATACAATTTCCAACATGTTGAAACTACTATGCACAATCAGAATCCTGAATAAACTGAGACTATGAAGACCCTTAAATAAAATACCCTTAGTTTTAATATCAGTGAAATACATATGCAACTTTTAAAACTAATGTTAGAATTATTTCTATATGTGACTGTCTTCAAAGCAATATACTCTTTCAAGGCAGGTTTCAAATGATATCTGGAGGCTTCAACAGAAATTCTTTCGGTATACAGACAGATATGATACGCTCCCTCTTTTTCTCATGAGATTTAAGGAGAAGTTGAATTGACTGGAATTATCCCCCATAAAGTATTTTTAGAATAGAGACAACAGTTTTATTGTAGGGAATCCCTAAAATTAAAATAATCAGATAATGAGGGTCAGTCTAGAAGTCCATAGCTCCCTTCTGCCTAATCCTCCAATAATACTCCTGTTTAATATCCTAGAAATATGTCAGCCACCTACAAAGGAGTCTTTGTGATCAGTATGATTAAAGGTGTAGTCATTGGGACTATGGGATTGTCTAATAGGAGGACTTAGCCTATTTTTGAGAGTAGGAATGGTGGTTGGGAAAACCTGCCTGAAAAATACACATTTAATAATTTTTATAGAGGGGCCTGGCTGGTTGGCTCAAGGGAAGAGCATCAGCCCTGTGTGTGGAAGTCCCGGGTTTGATTCCAAGTCAGGGCACAGAGTAGAAGCTACCATTTGCTACCCCTCCCCCTTCTCTCTCTCTTTCTCTCACTCCTTCCACAGCCATGGCTCATTCAAGAAAGTTGGCCCCAGGCACTAAGGAAGGCACCATAACTTTGCCTCAGATGCTAAAATAGCTCAGTTGCTGAGCAACAGAGCAACGCCCCAGATGGGCAGAGCATCACCCTATAGGTGACTTGCTGGGTGGATCCTGGTTGGGGCACGTGCGAGAGTCTGGCTCTCTGCCTCCCTGCCTCTCATTTAATAATAATAATAATAAAATAATTTTGATAGAAAAATACATACTGCTCATAAAAACTAGGGGATATTTCAAAATGAATATGAAATGATAAAAAAAGAAGCATTTGATTTTGTTTTATGAAACAAGAACATCAGAATAGCAAATGACAAGTCAAAGAAAGTTGTTCAATTATGCAAATGAATGCAAAAACAACTATTATTTCATTGGTGAAAATGCACTATACGAAAGGCTGAAAGTACTGGAGTGTTTGCACGTTTCCTGATCCCCTACTTTTTGTGAGCAGCTTAGGTTTGCCTGGTAAGTAATAAATAAAATATAATTTTATTTGGTTTCTGAAAATAGTATTCACTATTCAGAATTTAAAATACAACCGTCTTTCATATAATTGTAAAGGAAAAGAGTAAATGGATGTAGTTTGGATAAGATGCATCACCTCCTGATTTCAAGCTATACTCTACTGTGGGGTTGGGTAAAATGGGGACACATTGGTCAATGGTATAAACTTACTTGTAAGATGAGTAAGTTCTGGGGATCTGATGTATAGCATGATTAGTATAGTTAACAATTTCGTAGTAAATACTTGAAAATTGCTAAGAAGGAAATCTCAAATTATCTTACCACAAAAAAGAAGTGGTAGTTATATGAGGTGATGGTGGTGTTAAAAAATGTTACTGTGGTAATCATTTCACAATATATAATCAAATTATCATGTGGATACCTTAAACTTACATGTTATATATCACTTAGGCCCTGGCCAGTTGGCTCAGTAGTAGAGCGTTGGCCTGGTGTGCAGGAGTCCTGGGTTCGATTCCCGGCCAGGGCACACAGGAAAAGCGCCCATCTGCCTTTCCACCCCTCCCCCTCTCCTTCCTCTCTGTCTCTCTCTTCCCTTCCTGCAGCCAAGGCTCCATTGGAGCCAAGTTGGCCCGGGCACTGAGGATGGCTCCATGGCCTCTGCCTCAGGCGCTAGAATGGCTCTGGTTGCAACAGAGCAACGCCCCAGATGGGCAGAGCATTGCCCCCTGGTAGGCATGCTGGGTGGATCCCGGTTGGGCGCATGTGGGAGTCTGTCTGGCTGCCTCCCCGTTTCCAACTTCAGAAAAATACACATACACACACACACAAAAGAGAGAAACCAAAACTTGTTCAAAACAAAAAAAATTTGTCAACAGGAAAATGGATAAAAATTTTATGTATGGTATGTTGAAACAAAGGAATATCATACGGCAATGAAAAAGAATGGAATTTAGGCATATACAACATGGATAAATCTTATATAATGTTGTTCCTCCTCCCAAAGCAAATGCACCATGTATATAAAACATGATTCCATTCATATAAAGTATAAAAAACAAAAACAAACCTCACTAAACTGCTTGTTTATAAATCAGGTGGTAAACTAAAAAGCAAAGCAGAGCAATGATTACCATAAAATTCAGAATGATGGTTACTTCTGTGGGAAGGAGAAGATAATGTCCATACAAGCACTCTAGGGTGGAGGGAGAAACTGCGTTCACACAGGTGACATGTATGGAGACCTGTGCTATTGTTATATTTCTTGATAGTGGTTTTATGGCCATTTACTTTATTATTCAATAAACTGTATACTTAGCTTTTTTTTTCTTTGTGACATAATACACAGCTAAAATGGTAATTCAAGGGAGAAAAATCTCAAATAAAGTAAAACTCTAAACATTTTAATATATTTTTTAACCAGATTGAACAAATAAGTTTTGTACCGCATCCCTGACCTTCATCCTACTGGTGGTCCTTTCTTTCCCAGGTGTAGGTGTGGGAACAGGTTAGGGTGTTAATGTGATGAGAGACAAGGATGGGGTGAGGTTCAAAGATGAAATAAAATACAGGAATGTGTTAAAAATTAGGAATTATTTAGAGATAAGTCAGGGATGGTTAAGAAAAGAATGAAGACTGAAGAGTCAGATAAAGAGTTAAGATTTGGGTGTCTGTTAGGCACATCACACATTGGCCGATAAAAACCCAAACAGACAATATACATTTTGCCAGAACTACTTTGCTGATCATTTATCAAAACTGTAGCACTAAAATAATTTCTTCAAACTATCCATGTGAAAACATCCTGATTTGATCATTGGAGGCATCTTGGAGGCAGTGATGCCTGACTTGAGACCTAAAACATGAAGTAGAGAAGCAAGAGAACGAGCAATAGAGAAAACACTGTAAGCGAAGACACAAATACATAGATAACATGGCCAGAGAAGAGAGGCAGAGGTAGATTATTCATGATGTTTGTAAAAGAACCATAGAAAGATTTTAGGGAAATAACATGGTCATGAATAAACATGGAAATTAAAAACAGCAAAAAAGCAAACTGTTAGGTATGCATAGATCAAATAATGTTAAAATGAGCATATTTTCATTAAAGATTAGAAATTAAGTAACAGTAATGCTTAAAGTATTTAATCACCATTAATTTATTTTACTCCCTCTAAAGTTGATTGCAAATAAGACAATTAATTGATTGGTTCTTAGTCTGATTTATCAGTCCATTTCTTGTAAATTTGATTACCATGAGTTGAAGATAACATGATATTAAAAAATCAGACACATCTTGACTCATTAATATATAAACAGCCCCATAAGAAACTAAAACTGCTCATTTTATATTTCTCTTTTATACATTTTAATTGTAGCTGAAGGCAGAAAAATTTTGAAAGAGATAAATTTGTAACAAATAAAAAAAAGACTTGTTGGCCCTGGCCAGTTGGTTCAGTGGTAGAATGTCAGCCTGGCATGTGGATGTCCTGGGTTTGATTCCTGGTCATGGCACACAGGAGAAGTGACCATCTGCTTTTCCACCTCTCCCCCTCTTCCTTCTTTCTCTCTGTCTCTTCCTCTCCTGTAGCTGTGGCTCAATTGATTTGGGCATGTTGTCCTAGGTGCTGAGGATGGCTCTATGGCCTCACTTCAGGCACTATATAATAGCTCAGTTGCCAAACAATGCCTAACTCCCTAAATGGGCAAAGTATCACCCGATAGGGGGCTTGGTTGGGGCACATGCGGGAGTCTGTCTCTCTGCCTCTCCACCTCTCAATTAATTAATTAAAAAAAAAAAGACGTGTTTATCCATTGTCACACCTTTTGGAAAGTCATTAGTCTCTAAGTCAAAAAGGAGTAGATAGATTTTTGAAAGATGACTTCAAGAGCTTGACCAGGCAGTGGCATAGTGGATAGAGCATCGGACTGGGATGTGGAGGACTGAGGTTTGAGACCCCAAGGTTGCCAGCTTGAGTGCAGGCTCATCTGGCTTGAGCAAAACAAAACAAAAAAAAAAACTCACTAGCTTGGACCCAAGGTCACTGGCTCAAGCAAGGGGTTACTCGGTCTGCTGAAGGCCCACGGTCAAGGCACATATGAGAAAGCAATCAATGAACAACTAAGGTGTCTCATGAAAAATTGATGATTGATGGATGCTTCTTATCTTTCTCCGTTCCTGTCTGTCTGTCCCTATCTATGCCTCTCTCTGACTCTCTCTCTGTCCCTGTAAAAAAAAAAAAAAAAGATGACTTCAAGATAGATAGATGCTCAAGGGACAACTATAAAGCACTTAAAGGTCAGCCTTATCATGAATAATGAGGTTCCTAGAAAATGTGAAAAATCCTCAGAAACTAATTCTAAAGAAACATTTATCATTGTAGAGATCGAATACAAATTCAAAATCACTATAATGACTAAATTCAACTTAATGGATAATTAAAATGTATTTAGTTAGTTCTGAACCACTTAAAATAAATTATTCATGGCCCTTAAAAAAGAAATGTAGCATATTATTTTATCTATGATAATGTGTTTCCACTTACTAGCGATGGTTCATCTGCCTTCCAAGACAACTCATTTGGGTCTGCATTTTCTGGGTCATATACCCATATTATGATAACCTACAAAATAAAATGTTTGCATTTCTTTAAATTTTGGACAAATTATATTTTAAGTTGTGGTAAAACATAATTATACATGTCTTAATAATTTATTTTTAAAATTTTGACTATCTCATTTAAAAAAATCAAAGCAATATGTGTTGTTTTTTAATAGGTGAAACAACTCGCTGACCTGTGGTGGCACAGGGGATAAAGCATCAACCTGGAACACTGAGGTTGCCAGTTTGAAACCCTGGACTTGCCTGGTCAAGGCACATATGGGAGTTGATGATTCCTACTCCTCCCCCTTCTCTCTTTCTCTCTCTCTTCTCTCTCTAAAAAGTGAATAAATAAAATCTAAAAAAAAAAAATAAGTGAAACAACTCAAAGATATATGAAGGAAGAGTTAATAATACTCCTTTACACACCTGAGGTGACTAATGTTAAAGTTTTATAAAAATGCTTATATATTTTTCACTGCACTTCCAATGCCAGGCTGAGAAAGGCCTGACGGAGGGGGGACTAGAGAACACAGTGAAGGGAGGGACCCCTGGCCAGCAGGGGAGGAGAAAGAGAAGGTAGTAGTAGATGGCAAATAAGAAACAGGTTTTTGCAAAGGGAGGGGAGAGAGAGTTTGGAGTCCGCGGAGAAGGAAAGATTAGGAGTAGAGGTTTTAGGTGAGGTTTCTCTGGCCAGAAAAAGGGCCGTGCGGTGGAACAGGCAGCACAGAGATTAAGGACAGATGTGCAAATAATTAGGAGCCGTGAATGTAAGAGATCTCCAATCAGTTCCCAGCTTTTTTGGCAATAGTTAAATTGGTGAGGGTGTTAACACCGAAAGTCCCTTCAGGAAGCTAATTGAGTGGGTTCTGTGGCCTGGCCACAGCGGAGAAGAAGTTTCTTCTTCCTTAGGGAGGGAAATTCCTGTGCCCTCACAGCTGCCCTCAGTTCTCGGAGTGGTCAGACTTGAGTACTAGTGTCCTAAAAACTCAAGGTCCAGCCACGGATGAAAGTGGATGTGCTTGGGGAGGTCTCCACAAGCACACGCTCACTCGGACGGACAGAAAAGACTTCCCTGACATAGCTACGGTTTCGGACAGGGAGTCTCGGAGGAAAGAACTGAGAGGAAAGCTGGAGGCAGGGGACTTACTGCACCGTGTGCCGAAGTGGGTTGGAGATCGGAGATCCTGGTTCTTTCTCGGAGGGGAAAGGAAAGGATCGGTCCTTGCAGACTTCTAACTCCTTCCCGGGTTTCAGCACCAAAATGTAAGGTATTTTTCCCCGCCGAGAAGGAAGGAAGAAGGCCGGAGCTGCAAAGTGTGGAATAAGTAAACGGCTTTATTGAGTACAGAGTGCGCATCCCGCCCGGCAAGGTTCCCTGGCCCCGAGGAAAGAAAGATGGAGGCTAGGGAAGTTGCACAGATTAAACCGCGTGGGAGATATTTAAAGGGTCCCTCTAGGGAAGTGGAGCTACTATGACGTGGTGAAATTTCACTGGCTGGCAGACGATCGCTTCTTTCCAAATGGTTCCTGAGAAGCTTCCTTTGGCGGGCTTGATTGTGGGCAGTCCGAGCCAAAGTGGGTGGGTCTGAGTTACCCACGTGACCACTCCTCTATCCACCGACCTTACAGTAAATAGTTCCCTTCTTTTTTTTTTTTTTTTTAATAAATTTTTATTAATGTTAATGGGATGACATTAATAAATCAGGATACATATATTCAAAGAAAACATGTCTAGGTTATCTTGTCATTAAATTATGTTGCATACCCCTTGCCCATAGTCAGATTGTCCTCCGTCACCCTCTATCTAGTTCTCTGTGCCCCTCCCCTCCCCCGAACTCTCTCCCTCCCTCCCTCCTATGTCCTCCCTCCCCCCACCCCTGGTAACCACCACACTCTTGTCCCTGTCTCTTAGTCTCGTTTTTATGTTCCACCAATGTATGGAATCATGTCATGTAGTTCTTGTTTTTTTCTGATTTACTTATTTCACTCCGTATAATGTTATCAAGATCCCACCATTTTGCTGTAAATGATCTGATGTCATCATTTCTTATGGCTGAGTAGTATTCCATAGTGTATATGTGCCACATCTTCTTTATCCAGTCTTCTATTGAAGGGCTTTTTGGTTGTTTCCATGTCTTGGCCACTGTGAACAGTGCTGCAATGAACATGGGGCTACATGTGTCTTTACGTATCAATGTTTCTGAGGTTTTGGGGTATATACCCAGTAGAGGGATTACTGGGTCATAAGGTAGTTCTATTTGCAGTTCTTTGAGGAACCACCATAATTTCCTCCAAAATGGTTGTACTACTTTACAGTCCCACCAACAGTGAATGAGAGTTCCCTTTTCTCCGCAGCCTCTCCAACATTTGCTATTACCCGTCTTGTTGATAATAGCTAATCTAACAAGGGTGAGGTGGTATCTCATTGTAGTTTTGATTTGCATTTCTCTAATAACTAATGAAGCTGAGCATCTTTTCATATATCTGTTGGCCATTTGTATTTCTTCCTGGGAGAAGTGTCTGTTCATGTCCTCCTCCCATTTTTTTATTGGATTGTTTGTTTGTTTGTTGTTGAGTTTTATGAGTTCTTTGTAAATTTTGGATATTAGGCCCTTATCTGAGCTGTTGTTTGAAAATATCATTTCCCATTTAGTTGGCTGTCTGTTTATTTTGATATCAGTTTCTCTTGCTGAGCAAAAACTTTTTAGTCTGATGTAGTCCCATTCATTTATCTTTGCCTTCACTTCTCTTGCCATTGGAGTCAAGTTCATAAAATGTTCTTTAAAACCCAGGTCCATGAGTTTAGTACCTATGTCTTCTTCTATGTACTTTATTGTTTCAGGTCTTATATTTAGGTCTTTGATCCATTTTGAATTAATTTTAGTACACGGGGACAGGCTGTAGTCGAGTTTCATTCTTTTGCATGTGGCTTTCCAGTTTTCCCAACACCATTTGTTGAAGAGGCTTTCTTTTCTCCATTGTGTGTTGTTGGCCCCTTTGTCAAAGATTATTTGACCATATATATGTGGTTTTATTTCGGGGCTTTCTATTCTGTTCCATTGGTCTGAGTGTCTATTTTTCTGCCAATACCATGCTGTTTTGATTATTGTGGCTCTATAATATAGTTTAAAGTCAGGCATTGTAATGCCCTCAGCTTCATTCTTTTTCCTTAGGATTGATTTGGCTATTCGGGGTTTTTTATAGTTCCATATAAATCTGATGATTTTTTGTTCCATTTCTTTAAAAAATGTCATAGGAATTTTGATGGGAATTGCATTAAATTTATATATTGCTTTGGGTAATATGGCCATTTTAATTATATTTATTCTTCCTATCCAAGAACAAGGAATATTTTTCCATCTCATTGTGTCTTTTTCTATTTCTCTTAATAATGCCTTGTAGTTTTCATTATATAGGTCCTTTACATTCTTTGTTATGTTTATTCCTAGGTATTTTATTTTTTTTGTTGCAATCGTGAAGGGGATTATTTTTTTGAGTTCGTTTTCTAATATTTCATTGTTGGCATATAAAAAGGCTATGGACTTGTGTATGTTAATTTTGTATCCTGCGACCTTACTGTATTGGTTTATTGTTTCTAATAATCTTTTTGTGGAGTCCTTCGGGTTTTCGATGTATAGGATCATATCATCAGCAAAAAGTGATACCTTTACTTCTTCTTTTCCGATATGGATGCCTTTTATTTCTTTGTCTTGTCTGATTGCTCTGGCCAGAACTTCTAGAACCACATTAAATAAGAGTGGAGAGAGTGGACAACCCTGTCTTGTTCCTGATTTAAGGTGGAAAGTCCTCAGTTTTATGTCATTTAATATGATGTTGGCTGATGGTTTATCATATATGGCCTTTATCATGTTGAGATATTTTCCTTATATACCCATTTTGTTGAGAGTCTTAAACATAAAATTGTGTTGTATTTTATCAAAAGCCTTTTCTGCATCTATTGATAAGATCATGTGGTTTTTGTTCTTTGTTTTGTTGATATGGTGTATTACGTTAACCGTTTTACGTATGTTGAACCATCCTTGAGATTCTGGGATGAATCCCACTTGATCATGATGTATTATATTTTTAATATGTTGTTGTATTCGGTTTGCCAGTATTTTGTTTAGTATTTTAGCATCTGTATTCATTAGAGATATTGGTCTGTAGTTTTCTTTCTTTGTGCCATCCTTGCCAGGTTTTGGTATGAGGGTTATGTTGGCCTCATAAAATGTGTTTGGAAGTATTGCTTCTTCTTCAATTTTTTGGAAGACTTTGTGTAGAATAGGAACCAAGTCTTCTTTGAATGTTTGATAGAATTCATTAGTATAACCGTCTGGGCCTAGACTTTTATTTTTGGGGAGGTTTTTAATAGTTTTTTTATTTCCTCCCTGCTGATTGGTCTGTTTAGGCTTTCTGCTTCTTCATGACTCAGTGTAGGAAGGTTGTATGGTTCTAGGAATTTATCCATTTCTTCTAGATTGTTGTATTTGGTGGCATATAGTTTTTCATAGTATTCTACAATAATTCTTTGTATATCTGTGATGTCTGTGGTGATCTCTCCTCTTTCATTTTGGATTTTATTTATTTGAGTCCTGTGTCTTTTTTCCTTGGTGAGTCTTGCCAAGGGTTTGTCAATTTTGTTGATCTTTTCAAAGAACCAGCTCCTTGTTTTATTGATTTTTTCTATAGTTTTTCTGTTCTCTATTTCATTTATTTCTGCTGTGATTTTTATTATCTCCTTTCTTCGGCTGGTTTTGGGTTGTCTTTGTTCTTCTTTTTCTAGTTCCTTAAGGTGGGAAGTTAAGTGGTTTACTTGGGCTCTCTCTTGTTTGTTCATATAGGCCTGAAGTGATATGAACTTTCCTCTTATTACTGCTTTTGCTGCATCCCAGAGATTCTGATATGTCGTATTTTCATTTTCATTTGTCTGTATATATCTTTTGATCTCTGCGCTTATTTCTTCTTTGACCCATTCATTTTTTAGAAGTATGTTGTTTAGTTTCCACATTTTTGTGGGTTTTTCCCCCTCTTTTTTGCAGTTGAATTCTAGTTTCAAGGCTTTATGATCAGAGAATATGCTTGGTACAATTTCAATTTTTCTAAATTTGCTGATATTGTCTTTGTGGCCCAACATATGGTCAATTCTTGAGAATGTTCCATGTACACTAGAGAAAAATGTATACTCTGTCACTTTGGGATGAAGTGTCCTATAGATGTCTATCATATCCAGGTGTTCTAGTATTTTGTTTAAGGCCACTATATCTTTATTGATTCTCTGTTTGGATGACCGATCTAAGGCTGTCAGCGGTGTATTGAGGTCTCCAAGTATGATTGTATTTTTGTTAGTTTTTGTTTTAAGGTCAATAAGTAGCTGTCTTATATATTTTGGTGCTCCTTGGTTTGGTGCATATATATTAAGGATTGTTATGTCTTCTTGATTCAACTTCCCCTTAATCATTATGAAATGACCATTTTTGTCTCTGAGTCCTTTTTCTGTCTTGTAGTCAGCATTATTAGATATGAGTATTGCTACACCTGCTTTTTTTTGGGTGTTGTTTGCTTGGAGTATTGTTTTCCAGCCTTTCACTTTGAATTTGTTTTTATCCTTGTTGCTTAGATGTGTTTCTTGTAGGCAGCATACAGTTGGATTTTCTTTTTTAATCCATTCTGCTACTCTGTGTCTTTTTATTGGTAAGTTTAATCCATTTACATTTAGTGTAATTATTGACACTTGTGGGTTCCCTATTGCCATTTTATAAATTGCTTTCTGTTAGTTTTGTATCTTGTTTGATTCTTCTATTTTGTTTTTCTATCATTTGTTTTTGTTTGTTTGTATTCCATTCTTCTTTCCTCTGTTGCTACCTTTTTTAAGTCAAGTGTTTTTGTGGTGGTTTTTTCAAGGGTGGTTACCATTAAGTAATGAAAAGGGTACCTACCATATTCATTGTAGTACCCTATCTTATGAGTATTTCTGCACTTCATCGTCCTTTGCTACTGTTAATCTCCATCCTCTCCCCCCTTTTTTTTCTTTTGTTGTCACAGTTTAAGTTTGGTTTTATTGTGTTCTTGGTGGAGCTGTTACTTGTGGTTTTGTTTTCTTTTGTTCATTGAATCTGGTTGGAAAACCCCCTTTAGTATTTCCTGGAGTGGGGGCTTTCTGCTGATAAATTCTCTCATCTTTTCTGTATTTGTGAATGTTTTTATATCTCCTTCGTACTTGAAGGATAGCTTTGATGGGTATAGTATTCTTGGCTGAAAGTTCCTCTCTTTCAGGGCTTTAAATATTGGGGTCCACTCTCTTCTAGCTTGTAGAGTTTCTGCTGAGAAATCTGATGATAATCTAATAGGCCTTCCTTTTTATGTTGTACTCTTCTTTTCCCTGGCTGCCTTGAGAATTTTTTCTTTGTCATTGGTTTGTGTCATCTTCATTATGATGTGCCTTGGAGTGGGTTTGTTGGGGTTAAGAAAACTCGGTGTTCTGTTTGCTTCTTGAATTTGAGGCTTTAGTTCTTTCCACAGGCTTGGGAAGTTCTCATCTATTATTTGTTTGAGTATATTCTCCATTCCATTTTCTTTCTCTTCTCCCTCTGATATACCTATTATTCTTATGTTATTCTTTCTGATGGAGTCAGACAATTCCTGTAGGGTTTTCTCGTTTTTTATTATTTTTGAGTCTCTTTCTTCTTCTCTCTGTTGTGCCTCAAGTTGCTTGTCTTCTATTTCACTAATCCTATCTTCTATCTGGGCTGTTCTGTTAGCTAAGCTTGTTACCTTGTTTTTCAGCTCGTGAATTGAGTTTTTCATTTCTGTTTGATTTGTTTTTATAGTTTCAATTTCCTTAGTAATATATTCTTTGTGTTCATTGAGTTGTTTTCTGATCTCCCTAAATTGCCTTTCTGTGTTTTCTTGTATATCTCTGAGTATTTTTAAGATTTCTATTTTAAATTCTCTGTCATTTAGCTCCAAGGCTTCCAATATGTTAAATCTTTTCTCCATAGATTTTTCCACATCTATTTGTGTTACCTCTCTATCTTTTGTATCCATAATATTCGATTTCCTCTTTCTTATTGGCATCTGAGGGTGGTCTTGTTGATAGCACTAATTAGAATTAATAAAGAGTAAAAAGTAAAAAAAAAAAAAAAAAAAAAAAAAAAAGGTAAAACACCCCACAAAAAAAAAAAACAGTAATAATTTATTATTTCCCCCTTTTTTCTTTCTTCTCTTCCCCTCCTCTCCTCTCCTCAGGGAAATATTGTGATGACCTGTGAATTATATTATGCTAAATGGAACAAAAACTGCCTATAATGGAGGGCCTGATTTGGGGTGAAGAGTTCAAGGGGCAAAAAAAGGGAGTAGGGACCTACTAAATGCAAAAAAAAAAAAGGAGAAAATCTTAGACAAGCATAAGATGATTTGCTTGTAAGTGATGGTCGACTAAGAGGTATAATGAGAGGGATAAGAGGGAACCAGAAAAAAGGGGAAAGAAAGAATAATAAAGAAGAAAAAAAATAAAAATAAAAAGTAAAAATCTGTTGTAATAAGTGGAGCGAAGACTAAATACAATGGAGACCTTGGGTTGGGAGGAATGCTAGTGAGTTAAAAAGCAATATAAAAAGTACCCAAAATGCCACAAAAATAAACAAACAAACAAAAAACCAATAACAAAAGCGAAAAAAAACAAAACAAAAAAAACTTGAGTCCCAAATTAAATAATTTGTTCGTGATTGAGGATTAAATGGGAGGAAAAGTAGAAGGAGAAAAGAAGAAACGAATAGAAAGGAAAAAATAAGAAAAAGAGAAAAACAAAGGAAGAAAAAAAGGAAGAGAAAAAACAAAATAAAGCAAAACAAAAAAAAACAAAAGGGGAGAGAGTGAGAGTTAAGTGTTTTGGAGTGTAACCTTAAAGGGGAGTGAGGATGAAGAAAAGAAATAAAATGTAACACTCATGGGTAGTGTAGTTCAAGAAAAGGGAAGCATAAGATGGGCAGAGAATAAACGGACCGAGGTGGAGGAAATAGAAATAATAATAATAAAGGCAATAAGATAGAAGAAACAAACAACTACAATGAAAAATTAGTGGAACAAGTTATAAAGTCTGTGGATTTTTCTTGATTTTGAGAGGTTAACTTCTTCCTTTTTCTTTTCTCTCCCTCTTCCTGGTCGGTGACTCTGTACCCCAGGCTCTGTCTCTGTGTCACACTTAGGTAGGGATTTGCAGTTGATGGGATTCTATGGCAATGTCACATAATTGGCTTTAGTCTTGCTGGTAGTCAAGGCTTGTTGGCATTTGCAGGGTCCAACAATGAGAGAGTTTGCTTTCCTGGAGTCTCTCTCCTAGTCTCCCCTTCCTGAATTAGCAGCCTGGTGATCCAGCTATAAGGCTGCTACTGCTTCTGCCTGGGGAGTAAGAGGCTCAAAGAGCTAGGAAATCCCCATTCTATCCCCACTCAGCGCAAGGCTTTGGGAAAGGCTCTGGCAGTCAGAGCCTCCAGCATAATCAGGCGGGGCTGGGAGTCAATTGTTGTCAAGGTGACTGTTCAGCGCCTAGCATTCAGTTGGACCACTCAACCCAGGCTTTCCACACTTTGTAGCCTGTTTTGGCTGGGAAGAAGAGGCACTAGTCGCTGCTTGCGACTAGTGTAGTATAGATCTTATTATCTGCCAAGTCCCTCTTGTTAGCGTTTATTCCTGAATATGGAGGCTCTGTCAATCAGAAGTTGCCCAAGCCCCTTTAGCGAGAGGCACTAAAAAATATCACGCCTCTTGTCTTGGATCGCTGAACTGAGAGAGATCTTATCAATTAGAGCCCCATGGGTGCGCAGATTTCGTGGGTTAAGCTAATTTCAGTGATTGGATCTGCAGCTGTGCTCCAGAAAGTATTTCAGGCTGCCCGCGCCCCTCCCCCAATGCTTGATTGTTAGCTTGAATGGCTGGGTGAGGTGCCCCGCCAACGCAGAGAATCTCCCAAATAGGAAGACAGCCCTGGCGCCTCTCCCGCTTGCCCCGCCGCTGGCGGCTGGGGCGCACCAGGCGCGCGGGATAATGGGGCACCCTGGGTGTGCGGGCCAGTGGGGCGCTCTGGGCTCGTGGGACGCCCAGGGCACGCACGCGAATGGGGTGCTCCGGGCACCAGTGGGAATGGGGTGCTCCGGGCACCAGTGGCTGGGGACTCTCACTCGCAGTGCGTGGGCCGCTGGGGACGCTGGCTGGCGGTGCTCGCTCTGCGACCGGACCGCGGCACCAGGCGCGCGCCGCTCCTGAGTGTGGGCCGACTTACCACAGGCGCACTCCCTCCACGGCTTGAATGAACGTCCCTGTGGTAGTTAGCTTCCTCCACACCGTCTCTCAGATTCAAGTGATAACAGTCCTTTCGCTTTCAGTTTGTGTGGAACTCCGGAATGTTCCGAGGATAAATTTTTCTGTTTCTAGTTGATAAATTTGTTGAGATTTTGGGGAGATCTGTCGGACGCGCTGCTCACGGCGCCATTTCTGTGACGTCACTCTAATAGTTCCCTTCTATACTCATTTTACTTAGTTTTTTTATTAGAAATGGCTGCTGAGTTTTTAAATTTATGATAATCATCATTTATTTTCTTCTTTATTGTGTTAACATAATGGATATTGTTGTCAGTTTTCCTGATATTGAACAATGTTACATGCCTGGAAGACACTGGCTTTTAAGCTTGTTTTTAAAAATACATCGCTGGCTTCCATTTGCTAATATTTTATGCAGAATTTTCACATTCATATACACAAATGTATTTGTCTATAGTTTCTTTCTTCCTCCCTCTCCCCTTCCTTTCTCTGTCTTTGATTACTTTTGGTATTAAAGTTGTGTTGGATTCAGGAGTTGAATTGGGGAAAATTCTATCTTCTTTATGATTGGGTGAGCCTGTATAGGTATATAACTTATTTTCTTTGTAGATTTTTCCTTTATTATGAAGTAATTTTCCTCTTTGTCTGTCAATGTCTTTTGGGCTTCATATCATCATTCGTATCATAGTATCATTCCCTTTGATAGTATTAACTGTTTACATCATTTTTTCCCCAATTTTTTTGTTAACACTTTAACTATGTAACTTTTATAAAAATCAGATTTCTGGAGTTTTGCTTTTGTTCGATGAATTTGATCTGATCTCATTTTAATTATTGATACAATTTAAGTATTTGTTAAATCTTATTTTGTGTCCCTATATTCTATGTTTAATTTCTCTTTATTTCATAATCCTTTTTTTATTGCCTCCTATTGAATTGTTAGAATTTTTAAACTTCTTCTTCCAGAATCCTATTTTTTAGAAATTATACATTTATTTCTATTACTTTAATGGAAAACATTAAACTTTTACATGCATATTTAATGTAGGTTAAATTTAAACAGTATCCCTGTCCTGAATAGTTATAAGGGCCTTATTCAACTTCATACTTAAATCTCCTTCCATTTTCCATTCTGTTGTTGGCTAGTGTTTTAATTTCACTTTCTTTAAAAAACAACATTAGTCATTATTAAAATGTTCTGATGGTCAGCTCTTCTTTAGATTTATTAGCATATATACAGTCATTTATTCATCATTATTCACTGCCTCTAGTACTTTAATTTTTTAAGCTGAGAACTCATATATTCAGTTGTGAAGGATCCTCTGTAGTTGTCCTCTTTCAGTAGTATCTCCAATTTCTTTTTTTCCAGAGAGCTTTTATTTTATATGGGTTTGATCTACTGGTTTTTATCATACAACAAACTAAAATTGAGAACATTTAAAGATATTAATTTATTTTAAAAATTATGATAAACCTGTTACATGTTAGAATAACCAACATATGGCCCTGGCTGGTTGGCTCAGCAATAGAGCATTGGCCCAGCATGTGGAAGTCCTGGGTTTGATTCCCGGCCATGACACACAGGAGAAGCACCCATCTGCTTCTCCACCCTTCCCCCTCTCCTTCCTCTCTATCTTTCTCTTCTCATCCTGCAGCCAAGGCTCCACTGGAGCAAAGTTGGCCCAGGTGCTGAGGACGGCTGCCTCCATGGCCTCCGCCTCAGGCGCTAAAATGGCTCGAGCCACAACAGAGCAACGCCCCAGATGGGCAGAGCATCACCCCCTGGTGGGCATTCTGGGTGGATCCCTGTTGGGCACATGTGGGAGTCTGTTTGCCTCCTTGCTTCTAACTTTGGGAAAAAATAAATAAATAAATAAATAACCAACATATTTTTATGAAAAAAAAACACAAGTAGGTATTTTCTAAACAAAAGAAAAAATAGAAGAATGGTTGTTTTACATTTTACATGACAAAGTCTTGTAAATACCTGGCTTGATAGAATAGCTGGTTTTTCATCTGTGTTCCTGCATTCAAGATATTGATATATGGCCCTGGCCAGTTGCTCAGTGGATAGAGTGCTGGCCAGTGGATGGATATTCTGGGTTTGATTCCCAGTCAGAGCACAGAGGAGAAGTAACCATCTGCTTTTCTCCCCTTCCCTCTCCCCATTCTCTTCGTCTTCCCCTCCCACAGCCAGTGCTTGATTTGTTTAAGAGTGGCCCTGGGCACTGAGGATAGCTTTATTGGAACACATCAGCCTCAGGCATTAAAAATAGCTCACTACTCGAGCACCAGCCCCAGATGGGGTTGCCGGGTGGATCCCAGTTGGGGTGCATGTGGGAGTCTGCCTCATTGTCTCCCCTCTTCTCACATAAAAAAAAAAAAAGATATTGATATATGTTGTCTTGGTGGAACTATATAGGGAGCATTTATCTTCACCCAGATACAAGGTTGGAAAAGGGAAGACCGCATGGAACTCTTGAAAAGGTTTGTGGAGCCCTAAGTGTCTCCAAACTGTACCTTGAGTTCCACTGCTCTAAGCAAATTTTGTTGAAAAATTAGTTTGGTAGATTACTTCTTGTAAATATGGAAGATAAGAGAGAAATAATATAGTAGTGCTATATGAAAGATATATGAAATTTAAAAAACATGTCTTACCTGGGTTAAATTGTGAGAGTAATTTCTGTTGGGAAAAAGAGGAATCATATTTTAGTAAACAGTCTGCTAAATATTAGTTTGAATATTCTACTTTCCATACACATGTCTTTAAATCTTGGAATACTCTCTTTTGATTCCATTACAAATAAATGATTAAAAGATACATATTTCTATAATTAAATAGAATCATGATTCTCATGTGTCATCACAGTGGCTGTGGGACTTGAATCTGCATATTTCCTTAACAATAGTGCAAGTTCACATAGCCAAAGACCCAGGATTAATCTTTTTTTAAATCTGACATTATCATTCCACATCTACAGCAATAGAAAAGCTCAACCAAGCCAAACGATGGTTCTCTGAAAAGATTACTAAGAAAAAAATACCCTTAGGAAGAGGAACAAGACAATGGAAGGGAGACCCAAATAAAAATGTTAGAAATGTAAAGACAGGTGTAACTACAACTGCTTCAGAGATTAAACAAATATAAGAGGACATTATAGTCAACTTTACAACATTGAAATTTATACTAGAATTGCTAACTGAAGACATGAATAAATTCCCAGAAAAATACTACTAATGAAAATGGATTTTTCAAGAATTAGAATAACGAACTAGCACAATAACCACTATGTTAATTAATAGTTAGGAAATCTTCCAGTCCTCCCTCCCCAAAGAAATCTAGATTTAAGTGGATTTCTCTGCAAGTTTCCATCAAATACTCAAGGAATATTTCTTCCTTTCTTTTCTTTTCTTTCTTTCTTTCTTTCTTTCTTTCTTTCTTTCTTTCTTTCTTTCTTTCTTTCTTTCTTTCTTTCTCTCTCTCTCTCTCTCTCACACTCTCTTTCTTTCTTTCTTTTCAGAAAGATAGGAAGGTGATGGGGGGAGGAGAGAGATGAGAAGCATCAACTAGTAGTTGCTTCACTTTAGTTGTTCATTGACTGCTTCTCATACATGCCTTGACTAGGGGGTTCAAGCACAGCCAGTGATCTTGGGCTTCAAGCCAGTGACCTTGGGCTCAAGCTGGTGACCTTGGGCTTATGTTGGTGACCTTGGGGTTTTGAAACGGGGCCTCAGAGTCCTACGACGACACTCTGTCCACTGCACCACCACTGTGTCGGACTAATGGGTATTAGTTTCATTTTTATTCTAAATGGTGTTTCTACAGGTGATAGATGGTGAATATTTTATAAACTATATAACAGAAAACACTTAGTTCCCTGAGTTCTCTCTTGTGGGCTAGCCTGTCCCTCTGGGCAGGTGCTTCTGTTTTTACTTTCATGGAGGGAACATACCTGGGTCAGGGCAGTCTGCAGGTCCATCTCTTTTACCAGCTCCTAGGGCTCACTGTGTGTGACTGAGATTGGAAACCCATGAAAACAGCTAAAAATGCTTTCTTGGTAGATCCTCCTCTCTGGTGGTTCCTACGGTCTCTCCTTGGGGGAAGTAGTAAGTAGCCCATTTGAACACAGAGGCAGGTTCTATTCTCCAATTCAGCTGTACCATGAATTTTTTTCCCCAAATTTCCCTTGTCTATTTCTCAGTTGGTTCAAAACCTGCAGGGGGAAAGCTGGTGATTGATTGACAACTCTGAAACCCCCAAGTACGGAAGCCTGCCAATTTCATGAGGAGTAGAGATTCAATCATTGCTTTCTGGTGGGTCTCTGGAAAGGTGGCAGTAATTCAGAGAGGAGTGGCTGAATGTGTACTCATCAAGGGTTTGTGAAATCTAGTAATCAGGACTTCAAAAACTGCTGAGCCTTCTGAGTTTAAGGGACCATGTGAACCAGGATAACGAAATTATTAGCAACCATGCTTTATTGAAGAACCCAGTATTCTAATCTGTTCTGCTTGGGTCATGTGCCAATCCTCAACTCAGCACCATGGCCAATGAAATGTGGAGTTACAGAGTTAGTATCATATAAAAATTACATGAAATTAACCATTTCATCACAGATTAGAGTAGGGTTAGTTTCCCCAAAGGAAAGGATGTTGGGTAGATAAAAAGCAATAGATACATTATAGTTATCTGATGAGCAGAGGCCATATAAGACAGTTCTTTGTATCCTATACAGTGCATAGGATATTGTCTTAACTATGGTACTAAAAGATACTCTGATTCATTGATGTTTTTTATTTATTGAATGATTTTATAATGCAGTTAAATATTTTTTCTTGTACCAGTTTTCCCTTCTTAGTTCCATTCATTCTTTCGCATGGTACAATGGGTGTGAAGAGCTATCCAAGACAGAGTCCTTTTGAAATATAATGTATATAACAGAAATAAAAAAGCCTTATAGTCTGAAAAAACAGATTCAACTCCCAGTGCTGTCTTTTAGTGGCTGTGTATTTTTGTTCAAATGTAATCTATCCAAGCTTACATTTTCTCATTTATAAGATAAAGCTAATAATCCTTACACTTGAGTGGGTATTAGGACAAATTAAGAGAGATAATTTACATAAAGCAAAAGCAGTATATGTTCAAATAGTGGTTGCTCTTATTATTTTTATTGCTTGTTCTTCAATATAAGTTTGGCAGTATATTTGAGGCAACTTGATTGGTGAATGGAAGCTTATATGGAAACTATAATATAGATAATCCTTTGTTAATTAAAACTTAAAGCTAAATACTCTTAAAAAGCATTAATAACCTTTGTATTCAATACTGAATTACTTACATAACTCTATAATGCCACAGAAAGCAAGTATTAGAACTTCCCACAGCTAAATAGCGTTCTTCTTCTTCAACCTAAAAGAAAATGCAAGAGAAACTGTAAAAAGTTAACTTTAAACTAAATACAAACTTAGATATAGGCATCAAAGTCACAGAAGAACTAAGTTAATTATCTAAGATTAGAGGAAGTATTATAAATTTTAGAATAGAACTAATAGATATTCATATAATACTAGTTCAATTCTTCAGTGACTGTTATTCAGAATTTATGATTTTGGGTGACACTTTTAGATGGCTTATTGTTTCTATTATATTTGACTTTGTGAAATAATGAGAAATATATAAGTCTTTGCCCCCAGTTCCTGAGGCTTTACCATGATTCCTGACACAGAGCTCCTAAAACTCTTGTTATTTCTTGAGTGACAGGTGTGTTTGATACAGAGCTCCTACCGTTTCCTTACTGAAACACAATTCAGTTAATTTTCTTGTTTAATGGAGAGGTGATTTTGCTTGCCAAGCAATGCCTTCAGATATTTTTGGTTGCCATCACTGAGTGCTTTTGAGTGAATTTCAAAAGTTACATGTCCCTCCTTAAGGTTATAAGATCTGATGGCATTATATATAAATGTCAAAGACAGTTCTATATATGCATGTTTTTGTTTGTGCGTATTTTTTTTACATAACATGTTTTGTAATGTTTATATGGGCTTTCAACATATAACAAAAGGGAAAGGAATCCAATCATTTACTTGCTCAGGAATTGTGTTCATGGAACTTCAAACACCTATAAACTCAAAAAGCCAAATTCAGATATCTTTCTATCTATAGGGGTTAAAAAGTGAATTAATATTCATCTGGTCTGTTCCACATCACTCTATCTACTTGTTTCCTGAAAATACAGATTATTAATTAAAAAGAAGGCGCAGGCCCCAAAGTAAAGGTAGGATTTGTCACACGGAGTCTCTTTAGCAGTGGCTTTCACACTTCTGTGGGAACATCAGCTGTGACGTGTGAGGCCAGTACTTTGTTATCAAAGGGCCAGTGTTTTAAAATGCTTTGCTTTTTTGGTAAACTAGAGAGGATTCAACATCACTGTCATTTATTTGCATTCACATATGCTTTCTTGAAGAAAATATAGTAGAGGAAATACAAACCTACTCGAAATGGCTCTTCTTCCCGGGTATTGTCATAGGAGTATATGATGAGAAACCCTCTCAGCAGGGAGCACTATTATCACTACAGTGGTTACTAGGTCTTTAACATACTTATGAATAAGAAAGGCTGGGGTAAAAATCATATTATCATTTCATAGCATAACTTACAGAGATATATCTAAAAATTAATGACATATTGACAGTAATTTTTAAATACCTCTTATTTATAGCAACAACATGTACTATTTAAAACAGGTTAAATTAGGTTGAAAGCTCAAAAGAGGCAAAATAAAATATACCAGGGATGATTATTCAAGTTTAATAAGTTATCATTAAAATAAACTTACGGGGCCTGTAACAATTGGTTTTATTATCTGAATACCAGGAGAAGAACAACGCAGTATTGTCACAGGTGAGCTAGTGTTCAAAGAAAACAAGAGAGGAGAAATAAATAAAGATGCATACGAGATTAATACAAATTTTCCTACTATTCTTTAAGCCTGAAAACTTCAACTGCAGGCTAGTAATAAAAATAATAACAGAGTAATACTTGATTTCTATCTTATTTTCAAATTGAGTTTTTTTCACATTTATTTAACAGGAAGAAATTTACATTAAACCACAGCTTTGAGTCTGAATGTTTATACTATATGAATGCTTTGTTATATGTTCATTGACACGACAAAAATATTACCTTTTATTATTCACAGTACAAGTTGCTGGCACACTCCACTCTGAAAATACTGTTCCTTCATACTCTAACTTAATCTAAAAAATAAGATAAAATAGTTCACACACAATAAATTTCCTTCAACATTTTCATCTCATTGTTCAAATGTAGGGTTCATTTTTTTGGGTCCTTACTATTTAAAGGAAGAACAATTCAAATTTGATTTCTTTGAAATTATACAATGTGATAAGACAATGGAAAAGTAAGTTTTCTGGGATAATATCTCTATTTTATTTTATTTCAAAAATAACATTAAGTATCTAGGAGGTGATTGGTACTCTAGTACAGTGGTCCCCAACCTTTTTTGGGCCACGGACCAGTTTAATGTCAGAAAATATTTTCACGGACTGGTCTTTAGGGTGGGACAGATAAATGTATCACCTGACCGAGACAAGCATCAAGAGTGAGTCTTAGATGGATGTAACAGAGGAAATCTGGTCATTTTTTAAAAATAAAACATCATTGAGACAAATATAAATAAAACAAAAATAATGTAAGTTATTTATTCTTTCTCTGTGGACTGGTACCAAATGGCTCACGGACTGGTACCAGTCTGTGGTCCGGGGGTTGGGGTCCACTGCTCTAGTAGGTTCGGAGGAAAAATGAATAAAAGGTAAGTGAGGCATGGTTGTCCTATCAGTATCATAACACAATTTTTGAATATTAAGTCACAAAACACTCAAACCACACTACTCATTTTTGCACCTTACATATTTGAAGTCTATTACAGGAGAAGGGGATCTATATTAGGAAGATAAATGCAATGAAGGATATGAAATAAAAATAAAAGAATGATGCTGTGCTATACCACTGAGTATGATAAACTCTCCCTCTTCCCAAAGCTAAATAAAATTAATACTTAACTATAGTTTAAAAAAAGTAAACACTTACACTACTTCTGGTACTAAAAATGCGGTAGTTTGTGCTGTTAGTGGAATATCTGTGGAGGAAAAGGTCAAATATAAATATTGAAACTTATTTCTCCTCCAAAGAAGAGGGATTCTATGTGTGGTCAAAGCATGCCTGGGCTGCCAAGGACTTCACATTATGCCCAAGCATCTTCCTGAGAAGCACCATGAGGCTAAGACTGAGGGTTATCGATGAACTCTACCCACCACTTAAGGGGTATTAGAGTTTGCTCAGTATCTGAAGACACTGGAATGAGAGAAATATAGATACTCCTTGACTTATGATGGGGTTATGTTTCAATTGTAAGTTGAAAATACTGTTATTCAAAAATGCATTTCATACACCTAACCCACATCATTGCTCAGCCTAGCCTACCTTAAACATGCTCAGCACCCCGACATTAGCTTACAACTGGGCGAAATCATCTAACATAAAGTCTATTTTATAATCAAGTATTTAACATCTCATTGTAGTTTACTATGCATATTGCTTTCACACCATCAAAAAGTCGAAAAATTATTAAGTGGAACCATCCTATGTTGGGGACTGTCATGTATACATACCTTTACATCTTGTTTTTGTTTTAGGATGAAAATTGTTGAAGAAAATTGGCTGTGTTAGCTGTCAGAGGAAATCAGGGTTTGGGAGGTTGGGTGAAAAAGATGAAGAGGTTAAACAAAGCAAAAACCTCTAAGACACAGATGACAGTATAATGATTACAAGAGGGAAAGGGGTGGAGAAAGGGGTGAGGGAGGTAGAAGAGGGTAAAGGGGGGACAAACGGTGATGAAAGGAGACTTGACTTAGGGTGGTGAATGTGCAGTGCAGTGTACAGATGATGGATTATGGAATGGTACACCTAAAATGTATGTAATTTTAATAACCATTGTCATCCCAATAAATTCAATTAAAAAATAAAGAACAGACCCTGGTGGAGTAGCTCAGTTGATTAAAGCATCATCTACCTATACAAAGGTTGTAGGGTCTATCCCTCCATCAGGGCACATATAAGAATCAACCAATAAATGGAAAAGTAAATGGAACAACAAGTCAGTGTTTCTCTTTCTCTCTCCCTTCCTCTCTCTCTCGAAGATCAATAAATTCAGACAAAGCAAAACAAAACAAAACTGACTGTATACCTGAAAAGCCTAAAATACTTACTATACAGTTTCATGACCTCAGGTGTACACATAACAAAGTTTATAAACTCCCTGAGTTTATGACCATCCTTAATAATATCAGCTACCTGCTTTATTGACTCATCATTTGCCAGGCATGTGCTGAGAACTTTAAATATATCATTGAATTCAAGGTTCACAACCACCCCATGGAGACAGTCTTTCTCTTCTGTAGAGGAGAAAACGAAGGCTTACAAAGTTCTGTTAGAATGGTACATTTTTGCTTTCTCACTACTTCTCTGGCCTTTCCAATGGCATCTCTTACTAGTTGACACCTCTGTGTGTCCAGTGAGGTGCCTTGGATCCCTTCCATCTGAATCCTCTATAATGGTTTGAGTTTTTATTGGTATTCTTACATGTTAATGTTGGAGGGCAATAATTACACTGGGGAACAATATTTTTTCATTTTCTGTTGCATGAAGTTTTAGAACTTTTTCTATATATGTATTTCTGCATCACTGATTCCAAATCTGAAATCCATTTATTGGTGCATGCTCTAGTTTTTATGCAATTTTAATTTCTTTTTGTTACAGTTAATAGCATGCATTGGTTTTTAAATTGGAGTTAAAAGGCAACGACTCTTGGGTTGAACATAACAACAAGGCAATTAATGTTTTACCAACATCACTTTTACATAATTGTAGTTGTTTTTAAATGTAAAAAGTTATTATCTGATGAAAACACCCTCTTATTCTGTTTTAAGATTGAATCATGGCTTCTTAGAGTAGGCGTAAATGTAAAAATAGTCCTGACACCTTCTGTTATATATGTGGCTGTTACACACTTCAACGTCAAAGGCTCAATATTTCATCATTTGTGACATGTGCATATATTGCCTATTTCCAAGTTCCCCTTGGAGTTCAAGACAAGAATTGGGCTCCTCATATTGTGTGTCATAATTGTGAGGAAATGCTTCGTGACTGGACAAAAGGAAAACACAAAAGAATGCCTTTTGGTATTCCCATGGTTTGGCGTGAACCTAAGGACCACAGCAGTGACTGTTATTTCTGTCTGATTCATACAAAGGGCATCAGCAAGAAAAAACAGCATATGATTGCATATCCTAATATTCCTTCAGCAATATAATCTATCCCACTCTCTGAGACTCTCTTGGTTCCAGTTTTCAATGGTTTTATTTCTTCTAAGGACGAAGAAAGTGAATGTGGTGATCAAGTGTATTTTGATAAGATGGATGACGAAATGGTTGTAGAATCTGAAGGGTCTTCTGATGTCAAGCAGTTATTAACCCCTCAGCAGTTTAGCCAACCCAAATTGAATGACTTAGTAAGAAATTTGGGCCTATCAAGGAAAGCAGCTGAGTTATTAGCCTCCAGGCTTCAAGCAAAGAATGTACTTCATCACACATGCAGCCCCATGTTCATTGCAGCATTGTTCACAGTGGCCAGGACATGGAAACAATCAAAAAGCCCGTCAATAGATGACTGGATAAAGAAGATGTGGCACATATACACTATGGAATACTACTCAGCTATAAGAAATGATGACATTGGATCATTTACAGCAAAATGGTGGGATCTTGATAACATTGTACAAAGTGAAATAAGTAAATTAGAAAAAAACAGGAACTGCATTATTCCATACATAGGTGGGACATAAAAGTGAGACTAAGAGACATTGATAAGAGTGTGGTGGTTATGGGGGGAGGGGGGAGAGGGAGAGGGAAAGGGGGAGGGGGAGGGGCACAAAGAAAACTAGATAGAAGGTGACAGAGGACAATCTGACTTTGGGTGATGGGTATGCAACATAATTGAACGACAAGATAACCTGGACATGTTATCTTTGAATATATGTATCCTGATTTATTGGTGTCGCCCCATTAAAAAAATAAAATTATTAAAAAAAAAAAAAGAATGTACTTCATCGATCAGCTAAAGGATCTCATTTCAGGAAGTGTGAACAAATTTTTGTGGACTTTTTATCCGAAGAAAACACTTTGTTTACTGTCATGATATCAGTAGTCTTCTCAGCCAGCTAGGTGTTACCACTTACAGTCTAATGGAATGGCAGCTATTTCTTGACAGCTCTAAACCGACTCTGAAATGTTTTCTCCTACACACAGTATTGTTTATGCAGTGGTTCTAATTGGTTATTCAACTCATCTGCGAGATTATAATGACATAAAAATTGTCCTTGACTTACTGAAGTATGAGGAGCATAACTGGATCATTTGTGTGGATCTTAAAATGGTAAATTTCCTCCTAGGACAACAGAGAGGTTTCACGAAGTATCCTTGCTTTCTGTGTTTGTGGGAGAGCCGAGCTCAGGAGAAACACTGGACACAGAAGGAGTGGCCAAAACGTGAAGCTCTGGAAGTAGGGATGCAAAATATTGTAAATGAACCTGTAGTTAATCGAGACAGGATCATTTTTCCCCACTTCACATCAAACTTGGTTTAATGAAGCAGTTTGTTCAGGCTTTGAATAGAGAAAGTGAATGCTTTCAACATATTATTTTTGCTTTTCCTGCCTTGACTTTCAAGAAGACAGAAGCAAGTGTACTCGATGGACCTCAAATTTGAACCCTCATACATGACGAAGAATTTTCCAGGAAGATGAATAAGGAGGAGAAAGCAGCATGGCAGTCTTTTGTGGCAGTTCCAAAGAACTTCCTTGGCAACAAAAAAGCAGGAAATTATGAACTTCTGGTTCAAAGGATGCTGTTGTCTTTCTGTGACATTGGATGTAACACGAGCATTAAGATTCACTTCCAGAACAGTCACCTTGATAAGTTTCCTGAAAATCTTGGAGCTGTTAGTGATGAGCAGACTACTGCTGGAGCATCAAACGAGATTATCCTTAACAAGTACACAAACGCAAGAGCTACAAACGCAAATGTTTGCCTGAATAGAACTTAAATAAGTTTTACGCAAATTTTATGATTAAAATAAGTGTTTAAATATGTTCTATTTTGAAATTGTAGACAAATTCTGATGCAATCATATCTTTTAGTGTATTGGTATATTTACTGCATTATATAAATTATTACATTTTCACAAAGATGCCCAAGAAGACATTCTACTTCATTATATTAAACTAAATGTTGAAAGTTTTACAATAAGATGAAAACCTAAAATCTTGAATTTCAAAAAAACTGTAGCTTACAGAGAAAAACTAATGTCAGATTTGAGATCAGCACACTTGAATTAGATAAGAACAAGTGTTTTTGTGGATGCAACAAACATTTTGTTCCCCAGTGTTATAGTTACAGCAAAACCTCTATTAAATAGATTATCCACAGAATGTAGTTTTTCTGGTTAATCATCTGTATTTTAACCTATTTTGAAAGTCTTTCTATAATATTTTGATACACTTCCTCATCAAGCAGTTGCCTAGTACTGAACAAAAAGCGAATGCATTGAGGATATCTCAGAGCTTTTGTCTCCATTCCTCAAATCAACTCACTTTATACGGAAATCACATCTCCTTACATTTGTAGTGTTGACATTTTATAACGCACTTGCTCACAAATCATTCTACCACCAACTACATAGTTATCCCAGTGAAGTGTCCCGTCTCCGCACCCCAACCCCCAATCTCTGGTGGCAGTTTTTGGGTTCTCGTTTGTTCCTCTCTCCCGCTAACGCAGAGTGTAGCAGAAGAAAACGAGTTTAAGGATTCACAGGGGCTCAGCTGTCCGGAGGATGTGAAGTTACCAGATTCCGTCTTCATTCAATGAAAACTCTCGGAAGGGGGCGGCGGGGCGCTGGTGCTGGCGTTCAGGGAACGGGAAGGTCCCAGGACACTGAGGCGTTGGGACGGTACCCCCATGATCGGCCCCAGGGGCGACCCTGCCCAATGCCCCTGTCCATAATTGGCATTTCTACCTCCACAAAGCCGAACCGCAGCAGCTCAGACAGGACAGCAGCATCGCTAGTCCCTGGGCGGACATGGCGCCGCGATTCTCTGCTCAACCGCCTAGGCCTCGCCCTCCCGGGCCTCGCGTTCCCGGGGTGGGACAGCCTAACCCGCGCCAGGAGGCGGTGGGAGACTCACTCTTGGCCACGGTCCTGCCAGTTTAGCCAACCCAGGTCCTTGGGCTCCTGGAAGTTGGATGATGTTGGAGTCGAAAAATCTAAACTAGATTTTAAGAAAGGCAGAACCATGCTTCTTTTTGGAGTGGAACAGCAAAACCACTTCAGCAAACCAAGTTGATGGAATGAAGGTAAAACTTTAAAGTCAGTGTACCTTTTAGCCCAAATCTTCCTTGTGAGTGTATATATACACTGTGATAGCAAATTCAATTTTAAAAAATAAATTGAACAGCCTGACCTGTGGTGGCACAGTGGATAAAGCGTCGACCTGGAAATGCTGAGGTCGCCGGTTTGAAACCCTGGGCTTGCCTGGTCAAGGCACATATGGGAGTTGATGCTTCCAGTTCCTCCCCCCTTCTCTCTCTCTCTCTCTCCCCCTCTATGTCTCTCTCTCTCTCTCCTCTCTAAAATGAATAAATAAAATAAAAAAAATAAATTGAACAGAAAATAACAGGTGCTTAATGAGCATGTACTGTATGCCCAACACTATCTCCTGCACTTGAATACAAAGAAATAGTACAGCATTCTGGTTTACAGAGGCATTTGTAATCTTGTGGTAAGGCCAAGATGAACACCAAAGTTACCACGTAGTCGTGTTATAGTTTGTCTTCTTGTTAGTAGACCAAATAATCTGAATCCTGAGAGGCTGCAGTTGTATCTTTATTCCTCCTTATGTCATCAGTGCCCAGCACAATCTCAGTCATTTTTATTTGGGAGACACTACATTTAAAGCGATTCTATGCCATCTTCCCCCCCAAAGGAACTTTATATAGGAATTATATATCATAGTCAATTTGTGTTGCAGTTGGAAGATGTTAGATTAGCATTAGGTATACTCCAGAATGGAGCCACACCTGAAATATTAACAGGAGTGGAATACACAGAAAAAGACTGGGCTTTGGGCTCAAACTGCCTAGATACTGGAACAACTTAACTTTTAAATCTTGTGAAGTAAGGATAAGATACTATTACTTACCTCATATGGGAATTAAAAGAGCTAAGTGCATCATAGTATCTGGCATAAACACTGCTCACAAAAATTAGGGGATATTTCAAAATGAATATGAAGTGATAAAAACATTTTATTTTTTTTATTAAACAAGATCAAAAAAGCAAACAAGTCAAAGAAAGTTGTTCAATTAATGCAAATGAGATGCAAAACCAACTTGCATTTCATTGGTGAAAATGCACCATACAAAAGGCTGAAAGTACTGGAGTATCTGCATGTTTGTTCTCTGATCTTGAAAGAGCATTTTGAAATATCCCCTAATTTTTGTGAGCAGTATACTATATGACATGGGTAATACATGGAACGTGAAAAATGAGAAGGGTTAAGACTCCACTTGATCTCTAGATTTTCAGGTCTAACAGCTTCTACCTTATTGCTTTACTTTTGAGTTGGCCCCTTTCGCTCCCTGTCCCTTCTGTTCTTACTTCTTCTACTCCTTTCTTTTTCAGCTTGAAACATACGTTCCTATTCCATCCCATCTGTATTATGGAATTCCACCCTTTGTATATTGTACGCACTGTCATCCCTTAATAAAAACAAATCATTAAAAAATTATTTCAAAAAATAAAAAACAAAATAATTTCAAAATAAACGCTTTCAGAGATCGAAACCTTCACATGGCAGACACTATGGCACCAGAAAACGTCGCTTCAGCCCAGAGCGTTGCATGCCGGGAATTGTAGTCTGACGCTCCACATGCACTTCCGCGCCTCTCCAGTTTGAAAAGCAGGGGAAGGGGGAGGTGGGCGGGGCGTCGAGGCTGCACCGCTTTCAAAGCCTTTCAAAGCTCCGCCCCTGTCCTTTTCGCGCTCGGGGTTCGCCCTGGAGAGGCGCGCCAGGCCGCGGACCCTCGTGCCCCACCTCCACGGCGGTGCCGAGGTCCGCCTGCGCGGGGCAGTCTCGGCGTCCCGCTGAGTAGGCTGTGGCGGGGAGCGGGGCGGGGCCTGGCTGGAGGGTGGTGGCCCGCGGGGGCGGGGTCGGCTCTGGCTCCTTCCTCTGCATGTGGCTATCCGCTGCAGAGCAGTTCCGTTCGCGCACTCCTCGCTGCCCGCGTCTCCTTCGGGTTTTCCTCGCATCACTGGAGCCATGGCGGCATCCTCCCTGCCCAACGGCGACTGCGGCCGCCCCAGGGCGAAGCCCGGAGGGAACCGGGTGACGGTGGTGCTCGGCGCGCAGTGGGGCGACGAAGGCAAGGGCAAGGTGGTGGATCTGCTAGCGCAGGACGCCGACATCGTGTGCCGTTGCCAGGTGAGGCGACCGCGCTCTGACGTGAAGTCGGGCCTAGAACCTGGGTCTTCTGCAAAACAAGGTGTCACCTTGAGCCTCTCTCCTCTTGTTCTGAGCTGCGGCGACGTGGAGAAATGCGGGAGGTCCGAGACCCCTGACCTGGGGTCTTGGGTGGCTGGGTTGAGGTGGCTCTGGAGGAAGATGCGGGTGGCCGGGAGCCTTTGGGAGATGCGCGATGCGTGGGACGCAGCAGTTTTCGGTCTGGGGACCAGTGCTCAGCCGCAAGAAGGGCCGGCGTGGGGATGGGTACGGTCCGAGTTTGAGGAGCTGCCGCCCGAGGCCTGCTCCTGACTCGCCGCGGAGACCGAGTCGGCGGCATCCTCCGCATCACGCACCCACCCATCCAGGGGAGTCAGGTGGGAGTGGATTGTTCTGAAACGCCCTGATATCCAGACTCACCGTTTCCCCCACCAGCAGGCCCGGAGTTAGCAGATCTTTGCCATCTCCGCGTCCACTTTGTTGACGTGAGAACCCACCCCTGGGCTTTGGACTGTTTAATGGCCCCGTTGTTTTCCTCTGTACCCTGTATATTAATATTAAGGGGAAATTATTTTTACTTCTTGGTCCCAGAAGACGGAATAATCCCGGTTCTTTTACCAATGAGGCAAGTAAATACATGGATGTCAAATCTAGTATTTAGAAATATTTACGTTGTTACCCTCACAGCGAAAGTGAACTTTCGGGAAATAGAACGGTAATGTACCTCTTACCGAGAGACACGTGGTTTTTCAGTGTAAGCTTTCTTCCCATTTGTCTTTTGCTTTGAAGCAGCCTAGAGGCTAGGCCTTTGTAAAGGCTCTTAGATAACTATTACCAGTTTCAAAATTCAAAATAGTTGAGCAATAACCGGTGTCAAAACAAATTATAATGTAATATTTGAAGTTAATCGCTGTCTGCTCTGTTCGCAGACTATTTCTTCTTCCTGAACATACATGGCACAATATGATGATGCCGTGCTATGTTGTTCTAAAAAGTTAGTTGTCCCACTTGATTGGAAGATTTGTACCTAAAATGGAGTAAATACCACTTGAGCATACAGAAACGAGGTAGTAAAAAGCTACATACAAATATTCTAACTTACCTTGTTTTTGTTTTTGTTTTTGCATGCAGAAATCCACCCTGCCTACTCCCCAGCTAAGATAGCAGTTGTTGGGCTGGCTCTTCTGTAATTTCACTAGCACCCCCATCCCCACTCCCTCCATTTCCACCTTCTGTTCCTCTGCGCCTCTAGCAACACACAGACCTTACTGAATAACAACACTCCTAAAGGTGTTGGCATTGAACTGCTGCCCCACACTGCCTTGGAGCTGCTCCAGGAACCCAGCCTTCACCCTGCGTTTTCAAATCAGATTTGGCCATGCTGTTGGGAAAGAAGTTTGTGCACACACAACTCTTGCAGGGTGGAAGGGGAGAGAGCCTGAGGGCCTGTTTGTCTCCTTCACTCTTACTCCTGACCTTCATCCTTATCTGGAAATAGTACTATTCAGGTTGAGCTACATTATGGCTTCTAAGAAGGTTTTGGGAATGTTATCATTACAACATGTACTGTATTAGAAAAGATCTTCAATTTTAATATCCCTTTGAAAAATAGTAGAATTAGTTTGCAGAGTGGAGATATTGCAGGGTTACTGTGAAAATAGTCTTGAAGAAAGTCCTAGACCAATCTGCTCTGATGCCCATGGCAAGTCTAGAGAGAAATGATTGAGAAGGAGCCCAGTTTGGCTTTAAAATGTTAGCTGAAGATAGAGGGGAAACAGATGAACAGACTTGTTAGGCAGGCTTTTCTAACTTGGAAACTTGACTTACTAGCTTCCTTCTATAATTCTAAAATTTTTATATTCTTTCAGTGCCTTTTAAGAGCTCATATTTTTAGCTTGAATTGCCTTGTTTGATGATTCAAGTTTTGTATATTATTGAAAATATGTACTTTGTTAGGATTTATTTATTTATTTTTGTCATATTCATCTCATAAGCCTAAATTTTATCCAAATTATTTCTCCGGAAGTAGGTATGTACATAAATGTATCCATATTTCAACAATGGAATAATAAAATAAGGAATTTCTCCCAATATCAAATACAGCTTTTAAAATAACTATTTTTTCATATGGAGGAAGAATAGATGCAAAGCCAATGGCATTTTCATCATCATAGCACTTAAGACCTATATGTCAGATGCAGGATTTCAAGGGAGTTATATTTTTATTTAGTCTATACAAGATATATGCACCCCCATGTTCATTGCAGCATTATTCACAGTGGCCAAGACATGGAGACAGCCAAAGTGTCCTTCGATAGAGGATGGATAAAGAAGATGTGGTACATTGGGAATACTACTCAGCCATAAGAAAATGTGAAATACTCCCATTTGTGACAACATGGAAGGGCCTTGAGAATATTATGCTAGATGAAATATGGCAGTCAGAAAAAGCTAAGAATCATATTTCACTTGAGGGATATAAAACTGAAACCCAGGCACAGACATCAGTAAGGCAGTTACCAGAGGGCAGGGGGTGAGGAGGACAACAGAAGGTAAAGGGGGCCAAATAAATGATGATGGAAGATGATTTGACTCTGGGTGGGTGGGGGTGGGGAAAGCTGAAAGGCGCAGGGATGGTGCCCATGTGGAGCATGTCGTCAACTGTTATGGAAACAGGTGTTTCCAGGGAAGGGATGGAGAAGGCTGCCAGTGCAGGGTTTTCAAAGGGTTAAAGGGCCTAGGAACATCTCTTCCTGGCAACACAAAAGTAGTCTTTTGTTGGGAAGCCTATTACTGCTTTTCCCCCCAAGTCCTCTCAAAGCAAACTATTATACTTTATTTCCTTCATTTTGTTGAGTAGAAACTACAGAGATTTTAACTATTGCAGTTTATAGCGGGCCTTAAGCAAGGGCTTGTTTATTATTCTTGGAGAAAGCAAGCTGCGTAGTCTTGGTTACAATGACAGACATAAAGTTGTCTGTGATCAGGAATGGCTGGAACAGATTCCCTTTCTTTGTGTTAGTTCCTCCCCAGGGTTTGAAAATTATTATAAAGAGAAAATATTAACTAAAATTAATTATAAAGGGAAAGTATATCCTGTTCCTTGGTATGTATACAACAAGTTTGCCATAAAAGTAAACTGAATGGGAAAAATGGTAGAAAACTAGCATTTAATGTAAACCGTTCTTCCAGGTTTATAATAATTGCCCTTTAATGCTTACTGACTACCTGGGTTGCCTTTTTGTACATGTAGTTTATAGTGTTTACCAAGTACAAGAGTGTATACCAGTTTTGTTTTGTTTTTGGTATACTGTATTTGGTTAAAACTTGCTTTCTTGTATTACCGTGCTTTTCCTCCTAGTATGCACGTTTTCTCAAAAAGAGGGTTTCTTTTTTTTTTTCTTCCATAGTGCCTAGTACTATGTGAGGTAGAGAGGAAGTAAATATGCTACATTTATTGGGTGACTATATCACCCCAATAACTTTCTTTGAAATCAGTAGCTTAACCCTGTCCTGTAAATTTATTTATTTATTTATTTATTTTTACAGAGACAGAGAGTCAGAGAGAGGGATAGACAGGGACAGACAGACAGGAACGGAGAGATGAGAAGCAGTCAATCATCAGTTTCTCATTGCGCATTGCGACACCTTAGTTGTTCATTGATTGCTTTCTCATATGTGCCTTGACCGCGGGCCCTCAGCAGACCGAGTAACCCCTTGCTGGAGCCAGCGACCTTGGGTCCAAGCTGGTGAGCTTTTTCCTCAAACAGATGAGCCCGCGCTCAAGCTGGCGACTTCGGTGTCTCGAACCTGGGTCTCGGCATCCCAGTCCAACGCTCTGTCCACTGCGCCACCGCCTGGTCAGGCTGTGTATTTATTTTAACACTCCATGAACAATTTCATTGACTGTTAGAATGAGTTTAACGTGGAATCCTCAGCATTTCTTGGGTTTAGTATTTGAACTATAGTTTTTTTTTTACATTGTACCATTACGTTCAAAGGCTTTGATAGTTTAACTAAAGTCTTATCTCCTGTATCTAGAAGAAACTATTTCTTTGGTGTATTTACTCAGGCTGTTATCAGCTGAATAGCATGTTTCTTTGCTGAGTGCAGTTAGACGTTCAAGTTTGGTCAATGTGGATGTCCCAAGTTGTTTGGTATTTAAACCTATTTTAATATACCATCATCTCTACTTCTAAGGCACAAATTTTAAATTATATGGGATCGTCTCTTTGGTGTCTGATCAATATGCATTTTTAAAATTTTGGTAGGAATGGGTGGGTTAGTCTCAAATGTTTCTAGGAAAAACTGTTACCTAGAACAAATCTAGAAGGAACTGGTAAGCTGATATATACTTAATAGCTTACTTACTGTAACTGGATACAAATGTACCTGTATTACCCTTTGGGAACTAGGTCAGATTTTGACACTAGGTATTAGTGTGAATGCGCTACATTCTGATAAGTGAATATTGGTAATTGTTAGAATACTTTTATCAGTGGAAAAAGGGACAGTGAGGTTTTCAGTATTGCCTAGTGAAAGCAATTGAAAAGAACAGTAAATAGAGGAGAGTGCCCATAGTTACTCTGTCTCTAAGATGGGGTGGTTCTTTACATTGATCCAACTTTTAATTACATTTAATTCAATATAAAATAATTCTTTAAAAAAACGGGAGGTCCCTTTTGTTTGTGTCAAACTTTAAAACCCTTTTAAAGGGAGGATTGTATTTGTGAGAGAAAACTTTTTTGACTACATCTGCATTTCAACTGTGTGTTTTTAAGAAATATTCATAAATGTAATGATTAGGTGAGTGTTTATCAAGCAGTTACAAAGAGTTGCATGGCACTTATACATTTTTTGATTGCATGTCTGATCTTTATACCTGTGACCCTGGTCATCTCTGACCCTCCCTCAGTAAGTGTTTATAATAGAGTTCGATACCTAGAGTCTAAAGCTTCAATGTGCGATCCTCCAGTGCAGTGCCCCTTTCCACATTAATTGTGAAAAGTTGTTTCATAAAGGTAATTTAAGGTGTAAAGTACAGCTATCTGAGATTTTTATCACTCGTGTGTCATTTATCTGTGTATTAAACTGGAAGGTGGAAGGGGGACATCTTAAGCCTTTAATAGATAACTGAGTATTGTACATGGATGTCTTTGCTAAAAAGAAGTTCAGATACCCTGTATATGTTTTCCTATCTAGTGTGTCTGGTTACTGTTGAACAATTTAATTTGCTCAACTTACTGGTAGTAACTTAAGCTAATTGCAATTATATGAATGTTTTAACAAAAGAAAAGTCATCCTTGTTTATAATTACTTGATTGCTGTGAGTGGCAAGTGTTTTAGTTTTGGCAGTAGTGGAATGTTTTGTCTGGAAAGAGGGACACAGGTCTTTTAGAGTCTTTACCAAGAAAACTGCACAGGTAATCAGCATTGACTCAAAAGATTGTTGGGTTCCTAAGAAGCTTGAAGGCACTAGATAAGAAATAGGAGCCTTTCTTTGGTTGCTGGAATGGTTGAAAGGCATAGGGTTTGAGGCATTGCTGTTCTCTGGATTAGATAGGATTAGAGCAGAAACTCTGACTTCCTTTTGTTTGTTTTTTCCTATATAACATATTGGATACTGTATATTGCCCTATTGGATTACATGTTTCTTTTTTTGATATTTCTTTCAGTTTTATATTGGTTTCAGGTGTACAGCTTAGTGTTAGAGAATCACATACTTTCTGTATTGTTCCCCTCAGTATTCCCAGTATCCCAACTGCTACAATGCATAGTTATCTCCACATCCTCGCCAACACTTGTTATTTGTGGGTTTATTGATGATAACCATTCTGACAGGTGTGAGGAGATAACTCATTGTGGTTTTCATTTGCATTTTTCTGATGTTTAGTGATATTGAGCATCTTTTCATATGTCTGTTGGCCATCTCTATTTCCTCTTTGGACAAGTGTCTATTCAGGTCCTCTGCTCACTTTTTAAAATAAATGGATTATTATTTTTTTTATGTTGAGTAGTATATGAGCTCTTTATAAATTTTGTATATTAACCTTATCCGATGTATCATTCGTGAATATATTTTCCCATTTAGTAGGTTGTCTCTTTGTTTTATTAGTGGTTTCCTTTGCTGTGCAAAAATTTTTTAGTTTGATGTAGTCCCATTTGTTTGTATTTTTCTTTTGTTTCCTGTGTCCTAGGAGATACATCAGAAATGTCACAAATTTTACTGCCTGTGTTTTCTTCTAGGAGTTTTATGGTTTTGAGTTCTACATTTAAGTCTTTAATCTATTTTGAACTTATTCTTGTATATGGTATAGGAGATAGTCTAATTTTATTTATTTATTTTTGCTTGTGTGTTCTTGCCTCATTTGTCACATATTTATTGACCATATAGAGTAGGTTTATTTCTGGGTGCTCTATTCTGTGCCATTGATCTATGTGTCTTTTTATGCCAGTACTGTCTTCAAACTGACTTCTTCATTGACATTCATTTTGAGCTGTATGATTGCAGTACACTGTTCATGTATTCAGAACCAAAAGGAAAAGAGAAGACATACATAGACTATTTTAGAGGTCTGGGACATACCTGTGGGCTATGTGCATGACATTGTTAACCCTGGACACTGGGGCCTTTACTGTTTCTGGAAAAGAGACACCATTGTTTCAGGTTTATAACACTGTCACTACAGGAACTCACTTTGTTGGAGGAGTGATTTTGGGACGAGAAAGACTTAATAGCAAATTAAGTTAAGGATCAGGAGTCACTTTTGCAGACTTATTTTATTCTCTTCTAAACTAAAAAAAAATTTACCTTGGACCTTTGGAGCCTCTTAGAAACTTATATGTATTTAACATTTCCTGATCCAAACTTTTATTCCACAGTTAGGCTTGACGGCGCCTGGTTCTTTGGAGCTATGCAAAGCTTTTTTTTTTTTTCAGCTTAAAATCAAATGGGGGAGAAAAATGTATACATGAAAAGACAGAGAATAGTATAAAATAAACACTATTATGTCATCCCTGTTTGCTGTAGTACTGTGTATTAGAGTTTTGTTCTGACAGCATAATTATTAAAATTTAGAAGTTAATCATTTTATGTTTATCATTAGTGCAAGATGTATATTTAGAGAGCTACTGTGTTCATGCTCTGTTGTAATGGGTTTGTTTTGTCAATCATTTGATTCTTTGTTTGCAAGCAATAGAAAGAGACAGTCCTAAGCAAAATGGGGATTTTCTACTTTTCTATTTTGTTCTCCAGTTCATTAGATTCCACATATTAGTGAGATCATACAGTGTTTGTTTTTCTCTGTCTGGCTTAATTTCACTTAGTACAGTATTCTTCAGGTTTATCCATGCTGTTGCAACAGGAAAGATTTCCCTCTTTTTTTTCTTTTTATTTTTTTACGGCTGAGTGGTATCCAGTTGTGTAAATGTACCACAGCATTTTTGCCCACTCCTCTGCTAATGGGCACTTGGGCTGCTTCCATATTTTGGCTATTGCAAATAATGTTGCACTGACCATGGGGGTGCATATATTCTTTTGGATTAGTGTTTTGTGTTTCTTGGAATATATTTCCAGGAGCTGGAATAGCTGGCTCATAAGGCTGTTCCGTTTTAAATTTTTTGAGAACCTTCCATACTGCTTTCCACAGTGGCTGCACCAGTTTGCATTCCCACCAACAGTGAATGAGGGTTCCCTTTTCTCCACATCCTCACCAATGTTGTTTGCTGATTTATTGATGAGAGCTGTTGTAACAGGTGTGAGGTGATATGTCATTGTTTTAATTTACATTTTTTCACGTGTCTATTGGTCATCTGTTTCCTCTTTGGAGAAGTGGCCATTCAGGTCCTTTGCCCATTTTAAATTGGGTTGTTTGTCTTTGGTGTTGAGTTGCGTAAGTTCTTTTACATACACTGCTCACAAAAATTAGGGGGATCAGGGATTGTGCAGACACTCCAGTACTTTCAGCCTTTTGTTAGTGCATTTCCACCAATGAAATAAAAGTTGATGTTGCATCTCATTTGCATAATTGAATAACTTCTTTTTTTTTAGTTGCTTCGTATTCATTTTGAAATGTCCCCTAATTTTTGTTAGCAGTATATTTTGGAAATTAACCCCTTATCAGATATGTCATTAGGAACTATGTTTTCCTATTCAGTGAGTTCCCTTTTCATTTTGTTGATAGTTTCTTTTGCTGGGCAAAAGGTTTTTAGTTTGATGCAGTCTCATTTGTTTATTTTTTTCTTTGTTTCCCTGGCTCAAGGAGATATATTAGCAAAAATATTGCTGTGAGAGATGTCCAAGATTTTACTACCTGTGTTCTCCAGGGTTTTTATGGTTTTGCAACTTTTATCCATTTTTAGTTTATTCTTGTGTATGGTGTAAGTTCGTTCTCTAGTTTCATTTTTTTGCATGTACCTGTCCAGTTTTCTTAACACTGTTTATTGAAGAGACTGTCTTTACTCCATTGTATGCCTCCTTTGTCAAATTTTTTTTTTAATTTTTTATTTTTTTACAGAGACAGAGTCAGAGAGAGGGATAGACAGGGACGGAGAGATGAGAAGCATCAATCATTAGTTTTTCATTGTGCATTGCGACACCTTAATTGTTCATTGATTGCCTTCTCATACGTGCCTTGACCGCAGGCCTTCAGCAGACTGTGTAACCCCTTGCTCGAGCCAGTGACCTTGGGCTCAAGCTGGTGAGCTTTTGCTCAAACCAGATGAGCCCTTGCTCAAGCTGGTGACCTTGGGGTCTCAAACCTGGGTCTTCTGCATCCCAGTCCGATGCTCTATCCACTGTGCCACTGCCCGGTCAGGCTCCTTTGTCAAATATTAACTGACTATAATGGTGTGGGTTTATTTCTGGGTTCTCTGTTCTGTTCCATTTATCTATATGCCTGTTCTTATGCCAGTATCAGGCTGTTTTGATTATGATGGCCTTGTAGTGTAGTTTGATATCAGGTAGCGTGATACCTCCAACTTTGTTCTTTGTTAAGGTTGCTGAGGATATTTGGGGTCTTTTCAGGTTCCATATAAATTCTTGGAATATTTGTTCTGGATCTGTGAAATATGCCATTGATATTTTAATAGGAATTGTATTGAATCTACAGATTGCTTTGGGTACTTTTATGGACTACCCAAATGGACATTTTAATGATGTTGATTCTTCCAATCCATGAACCGGTATATGCTTTTATTTATTTGTATTTTCCTCAATTTCTTTTTTCAGTATCCTATAATTTTCTGAGTACAGGTCTTTTAGCAAAATGGGGATGTGTTTGAAGGGAGAGTAGGCCAAGCTTCAGAGTGAAACGACAAAGGCAGCTCTGGGTTCTCAACTGGCAGAATTGAGGCCTTTCTCTTTAGGATGATCCCTTAGGTCAGTGGTCCCCACCCCCTGGGCTGCAGACCGGTACCGGTTCATGAGCCATTTGGTACTGGTCCGCAGAGAAAGAATAAATAACTTACATTATTTCCGTTTTATTTATGTTTAAGTCTGAACAATGTTTTATTTTTAAAAAATGACCAGATTCCCTCTGTTACATCTGTCTAAGACTCACTCTTGACGCTTGTCTCGGTCACGTGTTACATTTATTCATCCCACCCTAAAGGCTAGCCCGTGAAAATATTTTCTGACATTAAACCAGTCTGTGGCCCAAAAAAGGTTGGGGACCACTGCATTAGATGACAGGCATCCCTAACTTTGAAGTGCCTTCTTTTCTATTCAAGATGAAATACCCAAGGGAGAGAGGCTTTATTGGTTCCAGTTTAGATAAGATTTCCCTGCTTGATCAAATTACTGTGGCTGGAGGGGGTAATTATGATGATTTGCTAAGTAAGAGGAAGGGTGGGGAGAAGAGGGATTGAATTGAATTACTATTCTGCAGCCCTTTGTGTAACAATTAATACAATATATTCTTTTTTAATTTTTTGATTGGCTCAGTGGTAGAGTTTAGGCCTAGCATGTGGAAGTCAGGCTTGATTTCTGGTCAGGGCACACAGGAGAAGCAACCATCTACTTCTCTAACCCTTCCCCTCCCCTTTCTCTCTCTCTCTCTCTCTCTCTTTCTTTTGCTCACTCTCCAGCAGCCATGGCTTGAATGGTTCGAGCAAGTTGGTCCTGGGCACTGAGGATGGCTCCATGGCTTCATCTCAGGTGCTGAAATAGCTCAGTTGCTGAACAGTGGAACTGGGTGGATGCTGGTCGGGGTGCATGTGAGAGTCTTTCTCTGCCTCTCTGCCTCCCTGCCTCTCACTTAATTAAAAAAAATTTTTTTTTAGTCAAACAATATAAAACATACAGTTTTGATAATTAAAAGCATTTCTTGAATGCTACATGAGTGACTAGGATCATAGTGTTTGGGGATCTTAGCAAAGCAGCAAGAGATAGTGAAATGTAACTAGTAATATGAATATGTGATTAATACTATATCTGGGGGGATACTTTACCAGCTTTGGCTTGGGGGGAAATTTTGGAATGCGAAAGGAATAGTGCACCTCTGTTAAAAATAGAACAAAAAATGTTTATCTCCCATCATTCATATATGTATGTGGCCTCCCAGTGCCAGAGATCATTAAGTATGATTACATATGCCAGTGCACACTATGTAGAGTTGCCCATGTGAAAAATAGGTTCATCACGAGTGTGGAAACCTATGTACATACAGTTCAAAGCATCTGCTCTTGTAATTCTTTGGTGGGTGTAGGCAATGGTGCTCACTGGAACTTCTTCGTTTAGCTATGTGCTAATATTTGTGGTTATCCTTGGACCAGTATAATGTGGCTGGAGCTCCCAAGATAAATTTTGTATATTTCACACAATTCATAAGTATTTTAGGTTAGCATCTAAACAGGCACTTCCAAATTTGAAGCTTTATTAGTTGCATTTTGTGAAATATGGCACCATACTAAAATTTATTTTCTATATAGGTTACCTTGTCAAGAAACTCCTTAAGAGTAGCTCCTTTTCGGTTCACCTTCAGACTATTCTGCACAGTGTGGGTTTCATGATTAGAAGCTGTCGTACCCCACCTTCCCCATAGTACACCTGTGCCCAAATATACTAAAAGCACTTATTTTTTCTCCTCTAGCTCCTTAGTAGCATAATCTAGGGCAGCGGTTCTCAACCTGTGGGTCGCGACCCCGGCGGGGGTCGAACGACCAAAACACAGGGGTCACCTAAAGCCATTGGAAAATACATATTTATTATACAATACATTTTTAAATAAAATATGTATTTCCAAAAATACATATTTATTATACAATACATTTTAAAATAAAATATGTATTTCCGATGGCTTTAGGCGACCCCTGTGTTTTGGTCGTTCGAACCCCGCCGTGGTTGCGACCCACAGGTTCAGAACCGCTGATCTAGGGTTATTCTGGGTATATCTAACCATATTTTCAAATTCAATCAAACAATTTAAATGAGATTTAAACTATATAGTTATCCTTACTAAGACATGGGTTATTAAAAAACTGTTGGTTAATGTTTGAGTGAGTGAGCTCTTCATTAGAATGTGATGTCAAGCCTTTTGCAGCTGAACTTTTCCAGCCTGAACCTCCACCTGTAAACTTAGGAAGAACTTAAAGAATTAAACCAGTTTACAACCAACTACAACCTCCTGCCTCAGACAAACACACATATCAGCAATCATCTCTCCATCATGGTTATTATCACCATTACTGCTTATCTTGGTAAAATATTATCTAAAAGAGTAGGCGTTTGTTATAAAACAAGAACACTGTTGTCCACCGCTGAGTTAACTGTTTCACCAAATAATTATATCAGTATATCTATAAAAGTGATCTTGTATAAATTAGGAGGCTTACTTTTAAGGTCTACTCCAAAAATTCCAGGATAGTATGTCTTTTATATTAAGCAAATGATGGATTTTGATAAAAGCTAGTTTTGTTTAAATAATGCTTTATTGGTTGTTTGCCTTGAAGTTACCGATCCTTTATAACAATTTAGTAAGCATGTATTAAATGTAGTGATTTATAACAATTTAGAATTAAATAATTGTAATGGCAAATTAGCATTTTCCTAGGATCTAAACAAATTTTTAAAAGGCTGAAACCAATACTTTTTTTTTGGTCTGTAATCCATGTTTTAGGTTTCTTCCATCAGACTTGGTGATAAACTTGCACAAGTGTGAAATAATAGAGTATGTACCAGAAGGTGTATTGTAACATCATTTGAAATGACTGAAGATTGGAAATACTCAGAGGCCTCTGTTATGAGACCAATTTAAAATATTATCTTCCCATATAAAAAGGAATATGGTTTGGTGTAGCCATTAAAAGGATGAGATGGTTCTTTTACAAGGTTATGGAATGAACTATAAGATTTGTTAGATAAAAAAAGCAAACCAAAAATAAATAAATAAATAAAAACAAGCTGCCCAGGTATATATAGTTTGCTAACATTTGTATATATGGAATAAAACAATATATAAATATGTGTTTGTGTATGCAAAATTATCTCTGGCTGGACACAGGACACAGAAACCTGGTGGTAGCTGGTTGCCATGTAACAGGGAACTAGGGCAGGGTTGGGTGTGGGCTGTGAGGAAGACTTCACTTGTTACTGTGGCATCCTCTGTGCCTTTGTGTTGGATGCAGATGTTTCCTATTAAAAATAAATAGTCAAAAATGTTCACCTGGCCTGACCTGTGGTGACGCAGTGGATAAAGCGTCAACCTGGAAACACTGAGGTTGCCGGTTCAAAACCCTGGCTTGCCTGGTCAAGGCACATATGGGAGTTGATGCTTCCTGCTCCTCCCCCTTCTCTCTCTCTCTCTCTCTCTCTCTCTCTCCCCTTCCTCTCTAAAATGAATAAATAAAAAAAAATTAAAAATAATGTTCACCTGTACCCTTGATGGTATCAAGTGAAGGAGTTATTGCTTAACATGCCCCTTTCTTTCTTCCCATCTTGCCACCCACCTGTCATCTTGTAGACAAAGGGCACCACTGTCAAGTCATTTTTGTTTTAAACACACATGACATACGTAGCCTTTAAACAGGGACTTCTACGCTTTGTACAGTCAAAACCATGGACATAGATAGGCCTTTGCTTTTTTGAAGGACTTTATTTTTCTGGAATTTTGGTGAATTCATCATCGGTAATGATTTGGTAAAATGTAAATTGCACTCATTTTGACAAACATTTCCTTGTGATCTAATTAAACTAGTCATTCTCAAGAGATACAGTTTTAATGGGTGTTTTTTAATATGTTCCACGAAAATACTGTTAAACTTCTTGTTGCAAATATATTCCTAGTATGTGGTTTACTTTAAAAATTTTAAGATTGTATAGAAGTTTATATCTATAATTGATTTATGTTTTCTCCCATTCTTTTAAACTTAGAAACTAGAAAAATTATCTGGTCACTTAGTATTGTCTGTTTTGTACTTAATTTTTATCATTTGACTTCAAATTTTGCTTTTATTGGTTGCTTAGGCATCAGCTTCAGCGAATGGAAGTCTCATCAGGAGTTGGTAGAAGTATGATTCTTTATGATTCTCAGCTTTAGAGGTTCTTTGACCCAGCGTCTTCCTTTATCCAGAGATGAGTGGATTCAAGGGATCTGTTATTAACCAATCTTACAAGACTGATTTATAAATTTAAAAATTTGAGTCTCAGGAGGAGATTTTCTAGTTGATGAGTCAAAGTCACAATATAAATTTTAGGTCATGAAGTTGCTTGATACACTCTTTGGGCATTGGGAATTATGAATATATCAAGTTAGGGTAACTGGATAGATTACTCTTTTCTGAGTTAGGAATTGTCGTTATTGTCATTTAGAATATCATGGATAATTATTTAGATTGCTACATGTCCTACATCAGTGGTCCCCAACGTTTTTTGGGCCATGGACTGGTTTAATGTCAGAAAATATTTTCACGGACTGGCCTTTAGGGTGGGACGGATAAATGCACAAAATAAAATTATGCAACTGGCATAAAAACTGGTATTTTTCAATATAATTGTTGAACTTACAAGACAAGCGTCAAGAGTGAGTCTTAGACGGGTGTAACAGAGGGAATCTGGTCATTTTTTAAAAAATAAAACATCATTCAGACTTAAATATAAATAAAACGGAAATAATGTAAGTTATTTATTCTTTCTCTGTGGACCGATACCAAATGGCCCACGGACCAGTACTGGTCCGTGGCCTGGGGGTTGGGGACCACTGTCCTACATAGTGCCAAAGACAGAGTGACAAATAAATTGTTCCCTGTGCTTTTTTTCACTTTGGTCTTTTTAGAGGGGATAGGTCTCCCTGTCTTCCAGAAACCTGAATTCTCCAATTTTCATGTCCTATCAAGCATAATCACTCAAGTGTATTATAGTGAGGAAAGGAGAGAGGATGGCAAAACTTGTAAAGCCTCCAAAGGAGTATTCGTGGTAAATGCTTCACATTTTAGCAGGAAAACAGTAATTCACTTTGGAAGGAAAAAATATTCCTTGTCATATTTACTGTTAGGCTCAATTTTCCCACTTATATTTCAGGGAGGAAACAATGCTGGCCACACAGTTGTTGTTGATTCTGTGGAATATGATTTTCATCTTTTGCCCAGTGGAATAATTAATCCAAATGTTACTGCATTCATTGGTAAGTATAAAATGAACCACTTGAGAATTTTTCCCTCAATTGATAATAGTGTTCATTTTTCATTATCAAACTGATTCCATCTCTCATTAGTCAAATGATTAGTCTTGACCTTGGTACCTTCTGGAATATACCTAACTTCGACTATTTTACAACTTTTTAGATCTTTTAGCACTAACGCTTTGGGAATCATTGTTTTGCTTTTATCTGTGGTCATTGGCAATTTTAATTCTATAAAGATCTATTAGGTCATCAAATGTTTTTCAAGCATACTGATGCATAATAAGAAAAACAAGAAGTCATTGTTTTATAAATTGATTTTGAACCCTTATAACTAATGATGCAATCTGATATGTCCTATTCTGTTGTTTTTTTTTAATGCTAATCACAACCCATTAAATTGATTTTATTCCCACTAAGGGTATGATTCCCAGTTTGAAAGACACTGTGACCTGGTTTCATTTGCCTAAAACTACATAACTAGTTTTCACAGAAATTTTAAATTATAATGAGTGTAATTTTAATGTCTTTATATTCTGTGTATTATGTTCAGTTGTGTATTTACATTATACTACTGTTTAAAACTTAGAGTCCTTTTGGTGCTAATTCCTTGATAAATCAGAATGTCCTAGAAGTCAAAGTCCCTCAATCTTCTGTTGTTCTGGATAAAGGGTTATTGTAGATGTTTACTAAATTTTAATATCGTTGTGTATGTCTACATTATAAGTATGGCTGTTTAAGATTGGATTAATTTGTTTTCCTTCAGGAAATGGTGTGGTAATTCATCTACCTGGATTATTTGAGGAAGCAGAAAAAAATGCTCAGAAAGGAAAAGGTATGAACGAATGAGTGTGCTTTGCTGGGTAATCAGTTATGTTTTCTGTAAAGTTTTATACAGATTTCCTGTGAGCCAGTTAATATTTTTAAAATTGCAGGTTTTTTTTTTTTTTTTTTTTTTTTTTTTTTTTTCTGAAGCTGGAAACAGGGAGAGACAGTCAGACAGACTCCTGCATGCGGCTGACCGGGATCCACCCGGCACGCCCACCAGGGGGCCATGCTCTGCCCCTCCGGGGCGTCGTTCTGTTGCGACCAGAGCCACTCCAGCGTCTGGGGCAGAGGCCAAGGAGCCATGCCCAGTGCCTGGGCCATCCTTGCTCCAATGGAGCCTCGCTGCGGGAGGGGAAGAGAGAGACAGAGAGGAAGGAGAGGGGGAGGGGCGGAGAAGCAGATGGGCGCTTCTCCTGTGTGCCCTGGCCGGGAATCGAACCCGGGACTTCTGCACGCCAGGCCGACGCTCTACCACTGAGCCAACTGGCCAGGGCCAAAATTGCAGGTTATTATAAGACAAGTTTTTTAAAGTCAGTTGTTAAAATTGTATTAATTAAAGTTAGTGTTTAAACAAAGACACACATAATGAGGTCATGTGTAAGTCTTGGCTTATTTTACACATTGGTCATCTGTAAACTTGATCTTTAGGGAGCTAAAATTACTATATCTTGGTGGCAGAACCCTAGGAAATGTATGAGTTCCTCCTGTCATTTGTACTCAAGTTAGCATTACCTGTCTGCCCAAACCAGAAATCAGCACAGGGCAGTCAGGAAGCCCGGAAGCTGATTCTGCATACTGTCAGGCTTGTTTCCTGGAGGACCTGAAACTCCCTTGGTTGCTACAACCCAGGGACAAAAGAGGGTCATTTAGGTCCTTCCCTCTAAACCAGAGACATGCTCCTTCTGTACTATGTATCCTTCCATCTCCTTAAAAAAAAATAAATCCTGACTTCTTGCCTTTGCTCATCTCTTTTGGATTTTTGGAAGTCTGTTTACATCCGACTGGGCTACCTTGCTGGGATTTGGGGAATTTGGAAATGCAAATAATATACAATTGAAGGCAGTCATTAATGTAGTTTCCCGTTAGCTTAGCTCAGATTTAAAATACTCAATTCCATTACATTATTCAAGTTTATTGTTCAGGTTTAAAAGTAGCAACCTGGGCCCTGGCCGGTTGGCTCAGTGGTAGAGCATCGGCCTGGCGTGCAGGAGTCCCGGGTTCGATTCCCGGCCAGGGCACACAGGAGAAGTGCCCATCTGCTTATCCACCCCTCCCCCTCTCCTTCCTCTCTGTCTCTATCTTCCCCTCCCGTAGCCAAGGCTCCGTTGGAGCAAAGATGGCCCAGGCACTGAGGATGACTCTGTGGCCTCTGCCTCAGGCACTAGAATGGCTCTGGTCGCAACAGAGCAATGCCCCAGATGGGCAGAGCATCGCCCCCTGGTGGGCATGCCAGGTGGATCCTAGTCGGGCACATGCGGGAGTCTGTCTGACTGCCAGCCTGTTTCCAACTTCAGAAAAATACAAAAAGAAAAAAAAAAAAAAGAAAAGTAGCAGCCTGTCCTCAAGTGTTTCTGACAGCTAAATCTGACTTCGCGGGGTCCTGTCTTGCCACCTTTGCTGTTGTCCTCCCTGCATTTTTAACCCATGTATTGGTGGCAGCTTTTTAAATTGGTCAGCCTGCTGCTCTCTGCTTCTCTTCACCCCTGCTAAAAACTGCCCTACTTTCTTTTTCCTTCTGTCCTCTCTACTGCAGCTGAACCCACTTTACTTGGGTTCTTTGTAATAGTTTCTTTCTAATGTTTCTTAAGCTAACTTCAGAATGCATGTTTACATGTTTACATATCAAAGCCAGCTATCCAGGGGGAGCACATTACCAAGAAGGTCCTCCTCTCTACTCTATAAGGAATAATTTTAAAATAAATATTTGGATTTTATCAAAATTGCACAGCTAATATTTAATACCTAAAATTACTTTTGAAAATATTTGGAGCTTGATGGCTTATCCTTAGAACATATATAGCCTATGAAGGTATACTGTCTTTATTTATTTATTTATTTGTTTGTTTGTTTTTTTGTATTTTTTCTGAAGCTGGAAACGGGGAGAGACAGTCAGACAGACTCCCGCATGCGCCCAACCGGGATCCACCCGGCACGCCCACCAGGGGGTGATGCTCTGTTCCTCCGGGGCGTCACTCTGTCGCAACCAGAGCCACTCTAGCGCCTGGGGCAGAGGCCAAGGAGCCATCCCCAGCGCCCAGGCCATCTGCTCCAATGGAGCCTCGGCTGCAGGAGGGGAAGAGAGAGACAGAGAGGAAGGAGAGGGGGAGGGGTGGAGAAGCAGATGGGCGCCTCTCCTGTGTGCCCTGGCCGGGAATCGAACCCGGGACTTCTGCACGCCAGGCCGACGCTCTACCACTGAGCCAACCGGCCAGGGCCGAAGGTATACTGTCTTTAAAAAGTATATTTATTTCACTTTACTTATCTATTCATCCGACATTTTTTTTGAGCATTTATTGAAAGACTGGCCCAAGCTATGAACCTGAGGGCCCCTGCTCTTAAGCATTCACAGTTAAATGGGGGTATATATGTATATATACCTTGTTACATACAATTCAGTGTGCTAAGTATAGTAATTGCTAATTCTTTGAAGGACTTAGTGAGAACATTTATTATTTTGTTTAATCACATTTTTTTAAATTGTCTTTTGGGAAAGGGTACCATTCCCAAAATTAACAACTCCTTTTTCTTGAAATCCTCTCCATCCTACCCCCCTCTCCCACCTAACTCCTCTTCTCCCAACTCCAACAAAAATGTTATTTTCTTACTATTTGCTTTCTGGGCTCCTAGAGGATTTTATGTGGATATAGCTTAGCTGTGTTTGGAGCTTTTTAGAGGGGAATGTTTAGAAAGAATGTGTGCCTGAGTTTGCATATATAATAAATGACAGGTGAGAAAATCTTGTTAAATATGTTTTCTACACAGAAGAGAAGCTATGAAAGTGATTACTTCAGTGAGAAACACTTTTAAATGCTGTATTTCTAAAAAAATTAAGATTAAAGAATTATACAAAATGTTCAATTTAATGTATTTTCCCCCTTTCCTCTAGGTCTGGAAGGCTGGGAACAAAGGCTCATCATATCTGACAGAGCTCATATTGGTAAGGGGGGCATGAGGCCTTTATTTATAATTATCTCTGTAGCAAAAACTTATCCCATGAAAGCATTCTGTAACCAATTTTGATTTAATTTTAGTGAAAACAAAGTGGGATGGATTGTAATAATTTAGTTCCAAATACATAAAATCTTCCTAGTTTTTTTTTTATAATAAAGATTAGGCTAAAATTTACCTATTTCTGAAGGAAGAATTAGCTAGTCAATGGGTAATATAAGCAATATTTCATGAGAATCTCTAACTCCACTAAAAAATGCAGTGAGCATTTATTTTCACACATTAATATTAAGTGTCTACCATCTGTCAAATCTTCAGAGTGACTCTTTGTATCTCAAATGTAATAAAACCGCTTTTTAAATTATGTATTCTGACTTTATTCAGACTAGCCCTCTCTTTCATTATTTAGAGCAAACTGGACTCTAAAATTAATTCAGCTACCACCAATAAATTTGAGTTTTTTCCCTGTTATTATCCTGTCACTGAAGTAATAGAGTTGTTTATAACAGTGACGTGGTTAAGAAACAATAACCAGGAAAGAAAAAGAAGAACTATAAACCATGTAAGAAATTTCTGTATGAGTCGTTGAGCTCTTAAATTCTACTTAATATGTATTTCTCCTGAGGCAGTAGTAGCTGCTCTAGTTTTGACATTGACCTTCATTTAAGAGGCAGCTCTGTCAAAGTTCAAGTATCAGCCAAGTAAGCAAATTGAAACCCTCCTTTTGGAAGGAAGCAGGAAGGTTGTAAATCTGTTATTTTTGTTGGCTATTTTAAGCTTCTGATAAAAAAAAAAATGCTCTCAGCCTGTCACCTTTATAGAACATTTTTTATTAACTTATCTTAGTAGTTTCATTTTAAACTTTTATATATTACCACTATGGTACTATAATATAGGAAGCAATACAGTTAGTCATATTTTTTTCATACTGACAGTCTCTTAGGTGTATAATGAAAAATGCATTTTTGTTCATTACTTATATAGTATTGTTATCTACTTATACTCACTAATTATTGACCTTATACATATTCTGTTACCATGAATATTCTGTTACCATTGCCTTTAACTTCTTTCCCCTTCAGTTTTTATATATAGCCTTTGGTATTCATTGCCTCTGTCTTGTGGATAAAGTAAGGTATTGTGTTAGATCAGGGGTCCCCAAACTTTTTACACAGGGGGCCAGTTCACTGTCCCTCAGACTGTTGGAGGGCCGGACTATAAAAAAAACTATGAACAAATCCCTATGCACACTGCACATATCTTATTTTAAAGTAAAAAAACAAAACAGGAACAAATACAATATTTAAAATAAAGAACAAGTAAATTTAAATCAACAAACTGACCAGTATTTCAATGGGAACTATGGGCCTGCTTTTGGCTAATGAGATGGTCAATGTCAGGTTCCATATTTGCCCCTGCTAGCCGTAACAAATGATATGACGCGTTCCTGGAGCTGTGACGCGTGCATCCCGCGTCACTGGAAGTAGTACTGTACGTGAGCGACGCCGGGCTTTGTGGCACCGCCACATACAGTACTTCTAGCATCCTGTGCTCCTCTCACTGATCAGTAATGAAAGAGGTGGCCCTTCTGGAAGTGCCACGGGCCGGATAAATGGCCTCAGGGGGCCGCATGCGGCCCGCGGGCCGTAGTTTGGGGACCCCTGTGTTAGATGATGAAGGCCACTGATCTTTAGAACTTTCTCATGGTCCTCTGTCAAAACAAATGGATCATAAATGTATCATTATATACAGTGATAACCTCCAAGGAGAAAAAGTGAATCAGAAAAAAGGAGCAAGTAATGTCAGGCAGCTGGGAGGCAGTGGGTGGAACCTACACTTTTAGATAAAGGGACCAAGCAGGTTTCACTGAGATTATATTTGCATATAAAGACCCAAAGGAGATGAAAGATAACTGAGTTCCAGAGAACTGCTGCGCAATGTTGAGGCTGTGGATAACCACACCATATCGTGATTTACACATCTGTTATTTGGGCAGACCTCATGATACATGGCCACAATTAAAAAAAAAAAAACAACTGAAAACACAAAATAGACCTGTAGAGGTATGAGAAGTGGAGATGACACGTCCTGAGGCTCCTATTAGATAGCACGCAGCTCGAGGGGTGTTAGTGAAGCTTAACTATTGTAATAAAAACGAATAAGAAGATGGTGTTGATAAGATTTATCTATTGAATGTGGACATTTATCTTTAATTTAAAAAATTAGACCGAATCCCCACTTGGCATATTTTTGTTTTCAATATCTAGGCTGTGGAAAATGGAAGGGTAGTCAAAGCAACTTCAAAGCCTGCACTTTCAAATGGTAATAGCGGGGTTATTACAACTCCATACCACAGTGAAACTTTATGAAAATAATTATTTTGATTTCACTAATAGCTTCCTGGGGCCTAGAAAAATGGGAGAAAACATGAGCTGCCAAGGCACTAAATTACTTTCTGAAAAATATGGTTCATCTGCTTTCCATCAGCCATTTATTTGTGGTTTGCCAGTTGCCTTTGTAACTTCTTTGAACATAAAAAATATAACAAATATTGAAATACAAATGCTCTTTTATTCAAAAGAGATGATTTAGTCTTAAGATCTCATCTTGTCTTAAGTACTTTGCAAAGTTCGAGTTTGATGAAGCAGTTCTTCAGAACTGTTCTAGACCCTAAAAAGTAACTAAGAAGGGCTATGGGCTGGGCACCAAAATAGGAACATAGTATTAAACTAATTCCTGTAATATCTGATAGCTATACTGCCCACAAAACTTAGGGGATATTTCAAAATGAATATGAAGTGATAAAATATCCCCTAATTTTTGTGAGTAGTTTACTTATTGGCCGAGGTCTAAAATCCATGACTTAGAAATGAATAAACATTTTAACATACCACATAGTACAGCAAGGTGCACAAAAGGAGACACATATTTTACCCCTGTAATCAATATCTACCTTATTATATAGAGCCTTCCTAGTGCCTTGAAAAGCTACTCTGCTAACCAAGGAGGTGAAAAACCTGTATAACTGAAAATTATAAAATATTGATGAAAGAAATTTAAGAAGACACAAATAAATGAAAGGTATTCTGTGCTCATGGATTAGAAGAATTAATATTAAAATGTCTATACTATCAATGCAATCCTTATGAAAATTCCAATGGCATTTTTTCAATAGAAATAGAACAATCCTAAAATTTGTATGAATCACAAAAGACCTCAAATTTTCAAAGGAATCTTGAAAAAGAAGAAGAAAACTGGAGGCATTATAGTCCCTGTTTTCAAACTATGTTACAAAGCTTTAGTAATTAAAGCAGCATGGTATTGGCATAAAAACACACATAGCTCAATTGTCAGGAATAGAGTTTTGAAATAAACCCATTTCTATATAGTCAATTAATCTGTGACAGAGAAGCCAAGAATATACATGAGGAAAGGATAGTCTGCTTAATAAATGGTGTTGGGAAAACTGGACAGCCACATGCAAAAGAATGAAACTGGACCACTATCTTACACCAGACACAAAAATTAATTCAATGAAATAAAAGACTTAAACATAAGACCTGAAACCATACAATTCCTAGAAGAAAGCATAGGCAGTAAACCTCTTGACATGTCTTGGGGGCTAGAGTAAATCAGAGGGTGGTTTTAGATTACGTTTCTTAGACTTTTTCTAGTTTTATCATCTGTAACTACCACCAGTTCCAGGAACCTTATATCAGTCGTTCTGTTTAACATTTACAAATTTCAACTTATTTATTTGGAAACACAATCAGTGAGAAGAAGCCATAGTTAAATATACTAAAAATGATTCAATTGCACACTTTATTTTTTTTGTTTTAGTTTGTAAACTTTTATTAAAGTATAGTTGACGTACAATATTATATTGTTTCAATGAATTCAACTGAATTCACATGGTGATTCAATATCTGTATACCTTATGAAGTGATCACTATGACAATTCTAGTAGCCTTGTGTCACCATATAGTTATTACTGTAGTACTGACAATATTCCCTATGCTGTATATTACATCCCTGTGACTTAATTTATAACTGGAAATTTGTTCCTCTTAACCTTCTCCTTTTCACCCACCTCTTCTGGCAACCATCAGTTTAGTTTGGTCTCTGTTATGAATCTGTTTCTGTTTTGTTTTGCTTGCTCTCTTGTTTTGACCCTCAGATTCCACATAAAAAATGCAATCAGATGGTATTTGTCTATTGCTGCCTGATGTATTTCACTTAGAATAGTAACCTCTAGGTCCATTCATAGTAAGATTTTATTCATTTTTATGGCAGAGGACTATTCCATCTTCTTTACCTATTCATCTGTTGACAGATCCTTACGTTGCTTCTCTATCTTGGCTGTTGTACATAATGCAGCAGTGAACATAGGGATGCATATATTGTTTTGAATTAGTGTTTTTAATTTTTCAGATTATTGCCCAGAAGTGGAACTGCTGGGTCATATGGTAGTACTATTTTTAATTTTTTTGAGAACCTCCATACTGTTTTCTTTTTTTTTTTTTTAATTTTTTTAAAATTTTATTTATTCATTTTTAGAGAGGAGAGAGAGAGCGAGAGAGAGAGAGAGAGAGAGAGAGAGAAGAGAGAGACAGAGAGAGAGAAGGGGGGAGGAGCTGGAAGCATCAACTCCCATATGTGCCTTGACCAGGCAAGCCCAGGGTTTCGACCCGGCGACCTCAGCATTTCCAGGTTGACGCTTTATCCACTGCGCCACCACAGGTCAGGCATCCGTACTGTTTTCCATAATGGCTACAACAATTTACATTCCCACCAACAGTACACAAGGCTTCCTTTTCTCCACATCCTTGCCAACACTTATTATTTCTTGTCTTTTTTTTATAATGGCCATTCTGACAGGTGTGAGGTGATATCTCATTATGGTTTGACTAGTGATGTTAAACATTTTTTCATATGTCTGTTAGTCATTTGTGTGTCTTTGGAGAAATGGGTAGTCAGGTCTAATGCCCATTTTTTACTCAGATTGTTTTTCTGATGTTGGGTTGTATGAGTTTTTAAATTATATTTTGGATCTTAATCCTTTATCAGATATAGCATTTCTTTTTAGCGATAGAAAGCCATTGAGTTTTTAAGGCAAAGAAATGGTGACACAATATTTCTATCTTGGAAAGATGGCTTTGGTTATACTAAGAATTATGAATTAGTGGTGTTCAAGAGTGGAAATAGGCACACTCATTGGGAGGCTGCAGTTTTGGTGAAAGGTGATGCAAGTTTGGGACTAGTGGATTAGTGAGAGGGAGGGAGATGTCAAAATAATCCCTAGATTTCTGGAGTCCAGAACTTGAAGAAAAGATAGCTTAGTAAACTGAGCTTTATTGAATTATTGGATAGTGTGTTCCAAAACTATCCTCTTCGTGATTCATTTTAAAAATATTATTGATCGCAATAAATAGGAATGAATTACTATACCAGTTGATATTATAACCTTTCCTCCTACCATTATTTTCATTTCTTAAACTGTATCTAATTTGTCATAATGAAATTAGACTGAAAAAGAATTTATAATTTTGGTAGTTTAAAATAAAGCATTTTCCCTGGCTGGTTGGCTCAGTGGTAGAGCGTCGGCCTAGCGTGCGGAGGACCCGGGTTCGATTCCTGGCCAGGGCACACAGGAGACGCGCCCATTTGCTTCTCCACCCCTCCGCCGTGCCTTCCTCTCTGTCTCTCTCTTCCCCTCCCGCAGCCAAGGCTCCATTGGAGCAAAGATGGCCCGGGCGCTGGGGATGGCTCTGTGGCCTCTGCCTCAGGCGCTAGAGTGGCTCTGGTCACAACATGGCGACGCCCAGGATGGGCAGAGCATTGCCCCCTGGTGGGCAGAGCTTCGCCCCTGGTGCGCGTGCCTGGTGGATCCCGGTCGGGCGCATGCGGGGGTCTGTCTGACTGTCTCTCCCTGTTTCCAGCTTCAGAAAAATGCAAAAAAAAAACAAAAAAAAACAAAAACATTTTGCTTTCCTGTATTACTTTTGTTTCAATAAAAAACTGTGATGTTGTTTGTTTCCCTGCAGTATTTGATTTTCATCAAGCAGCTGACGGTATCCAGGAACAGCAGAGACAAGAACAAGCAGGAAAGAAGTATGGTTTTCTTTTTCTTTGCTTTCTGTTTCTGGTACAGTTGAAGCATATCCAGACCCTTGTGCTTAAGTTCTATGCCAGAGGTTGAGGAAAATAAGTATTAAAATATCTAGGTTCAAGCCTGACCTGTGGTGGCTCAGTGGATAAAGCGTTGACCTGGAATGCTGAGGTTGCCGGTTCGAAACCCTGGGCTTACCCAGTCAAGGCATATATGGGAGTTGATGCTTCCTGCTCCTCCCCCCTTCTCTAAAATGAATAAATAAAATCTTAAAAAAAAAAAAAAAAAAAAAAAATCTAGGTTCAATTGCAGAGAAAATCAATAGGATTTTGAAAAGGAGCTGTCAGGAAATAGCATAACAGAAAATACATCAATCTGACCACAAGAATTGCATCTTTCTTGTCTAACTTAAAGCTTGCTTTTGATTTATTTTCAAGTTTGGGTACCACAAAAAAGGGCATTGGCCCAGTGTATTCTTCCAAAGCTGCTCGGAGTGGACTCAGGATGTGTGATCTCGTTTCTGATTTTGATGGCTTCTCTGAGAGGTAACTACCTTGTGTTTCAAGTGGAAGGAGCAAATGGAATTTTAGAATTTTTAAAAGTCAGGTGGCAGATGGGTAAAATCAGTATTCTAATTGAATAATGGTGGCATTTTTGTTTATTTAGGATATTAAAAATTATTTTTATTATATTTTATTTTATTTTTTTAAATGGAATTTATTGGGGTGACAGTAGTTAATATAATGACACAGGTTTGCAGGTGCCTCGTTTCACAACACATCTCTGTACACCATATTGTGTTTATTACATTTTAATTAGGCCTAAATTTCAGGTTAACTTGATGAAAAGTAATATGATGGTATCAGCACCCCCAAGATGACAAAACCAAACTTATGTTTAAGGATTGAAATTTGGAGTGGTTTGCTGAGAAACAGATGTTTGTAGGGGGGTGTGGCTGGGCTTCAGTGGGGTCACCACATCCTAGAGTCTTGGTTCTCAGAGTCTCAGCTCCGAGACCCCATCCTGTCCCTTCACCTCGCAGTAATCAGCCCCTCAGGTCCTGGTGAGCTACTGTGTACCAAACCCACCTGGAAAAATGGAAATAACACATGGACACTTAACTCTGTTGAAAAGTCTGCAAGGGGAACCTAATAATCAGGAGAAGCTATGTGATGACTCAGGGATGGGGAGTTAGTTGGTTACAGTTAATAAGAGGTGACATCAAAGGTATCATGTGTTCTATCCATTTTTGGTTAAGAGTTTGTCTGCACTGGCAGGGCACCACCAGGGAATGTCAGAGACTGCAGATGTCTGCCTCTGTCTCTTAAAAACATTATGTCAACTATCCCTTTTGTTTTATACATAGCATAATTAATTCAGATACGTCTTGTGCTTACAGATTTTAGCTATTTCCTCCTACTTACACATAACCTTAATTATATTGTTGATATTCCTAAACTTGAGTAAAAAAATATTTTGAGTGTGTCATTTATTAATATGACTAGTCTCCTTTATTAGATTTTATTTTTCAGAATGTTACTTTAGTTTGGGAGTTAATTTGTTAGATCACTTATCTACAGAAACTATATGAATCAAATGGTATTATCAGAATACTTTAAAGGCTGATATCTTGATTTAGCCATATTTCTCAGAGCTAACATCTTGACTTTTCTGTATTTTTAAGGTTCAAAGTTCTTGCAAACCAGTACAAATCTATATACCCCACTTTGGAAATAGACATTGAAGGTGAATTACAAAAACTCAAGGTAAAGCTTTCTGACTTTTTAAATGTCCTTTTAAAAACTTGTTTTCCAAATTGGCATCTAGAGCTTTCATTCATTCAGGCTTTGTGTTAGGAAGTAAAAATATAAGAATGAAGAAAATATGGTAACTTAAAAGTTATAGCCTGACCAGGCGGTGGCGCAGTGGATAGAGCATCAGACTGGGATGTGGAGGACCCAGGTTCGAAACCCCGAGGTTGCTGGCTTGAGCGCAGGCTCATCGGGTTTGAGCAAGGCTCACTAGCTTGAGCCCAAGGTCACTGGCTCGAGCAAGGGGTTACTGGGTCTGCTGTAGCCCCCGGTCAAGGCACATAAGAGAAAGCAATCAATGAACAATTAAGGTGCCGCAATGAAGAATTGATGCTTCTCATCTCTCTCCCTTCCTGTCTATCTCCCTATCTGTCCCTCTCTCTGTGTCTCTCTGTGTTTGCGACACACAGGCGCGCGCGCGCGCACACACACACACACACACACACACACACACAAGCAGTTATATATAAAATAGTTTGTAGTATAATAAGTGCCATACATATATGTGTAAAGTATTGTAGATAAGTACTGGTAAAGGGAAATGTTTGCTCTATTTTAAATCTAAAAGTATATAGACCTAAAAGGATGTGGTATGTTTGTGTAACTTCACACGACATGGCTTAAAATATTGAATGGGGAGCAGGAAACAGCAGTCAGGTAGCTAAGAATAAAGGTAGATAAGTAGGGACCAAGTTATAGGTCAGATATTGGTCTTATATACCTGTAGTCAAGGACTTAAAAGGGAGTTTAGCTTTTATCGTGGAGGTAGAGAAAAAACTATCAAATAATTTTGAGCAGAATAAAGACTAGATTTGTATTATATAAAAATCACTCATAGCTGTGTGGAGAATAATCAACAAAGGGTCAAGTGAGAGAGAACTCTGAAAGCTAACTAGCCTGTTAGGAGTGATAGCCCATAGGGTCAATCTCTTAAGAGACAAATAAGGTAATTGGCCTGACCTGTGGTGGCGCAGTTGATAAAGCGTCAACCTGGAACGCTGAATTTGCCAGTTCGAAACCATGGGCTTGCCCGGTCAAGGCACATATAGGAAGCAACTATGAGTAAATGCTTCCTGCTTCTCTCCTCTCTTTCTCACTCTCCCTGTCTTTTTTTGTCTCTTCCCTCTTTCCAAAAATCAATTAATAAAATCTAAAAAAAAAAATAATAACAATAAGGTAATTGGTCAAAGATTAGGCCCAAGTTGGCAGCTATTAGTCATCACAGGTGCCTGAGTCAATCAGTAGTCCAGTGGAGTCTCCTGTCTGCCGCACCCTTGCATCCCCCACAGTCTCGGGTGAATTTCTAGTTGCAGTCTAAATTGGATTGTATTGATTGTTGCTTAGAATAAATTGCCATTTTCTTTTCATTCTGTTTACAAGGTATTTTAAATTTATTATTAACAACTTGGAAATATTTATATACTGAAGTATGGATATGGCTTTTCAATTCTATTTCTTGCATGTTCCATGTAAATGTAAACTAGATGAGTAATGAACAGATTAGGTAAGAAGGTTCTTAATGGGTGATGTTTGTTGAACCAGATCTTTAAAGAACAAGGGATGTGATGATAGGTTGGTCATTTTAGGCATAACAAAAGGACTAAAATAGGAATAAGCATGAAATTGGAGATGAGAGTCAAGGGGGGACCATACTTTCATCAGTTTATAGAACATACTTGGTGAATTTATGAATTTCCATACTAATCTGGCTAAATATTTAAACAGAGTTAAAACTAGGTTTTATTGCTCTTATAGTATAAGCATTGGGGCAACGTTTGTTTATATTGCATTTTTAATTGAATTCTAAAATTAAGCAGTATTGTTAACTTTATGTTTTGAGAAAGTTTTATAATGCTCATGTGTAAAATGGTATTGGATATTGTTTCCTAGTAATATCCCTTAGGTATTTTACTGTAATGGAATATAATGGAAGAAGAATGTTAGCAATCAATTATTGATATTTGCATACTTGGCAATATTGCTTGTAGACCTCACCACAATTTTTTTAAATTTTATTTTAATTTATTGGGTTTACATAGATTCTAGTGTCCCCCTACATACCTCCCCCCTCCCCCGTGTTCCCCACCACATCCCCTTTGCCCTCCTGCCCACAATGCCCTCCCCCAGTTTTGCTTTTCTGCTCTCATTCCATCCTATCATCCCCTTTTCCTCTGTCCGCTTTCCCTCTGGACCCTTCAATCCCTTCTATTCCATTCCTCAGTTCACATTGTACATTGGATTCCTCAAATGAGTGAGGTCATATGGTATTTTTCTTTCTCTGCCTGGTTTATTTCACTTAACATAATAGTTTCCAGGTCCATCCATATTGTCACAAAAGGTAAGATTTCCTTCTTTTTCATAATAATGGCCCCATAATATTCCATTGTGTATATGTACCACTGCTTTTAAATCCACTTGTCCACTGACGGACACTTGGGCTGTTTCCAGATCTTGGCTATTGTAAACAGTGCTGCCATAAACATGGGGGTGCATTTCTCTTTTTGAATTATTGATGTGTTCTTGGGATATATTCCTAAAAGTGGGATGGCTGGGTCAAAAGGCAGTTTGATTTTTAATTTTTCGAAGAATCTCCATACTATTTTCTACAGTGGCTGCACCAGTCTGCATTCCCACCAGCAGTGCAGGAGGGTTCCCTTTTCTCCACATCCTCTCCAGCACTTACTCTGTGTTGTTTTGTTAATGAGTGCCATTCTGACTGGTGTGAGGTGATATCTCATTGTGGTTTTAATTTGCATTTCTCTAATGACTAGTGATGTTGAACATTTTTTTGTCTGCCTATTAGCCATCTGTATGCCCTCTTTGGAAAGGTGTCTATTTATTTATTTATTTATTTGCCCATTATTTGATTGGATTGCTTATCTTTCTGATGTTGAGTTTTACAACTTCTTTCTAAATTTTGGTTAACCTCTTACCAGACGTTATTGTCAAATATGTTCTCCCATTGTGTGGTTTGCCTTTTTATTTGTTCATATTGTCTTTAGCTGTGCAAAAGCTTTTTAGTCTGATATAGTCCCATTTGTTTATCCTGTCCTTTATTTTACTTGCCCGTGGAGATAAATAGGCAAATATATTGCTGCGAGAGATGTCAGAGAGTTTATTGCTTGTTTTCCTCTAGGATGCTTATGGTTTCACAGCTTACATTTAAGTCTTATATCCATTTTGAGTTTATTTTTGTGAATGGTGTAAGTTGGTGGTCTAGTTTTATTTTTTTACAGGTAGCTGTCCAATTTTCCCAACACCATTTGTTAAAGAGACTGTCTTTACTCCATTATATGCTCTTACCTCCTTTGTCAAATATCAATTGTCCATAAAGGTGTGGGTTTATTTCTGGGTTCTCTATTCTTTTCCATTGATCTATATACCTGTTCTTATGCCAGTACCAAGCTGTTTTGAGTACAATGGCCTTTATCAGGAAGTGTGATACCACCCACTTTATTCTTCTTTTTCAAGATTGCTGAGGCTATTTATGTTCTTTCCTGGTTCCATATGAATTTTTGGAATATTTGTTCTATATCTTTGAAGTATGTCATTGATATTTTAATAGGAATTGCATTGAATTTATAAATTGCCTTGGGTAATATTGACATTTTAACGATGTTTATTCTTCTTACCCATGAACACAGTATATGTTTTCATTTGTATCTTCCTTGATTTCTTTTATCAATGTTTTATAATTTTCTGAGTACAAGTCTTTAGTCTCCTTGGTTTAATTTACTCTTAGGTACTTTATATTTTTTGTTGCAATAGTGAAGGGGATTGTTTCCTTAATTTCTCTTTCTGTCTGTTCATTGTTGGTGTATAAAAATGCCTCTGATTTCTGGATATTAATTTTATATCCTGCCACTTTGCTGAATTCATTTCTCAGGTCCAGTAGTTTTTTGACTGAGACTTTAGGGTTTTCTATGTACAGTATCATATCATCAGCAAATAATGATAGTTTTACTTCTTCTTTTCCAATTTGGATGCCTTTTATTTCTTCTTCTTGTCTGATTGCTGTGGCTAGGACTTCCAGAACTATATTGAATAAGAGTGGTGAAAGGGGGCACCCCTGCCTTGTTCCTGATCTTAAGGAGATTGCTTTTAATTTTTGCCCATTGAGTATGATGTTGGCTGTGGGTCTGTCATAGATGGTCTTTATTATGTTGAGGTATGTTCCCTGTATTCTCACTTTGCTGAGAGTTTTGATCATAAATGGGTGCTGGATTTTATCAAATGCTTTTTCTGCATCTTTGAAATTATCATGTGGTTTTTCTCCTTCCTTTTGTTTATGTGATGAATCACATTGATTTGTGAATGTTGTACCAGGCTTGCCTCCCCAGAATAAATCCCACTTGATCATGATGTATGATTTTTTTCATGTATTGCTGGATCTGGTTTGCTAATATTTTGTTGAGGATTTTAGCATCTAAATTCATTAGGGATATTGGCCTATAATTTTCTTTCTTTGTGTTGTCTTTGCCTGGTTTTGTAATCAGAATTATGCTCGCCCCATAAAAGGAACTTGGAAGTGTTCTTTCCTCTTGAATTTTTTGAAATAGCTTGAGAAGGATAGGAGTTAGCTCTTCTTTGGATATTTGGTAGAATTCACTAGTGCAGCCATCAATCGAGCCCAGGGGTTTTGTTTTTTGGGAGCTTTTTGATAACTGTTTTGATGTCTTTTGTTGTAATTGGTCTGTTTAGGTTTTCTGATTCTTCCAGATTGATTTTTGGAAGATTATATGTTTCACCTAGGTTGTTAAATTTTTTGGCATACAGTTAGTTCTTCATAGTATTTTCTTACAATATTGTGTATTTCTGTTGTGTCGGTTGTTATTTCTCCACTCTCATTTCTAACTTTATTTATTTGAGTCCTCTCTCTTCTTTTCTTGGTGAGTCTCATTAAAGGTTCATCGATCTTGTTTACTCTTTCAAAGAACCAGCTCTTGGTTTTATTGATCCTCTGTATTGTTTCTTTAGCCTCTATGTCATTTATTTCCACTCTGATCTTTATTATTTCCTTCCTTCTACTACCTCTGGGCCTTACTTACTGTTCTTTTTCTAGTTCTTTTAGATGCAGGGTTAAGTTGTTTATTTGAGCTTTTTCTAGCTTCTTAAGGTATGCCTGTAATGCTATGAACTTCCCTCTCAGGACTGCTTTTGCTGTGTCCCATAGATTTTGAGTTGTTGTATGTTCATTTTCATTTGTTTCAAGGAAATTTTTTATTTCTTCCCTGATCTCATTGTTGACTCATTCATTATTTAATAACATGCTCTTTAGTTTCCATGTGTTTGAGTGTTTTTCTATTTTCCTATTGTAATTGATTTCTAGTTTCATGCCATTGTGATCTGAGAAGATGCTTGATATGATTTCAGTCTTCTTGAATTTGTTAAGACTCATTTTGTGCCCTAATATGTGGTCTATCCTAGAGAATGTACCATGAGCACTTGAAAAGAATGTATATTCTGCTGCTTTAGGGGTGAAAGGTTCTGAAGATATCTTTTAAATCCAGTTGATCTAATGTCCCTTAATTCTGCTGTTTCTTTGTTAATTTTCTTTCTAGAGGATCTATTCAGTGATGTTAGTGGGTATTGAAATTCCCTACTATTATCGTATTTCTGTTGATCTCACCCTTTATTTTCATCAAAATCTGCTTTATCTATTTAGGTGCTTCTATATTAGGTGCATAGATATTTATGATGATTATCTCTTCCTGTTGGATTGTTCCCTTTATCATTATGTAGTGACCTTCTTTATCCCTTACTATAGTATTTGTTTTAAAGTTTATTTTGTCAAATAAAAGTATTGCTACCTCAGCTTTTTTTTCATTCCATTGCATGAAATATTTTTTTCCATCCTTTTACTTTTAGTCTAGATGTGTCTTTTGTTTTGAGGTGGGTTTCTTATAGACAGCATATATATGGATCCTGTTTTCTTATCTATGCAGCTACCCTATGTCTTTTATTTATTTATTTATTTATTTATTTTTTTGTATTTTTCTGAAGCTGGAAACGGGGAGAGACAGTCAGACAGACTCCCGCATGTGCCCGACCGGGATCCACCCGGCACGCCCACCAGGGGCGACGCTCTGCCCACCAGGGGGCGATGCTCTGCCCCTCTGGGGCGTCGCTCTGCCGCGACCAGAGCCACTCTAGCGCCTGGGGCAGAGGCCAAGGAGCCATCCCCAGCGCCCGGGCCATCTTTGCTCCAATGGAGCCTTGGCTGCGGGAGGGGAAGGGAGAGACAGAGAGGAAGGAGGGGGCGGGGGTGGAGAAGCAAATGGGCACGTCTCCTATGTGCCCTGGCCGGGAATCGAACCCGGGTCCCCCGCACGCCAGGCTGATGCTTTACTGCTGAGCCAACCGGCCAGGGCCTACCCTATGTCTTTTGAGTGGAGCATTTACATTTAAGGTTAATATTGATACATAGTTGTTTATTGCCATTGCTTTCTTTAAATCTACATTCCTCTTTTACTAGATTTTCTTTTCCTGGCTTTGTTCTGTCTACAGCAGGCCCCTTAACATTTCTTGCAGCATTGGTTTGGTTGTGATGAGTTCCTTGAGATTTTTTTTTTTGTTTGTTTGGGAAGCTTTTTATTTTAACTTCAATCTTAAATGATAGCCTTGCTGGATAAAGAAATCTTGGTTGTATGTTCTTGTTCTGCATTACTTTGAATATTTTTTGCCGTTCCCTTCTGTCCTCAAGGGTTTCTGTTGAGAAGTCAGATGTCATCCTTATGGGGGTTCCTTTGTTAGGATAGACTGTTTTTCTCTTACAGCCTTTAGTATTCTTTTTTTATCTCTTAGTTTTGGTATTTTGATTATGATGTGTCTTGGTGTGAGTCTCTTTGGGTTCTTTTTTATTGGGGTTCTCTCTTCTTGAACCTGTGTGATTCTTTCCTGCATCAATTTAGGGAATTTTTCAGCTATAATTTCTTTGAACAGGTTCTCTATTCCTTGTTCTTTCTCTTCCCTTTCAGGAACCCCTATTATTGTGGATATTGTTTCTCTTTATGTTGTCACAGAGCTCTCTTAGAGTTTCCTCAGACTTTTTGATCCTCTTTTCTTTTTGCTGTTCTGCTTTTGTGCTTTCATTTATCTTGTCATTTAAATCACTGATTTGATCCTCTGCTTCATCCAGCCTGCTTTTAATTTCTTCTAGTGTAGTCTTCATTTCTGATATTGTGTTCGTCATTCCTGTCTGGTTTTTTTTTTATAATTTCAGTGTCCTTTTTGATACTTGTTATCTCTTTATTTAGATGTTCAATATGTCCATCCATTGTTGCTCTAAGATCTTTGAGCATCCTAACAATCATTATGTTAAACTCTGCATTGGTAATTTGGTTATCCATCTCACTCAGTTCTTTTTATGGGGATTACTCTTGTTGATTCATTTGGGTTGCATTTCTTTGTCTTCCCATTTTGTGTATAAACTCTTCCTTTGGGTGTATTGTTTGTGTAGCTAGCTGAGTCTAGGGTTGGTGTTGTCTGCCTCCAATTTTCAGTTGTGTTGTTTCTAGGTCGTCTTGGGTTGGCATCAGCTGTTGTTTGTAATCTGCTGTGGACTGCTTATCTGCTATTACTATTCTTTTTGCTATTTGTGTTGGCATTTCTATCTTAGCTGGGTTAGGTGTGAGGAGCCTTTCCTTAAGCTGCCTCTCTAACAAGGGTTGTTAGGTCCTGAACTAATGCTCTTCGTATCTGGCCACTGGATGTGCCACCCCTGGGTCTCCCTGGCCAGAGCCTGGTGCAGACCCGTGGGGGTCACTGCTTATGACTGTCTCTTTTCTACCTTTTTGGAGCTACAGATGATCTAGATATTGTGGCTGCCTCTGCTGGGCTCAGGTGCCATTGTAAATATCTGTACTCCTAGGCTAGCTTTTATCTACTTCTTGCTTGGGGGAAGTTCCTTTGAAAGTTGAAGTTTCCCTGAGAATCACTTTTTACAGTCTCTTATTGCTGGCTACTTGCTGGGCTCAGTAGTGTAATTCAGTGATTAGATATGATATTGGATGTGGCTTGCCTCTTGGCCTCAGATGTCTTCTATCCAGACTTTATTTTATTTTATTTTTCAGCACTGAGAAGGGTGTGGTCTCAGGGGACCAGTGGGTGTGGCCTCTGTGCTCCAGATGTGTGGTCTGTCTGCCACATTGCCTGGGGTGTTTGGGCTGGGACGCTGCAGGTGCCAGCCCGCCTCTACTGCCGCTGGGGCTTCCGTGGCTCCTGGTGGAACTGCGTGTGCCTGCTCCAACCAACCCTGAGGTCGCTGGGCCCCAGCCACCCCCAAGGGCAGGCTCACAGGGTGGGCTGGATTGTGCGTAAGTTCAGACTTCCGCAGCGGCCTGCCAGGGTTTCAGCCACCGCAGGCGGCTCACGCGCTCTTTAGGACCACTTCCACTGTCGCCGGAGCTGCAGCCGCTGCCATGGGTGGGCCCAAGCCGCAGGCGTGATTACATGTGAGCCCAGACCCGCGCAGCAACCACCGTGGCCTCTGCCTTGCAGGTGGGCCGCACTCAGCTGTGGGGGGTGGGCCCAAACCACAGGCGTGATTGTGCACGAGCCCAGACTTCTGCCGCAGCCAGGGCCTCTGTCTCCGCAGGCGGCTTGCGCGCAGCCGCTCGGACCACCTCCACTGACCTCTGGGCCCCCTCCACCTCCAAAGACGGGCAGGGTTGTGCGGGAGCTTGGACCTTCACAGCCGCCGCTGGGTCCCCCAGCTCCACTGGCCGGCCTGCGTGTGCCTGTGCTCGTACCTACTTTGCGTCTCCTGGGCTCAGCCATGGGCGGGTTTGTAGGCTCGCTTTGACCTTTGCAGCGGCTGCTGCGGCACCTGCCCGCCCCTGACGAGCACTCAGCAGCGTGGGGATGGCAGTGTAATTCAGACCCTCGCATTCACTAGCTGTGTCCCTAACGTGTTGCCTGCCTCTAAGTGCTTCTTTGTTCTAACTGGGGCAGGGGAGCCTCCTTTGGATGAGGTAATTTCTTCCCTTTGCTGGTGGTGCTGCTCTGAGGCAAAATCTTCACTTTAGATTTGGGGCGTGATTCACCCACCCTAACCGTTAGGGTGTCCATCCCTCAAAGTGTCTACCCCTGTGCTTTAGCCCACCATGAAAGCTGGAACACCCACTACTAGGCGGGAGGGACCAGGTTGACCAGCACTGCAAAAGTGGGCGGTTTTTATAAAAAGGTTTGCCATCACGGGCCTACTCCGTGGACACCTTGAGGTCTCCTCCCTCACTACATTTTAAGAATCTCATTTTGATATGGAAATTTTAAAACTCACAGTTATATGGATTATAAATGTAGCTTTTTAAATGCTTCACAAAATATAAAATCATAATTTGGTATACTCAATTCTTTTAATTTTCTTAAAGCTGGTTTATAAAGTCTGAGTACTTGCTTATTCAGAAGGCTGTCACCTTATCTGCAGCCTTTGAATATATATCATTGTATCTCTACTTTTCTTGAGCTAGTGTCTCTTTCTGGTTCTGGAAAATCAGCTAGAGAGACCAGAGGTCATCACAGTGTTGCAGTAGGGTGGGCACTGTCACCTCCCCCTTTCTGTTTTGCATTTGTCACTTTGCTCTGTCATAGAGTCAGGCCATTTTTACTTGTACTGGTTATATTCCAAATTTATTCATATACATTGAAGTTGGTTTTTGTCTTTGTATATAGGGTTATATGGAAAGGATTAAACCAATGGTGAGAGATGGAGTCTATTTCCTGTATGAGGCCCTACATGGACCACCCAAGAAAATCTTGGTAGAAGGTGCAAATGCAGCACTTCTAGACATTGATTTTGGTAAGTGAGCTGTGACTTACAGGCTTGACTGAGCCCTGAAGTACTTGAGATATAAATAATTAATGTTAACATGAAGAGGTTTTACAACAAGGCTTTTAGCTTGTATATGTATGTAATCAGGAGTGGGGGAAGTTTGTCATCTTATACTGATCTATTCTTTTATTTTAAAAGAAATATTGTAGAAAACACAGTTTATATGTTAAAATTTACTGTTCATTAGAAGAGTCAAATTAATATTTATGTCAGTGGGTTTGAAATTCCATAAACTGATTTTTATGGTTTAGTTCATGGTTTGATTCCAAACCTCAGTTCCTTAGAACTATGTATATAAAATGGTTAGATGAATGCTACGGAAGAGTCTTTGTCTTTAATCAGGCTTTTAAAAAAATATCAGGGACAAATATACATTGTTGTTAAACATATATTCTATGATCTGTTCAAGTCTGTTTAACTTCCTGAGCATGAAATTCTGAGTGGATTTAGAATATTTCCTCCATCTTCAAAAAGTTAATGCTTAACATTTTCAAACTGTTGCCCATTGATTTGTTGGCCTTTCAATCTACCTATGATCTCTCAGGATGTGTCTGACTGTTCTCAGCTCTTCCTGACATTTTATTGGCTTTTGACCCAAGTAAACCAATGAAAGAAAGTGTGTTTCTCTGTCGTAGATAGGTGTTTTTGATGCCATACAATGTCTATCCAGTCTGGAAAGAAAGCAGAGTATCTGATTAGCACTATAAATAACTTTAAGTATGAAGAAGATCTTGGGGAGGTGCACACTCTTGGCTTACGCTTGTCATTTCTGGGATTATTCCCTGAATAGAAATCAGCAGGTAGGGGAATGCTAAAATACCACAATATTTTTAGTATACTGTTGTTGGTGCAGGTTGCTGCTACCCCTTATTTGTATCAAGGGAGTAAAATAAATTTGTTTTAAACAAGAGGGTGTTAAAATACAAAGATTATAAGTCTACATGGTCGAATAACAGCAGGGTTTCGGCGTTGAATTATTCAACAGTCCACTGGGTGTGCACCTCTCATGCAGGGCTGAGTGAGTACATGAACTCAAGGAGCCTCTCCAGTGTCCGCGCAGCAGATGTAGCTCTAACAACCTGTTTTTATCTCACTCCATACAGGAAGAGTCAAGAACAAAACACTGAGGCTTTGGGAGGGTGGTTACAGTTAGACTCAAGTCTCTCAGATACTTAGAATATACTCAAATGCAGAATTTTTATTGTAATTCTGTTTTAAAATAATATGTATTGTGTGTTTATATTTCATATTTGTTTCTATTTTTAGGAACTTATCCTTTTGTAACCTCCTCAAACTGTACGGTTGGAGGTGTTTGTACAGGTTTGGGTATGCCCCCTCAGAATGTTGGCGAAGTGTACGGGGTTGTGAAAGCTTACACAACCAGAGTGGGCATTGGTGCCTTCCCTACAGAGCAAGACAACGTAAGCCTCTTTCTCAGGAAATCGGATTCAAAAGTTTAAAAATAAGAATTCATGGTTCTTTTTCTTTCATGAATTCCTGTCTCTGTGCATTTCACTTAAGTTGCAAGACTGATTGGAGCAATATTAAGAAATGTGTGCACAGCTTTATTGGCTCAAGTTTCCTGTTTTAATAAATATTTGCAACTTAGTTTTTAATATGTAGCATTTATATTTTTTATATATTAATCTAAATTTTAGGAAGTGATCTATATGACATTAAAAAATATTGATTTTAAAATATGGTAAAAAATGAAGCCAATAGTGGGTCTATTCCAAATAATGCTTCTCTCACATAAAATCCACCATCTCTATGGAATTTTCTCTACAACTTAGTTGAATTTATCTCAAACAGACTCCAACTTGTTAGATGCTATTAGGCAGTGGTCCCCGGGCCGCAGACCGGTACCGGTTCGTGGGCCATTTGGTACCGATTCGCAGAGAAAGAATAAATAACTTACATTATTTCCGTTTTATTTATATTTAAGTCTGAACGATGTTTTATTTTTAAAAAATGAACAGATTCCCTCTGTTATATCCGTCTAAGACTCACTCTTGACCAGGGGTCCCCAAACTTTTTACACAGGGGGCCAGTTCACTGTCCCTCAGACCATTGTAGGGCCAGACTATTAAAAAAAACTATGAACAAATCCCTATGCATACTGCACATATCTTATATTAAAGTAAAAAAACAAAACAGGAACAAATACAATATTTAAAATAAATAACAAGTAAATTTAAATCAACAAACTGACCAGTGTTTCAATGGGAACTATGGGCCTGCTTTTGGCTAATGAGATGGCCAATGTCCGGTTCCATATTTGTCACTGCTAGCCGTAACAAGTGATATGACGCGCTTCCGGAGCCGTGACGCATGTGTCCCACGTCACCGGAAGTAGTACTGTACATGAGCGATGCTGTGCTTTGCAGTGCCGCGGCATACAGTGCTCCTCTCACTGACCACCAATGAAAGAGGTCTCCCTTCCGGAAGTGCAGCAGGGGCCTGGATAAATGGCCTCAGGGGGCTGCATGCGGGCCATAGTTTGGGGACCCCTGCTCTTTACACTTGTCTCAGTCACGTGATACATTTATCCATCCCACCCTAAAGGCTGGTCCGTGAAAATATTTTCTGACATTAAACTGGTCCGTGGCCCAAAAAAGGTTGGGGCCACTGCTCTTAGGTATAGTAGTACTACTAGATTGACTGCATTGGTATTCTAAAATTCTGTTTTCTGTCCCCTAGGAAATTGGAGAATTATTGCAAACGAGGGGTGGAGAGTTTGGTGTAACTACTGGAAGGAAAAGAAGGTGTGGCTGGTTGGACCTCGTTCTGCTTAAATATGCACATATGATTAACGGATTCACTGCGTGAGTAACGGAAACATGGATCAAATACATGTTTCCAAGAAGTAATAGGACAATTCATGACCACAGGTTAAATTTTGTGAAATGCAAACTTGAGTAGTACCCCAATAAAAAATTTCTCTCTTTAACCTCTGAATGAAATTTTAATTCAAGGTAGAAGTAGACCAGGAGAAGGGACACAGGGAGAGAGGGACCTGAGAGTATTTTCCTAGACATCCAGGGTTAGAAGGAAGAATCATGTTCCTCTTACATGCTTATTAAACAGAGGGGAGTTAAGATAAGTAGGTAGGCAAGTAGATAGTATATATGCAGAGGGGAGGCCATGGAACTGTGCTTTAGTATATGGGCTTGATTGATGTCTGACTTCTGGACTTAGATCTCTGATCTGTGCATTGTGCCGTGTGACTTCGGGCAACTTCATCTTCTGTGCCTTATTCTTTTAATCAGCATCTAGATTATAGTATACCTACATCATGGGGGTGTTTTGAAAACTAGTTGGCCCTGGCCGGTTGGCTCAGCGGTAGAGCGTCGGCCTAGCGTGCGGAGGACCCGGGTTCGATTCCCGGCCAGGGCACACAGGAGAAGCGCCCATTTGCTTCTCCACCCCTCCGCCGCGCTTTCCCTCTCTGTCTCTCTCTTCCCCTCCCGCAGCCAAGGCTCCATTGGAGCAAAGATGGCCCGGGCGCTGGGGATGGCTCTGTGGCCTCTGCCCCAGGCGCTAGAGTGGCTCTGGTCGCAACATGGCGACGCCCAGGATGGGCAGAGCATCGCCCCCTGGTGGGCAGAGCATCGCCCCTGGTGGGCGTGCCGGGAGGATCCCGGTCGGGCGCATGCGGGAGTCTGTCTGACTGTCTCTCCCTGTTTCCAGCTTCAGAAAAAAAAAAAAAAAAAAAAAAGAAAACTAGTTGAGAAATGGAGCGAGAGCATATAGCACACCACCTGGCTCATTGAAAGTGCTCAGAAAGTTGTTAACACTTATACACATAAATGTGTAAATGAATGCATTCATGTCTGTATTCATTAGGCTTAATTTCTAGCCAATAACAGAATAAAGGATAAAAAAATAATGTGTGGACAAGAATCCCAAACCTAATGTTGTATCTAATGTCCACAGATTTTCTTGTAGAGCTCTACTTTCTAGTCATTTAATTGGGAGATTTTCATGTACCATGGAGAAGTCCTTGATGTGTTTTCTTCAGTCTCCTCTGCCAATTTCTGACCAGAGTGTGGTGGTGACTGTAACTGGGGTGAAGAAATGAGGGTGGATGGCATCTGTCTAACTAAGCATTACCTTGTCACCCCTGCGGAGCAGTGAGCTCTGCTGTGGCCCACAGCCCCGGGATGTGTCCTGGCCTCCCGGCAGCCATCCACAAATTTGTGTTCATCATAGAAAGTTAAGCAAGTGGGGGTGGATCAATCAGTGAAACTCAATTATCATTATTACAAAAGTAACTTACTAGTAGATCGGTTAAGTCATTTATTTACTGTGAGAAAAACTCATGAGGTTGTTGTCCTGTTGTGTTTTATGTGTGGCGTTCTTTAAAACAAAATCCTAACCAGTTTTCCGAATTGCTTTGGACCTTTTATCATTGTATGAATTTTCCTTTGTTCTCAAGTTAGATGTTAGTGCCCTTAGGAGTTTGCTGTTTTAACGTTGTCTTTTCTTCCAAAATTAGGTTGGCACTTACTAAATTGGATATTTTGGACATGTTTACGGAAATCAAAGTTGGAGTTGCTTACAAGTTAGATGGTGAAATTATACCTTATTTCCCAGGTATTTAATTGTTTTAGGCTATGTATAAAGAATATCATTAGAGCTCGTCTAATATGATGTACAGCTAGTGCTCAACTTACAACCATGATTGGTTTTGACAGACCGGTCGTAACATGATTTGGTTGTAAGTTGAGTAGGCTATATGTACAATACTGTGAAATGATGTTATAAAAATCTTTAAGTCATATTTTATCATAACTTTCTTTCATTATTGTTATATATCATAATTTTCTTTGTTCATTTTATGCCATTTGTATCATCTCTACACCATTTTGTTTATTTTTACATTCGTCAGGTTTAAGTAAAACACTGCATTACTGGTACAACTGGTTTAATATTTGCTAAGACAATTTCCTCTTGGTAGACATCTTGGGAGGGGTTTGATGAAAAATATCCAAGACACAAAACACAAATTGCTGTACTGAGTCTGGGATAACGGTTGAAATGGTGCACGCGGAGATAGTAGTGCTGCTGGAAGCTGGTCCGCACTGTCGTACGCCCAGCTGGGCAACACTTGCGCTGCCAGATGTGGAGTAGTTGTGACTAGCGATTGTAGTCATAAAGTCGAATGGTTGTAAGTTGCATAGGTCGTAAGTCGATCAATATTTGTACAGCCTCATGGTTATTATGCCTTTTGTGAATATTGCAAGCATATTCAGTTTTTATTGGCATTTGTTTCCCAGCTGCTCTGCATTTGGGGGCTGGGCCTCTGTATCCTCCTCAAGCCCTTACTCTCAACAGGGAGCATTGGGCCGTCTGCAGGCCATCGGCTGATGTAGGGATTCCAGACTTCTCAGTGCATCAACTCAGATGTCCCATCCAGTCTCAGCATCCCACTTTTTACCAAACAGGGCTCTGGCCTCACCCCGGCAGATATGCTAGATTTGAGAATTCAGCTTTCCTTGAAACCCTGCTGTCTGTAGACAGAGTCCCGAGCCTGAGCCTTGGCCTTTTCTGTCCTCTGCTATAGAAGATGCTGCCAACTAGATCCTGACTTTGACCCTTGCCTTAACCAACTCTTTCTGCAGTTTATGACCGGCATTCTTCTAGGACCACCTGATCCATTGCTCCATTGTGCTATTTCCCAATGCTTCGGAGATCGCCAGTGCTGTACTTGCCACCAGCATGGCACCCCAGGTCACTCCCCATGAAAGTTGTAGCAACTGTCAGCCCGCTGGCCATGACCCAGCTCCAAAATCCCGTGTTAGCGCTTTCTTCTTCAAACCACCCCTGGCGCCACTGTGTTACGTTGCAATCTTTGAAAACAGACTCTGATGTAGAGATTTGTATGTAGGTGGCTTTTTCATAAGTGCTCTGAGCAACAGTGTCTGGGAGGAAGTGAGAAGCAGCATTAGGCAGAGGGAGAAGTTTGACTGCAAAGTAGTTTCATAAAAGCCCTCAGCTGGTTCCATGGGGAGCTCTGGGGCTAGTGACCCTTTAGAGTTGTCCCAAATGAAAGTCATTGGCCAGGTCTTTGACACCCTCACATAGACAAGCAGTTGGACATGGGCCACTCCAGGTAGGCAGCCCCCTTTGCTGGAGTTCATTCCTGAGGACACTGAGCTGGGAGCTGTCAGCAGACAGCACTGCCACAGCTGGGGGAACGTGTGTCCATCCTGAAGAGGGACATCTGGATGCAGTGCAGCACCCACTGTGTTATCTCGAGTCAAAGAGACTGGTGTGATTTCAGTCCATTGTCAGCTTAGGGGATACAGAGAAAATGGCTGGGTGTGAGAATGGAGGAAAGTTCCATGTAAGCTTGTGGACAGTCATAAGACATTCGATTTCCCAGATGAGAACGAGTGTGCAACCTCTCTGTGAGGTTGCTGACATCGTACAGATCCACGTGGAGAAATCTAAAAAGCTCTAAGCATGGAAAGTTTTACATTTGGCACCAAACTCATTTGACAGCAAAACCTGACTTGAACTGATATTGAAACAAATAATCTCCCTGCTTAGAGTGAATAAACCTGTGTTGCTGTAGAAATGTGTTTGATTATAAAACACTACCCCAAACATACTTACTGTTTTACTTTTCTAAACTCTAAGAACTTCTGAATTCTGATACATATCTGGCTTCAAAGATTTTTATAAGAGGTTGTGAACCTATGACATATCAAAAGTTGTTTGACAATAGGCAGTGTACACCATGAACAAATGCACTTATTCTTTAACTTTCAGCAAACCAAGAGGTCTTAAATAAAGTTGAAGTTCAATATAAGACTCTTCCAGGATGGAACACAGACATATCAAATGCAAGGACATTTAAAGAGCTACCTGTTAATGCACAAAATTATGTTCGATTTATTGAAGATGAGCTTCAAATTCCAGGTAAATATACATATTTTATCAACAACTATCATTACTCTTTCTGCTTTTTCCTTAACTGTGTATCTTTGAAATGGGATAAAAGATTATTACCTAAAGTGCTTATGATCTGTATAGATGCCCAGGAAGATACTTGCCTTGGATCAAGTATAGTCATCTATCTTTAATCCTTCATATGCCTGAAGACAGTAGATCACTTCTCACCATTTCTGCCCCTGCCTTAATTCTGTTTGTTTTAAACCCCATGACATTGATTCTTGTTTCTTTCACCCTCTTAATGACAATTCCTTTTATATCTTCATTACCACCAAAAGTGGTCTGTGGTTTTTCATTTGGAGTTAAACCACCCTTGAGAGGGGAGTTTCTTAAATAGAAATTAAGAAATCATAGGTACAGAAAATGGGAAATCTAGTTTGAAAAAACACAAGAGAAGAATAAAGACTAGAACTTCTTGATTAAAAAACAAATGTAAGCTGGCCAGGGAATTAGGCATAACCAAATATGGCTGTGACTAGCCCTGGCCGGTTAGCTCAGCGGTAGAGCGTCGGCCTGGCGTGCGGGGGGCCCGGGTTCGATTCCCGGCCAGGGCACATAGGAGAAGCGCCCATTTGCTTCTCCACCCCCCCCCTCCTTCCTCTCTGTCTCTCTCTTCCCCTCCCGCAGCCAAGGCTCCATTGGAGCAAAGATGGCCCGGGCGCTGGGGATGGCTCCTTGGCCTCTGCCCCAGGCGCTAGAGTGGCTCTGGTCGTGGCAGAGCGACGCCCTGGAGGTGCAGAGCATCGCCCCCTGGTGGGCGTGCCAGGTGGATCCCGGTCGGGTGCATGCGGGAGTCTGTCTGACTGTCTCTCCCCATTTCCAGCTTCAGAAAAATACAAAAAAAAAAAAAAAATATGGCTGTGACTAGTTATGTGAAGTCTTTCTTATAACACATTGCTTTTCCCCTTTTATTTGCACTGAGGGAGATTTGAGAGACAGAAAGTAAAGTGTGGTGGGGAGGTATCCTCCATATAACCTATGCTGGTTTTGTATTGTGGTTCATCTCAAATATGAATCTTGTTTTCCATGGTAAAAGCCGTACCTTCTAGCCTGATGTCAAATTCAGTAAACTCACTCCTCTTAGTCAACATTTTTTGAAATATAAGCAACAGTGATTTTAACAATGACATCTATAAAATACCGTAAGATTTACCCATGGGGTTCAGGTGATTAGAGGTGTCCATAGACTCATGCAGTAGGTAGTTCCTGAGGCTGCAAGTTACAACAGTATTCTCTTCTGGATATTTCTAATTTTCTGAGATTGAGAGTTACAATGATACCATCATCCATTTGTCAAAAGGTCGTTATCTCTCCTAGTTACTGGGGACTTGATCAATGGCTCTTTAGGTTTCTGCTAGTTTGGGCCTAATTATTGGTCCATATCCTAATTACTAGGAATTGAGGAATTATAAATACACAGTTAAAACAGGAAATGGAAAAAACAAACAAACAAAAAAACCCAGGAAATGGTAATGCCCTGTGCTGGATCTCAGTGCACATTCCAATAGTCCACAAATTGGCAGTCTGCTAACAGTAGAACAAAAGGTGACAAAAGGCACTGAAGGAAAGTTAAATGGGGGCAGTGATAGAAGTGGGGGATCTGTGATCCCAGAGGTCAAATATTCGAAGTGAATTAATGCTGTTCCTACACTTTTCCCCTCCCACTCCCAGTTAAATGGATTGGCGTAGGGAAATCCAGAGAGTCTATGATTCAGCTTTTCTAAGGATTTCCAGTGATGCAGGAAACACTCCTTGAGAAGGGAGAAAAGACTTCCTAAAATATGTCATTTATGATCTACCAACTTCAAAAACAAAGACATTGACGTGCGTTGTTAAGCCCTACAGTCGTTTGCAGTCTTTCCGCGGCCGGCTGGCGTGGGTACCGGCTCCGGCAGCCTGGGGACCGAGACCCTCTGTTGCTCCTGCTGCTCATGGTGCCACATCCTCTTCCACATTTAGTACTTGTATCATCCATGTTGTTTGAAATCTAGAGTAGAGTTCTTTTCAGCGTAGCTTTCCTTTATTATTGTCATTGTGTGTGTTCATAGGTTTTATCTCTGTTAAATGGTAAGAACAATTAATGCAGTTTTGCACAAATATTTTTACATTCTGATCATTCTGTCATTGTAATCTCTGCTGTTAGAAAAAAAATGATAAAAGAGGAGTTCTTAGAAAAAATGATAAGAGAAGAGTTCTGTAAACTTTTGTAATGCTATAAATTCTGTTTAAATTGTAACGGCTTAAATCTGCTGAGACCATTGCAAATTTGAGCTTTGGTGGGGGAGGGTATATATTCTTGGGTCCTTTAATTTGTACAGAACACAATACTTATTTCTCTCTATAAATTATTTAATACATTGAACATTTAATTAAATGTCCAAAGAAAAAAAGTGTTCCTAAACAATACTCTTACTGTTAAAAAAAAAAAAGTCATTAAAAGATCTATTGTGATATTTGGTGAATATATTTTCTTTAATTTCAAGATATTAACTCTGAAATGTATAGCTTTCCTATTTTATCTTACCATTATTTCTAAATCTAGTGGATTGATCTTTCAACATTGTGCCTGCCAGTACGCCTACAAAATCAACTGTAAGTGTCCAAATGAATCCAAATTGTTGGTCATGCCTTTATTTCTCTTGGGAAAAATAAAGAGTTGTTATTTTAACAATTAGGCTTAGCATACTGTGTTAGATTATCCTTCAGTGAATTATTTCAAATGTTTAAATTAGGTGCCATTTAAATTTATTTTATTATACCATCAATAGCTAATTAAAAAGAACCAGATATTTCTAGTAGACTTTGTGTGTTGTTTTTGTTCTGCGAAGAGAAGTAATGGTAACACTGATATATATATATATAAGAGGGAGCTTTATCCCTGCAGGATGTGGAATAAGGTGGAGAGAGATCAGAAACAGTATCTTTGAAGACATCCAGATCTTTTTTATCTTTACTACATATGTTTTTATTCTTCGATTGAGAAAAATTTTAAAATAAGAGCGCCGTGTTGGAGTTAAATAAAAGGCTAGTACAGATAACCCTACAAACCCACTAATGATCAATAATGAACTTTATATAAAAACAATAATCTATACTGAATATATCATTTTTATTTATCCTAATGGAAGTTGAATGAGCTTTTATTTCTCCTTCCTCTTTTATCTTTCCACTTGAACTTCAATTAGATTAGCTACCCAGAGATTAAAGCTTCGTTAGAAGTGTGTTAAGTCCGAATTCCTATCTGGTTGTAAGCATTTCCTTATTTAAACCTATGTTTAGCAATGGTCCAGACAGAGATATAAAGAATCCATTCTTTGAGTCAGGAGTGCTTTTACTTTTTTTACCAAAAAAGTGTAACTCTTCCATTGATGTTGATATTTATTCATTTTTGGCCAGTTTGAGTGATTTTTTCCCTTTTCTCTTTAAGAGGGAAATGTTTGCTGATTAAATTGGTTAAGAGAGCCTGACCTGTGGTGGTGCAATGGATAAAGCTTCGACCTGAAATGCTGAGGTCATTAGTTTGAAACCCTGGACTTGCCTGGTCAAAGCATATAGGAGAATTGATGCTTCCGGCTCCTCCCTCCTTCTATCTCTCTCTCTCCTCTCTAAAATGAATAAATAAATAAAGTTAAAAAATAAATAAAGTTTTGGCCCTGGCTGGTTGGCTCAGCGGAAAAGCGTCGGCCTGGCGTGCGGGGGACCCGGGTTCGATTCCCGGCCAGGGCATATAGGAGAAGCGTCCATTTACTTCTCCACCCCCCCCCCCCTCCTTCCTCTCTGTCTCTCTCTTCCTCTCCCGCAGCCGAGGCTCCATTGGAGCAAAGATGGCCCGGGCGCTGGGGATGGCTCCTTGGCCTCTGCCCCAGGCGCTAGAGTGGCTCTGGTCGCGGCAGAGCGATGCCCCGGAGGGGCAGAGCATCGCCCCTGGTGGGCATGCCGGGTGAATCCCGGTCGGGTGCATGCGAGAGTCTGACTGTCTCTCCCCGTTTCCAGCTTCAAGAAAGATTAAAATAATAATAATAATAAATAAATAAAGTTTTAAATTGGTTAAGAGAGAGGATCTGATTTTTAGATATAGTTCAGTCTTTAAAATAATAGATAACTATTAAATTAATCTTTATGAATAAGTATATGCAGTAGTCTTCCCTTTATCTATAGGGGACATGTTCTAAGACCCCTAAAGGGTACCTGAAATCACAATAATACCGAACAATTTATATACTATGTTTTTTCCTTTACATATACAAAGCCATAATAAAGTTTTATTTATGTATTAGTCACAGTAAGAGGTCAAGAATAACTAATAGTGCCTGACCTGTGGTGGTGCAGTGGATAAAGCGTCGACCTGGAAATGCTGAGGTCACCGGTTCAAAACCTGGGCTTGCCTGGTCAAGGCACATATGGGAGTTGATGCTTCCAGCTCCTCCCTCCCTTCTCTCTTTCTGTCTCTCCTCTCTCTCTCTCTCTCTCTCCTCTCTAAAATGAATAAATAAATAAAAAAAAATTAAAAAAAAAAAAAGAATAACTAATAGTAAAATAGAACAATTATCACAACATACTGTAATAAAAGTAGTGTAAATATGGTCTATCTCACAACATATCTCATTGTATTGTGGACCCCCCCCCCCCCCGTGGCGATGTGAGATGTCACGTGCCCGTGTGACGAGATAAGGTGAGGTGGACACGCTGAAATGGGGATGATCTGCAGATGGAGTGGTTATGGTGTGAGGTATCATTATGCTATTCAGAATGGGTGCAATTTAAAATTTATACATTGTTTATTTCTAGAATTTTCCATTTAATATTTTCAGACCGCTGTTGATCATGGGTAACTGAAACTGCAGAAAATGAACTATATCTAAAAATATAGGTAACGGAGTCTACTATATGTGAGATTCTGCTAGATACTGGGTATGTGCTTGTGAGAAGTACTCAGCTAACTGAAATGTATTGTAATAGGGATGGCATGTTAAACAGCTTGAGCAAGGGGCTGGTGAACCTGTTGTGGGATAAGAAACTGGAGGCAGATTGAGCCAAACAACCAAAACAGGTTTTGTATGAGAAGAAGAGGGCTGTAGGCCAAAATTATATGCGCTTAAGGAGGCATAATGCAAGTACAGAGAAATTGCTGAAACAAAAAACATACACTCTAGGCTGACCAGGCAGTGGCGCAGTGGATAGAGTATTGGACTGGGACATAGAGGACCCAGGTTCAAACCCCAAGGTCACTGGCTTGAGCGTAGGCTCATCGGCTTGAGTGCAGGGTTGCTGGCTTGAGCCCAAGGTCACTGGCTTGAGCAAGGGGTCACTCACTCTGCTGCAGCCCCCTGATCAAGGCACATACAAGAAAGCAATCAATGAACAACTAAGGAGACTAAGGAGCCACAAAAAAGAATTGATGCTTCTCATCTCTCTCCTTCCTGTCTTTCTGTCCCTATCTGTCCCTCTCTGGCTCTCTCTCTGTCTCTGTCACATACCCAAAACATACACTCTAGATAGCAGAACAAGATCTGTCAATGGAGAGAGGGCCTATTTATACTATATATTATATGTATTTTGTATATGTCAATTGATTAATATAGTTGGATGGCAGTGCCAGTCCTACAAATGATTGAATTTAATGCCATTCTGGTTCAAATTGTCATGGGGTTCTCTGTAACTGAACAAATTAAATTGAAGTATAGGTGGAAAAAGGAATGTGCAAGAATTCCTAAGACATTTTTGAAAAAAGAATGTTGAGAGCAGAGATTTTTCCTGACCAGAGTTAACTACTATAATCAAAGTATGATATTGTCATGGGAAAGAACAAACACAAAGGAAATGGATTAGAAACATTCCAAAGATAGATGCAACATATATGGGAACTTAATATGAACTAAAAATGGCACTTTATTGCATTGAAAACATAAATGATAGCCAACCATGTCTATAAAATATGAATTTTAGGTAATATAAAAATATAAATTATAAAAGTTTTCATGAACATTACTTATCTATGTAATCTTAGGCGTAACTTGAAAGGCGGGAACTCAGAAACCCTAAAACAAGACAAATGAACAGATATGACCAGATTAAAAGTTTTTAAAATACATGAACAAAGTTTTTTTTTAAAAAAACCTGGCCTGGCTTGTGGATAAAATGTTGACCTGGAACGCTGACGTTGCTATTTTGAAACCTGGGCTTGCACATATGGGAGTTGATACTTCCTGCTTCTTCCCTTGTCTTTCTTTCTCTCCCCCACCTCTCTAAAATGAATAAATAAAAAAAATTTAAAAGACTTGGGTGAGGCCCTGGCCGGTTGGCTCAGTGGTGGAGCGTCAGCCTGGCGTGCGGGGGACCCGGGTTCGATTCCCGGCCAGGGCACATGGGGGAGGCGCCCATTTGCTTCTCCACCCCCCCTCCTTCCTCTCTGTCTCTCTCTTCCCCTCCTGCAGCCAAGGCTCCATTGGAGCAAAGATGGCCCGGGCGCTGGGGATGGCTCCTTGGCCTCTGCCCCAGGCGCTAGAGTGGCTCTGGTTGCGGCAGAGCGACACCCCGGAGGGGCAGAGCATTGCCCCCTGGTGGGCAGAGCGTAGCCCCTGGTGGGCGTACCATGCGGATCTCGGTCGGGCGCATGCGGGAGTCTGTCTGACTGTCTCTCCCCATTTCCAGCTTCAGAAAAAAAAAAAAAAAAAAAAAAAAAAAAAAAAAAAAAATATATATATATATATATATATATATATATATATATATATATATATATATATATAAAAGACTTGGGTGAAAGGAACTTGGGAAAAAAATATTTCAACACATATTCCTAATACACAAAGAGCTGCCACAAAAGAATATGATAACTAACAGAAAGATGGGAAAGTAATATATACCATAAGTCAATCCCCAGAAAAATTCGTGTGAAAGGCCTCAAATATGAAAAGGCATTCACCTCCCCCAATAGACAGGAAAATTTAAGTTAACACAATGCTACCACATTTTATCTCTCAGATTGGTAAATAAGAAGAGTAAAATCAGAAAATACAAAAAATAAAACCAGTGCTACCAAGGATAGGGAGAAATAGGCACTTTTGTATACTAATAGCAGGAGTGAATTACTATAATTTGGGGGGAAGCAGGTTGGCAATTTCTGTTACAATTTGTATTTGCAAATCACACCCACCAACCATTCCTCTAGCACAGAGGTCCCCAAACTTTTTACACAGGGGGCCAGTTCACTGTCCCTCAGACCGTTGGAGGGCCGCCACATACAGTGCTCCTCTCAGTGACCACCAATGAAAGAGGTGCCCCTTCCGGGAGTGCGGCGGGGGGCCAGATAAATGGCCTCAGGGCCACATGCGGCCCGCAGGCCGTAGTTTGGGGACGCCTGCTAGCACATGCATACACACAAAGCAGCTCTATTTCACAAATAATTATATAATTGGAAGCACATGAGTGTCCATTAACAGCATACCATGGTCTATGAAACCTTTAAAAACATTGGGTTAGATCTAGACATTGATTATGAAGATGACCAGGACATGTTGAGACATAAACATAAGTTGTCTATAGTGTGTTAGGTACCATTTGGAGGGCATAGAGGAGGGAGGAAGAAAATTTAGAACTATGTATTTGTTGGTCTAAACGACGAAATCTATGAGGGTATATATCAAATGGTTAACATTGATCACTAGGAGGGGACATTGTTTTAGTCAAACGCTGCCATACTTATTTAGTTTAAAAGCCTTTATGTCAGTGCCACTCTTGACAACAGTAGAACTCTGGTGGTGAAGCAAGTGGTCCAGGATTCGATGAAACTGTGGCTAATTTCTGGTTCCAATCTGGAATTGAAAACAAATTAATGATTTCTTTTATGACTACTTTTGCTTAAATTTTAACTCCCTGCCATTTCATCCACAATTGTGTATGATAACAAAAAACCTAGGAGGTTTAAGGCAAAGGAATATGTTGAACAGATGTGTAAGAAAAGGACTTAGTCAAAGGGTTGCTTATGTGGCTCAATCTCTGATTCATATTATTGAATTATGCAAAAATGTAAATGACATAAATTTGCATTTTGACATCCTAATTCTAGAACACCCCCAAACCCTTTAAACCTTACATTATAAATGGGCCACTGTATATCCTCTCTGTATCAGACTGCACTTGTTACCATCCCTAGATTCATACCCATTGGAGTTCCCTCAGATCTTACAACCTCTTGTCTAGAATTACTAACAGTTCTGCGTATCTGCAGATAAGGGTTTATGGGGGAGGGACTTGGATGGGATACAGCAATCATTGCATCTATGCTCAATGCACCAAAGACCAAAGTGTTTCAATGGTAGCATTGTGACAGCACTTACTACGTACAGTGCTATGCATTGTATTACATGGCTTGCTTATATTAACTAATATTCACAGTAACCCTCAGGGGCCCACTGATATTACCACCATCTCAAAGAGGTTAATTTGCCCCAATTAAATGGAAGAGGAGGAGCCCACATTTGTCCCAGGATCATCAGGCTCCTAAGTCCCTAATCTGTGCACAGTTCTAGTCCGCCTCCTATATCACTTCAATGGCATTTAAAGAAATACACATTTCTTGATATTAAGGACGGATAACATTTGGAGAGTAGACAAGAACTGCCATCCCTGGAAGCAGTCCTTAAACTCCTAGTGCACAGAAACCATCCCCTCTAAACTTCACATCCTTGTCCTCATCCAGTGCCCCTAAGTGCAGTGTCCCCATCTGTGGTGTCCCCGTTTCTTCCCCACCATGCACATTGCATCCATCAAGGCCCAGCTCAGTCCCCACAAATACCTGCTGCTTTCCTGGCAGGTGTAGGCCCCAGCAATCTTAGCTTCCAACGTTAGCTCTCTGCTTGGTACTTAATCGTTCTGTGTTGCCTCATCTTCCCAATTAGATCGTGAGCTCCCTGTGGCTGAGTTCACAGCCTGGACTCTCTTTCCCCTCCTCCCGTGGCCCCCGGCTTGATGCTAGGGACATGTAGATGGTAAATATTTAACTGCTTTGCTAAACATTCACCTGGTTCTATAAGTTTAGAAAGAATTAGCACTTGTCTTCTATAATAAGCAAGGGAGAAAACCTTTTGTCTCTGTCTTTATAACAGGATTCCCCTATAGCAGAGAGATTGTAAGAAAGGTCTTGTTTGCTATCACTTTGGAATCCAGAGTTCCACCTAGATTCTTGCATGTAAAGGAAACAGATTTCATACTGGGTCAGTTTCAAAAGGACAAGCCACTGAGCCAGTTCTGTGGGCACAGGAGCTCCGTTGACTCCTGACCACCTCTCCCTTACAACCCTCCTGGGCCCCTGGCAGCTTCAGTTCTCCCAAGCCTCACCTGTTCTTCAGCTGTGGCCTATGCCCCACCCCACACCAGCTTCCTAGAATGTGACCTTCCGAAGGCCTCCCTCCTATGGGACCCCAACTGCTACCACCTGCACTTCCTCCTAGCTCCTCCTTCCCTAAATGACCTATCGCAGCCCCCAGCTACTTCCCTTCCCCCAGCTCCCTCCCTTCTCAGCTTAGACCTTCCCAGAACCCAGCTTTGCCCTGCTTGCTCGCTGGCTGGCTGGCTCGTAAAACCTCTCCTCCCAACTCCACCTGTCAATCTCCGGAGCCATTGCAGCTTTGTCTACTGCCACCCCCACCCTGGTTCAGGTCTGCCTGGTCCTACCCGGGTCCCACTCTTCCTGATTGCAGTTGTCTGCTGTCCCTTTGGGACCTGAGTCCAAGCCCTGCGTTCTGGCTGGGATCTTCCCTCAGGGGAGGAAAGAAGGAAGAGAAGTTTCTTCCCCACTCCTCTTCCTTCTCCGAAGTTTTCTTATTTTTTTAAAAAAGTGAATTGTTGGTCAAATACATTTGTAAATATGATATATATGTTTGCTCGCTTATAGTTTGCATTGGGTGTGGGGGACAGGCTGTAAGCAGGCAGGGTGGTTATAGCCTAAGGCAAAAAGGTTGGGAACCTTTTTGGCTGAGAGAGCCATGAACGCCACATATTTTAAAATGTAATTCCATGAGAGCCATACAACGACCAGTGTACATTATGCATTATCCAATAAAAATTTGGTGTTGTCCCAGAGGACAGCTGTGATTGGCTCCAGCCACCCGCAACCATGAACATGAGCGGTAGGGAATGAATGGATTGTAATACATGACAATGTTTTATATTTTTAACGTTATTTTTTTAATTAAAGATTTGTCTGCAAACCAGATGCAGTCATCAAAAGAGCCACATCTGGCTCGCGAGCCATAGGTTCCCGACCCCTGGCCTAAGGCTTAGTTTTTAAGACTAAGCCTTTCCCACCCTTTAAATACTAAGATCTTCAAAACAGCTTTCCCCACATCCTTGACTGTTGCACGATGTGGGGTGGTACACTCTCATGAAGAATCCTGTTATGTCTCAGGTAAGTGACTTTGTATCAGAGACTTCTTTGTTTGTATATTGGATTAAAGGTTTTGATTTCTACACTATAAAATGGGGCAGAGGAGCCCATGCTGGGAGAGAGCAGAGAAAGGCCACGTGGAGGAGAGGAGAAGCAGGCAAGATGGTGGAGTGGTGAAGGAGAAGCCAGTTTGTGTAGAGAGAAGGAGATGGGGAACAGGTGAATAAGGCTGGTGAGGTACAAACCTTTAATCCTAGGAAAACTCGGATAAATCAGTGGCTTTGGGAGCCCTGAAAGGAAAGGGAAGTGTTTTCCCACTGTGTGTATTTCTTGCCTGCTGGGTGCAAGCTAGGATTAAAGCTAATTCATCTGTCCGAATCAAATGCAAACCTGCATGGGCCAGGTGGCTGTGATGGTGGCCGTGGCTACTGGCCTTAAAGAATAGAAAATGATTCACTCTAAAGAAAAGTCCTAAGGAAATGGTGGCACAAGCAACAATCAGTAGTGAAGGGGCAGTATAGCTTCAAGGTGAAGCACAGAGTTGGGTCTGTGTCTGAAATGTCCCGGGTCTGCACCCTACTTCTCCTGCCCCCTGCAGTGTGGTGTGGGGCTAGTTAATTAACAGTCTCTGCAACCCGGTGTCCCTGGCTGGAAAACAGGGAAGATGAAACACTTTGCTCCGAGAGTTGTGATGAGGACCTAATACTTGCCGGCCTCAGTGTGACAGAACCAGAAAGGGTGGGCTGTATTCACTTAGAAAGTCTGTCACTGAACTAATTCATCCCACTCACTCAAACCCAAAGCATCGATGATGACAGGAATACAGGGTCCGTCACATTCTCGCACATTCTGCCACATAGAGAAACACAACATAGGGAATTTAGAATTTTTGAAAGATGCCTCACTTGTCAAGTAATGGTCATGAAGGCATTTTAAAAAGAATGAGGAAGTTTCCTCAGCAATATGTGACAACGGGCTCCATGAGGAATGATCAGACTTGAACCTGCTTCCTATCAAGGATGTTATTGCATTTTTTTTTTTTTTACAGAGACAGAGAGATAGGGACAGACAAACAGAAACGGAGAGAGATGAGAAGCATCAATCAGTTTTTCGTTGCGACACCTTAGTTCATCGATTGCTTTCTCATATGTGCCTTGACCATGGGCCTTCAGCAGACTGAGTAACCCCTTTCTGCAGCCAGCGACCTTGGGTCCAACCTAGTGAGCTTTGCTCAAACCAGATGAGCCCACACTCAAGCTGGAGACCTCGGGGTCTCGAACCTGGGTCCTCTGCATCCCAGTCCAATGCTCTATCCACTGTGCCACTGCCTGTTCAGGCTGTTATTGCATTTTCATGCTTGAAGTCTACACAGGGAGCTAGGGAAGGAGGAAGCAGCCCAGCCCTTGGGAAAGCCCTCTGAATTCTTCCTGCACCTGGACATGTGCACACCCCTGTCCCCACGTGACTGGGCCCAGACACACTGAGCCAGCAAGCTCATGACAGTCGCTACTCTGGGGTGCAGGCAAGGTTGATCTCAAAGGGGGAGAGCAATTGACTTGACTTACCAATCTTGTAAAATGGCAGAGAGTAGTCCCTTAGGTAAGTAGTTTCTTTATACCATGACTCGGCAGGCTTTGAATATCTTCGAAAACCAATATATTGAACAAGAGATCGTTGGTCTAATTGAGGCTGACATTGTCTTTTTCTCTTGGGTGGCATTGCCAAGTCTATAAGAGGTCTAAATGAAAATAGAAATGGCTTGCTGAATACCCTGTCGAGGCAATGTTCTAATAAACAGATGCATTTAAAATTATAAAATAGATGAGGTGAGCTGCTAGAGATGTAAAAATATTGAGTGTTGGGTGAGATTTAGAGACATCTAACTCCTATTATTTAGTAGGAAGATGTAGTCTTTCTTGATTGTATCACAGTGATTAATCATACTTAAACAAGGTGACTGAAACTGCTTAGTCCTAATGCATTGTTTACACACTCAGGTAAAAGCTTGATTGTGATGTGCCTTCTTTAAAGAGAGAGTGTGTTAACAGAAATAGAATAGTGTGACTGATGATCAAAGACAGCAAGAGTATATGTAGTCTGATCATATGTGTGCCAAAGTTCAGGACCGGGAAGAGGTGCTGGGTGGAGAAGAACTGCTCCGTTGTGGATAGGTGCTCTGTTGTGGGAAGCACCAGGAATTCGCACCCATATCTTCGACTTGCTCTTATTTCATGCTTAATAGGTACTTGGTCCTTTAAAGTGGTATTTTAAATGGTGGGCAGGAACACTCCTGTCATTACAAAACCATGTTGCCCACTGTCAATCAAAACATCAGTTGTCTGGTGGACATGTCAGTAGCATCTTGTAAGTTTGGGTTCTGTGTGACCATCACTATCAGTCTAGTACCTTTTGTGCCACTGACTGACCCTGGTGATTGGTCCTAGATCTATCTACTCCTGCTGGACTGCCTTTGCTTTGGGTATTTGTATAGAACCAGAATATTGTCCATTTTCAAGTTATACATCAGTGTCATTTGAAAAGACAAGGCTTTCACTCAAAGGAGGGACTCTAATGCTGAAAATATTAAGTTGGTAGAGGACTATATCTGGAGAGGGTAAGCCATTAGCAACCTCTCAAGTTATACTATGACTACAAAAACTGAAGTTAAGATTGGTCCAAAGGACTGCATTATATCCTGTTTTTTGAATTTAAAAAAATCTTTATTTTTGGCTCCCCCCCCCCCCCTTCTTGTTCTTAACTAGAAGCTTAATAAAATCACTGATTGATATTTGCACCAAGTTTTCCCCTTAAGGCTAATCTTGGGCAGGCACAAGTCTTGTCAGAGCCAAGTAGGTCAGGGTTCCCTTGACCTGAGCCGCCCTGTGGTCCGAGGGCTGACAGTTAGGTGCAGGGTGCTGGAGTTGAGGGACTTGCCAGAGTCCACAGAACAACGTGGAGAGTGCTTTGGGGGGCTGGCCATGCTCAGCTCTGGCTGTGGAGGTCTGTCCTTTCCTTTCTTATCTATCTTCTGGCAGAGGACACAACCCTAACAAGAGTTTAACGTAAGTGTGTATTTGAGTTGGAACAAAGGGCTTTTAACTGGGAGTCAGAAAATGTGGATAGATTCCAGTCTTAGCTTTTATACCAACCCAACTGGACCTCAGGTGAGACATCTCACTTCTCTGGGCGGCATCTTACTCATCTAATTGGATCAGAATGACCTCTACAACTACTTCCAGTTAGATCATCTATTCAGTTTAGACTCTGTACTACTTTATAGATGCTATGGCTCTCTTGTCTTTGCATGAAAGGTAATCAGGGTTGACTATATCAAAGGTGATTAAGAGAAAAAGAGAAATTTGTAAAACATACCAGATGAATTCAAAATAATAGCAATCATATTTTGAGTGCCTACGATGCTCTGGAATTTTATATCAATTATTTAATTTAATAGATAATAAAACAGACTCAGAGAAGGAATGAAAATTGCCCAAGAGTAGACATGTCATAATTTACTCAAGTTGCTGCTTTTAACTACTGTGGTTTCCAGTCTCTAAAAACTAGAATACTGCATCAAAGTATCTTTTTTTTATTGTTGTTGTTAAAATTATATCCTTAAAGACAAACATTTAGGATAAATTTGTATTTTTACTTAGAATGAAATGGAGACTTAAGAAGGTTAAATTATTTGACTAAGTTGAAACTCCAAACTCATAGTGTTTTCTAGATAATATAATAGAATTTCAAATTTATTGCTGATTATAAAGGTAATATATATTTACTAGAGAAAATCTGGAAAATAAGCAAAAAATAAAATATAAATGCCAAGAATGTCACCACTCATAAATAATTGTTGTTGACAGTTGGGTGTATTTTCTTCCAAAAATTTTTTTTCCATTAAAAAACAATCATTATTATTGTTCTCAGTTTTATTATTACAAAATGCGATTCCCCACTTTAAAAAAATGTATCATTCTAACTTCAGTGTCATTTTTGAAAATGAAGACTTAGGGAGGCGTCTCACCTGGGAGATCTCTTTACCCCGTGATCAAAATAGACCCTGGCCAGCTGCCCAGGGAGATAGCCTTGGTGGTCCCTTCCAGGACGAACAGTGGACGTGCTGGCAGAGAAAGGAAGAGGCGAGAAAAAAATCAAAGTTAGTTCTTTACGGAAGAATGCCAGCTCCGGTGTAAGAATTATAAAAAAGGATACTTGGTCTTTGTTCCCATTTCCTGGCACAGAACTCCTTGGACTTTTTTTTTTTAACTCTTAATTAAATATTTTTTTTTATTTCAAGACTTACTTTTTTTTTTTTTTTTTTTTTTTATTTTTCTGAAGCTGGAAACGGGGAGAGACAGTCAGACTCCCGCATGCGCCCGACTGGGATCCACCCGGCACGCCCACCAGGGGCAACGCTCTGCCCACCAGGGGGCGATGCTCCACCCCTCCGGGGGGTCGCTCTGCCACGACCAGAGCCACTCTAGCACCTGGGGCAGAGGCCAAGGAGCCATCCCCAGCACCCGGGCCATCTTTGCTCCAATGGAGCCTTGGCTGCGGGAAGGGAAGAGAGAGACAGAGAAGAAGGGTGGGGGGGGTGGAGAAGCAAATGGGCACTTCTCCTATGTGCCCTGGCCGGGAATCGAACCCGGGTCCCCCGCACGCCAGGCCGACGCTCTACCGCTGAGCCAACCGGCCAGGGCCAAGACTTACTTTTATTTTATCTATTTCAATTACAGTTGACATGAAATATTATGAGTTTCAGGTGTACCAGCATAGTGATTAGACATTTGTATAATTTATGAAGTTATCCTCCCCGATTAAGTTCAGTTTGCAGCCGGTACCATATACCTAGTTATCACAATATTATTGACTCTATTCTCTGTGCTGTAGGCCCTTGGACTTCTTTTTTGACAGAAGTATTTTTTTATCCATTTTTCAGAATTCAGTTTTCAGGAATCATAAGGAAATATTTGATGTGTCAGGTAATAGGTTCAAAATATCAGAGAGAAAAAGAGTAAGTCTATATTTAAAACCAGTGGGGCAAATGTTGCTAATTGTTGAAAAGTGGGAATTGGAACATGGGCTTTTATTATTATTTTTTAAATATTTTATTGATTGATTTTTAGAGAGAGAGGAGAGAGAGAGAGAGAGAGAGAGAGAGAGAAGGGGGGAGGAGCAGGAAACATCAACTCCCATATGTGCCTTGACCAGGCAAGCCCAAGGTTTCGAACCGGCAACCTCAATGTTCCAGGTCGACGCTTTTTCCACTGTGCCACCACAGGTCAGGCCCCATGGGCTTTTTTTAATAGTATTTTTTCTACTTTTGATATATTTACAAACTTCCACAATAAATTTAAAGAAAACTGATAAATACAGAGGGGCTAAAAATGAAAAAGCACTGTGATGGTCTTGTGAACCTGGGTTGCTGGGTTGGGAGGAAGGTTTGAAACACAAACAAGAGTGAATGAGGTGGAGGATGGCAGGAAGTACTTCCAGGGCGCAGGAAGAAGAGACAGGTGTTTACAGCTGAAATGCAGCAGTGTCTGGGGAGACGAGGTTGGGGAGTAGTGGTACCTGATCTTATATTTAGAAATACATCTCACTTTAGAATGAATTAATTATTTTTTTTATTACATTAGAGTTGAGCATCCTATGGATATTTTAAAATTATGTGTAGTTGGATTCTGTTATTGATAGATTACCTTTCTAAGAGTAGTAGGGACAATATAAAACATTTGTTGTAAAATAAAAAATGGGGTGTTGTGTCTGAAAGGTTGATAACCACTGAATTAGGTAATCTTTGTAGGATTTAAAAAGAAGATGAATGACAATACAATTTTTATTTTTAGATAGATATTTGCTGGTGACAGTGGAAAACAAATTTGAGGACAGTCTGACTAGAAGTAGAAAGACTGATCTAGAACTGAGTATAGTGACTTATGTGGGACACGGTGAAGCTCTGAGCTATGATGTGTTGGAACGGGGGATGGAGAGCAGGGGACTGAGTGGGGATACACTGGAGAAAGGACTGAGGTCAAAGACAGGGAGCTGTCCAACAAGTCTTACACTTCAGGCATTGGGAATGATGTCATTCCCCAGGCGAGGGAACACAGGAAGGTGGCTGTTGTTGGAAGGATGCCTTTATATAGACTTTGTGATATGGGCGATTTTTTGGGACCTTTCACAGATTCTGAGCATTCAGTAAGTGCCATAAGAATTCAAAGGGGCCCTGGCCGGTTGGCTCAGCGGTAAAGCGTCAGCCTGGCGTGCGGGGGACCCGGGTTCGATTCCCGGCCAGGGCACATAGGAGAAGTGCCCATCTGCTTCTCCACCCCTCCCCCTCTCCTTCCTCTCTGTCTCTCTCTTCCCCTCCCGCAGCGAGGCTCCATTGGAGCAAAGATGGCTCGGGCGCTGGGGATGGCTCCTTGGCCTCTGCCCCAGGCGCTAGAGTGGCTCTGGTCGCGGCAGAGCGACGCCCCGGAGAGGGCAGAGCATCGCCTCCTGGTGGGCAGAGCATCGCCCCTGGTGGGCATGCCGGGTGGATCCCAGTCGGGCGCATGCGGGAGTCTGTCTGACTGTCTCTTCCCGTTTCCAGCTTCAGAAAAATACAAAAAAAAAAAAAAAAAAAAAAAAAAGCAAAGGGAAGAGTCAGTAGAAAAGTAGTAACTAGTTTTGCATAAAGTAGCTCACCAATATGTGTTCAGTGATGAATGGAAACTTAAACTATGCCTTCAGTCCAAACATCATTTACTAAATGTATATAATCTACTCTGCGTACCCTCCTAGCTTCTAGCTGACTCAAGAAGCAGCTCTTCTTCTCTGAATGCTCTTTGTTTGCTGAAATAGTGACCTGAGTAAAGGTAATGGGCTGAGAAGAGGGAAGGATTGTGTAGGGTTTGAGCAGGGAATAGGATGGGGAAGTGATTCCATGTGAGGACAATTCCAGAAGTCAAGACTTAGACAGAGATGGGATCAGAGTGGAGCATGTGGGGACCAGTGGGGTCCTCAGTGTCTAACTATTGATAGTATGAAAGGCAAGTGCTGTGAGTCGGGTGGGTCTGTCTGTCTATTCAAACAGGACTCAGAGAGCTCTGCTTTTCAGACAAACCGCAGGCTGTCTGGGCCTGCTCAATGGCGGGGATCATATGACTGAGCTCTGGATAGTAAATACCAGTGGGGGATTAAGTCATCAGGAGAGAGAGAAACTGGCACAATACTAGGTAACAAATGGCATTTCTGAGTGCATGGCAGTGGGAGACCGGGCTCTCATAGGCGCTCATCCAGTTTCCGGAGCATTACCTAAGCCTTGGATATGATTACCCCAGGGCCACACCACAGTTTGTTAGACTCCAGTGGGGTTCCACAGCCACACTGGCTGCTCATGCTGCTGTGCTGTTTGCAGTAGGCTGTGCTTTGACCATGGACTCTTCATGGGCAGGTACACAACAAACACCTGCTGAGAACAGGTAGCAACCCGAGCACTGCTCCTTAGAAACAGTCTGTGCAAGTTGTTGTGAGGATGGAGGAGCCCGTCACCGGCACCAGGTGACACGCTCTGCCATCAGTCCCTTGAGAATGTCTCTTGGCAGGTTTTGGCTCAGGAACGGAGAGTGGGGACGTGTGTAAGCAGTTGGGTGTTGGGGGTGGGCTGGGTGGAGAAGCAGGCTTGGGGGATGATGAATGGGACACTTCACCTCCAACTCCTTGGGTAGACTTTCTAACTACTCCTATGTGGCTTCCAATGAAGAGGTGAAAACATCAGTTTTGGGAAGAGAATTTTTACCTCCTAAGGGGAAATGCCTAGTCTGGCATGTCAGTCAGCACCTGGCCTCTCCCAAGATGGGGTCGGTATGGGAAAATTGATAGATGATGAGAAGAGCACGTGCCAGCAATGCAGTCCTAGCCAAGGAGCCCTCCCGGACTCTGCTCCCACCCATTCGATTGACTCGGCTTTCAAGATTCTGGAACCAGCTCCCTCTCTTTATCCTCAGACGGGAACAGGAGCCCACCTGTGTCTGTCTTACCATACATTATTTACACGGCCTGGACAGCTCGGCTCTTTGAAGTGATGTGTTCAGTTCAGACAAGAGCAAGCCTGTGCCTGGGAAGAGTGAATGTAACCGGAGCAGGATCTGGGCTCAGGCGCAGACAAAATTCAATATGCACAGGCGAGTCAGGATGTTGATCCCTCAGGAACCTGGCCCCATGGCCAGAGGTAGCTGTGTTATTGTGACTATGCAATTCTCTGTCATGTCTGTGCCTCCTGCTCTACAGGGATGATCTCATCTAATTCTCATGGCCATTTTGCCAGGTAAATATTAACACCTGGATATAGAAGAGATGACTAAGGCTAAGAGAGGTTAAGTGCACTTTCTAAATATTACCTGGCTAGTAAAAGCCAGAGCCATGAATCAAACCCAGTTGTCCAAACTCCATGTTGCATCCAAAACCATCTATATATACATATAATTACTTTTTTTCCAGAAGAGTTCAGTGCTGTTTTTGTACAAACTCTGCAATGCCCTGACTTACGGGCAGAGAGGAAGTAGACATAATGTACCAACGGAGTAGGAAAAGAAATAAAGACACAGCAGTATTAGCTGGAAGCTGCTTTTAAGTAAATAAAGTAAACACTTATGCATTTGTTCAATAAAATGTATTCAATAAACGCACTCAATAAAACATGTCTTTGCAGTGTGCTAGGGGTACAGTGATGACAAATATTCTTTTTCCACTCAAGAATTTATCATCTGGTAAGGAAAGCCATATTCAGGCAACTAACAGTCAGGAAACAGAGGATCAGGGAGAATAACTCAGTAAGGACACGAGCTGGTAAGTACAAAAGATGAAAAACCCCATGCTGGGACCCTCGGTTTCCTAGAGTCAACTGTCTGCATGGCATCCCCTCCCCCTCGAGGACAAAGAGGGATTCAGTTTCCTCATCAGTAAATGATTACATGAGAATCAATGAGACATCTGTGCATGTCCTTGCTGACTAAGACATCCTGTCTATGCCTGGTGCTGAGCTGACCCAAGAGCTGCCTCTTGATCTTTTAGAGACAGCTTCAAAATCAATGTTTTACAAATCTGTTGGAGTCTGACACAAATTCTTTGTTTTGTCATCTCCCACAGCATTTTAAGTGACTCTGGAGCATCTGGGGCTCCCCAAACCCTACCCAGCCCTACCCCTGAGTGACAGGCCTGTAGCTTGGGGTTAGGACAACTTAACATTTGTATCTAGTATAATTCTTATCATGAAAATTCTGTGTGGTCACTATTGTGAACCATTTAATATTTCTTTTTATTTGATGCCCCTAGTGGTTTGTAATTCAGTTTTCCCTGGTAAACTAGTTAGGCAGTTAAGAATGGATTGGATAAAGGCTTATGTGGGAAGGTGGCTCTTCTCCAAATACTGTTAGTCCCCGGGAAGCCAAACCACAAAGAAATGACAGAATGATTTTTCTCATTTAATCTTTCATTTTCACTTTTTTTCCATACAAATGTGCATAGGGCCTGGCATGTATGACAATCAGCTAGGCAGAGGTGGGGAGGGTAGGTTGTAGAGAGGCAAACAAGCCCACCCTGGGGGAGAGAGCCAGGAAGTGCAGTAAAGTTCAGGGATCAAGAGCCCAGATGTTGGAGCCAGGCCAGTGGGTTCAAATCCTACCTCTGCCAATTACAATCAGCTGTGGGATCTTGAGATGTCACTTAACCACTCTGTGCCTCAGGTGTGCCTCCTACTCTGCACCTCGCAATTGTTGTGAAGATAAAATATGTTAATATGAACTTAGGACAGTGCTTGGCACAGAATAAGAGCTACATGAGTATTCACTATTATTCCAGTGGGTGAGACAAACAAGAAATAAAATAATTGTGATAAGGACCACGGGGACCTGTTTCCAAAAAGGGTGTAGATGGAAAATAACACAGTTGGAGAGGTGGATGGAAGAAGACCTTCTTTATTGAGGAATAGCTCTCTGAGCAGTTGACAACAAGCTAAGCCCTGCTGGGTGACAGAGGGCCAGGTAAGACAGGACAGGCCAGGGTGGGGGAGAAAGAACATGTCCAAAAGCCTTGAGGTATAAAAGAGCATGGCCTATGGAAGGAACAGAAGAAAGACAATGGGGCTTTGTAGATGGGCAGGCCAGTTTATTCATTATAGAGAGGGGAGAGGGGGTGGGGAGGAGCAGAAAGCATCAACTCCCATATGTGCCTTGACCAGGCAAGCCCAGGGTTTTGAACCGGCGACCTTATCATTTCCAGGTTGACGCTTTATCCACTGTGCCACCACAGGTCAGGCAAGCAGGCTAGTTTATGTAAAGCTTTTTAGGCCCTGGCAACGAGTTTGGATTTGATGCAAAATGCAATGATTGCAGGGCTTCATGTAAGGGGGGTGGCTTTGATCCAGTTTATATTCCATGAAGCTCAATCTAGAGAATGGATTGCAGGAGGACAAGAGTGGTGGTTGGTGTAGATCAACAGGGGAGAGGCCATGGTGGTCTGGACCAAGTGTTGTCAATGGAGATGGTGAAAATCACTCCCATGGGAGATCTATCCTGGAGGCAGGATTGAGGAACTTGCTGATGGATTGGACCCACTATTGTTTTCAAGGCAGGGAAGGCAGAAAGTAGACAAAGGCCTGGTCCACCAGGAGTCCTGAAGGTGGGGCGGGCACCCGGTCTGGCTCAGATGGTGTGCCTCCTCGTGGGGCTCTGATGGATGAACACAGAGGACTGACTCCAGCCCAGCCTTGGGACTTGGGTGTCTTTCGCACAAAGTCCCACCCAGACCCTCCAGCTCCCCATGGGCTGGCTCAGGCCAGGACCAGTGACTGACTTGGTTCCACTGGGCCCCAGGCAGCTTCCACAAAGGGAAGTTTGTTTCCATTTTCCCCAGAAGATGAGACTATAGTTAAATACATCCAATCTTGGGCAGAAGGGATTTCAAACATACATAGAAAAACCAAACACTTGTGGGGAGACAAAATCAGGAGATACTGGAACCCACCCTGTGCCCTCCTTTTATAGATTTTGGAGAGGAAAAGATAGGTTCCATATTATCTCTGAAAGGGAGTTCTTAAAATATCTAGGAGCCAAGAATCCTTCCCTTACTCCCCTTCCTTCTCCAGTCATTTCTGGAAGCATCAGAACTTATCTTTGTTGATTGAATACTGTTAAAATTAACCAATTACTAGAATAAACATGAGTCTTGCTCAAAACCACAAAGGGAATGGTGCTTCAGGAGGCTGACCCCAAGTCACTCACTTTGTAAGGGTTCCTGCCCCTTTCAGAGCTTTTAAATCTCTGCAGATCCCAGAGCGGGAGGTGAGGGGAGGGTGGGGTTAGGGTTTACAGACTGTTACACAATCTCTCTCAGCAAGATGAATTTGGTCCAATAAAATCTGTTAGGACTTGCTATTCCTGGGTCACAAATGAAATTGGAGAAAGAATAAACTTGTCCCTAGCTTCTGTCTGTGCAGTCACCTCCCATTTGGCAGAAGCATAGGAGTGGTTTGTTTGATTCCAAGCAGAGTAAAGGGGTCCCTTCTTGCTAAAGACAGTCACCACCAAAAACCAGTACCCTTCAGTCTTCCAGGAATTTGGAGTTGCCTCTTTGCTTGGATTCTGCCATGAGTGTGGGATATATAGTTTTTTCTTTTTTTACAACTAAACCCAAAGAAACGTCACTAGAACCTTCTGGCAGAAGCTGGCTGTCCTTCACAGAGCAGTGTGGTGAGCAATGCCTACTCCCCAGGTGCCTGTGTGCCCCTGGGGAAACGTACCAGGGTGGGATCACCAGGTGGCGGTCAACAAATTCTCGTAGCTGGATGGTAGTCATGATGAATGAGATTCTGGGGAAAAAACATTAAGGTTCACATGGCAAGTTTATACACATTTCCAGGTATGAGCTATCAAGTCCTACAAAGTCCTTCTTATCTTATTTTATTATTTATTGATTTGAGAGAGACAGAGAGAAAGAGAAACATTGAGCTGTTCCTGTATGTGCCCTGACTGGGGATTGAACTGGCAACCTCTGAGCTTCAGGACGATGTTCTAACCAACCGAGCTGTCCAGCCAGGGAATACAAAGTCCTTGAAAGTAGAGGATTATCAGGGGGGCTCAATGAGGGAAACGGAGGGATTGAGCAAAAAGAAAAAAAGAAAGAAAAAAAACCCTCATGGACACAGACAACAGTGTGATGACTACCAGAGGGAAGGAGCGTGAGGGGGGGCTAAGGAGGGGGTAGGTGGGGGGGTGGCGGAGGATGGTGGGGGGAGGATAAATGGTGATGGATGGAGACTTAACTTGGGGTGCTGAACACAACAAACAGTATATTTGTAGATAGTGTGTAGAATTGTGCACCTGAAATCTATAATTTTGTTAACCATTGTCACCCTCCAGTAAATTAAATAAAAAGGAAAAAATGACATCCATCTTCAAAGTTTTATAAACTAATCAGCATAAGTTTTGTCATTAGAAAGAAAAAGAGAAAATCTGAGTCAATACAATGGAGCTCTGTGATGGCTGGAGTTTTAGTTCACTAGCAGTGGCAGGCTGTAGAGAAGAATGCAAGATATTCAGGACACTTGTGCTCCTAACAAAGACAGTGCCAAGTGCGCCTTTGATGGTGGAGTGATTGCTCAGTGCCTAGAAATTCTGAATCAGCACCACAGGGAATGAATCCACCCAGCTGCCATGCTTCAGCCATGCCACAAAAACATTTTCATGGGAGCAAATAACAACACACTTTGGATCTAAGCCAAGCTCCCAGAATGCTTAGAAGACTGTTTGGGAGTGGTCACAGACCTGTTACCGGGCATAGTTATAGAATTCCTCTATGTTGTATATTGGGGATACCAAATCCCATTCTCTGTGGTTAGTTACCATCTCTTAGACATATAAGAAAATGTATGAGGATTCAGCCTGCCCTGAGGTGTAATAAAAAAGGATTAAAAAAAAAGAAAGAAAGAAAATGTAGTGTGCAATAAGGTATGTCAGGATGTTTTATTTTAGTCAATTGGAAGAAATAGATTTGTAAGCAACTCCAAGAGTCAGCTTTTACGACCAATGTCACCCTAATATTTTTAATTTAAAAATAAAAAAATAGGTCCATATACCAAATCTGAGTGTGAGAACAATGAACACACGTTCAACTTGCTGTCATTCCCATACTCACAGCCAACACTGCACAACATTTGTTCTCTGTGCCATGAATGATACAACTTTCATCTCCTTTAAAATATATATTCAGGCCCTGGCCGATTGGCTCAGTGGTAGAGCGTCAGCCTGGCGTGCAGAGTCCCGGGTTCGATTCCCGGCCAGGGCACACAGGAGAAGCTCCCATCTGCTTCTCCACCCCTCCCCCTCTCCTTCCTCTCTGTCTCTCTCTTCCCCTCCTGCAGCCAAGGCTCCATTGGAGCAAAGATGGCCTGGACGCTGAGGATGGCTCTGTGGCCTCTGCCTCAGGTGCTAGAATGGGATGCAACAGAGCAACGCCCCAGATGGGCAGAGCATCGCCCCCTGGTGGGCATGCCAGATGGATCCCGGTCAGGCGCATGCGGGAGTCTGTCTGACTGCCTCCCCATTTCCAGCTTTGGAAAAATGCAAAAAAAAAAAAAAAATATATATATATATATATATATATATATATATATATATATATATATATACATGTATATGTGTGTGTGTGTGTGTATATATATATATATATATATATATATATTCATTTTTAGTTGCCTTAATAGAAGATTCTTCCTCATGTGCCCCAGACAAAATTCTTCCAGAGCAAACATAAATTTTATCTCTTCATTCTACCTTTCATTAAATGGGGATTAGACCAGGAAACCTTAAACATTTTTCTTTTCAAACTAAAAACACAATATGATTAGAGTAAATTAAAAAATAACATTGAAACTATCTTTTAACAATTGTATAATTTTTATATTTTATATACATATATAGTATACTTAAATTCTTTAAACCATATCAGACATTCTATTTTAAATTCTTTGGTTTTTCATTTAACAAAAATATCATGAAAAATTTTCTATATTGCTATGGAGTATTATTAATTCTAATGTTTAATCTTTTTTTCTGTTGTTTGGTGAAGCCTGCCCATCATTTTATTTACTTATTTTTTAATTGTCTGTATTTGCAAATAGACTTGTCTATGAAGAAAATCTTAAAGAGTCTACAAATAAACTCCTAAATCTAATAACTTTTAAATCAGATCACACAATACAAGGGCAACATATAAAAATAATTATATTTCGCCTGACCAGGCGATGGTGCAGTGGATAGAGCGTCGGACTGGGATGCGGAGGACCCAGGTTCGAGACCCCAAGGTCGCTAGTTTGAGCGTGGGCTCATTTGGTTTGAGCAAAGTTCACCAGCTTGGACCCGAGGTCCTTGGCTTGAGCAAGGGGTTACTCAGTCTGCTGTAGCCCCATGGTCAAGGCACATATGAGAAAGCAATCAATGAACAACTAAGGGGTCGCAACGAAAAACTAATGATTGATGCTTCTCATCTCTCTCCGTTCTGTCTGTCTGTCCCTATCTCTCTCTCTGACTCTCTCTGTCTCTGTAAAAAAAAATAATAATAATAATTATATTTCAATAGTTTAAATAAAAAATTGGAGACAAATTTAAAATACAACTGCTCACAATAGCCTAAAAGAAATAAAGAAAATATTATTTATAAATCTAACAAGACATATATGGGTTCAGTATGCCAAAAACCCCAAAATGCTGATGACAGAAATCAGAAGAGTCCTGAGAGATATACCACACTGTGGATTGAAATATTCAAATAGTAAAAGTGACAGTTCTTCCCAAATTGGTTTATCTGGTCAAACTTTCTAGAAGAATTTTTCTTGTAGGTATAGACAAGCTTATTCTAAAGTTTATTAGAAGGGTACACTTGAAACTTATATAATCTTATTAATGAATGTCACTCCAATAAATTTAATTAAAAACAAAAAAAAATAAAGTTTATTTGGAAATGCAAGGACCGTGAAATAGCTAAAACAATCTTGAAAAAGAGCAACCACACCCAGGCAGAGAGGGCTGGGAAAGAACCAGCCCGCAGCCAATGCCCGTTGTCTATTAGACATTTTCCATCCGTGATTCCATTTCATCCTCACAAGAGTCCCAAGCATTATTCATTATCATCCTAAATTTGTGGAAGATGTTAAATTACATAACTAAGGTCTCACAGACAGTAACCAAACAAAAAAAGCCACGTCTGTCTGACTCCAAAGCTCAGTGCAGTGCCATTGATAGACTGATTCAGTCAACAGATATTTATGGGTCAGCTACTTTGGTTGGCATTGAACCAGGCACTAGGGGAAAAGCGTCTAGTAAACATAGGTGGTCCTGCTTTCCTGTTACTCACATGATGGAGGAGATGAACTCAGACATTAATCATAGAGTCACTCAAGTCAGTAAAAACTAAATCTAAGTGACTGCTAAAACAGAATCCTTTGATTGTCTCAGGTAGTCTAGAGGCTGTTCCCCTCCCCACCCTGTGTCCCCCTCCTTCAGAATTATAAAGAAAAAGAAACTCTAACAACAGATGCTACCTTTGTGTCTCAAAATCTGGACATTTTTCCTGAAATAAAGCATATGAGAAGTGTTGGGCAGGTAAAATATATTATGCTCACTTTGTTAAATACGGCGCTGCCCATGAGGAGGCCGTCGCCCAGATGATATTAATGTGTGTTGAGAATCCTTGTAGCCTGGGGCTTGGTTTTGGGATTAAGCCTTTCCCACCCTTTTTGATGTGGGGTGGTACAATCCAATCATGCCTCAGAGAAGTGACTTTGTATTAGAGACTTCCCTATTTTGTATATTGGATTAGAGGTTGTGAAGCTACAATATAAAATGGGGACGGAGCGGGAGCTTGCCCTCTTGGTTCCTGAGATTATCATTAGAGGAGAGAACAGAGCAGAGAGCAGAAGGAGGCCACGTGGAGTAGGCCAGGAGAAGCAGCTAAGATGGCGGAGTGCTGAATGAGATGCCAGTTTGTGTAGAGTTTGTATCTGGGATAAGGAAGGAGATGGGGAACTGAGGAGAATAAGACTGGTGAGCTAGAAACCTTTGATTCTAGGAAACTCGGATAAATCAGTAGCTTTGTGAGCACTGAATGTGAGTGGGTTTTGGAGCCCAGTGAGTGTTTTTACTTGCCTGCCGGGTGCAAGCTAGAATTAAAGATGACAGCCCATCTGCTTTTGGCTCCTTTGTTTCTTTACCGACTGTCCGAATCCAATGCGGACCTGCATGGGCCAGGCTGCTGTGATGGTGGCCCTGGCCCTGCCTGCTGGCTTTACAAGAAGCATTTCTCATAGAGATGGGCTTTGCAAGATTTAGAAAAGATTTTTTAAAATTGGCATCTCTTTTTATGGTAGGAAAGAGCTAAAAACAATATCTGTTAAATCCAAGGTTGGGTCCTTTCAGTACAACATCAAGTAGAACCAGCAGTAATTACCTGGTGATTTCAATCAGCCTAGGAACTTCAATTATAAGTAGCAAGTTATCATTTAATTACTCTGTCCAAAGAAGGGGCAGAAGCTGGGTACTGAGTCAGGGTCTCAAGTCTCTAATGGTATTTATCTAGTAATTTTGGGAGGAATAGTCAGGGAGTGGCATTTAAACTAGTGCATAAATGCAGCACTTGATTTTCTGGCTGTGTGTAAACCAACCGTCCTGGGTGTCCCTCTGTACTCATGGCTTGGGGGAAGTTGGGCCCCTGGGGAGAGCCACACCCTAGAGATCTGACTGTGCAGAGAAGGTACAGGGGTGGGGCTCTTTCTGGGAATTGGTGTGACCCATCCGCTGAGTCATCCAAAGATTCTGACAGCAGCCTGGCTGATGTGGGGGGTGGGGAGGGGTGCTCTGGGGCAATGGCTCCCAGCTGTCTTGGAGCCTGTGTGTTGTGAGAGGATGATTATTAGATAAGGATTTTCAGTAGCTGAGTTACTCGGACAGTTCCAGTTTGTTATTGCTTCTTTCCTCAGGTAGCCAGTCCTCCCAGTTCAGAAAGGTTGGTTACCAACTACTTCCTCCCTTCCACCCTCCCCCCAGTCCCACTATGAATTCTGCTGCCTGAATGCTTTTTCCTTCCTTCTTCAATCTGAATTCCACCAGTTCTTTGGGGCCTTGTTTAAGTCCTTTAATGTTTCTACAAGTCCTCTGTTCTGATTTCCGAATGGCCCATAGCCTGCCCCTGAATTTCCAGAGCCCTTGATTAATTCTATGATGCATTATGGTTGTTAGACCTTTCCTCGTTGGTTTATTGGTTTCTGAATTCATTGATTAATTCTCTCATTTAAGAAACTATTTGAGTGACAACTTTGGTCCAGGTTTGGACAAAGCTCCGGAAATTCTTCAAAGAAAAAGGAGCTTCATAAAATGTCTTGTCTCCTAGATGCAATATCCACTCCTACATATTGGAACTATCTTGTTTTGGTGGCCACTGTCTTTACTCACATTGTCCTTCTCTTACCTCACTGTTGTCACTCCTACCTCACTGTTCCATCCAAGGAAGTGCTCTGTGCACTCTGGAATGAGTGGATAAATAAAAAATAAAAAAAAGCTATCCATCAGTCAACTCAGTAACCTAGTAATTCAGTTCACCATTTTTTTTCCAGTTCACCATTTTTAAGCTTTGTTCTTCTTGTATCATAGAGAATCAAATACCTTAATGTAGGTATGCCCACTTCTAAGGGAAAAAAAGGTTGAGCTAAAAACCATTTAAATAATTCAAAGTTGAGTATGAATATTCACTTTGTAGAAGAATGTTTAGCTTTAGAAAAAGTTTGCCACAAAATTTCTTCAAATTGTGAGCTTCAGTCTCTAGAACATTCAAAATGTAACCAGCTATTTAGTCGTGGAAATATGAAGTGACAGGATAGAGAGGGACAGGCAGGAATAGCCATGCTGGCGTTACCTGCTTGGGCTGCAGTGGATGGAGACCTTGCTTTAAAAAACAGTCCTCCAAGAACAGCAGTTATTCCAGCTGCCTCCTGATGTTGGATGCAAGCAGAGGTGCACTGTAGTTATGAGCCTTTATCCCTTTACATCACTCAAAGGCTATTGTGATACATGCTGGATTGTTAAGTTTTGCTAGGTAATGCCTTTCAGGTCTTGGCCTTATAAAGGCAGTCCTTTGGTTTCTATGGAAGCCCAGCTGCACGTGAAAGAAAGGGTGAATTAATGTGGAAAGGAAAATGATGGGGGCAAACAACCCAGACTGTGTAATCACTAAGGCTTTCTTTTCTATAAAGATTATTTCAAGGACCACAGAAGGTCAACTATCCTGGGTGCTGTATTGGCAAGTTCTGCCCTTTGCAAGTTGGAGATGAGGAAGTGGGGCTAGCACGGGGGACAGCTGAGTCCAGCTTTGGCTCTGTCCAAGACGAGATCGGGCTTCCTCTTGCTGCTACTGAAGAAGGCTTTTTGTTGTTTACAAATATAGTTTAAACCAATCCATGGAGCATCACAGTAGCACTATTGTATGGAATAGTAACTAGTCATACTTTTGAAGAACAGAATGGCAAGTATGTTCATTTAGACCATCCTCTAAGAGACTAATCTATACGGAACAGACACAAAGTAGTTTAATACCAGAGTTTTGGTGACAGAATTTTATTGAAAGTAGATAGGTAGGGAAAACTTAAATATAAAAACAGAAGCAACATACTGGGCTCACGCTGATAGAAATTATGAATGGTTCTCATTTGTTGGGTAAACGCCTTGTGTTGCTGGATTGTATTAGCTATTTGACATGTACCATCTGACTCCCAACCATGACCATCAAAGGTAAATATCTCCATTTGAAATGAAGGCAAAGGGTTAGGGTTAGGAGCCTGCTGGTCACACAGCCAGACTGTAATGAATCTAGGATTTGAATCCAGCTCTGCCTCACACTTTAATTAAAATATTAATTATTAATTTTTAAGAATAATAATCTATATTCTCGCTGAAGAAAAGAAACAAATACAATTTTCTATTTTCATGGAAATAAACCTGGCAATACAAAAAAGTACAAAGAAGTAAGTTAAAAAATGAATACCAGTCCCACTAACCAGAATTTACCATTGTCTACAATCTGTGAACATCAGTTTAGAGGTCGTTTTGAACATAAACAAATTGAAGTTAAGCATTAGATAGCTTTAAAAACCAAAATAACTTCAGAAAACTGGAATCATACATAACATGTACATAAGTATAAAAATATAACAAGTAAATTTAAGAACATTTATCTAAAAAGTCAAACCAAAAGTTAGGATGATTGATCTATACATTATAGGAGGTCGTGTAGATTAGCCATCATAAATTCTGCTAAACAATAGCACTGCTTTTGATAAAGACTCTCATTGATATAAATTTCTTCAAGCTTATGGACCTCTAATACCTAGCTCTCTATTCTCTGGCTTTAACATGTTCTCCAAATTTTTCCCCTGGGTTTTGTAAATAGCAAGCTAATGTTTCCTTTCAGAAGAGTGTTACTGGCATTGTCTTGTAAAAATTTGTCCATAAAGCTATCCACCCAGCATTCTACCATGTCATGTTGTCATTTGAATCTCTCAAAAGGCAAAATATTGCCAGATTATCCTGACCATCATCCAGACATGCAATCATCACCTTTTCTTATAAAACAAAGATTTTATCTTTAATTTAGAAGCATATTTATTAAATAACTCTTCCCCAAGATCTACTATTAGCTTGCTGTTTTTTGGGGGTCATCTCTTCATTAATCTCATGTGTCTTTGTTTTTTCCATGGTCACATGAGAGAGCTCTGAGACCTACCTCGTCTGCATAGAATATCTAAATATTCTCATAAAATGAAACATGTTTTCACAATTCAGATAACATAGAAAAACATAATTAGGAACATCAAAATACTCCCGAGGCAGCAGAAGACAGCCTGGACCTGCCTAATGGTCACAAGGTCTGAACCTCCATATCTTGACCTAAGTTATGTTTCAGCTCCTGAGCCCTAAGGCGGAACAACCCCCTGGTTACTTTCTCATAAAACCAGACAGAGGGACACAGGAACAGACCTCAGAGCTGTCCCCAAGACCAGAAGAAACGATTCATCAACCTTACCTCACTGCCAACCTTGGCTCCCAGCACCCTGAACCCCTAACCCACGGTGTCTCGTGATCATGCCCAAGTAAATCTGCAAAACTACAGGCCATTGAGGAGTTCAGGCTTTTGAGCATTAGTTTCCCATTCTCCTGGATGGTGTCATTCATCAATACAATAGCCAATATTTCTCCACTGCAATTCTCCTGCCTAGTGTGTGGCTGCCAGCACCATGTGGACCGACTCTGTTCTGTAACACTGTGAGCACTGAGCTGGCTGGGAGCATTGCTGCTGGTTGGGGTTCTTGCCATGGGTCCTCACCTCCAGGGAATGAGGATGATGGCACCCAGTGAGGTCTGCTCCAGTGTCGGCAGGCTGGTGGCCAGGTCGGTGTTTTTCACATCTGTGCATGGGTATATATCTAATTGTGGTCCAGGATAAGCAACTGGAAGTGTTTCGTGCTGTCTCTGGGAAATATTATAGAAGAAAGAGGCATGGTTTTCTCTTTCCTGCTGGATAAAAAAGCAGGTAAAAATGCTATATAAAAGCAGAGTGGTTCTGGGACCATGCGACAGAAGCCATGCATTAGTTTGGTAGAACAGTAAGTTTGGAAAAGGCTGGCTCCTTCATGATTGCAGAACCACAAAAAAACCCCAAACAAACAAGAAAAAAACAAAAAAACCCAAAAAACAAAAAAACCTCCAAAAAACGAAAAATCTTGACTGCTCTCCTTTGGACTTTGTTTAGATAAAAGTTCAGTGTGCTTGTTTGTGTCTTGTTTAAACTGTCTCTGCAGAGCTAAACCCACATACGTGCTGAGTAGAACAAGAGCTACTTTTCTGAAGGACAATCTTGCTTCTATTTTTATTTTATTTATTCATTTTTAGAGAGGACAGAGAGAGGGAGAGAGAGAGAGACAGAGAGAGAGAGAAGGGGGGAGGAGCTGGAAGCATCAACTCCCATATGTGCCTTGACCAGGCAAGCCCAGGTTTTCGAACCAGCGACCTCAGCATTTCAGTTCGACGCTTCATCCACTGCGCCACCACAGATCAGGCCGACAATCTTGCTTTTAAATAGGACTTTTCCGCCCACTCACTCCCCTTCATTCATTCTTTGAAAAAAATGTTAAGTGTTGTATACCGAGATGCTTTCACATATTACCTAGGAAAGGACAGGAAATTGAGCTCAAAAGCGGTGGCATCGAGAAGAAGTCAGATGTCATCGTCACTAATATCTTTTTTTAAAATTGCCAATCCTAGAGTGGTCTTGCAGAGGTAAAGATGGACTAATAACATGGTTGTCACAATGCAATCAGTGCTCACCATTCTGCTTTTAGTGCTAATAATAATCACAGTAGGATATGAGCATCTGTACCATTTTATTGTGGAAACTTGTTTTGTTTCTCCTCCCTTTCTTTGCAGCACGTATGGAATGGCAGGCTGGTGCAAACATTTCTTCTCACTTCCTAGGAGCCAGTTTCTCTGATGGACTCTGATGGAGCCAGAGTCTAGTTTTCCACTTGGTTCCTGGCTCATTGATACAGTGTCATCTAGGAGATGCAAGACCTCAGAGACACAGCTGCTTGTGATGGGGCCCTAGAGCATGAACCATAACCAAAATTAAGTTTATGGAAAAGAAGAAAATGCAAAAAAAAAAAAATATTTTCCTAAGTTTGGGAATAAGAGCCATATACTTGTTAAATCACTTTCAATTGTTGAGCCTGACAAGTTGTAGAAGCACTTTATAAGATTACTTCTCTTAATTTACACTGTCTTCAAAGGTAGTTTCTGCAAAATCCATTTACTTATTTATTCTTATTCAGTGAGAGAAAGAGAGGCAGAGAGACAGATGCCCACATGTGCCCTGACCAGGTCCACCCTGCAAGCCCACTAGGGGGCAATGCTCTGCCTATTTGGGGCATTGCTTCATTGCTCAGCAACTGAGCTCTTCTTAGCGCCTGAGGTGAGTCCATGAAGTGCCCAGGGCCAACTTGCCCCAATTGAGCCATGGCTGCAGGAGGGAGAAAGAGAGAGAGAGGCATGGAGAAGCAGATGGGTGCTTCTCTTCTTCTGTTTCCTGACCAGGAATTGAACCCAGGACATCCACACACAGGGCTGATGCTCTACCACTGAGCCAACTGCCCAGGGCCTCAAAATCCATTTTTCAATGAAAGCAAATGAGGCTTGGAAACATTAAGTTGCCTATCATTACATGGGAGGCTCTGGACTAGGTCTGTGTGGCCCCCCCAAAGGTCTTGCTTTGAACCATCATTTTTCTTGGCCTCCACGGAGAATCTTTCAAGCACAGTGGGAAGGCTGTGGCAGAGACCTGGGCTAGCACAGTGTAAGTAGCTCCCTGACTTTGGGTGTGTCTACATTTGAGCTTCTGTCTCCTTGTCTGACAGCATGATATCCTCCTGTGCCCACCAGCAGCAGAAGTCATTGCCCCAAGACCCAATTTGTCATCTCATGCATTGGCTGATTAATATGAAGAAAACTGGGAGGAGTTTATTGGGTGACAGAAAAGGTGATGTGGGAAGGTTCCCACAGGAAGAGAGGTACTGTAGGTAACTCACACACAGTCACTCTCCCACCCCATCCTCCTTGGAAGCAGCCCTTTGTCCTGGAATCGGGTGACTCAGCACTTGTGAGGGGAGCCCAGGCTGAAATTGCCAGAGGAAACCAAACAATTCTTATTTACCAAACTGTCAAAATCCTATCATTGCAATTAAGGAGATAGGCAATTAACTGTCTTAATTACAGCAGCTGCCACTTCATCTGAATGCTGTAATTTACAGAGAGAATGGGAGGAGACTTTAAATTAATGTGTATCTTTAAACAACGAAAAACAGTGACGGAGCCTGAAGAAAATTGTTAGCAGTGGTCGCCGAGCCCTCCCCCCAAGAGACATTGTGATGAGACATGCTTACAGAACACCACGATTTCCTTCGCCATTGTTATCTAATGGTTGCATTCTTTTTTTTTTTTTTTTTTTTTTTTTTGTATTTTTCTGAAGCTGGAAACGGGGAGAGACAATCAGACAGACTCCCGCGTGCTCCCGACCAGCATCCACCCGGCACACCCACCAGGGGGCGATGCTCTGCCCCTCCGGGGGGGGGGGGGGAGTCGCTCTGCTGCGACCAGAGCCACTCTAGCGCCTGGGGCAGAGGCCAAGGAGCCATCCCCAGCGCCCGGGCCATCTTTGCTCCAATGGAGCCTTGGCTCTGGGAGGGGAAGAGAGAGACAGAGAGGAAGGAGGGGGGCGTGGAGAAGCAAATGGGCGCTTCTCCTATGTGCCCTGGCCGGGAATCGAACCCGGGTCCCCCGCATGCCAGGCCGACGCTCTACCACTGAGCCAACCGGCCAGGGCCAATGGCTGCATTCTTAATAAATGTCAGAGTGACATTATTATAGCCTATTTTTTATACAGTGCAACTGAGTGATTTCAATAAGAATATCATCTGTGAAGCCCTCTGCAAGGGCCAGCTCAGTTTTTTTTGTTTTTTTTTTTAAACTCATCTTTAAAATAAAGATATTTAAACCATCAATCCAGGCTTATGGACAAAGAAACAAGCTTTTAAATTTCAGGATTTTAAAGGGTAGTCTGATTTGCACCAGTACAACCACTCTCTGTGATAAGCTTTATTACCACACACATTCCAGATGAAGAAACCAAGGCTCAGAGAGGCAAAGAAACTAGCTCAGGGTCACAGTGCAAGCTCTGAAGTGGCTAAGTCAATTGTAGAGCCAGGAGCCAAGGCCAGGGCCACCATCAGAGCAGCCCAGCTCATGCAGGTTCGCATTGGATTGGGACAGTCGGTAAAGAAACAACGGAGCCACAAACTGGTGGGCCATAGTCTTTAATCCTAGCTTGCACCCGGCGGGCAAGTAAAAGTACACACTGGGCTCCAAAACCCACTCACATTCAGTGCTCACAAAGCCACTGACTTATCCGAGTTTCCTAGAATCAAAGGTTTCTAGCTCACCAGACTTATTCACCTCTGTTCCCCATCTCCTTCCTTCTCCAGCGTCAAACTACACAAACTGGCCTCTCACTCAATACTCCGCCATCTTGGCTGCTTCTCCTGGTCACATGGCCTCTTTCTGCTCTCTGCTCTGCTCCCTCTGCTCTCTCATGCTAATCATCCCAGGAACCAAGAGCGCAAGCTCCCGTTCTGCCCCCATTTTATAGTGTAGAAATCCAAACCTTTAATCCAATATACAAAATAGGGAAGTCTTGCATGACTTGTGGTGGCGCAGTGGATAAAGCGTCGACCTGGAAATGCTGAGGTCACCGGTTCAAAACCCTGGGCTTGCCTGGTCAAGGCACATATGGGAGTTGATGCTTCCAGCTCCTCCCCCCTTCTCTCTCTCTGTCCCTCCTCTCTCTCTCTTTCTCTGTCTCTCCCTCTCCTCTCTAAGAAATGAATAAATAAATAAATAATTTCAAAGTCACTTCTCCGAGGCATGATTGGATTGTACCGCCCCACATCAAAAAGGGTGAGAAAGGCTTAATCCCAAAACCAAGCCCCAGGCTACAAGGATTCTCAACACACATTAATATCACCTGGGCAACGGCCTCACGTGGACATAATACATTTTATCTGCCCAACATCAATGTCAAGGCCAGAGGTGACTTTAGAGTTTGCCTTTTCCCCAAAGGCTGGTTGGCAACATGAGGTCACGGCACCACAGTGAGGGACCTGACACAAGGGACAGGGCAGGGCTGTGGCAGATCTAAGGTGAGTAGCCCTTAGAAGTCAATGGGTGTCAGTAGCATGGCTGGCAGGTCAGGGGCCAGACTCAGCTGTGATTAGAGATGTGCATCAGTCCCCAGGAGGCCCAGGGTGGGGTGTTAACAATATAGGGCTTTCAAGCCCACTGACCAATCTTCAACCCTCTGCTTCTCCACTTGCTAACCAGGTGACCTTGGGAAATGCCTTTTCTTCTTTTGTCCCTGAGCTTCAGTAGCTCCATAGTTGTTCCACCTGTATACAGGGAACTAGCTCAGCCTTATACAACTGCTGTGAGGATATAAAGGGATGACACATGTCAAAGTGGCTAGAAGAGTGGCTGGCATGTTGAAGTGACACTCAGGAAGTGTTAGCTCCTCCCCCTCTTCCCCAGAAGGGGACAGGGCAGGGCCTAGATCCAGGAGGCATGGGGGTGGGGATATTTCTGAGTAGTTACCAGAAAAAACAAACAAACCTAGGGGCCTATGGTAGGAATTTGACCACATATTGGGGGAGGGAGAGTCAAGCTTAGGAACCAAGTGGACGCCCAGTTAGCATCATCAGGGACCAGACCAATGCTGGATAACAAGTACCATGAACTTCATGTTGAATCCCAGAGAGTTGTTTGTGGCTGGCAAGGGCTTCTGCTTCCAATCAGAATAAATACTGAGACCTGTGCACGACACCTAAAGGCTTTGTGGAGAGGTGGGATGCTGAGTGTAGGTGACAATATCAGAAAGCCAGCTGTGTGGCTCTGGGTCCAGGCTCTCTCTCGGCAAGCTCCCCACTTAGCCCTTGCACTCTGTTCTGGCAGACTGCAGAGAGATTGTTGATGAGAAGACTAATTGAGGGGTGTGGTTCTGTGCCTTAAGACACCCCACCTTCATTTGGCTCATTTGTGACAATCTCTTCTCTTGTGTGATTGAACTTTGATCTCTCTTCTGTAAAAAAAAAATCAGTGTTTTCAAAGCAATCTAATAATTTAGAGATAAAATTACATAAAAGTAAAGTTGATGCCTGTAAGAATCTTCACAGGGGAGCTGAGAAAAGGTTGAGACTTACCTGGTAACCTCTGCAATGCAGACAGGAGCCCCTGACCTTGCTGGCATTGGGCCCTAATGTTGTACCACCTTCCCCTGCCCTCTCCTTCACTCCTGGGACCGAAGTCTATCCAGGATGTCAATTACCAGGAGCCTGATGTAATCTGAGGTCTGGATAGCCTCTTTCAGAGGAATGGGCATTTTAAATATTTCTATCTGTTACCAACATAATTATAGAGGCACCACTCACCTAACCACCAGGAAGAGCTTAGCCTGGAGGCCGTAATGCTCTGTCTCAGAGAGTTGCTGGAATTTTCCCAGGAAAGGAGGTCAGAAGACAAAAGGTCACAGGTGGTGGCAGCAGGGAGGATGCAAGACAGAGGTTTGGACCTGGGGCATCATCTTGGTGATCCCCATTGTCTTAATAACTGATTTTCTTATTCATCTTGGGTGGGAAATTGCTGATGCGAGGAAGGTGGACTCCACATCTTGGTATTCTCCACGTACAAAGACCGAGCATGGAAACAACAAAGGTTTTAGGCCTTCGCCAAGGGGAATTACTTTTGGGCAGACTTTTGGGTCCCTGCCCATCATGCTGTGATTCAGCCATCTGAACCTGTCAGGGAACTCTTCGTTGCTCTAATAGAATTAATTACAAAAACTAGAGCTTATGAATCTCGGAGACCAGCTGGTTAAATGAGGACACTACCTAAGTAGTTCCAAGTAAGGTTTGTCTATCCATTCAGAACATCCTCGTGGAGCACCTACTGTGTGTGTGTGCTGGCTGCTGAGTATCCAGAGGTCACAACCCAGGCTACGGGAAGACCTAGAACAAAACTCCAGGTCTCTTGACTGTTGGTCTTTTACTTTTTCGTACCCCATGACAAAGTTGGTGAGTCTTGTCAGGGTCCTATCTAAAGTGTTTTATAAAAATAATTGAATGAGAGTCTCAAGAAAGAGAGTTTCACATTTGCCTATTGTGAGTGAAGAGACTGGAAAGAGACCAAGAGAAGAAAGAGGAGTCTTTGAAACCCGTAAGTAGGCCTACGTGAGTGGAAGTGGTCAGGGGACTATAATGAGGATCTCCTGCAGGTTTGGGAGGGCGTCTGAACCCCGCAAAGGGCCAGCTGTGACTCAGCTGTAAGCTGTTGTTGCTGTTGTGGGGAAATGGGCCCTGTGTTGCCAGGACTTCCAACTTTTTCAAGAGAAAACAGATTTTTAACGGCAACTTTCTTGACTTGCTATGCACTGAGCAAGCTGAACAAAGCATGCCATTGAACTTATCCTTTACCAGCCATTGTTTTTATCCTTGCAGATTCAAAATTAAAAAATGACCTAGATGTCTCAAAAAATAAAAAAAGATTGTTACCTACCTTCTTTAATCTCATTCTGCCTTTCCTGCAGAGCTATTCATTGCTTTAAGAAAGGTCCCCGAGTTAAATATTCATAGTGATATAACTGAAAAAAATTTGTTTCCTTTTTATTGAATTTATTAGGGTGACACTGATTAACAAAAATTATGCACAATTCTATAACACATCAATCTGTATACTGTATTATGTGTTGACTATCCCCAGTCAAGTCTCTGAGTCAATTATTCACAGTGATTTAATTAAAAATTTTAATTTAGTGGTAGAATTCCACTAGCAGAATCCATTTCAGAGAGTATATTAGGGAGGCTTTCAAGAACTGAAGATAGGCTAAGGGAAGCCCACCTGGCCGAATCTCAGTCGTGTGACAGCATTGCTTTCCTGCTCTTTTCTCCTGGGGCTCCCACATTGTCTCAAGGGGAATGAGATGGTATCCAAGAAAATTGTACCTTTTCATAAGAAAGGAAACTCCACCTGATTCCTGTCTATCCCTCGCCTCTGGAGATGGGCACACCCCGCTAATCCCCAGGGCTCCTGGGCTTGGGTGCGGGGGAAGTTTCCTTGGTTATCTAGGAGATGTGATCCTAGGGAACAGGTTTGGCCCTCATTACTCAAGGGGAAGAACATATAAAAGAGAATAGCAGGAAATAGGTTAATTCTGATTGTCGATCTCTGAGCACACAAGTGTGATATTTTAAATACAGATCGATTTTCACTGGCAGTGATAGGGGAGGAGGTTTTTCCAGTAAAAGGTTTGAGCAGAGACATGGAGATGGGCAAGTTCCAGCCATGTACCAGTGTTATCTATTTGGTGGGGTTACTGCAATAGAGCACCACACACTGAGTGGTTTAAACAACAAACATTATTGTCTCACGTTCTGGAGACTGAAGTCTAAGGTCAAGGTGTAGAAGGGTTGGTTTTGAAGGCTGGGAAAGAGAATCTATTCCATGCTTCTCTTTTCTCTTCTGTAGTTTGCTGGAGGCCATTGGTGTCCTTTTTTTTTTTTTTTTGTATTTTTCTGAAGTTGGAAACGGGGAGGCAGTCAGACAGACTCCCGCATGCGCCCGACAGGGATCCACCCAGCACGCCCACCAGGGGGCGATGCTCTGCCCATCTGGGGTGTCGCTCTGTTGCAACCAGAGCCATTCTAGTGCCTGAGGCAGAGGCCACAGAGCCATCCTCAGCACCCGGGCACACTTTGCTCCAATGGAGCCTTGGCTGCGGGAGGGGAAGAGAGAGACAGAGAGGAAGGGGGGGGGAAGGGGGGAGAAGCAGATGGGCGCTTCTCCTGTGTGCCCTGGCCAGGAATCGAACCCAGGACTCCTGCACGCCAGGCCAATGCTCTACCACTGAGCCAACCGGCCAGGGCCCCTTTGGTGTTCTTGACCTTGTAGAAGCACCAACCCATTTCTGTCTTCATCTCACAGGGTGTTCTCCCTGGGTCTCTTCAGTGTCTTCTCTCTGTGCCTGTGTCCAATTTTCCTTTCTTTCACTAGGAACCCCAATTATATGGATTAGGGGTTCACTCTGCTGACCTCATCTTATTTAAGTAATGACATCTATAATGACCCCATTCCAAAGAAGGTCACAAGCTGAAATACTGGGGGTTAGGGGCTTCAACATACAAATTTAACTCATAATAACCAGGATGTTGGTCATATACTGTGACACCTCAAATAGAGGGCAGAGGGGAGTTAAGATCAGAAGAGGTACAGGGGCAAGATTTTTAACAAAATATTAATTAATAATAATGACACACATTGATTGAATAGTTGTTTTATTCCAGACATTATTTTCAGTACTTCACACAGGAGAGTTCATCCTTACCATTTTTATAAATGTAAAAACTGAGGCACAGGGAGCATACTTTGCTCAACTTTGAAACGTTTCTAAAATCCTTTCAAAATGGATTTATTTAAAAAAGAAAAGAGGAAATGATAATATTGAATGTAAATTGTAATTGCGAAAAAATAAAGGGGGAAATGATGAAGAAAAGTCACATTTTCTGTGGTTACAGGAAAAGAAAGCTGTTTTATTCAAGTTTCTGGAAGCTGGTTTAATGTGGCTCCTCATTAACCAGCCTAAATTGTTTTTTTCTCTCCTAAAAGTCAACTGGTCAGGGAGCTTTGAGTCAGGACTGAGTCATAGCTCTGGTATGTTCAACTACCAGAAAACAAAGTTTGTTTTTTAAGGCACCACAGAAATGGTTGAATGAAGGAAAATACTTCTGTAGTTATATGTCATGTCAGATTCATTGGTGTTTGGATGGATCGCAGCAGACTTTGTGCACTCAAAGCATTCTTTGCACTTAAAGGTGTCCTATACTGTCCGTCCCAGTCTATCCATGCACCCCTCTTTGAAAGTCTTCTAAAAAACCAATAAAAATGTATAACAATTTCTAAGCTGAGCAAACCAGTCCAACGGACCTCAGTGCACGTGGAAAGAAAGAAGAGAATTGAGTGGGAGATTATTATTTTTTCTAAATATTGTTATAAAATCTGTGACTTTGTACAAATACTGCCTCTGGTCTTTCTGAATTACTCCTAAAAAAAAAAAATTCTGACCAGGTTTGTGAAATCCAGAAAGGAAGAGAGAGGATACAAAGTCATTTCTTTCTCTCTCTCTCTCTCTCTCTCTCTCTTTCTTCTTTCTTTCTTTCTTTCTTTCTTTCTTTCTTTCTTTCTTTCTTTCTATTAAGTGAGAGGCAGGAGTCAGGGAGGCAGAGGCAGACTCCTGCATGTACTCTGACCAGGATCCACCTGGCAAACTCCCTACAGGGCTGTGCTCTGCCCATCTGGGGCCACTTCTCTGTTGCTCGGCAACTGAGCTATTTTTAGTGCCTGAGGCAAGGCCACAGAGCCATCCTCAGCACCTGGGACCAAATTGCTCAAATCACTTGAGCCATAGCTGAGGAAGGAAGAGAGAGAGAGAGAGAGAGAGAAGGGGGAGGGGTGGAGAGGCAGATGGTCGTTTCTCCTGTGTGCCCTGGCCGGGAATCAAATCCAGGACTTCCACATGCCAGGCCAATGCTCTACCACTGAGCCAACCAGCCAGGGCCCAAAGCCATTTCTCTCAAGGTTTTTGTTTCTAGTTTCCCATACCTGGAAACATTACCCAGAGATATTAATGATTATGGCATTGTTTTCAATAAAGTGATTGAGCAGCCTTACCTAACTGTCCATTGATGGGGCTATCAGACAACATACTTCCAGTGATCATGGAATCACAGAACCAAACGTCAGACTCAACCTCAGAGAGCCCTGGTGCCACCCCCATGTGTTGGGATGGACAGAAACCAAGACAACAGCAATGACTGGCCAAGGTCACAGAGCTTGATTTTTTGAATCAGATTTCAAACTCTCCTGCACTGCGTATCTGTGATTAAATGTGACACTTGCAGAGAATGAAGCTGGGGAGTAAAGGATTTTTTAAAAATAATATTTTCATATCTCATTTTCTCATTAGAAATTTGTCAGATCACATGTAGAGCTAGGATACCATTGAGGTTTTTTAGGGGCTTAGAAATCAGGGAGCCCCTTGATCTGTTTGAATAGACATTGGTTTACATACTAACCTAGGAAGGTAAGTTTAAGTTTTCTGAGAAAGGTAGGCTGTCATTTCTACACATTTCTTTTTTTTTTTTTTAAGATTTTATTTATTCATTTTAGAGAGAGGAGACAGACAGAGAGGGAAGGGAGGGAGGAGCAGAAAGCATCAACTCCCATATGTGCCTTGACCAGGGAAACCTGGGGTTTCGAACCAGTGACCTCAGTGTTCCAGGTCGACGCTTTTACCCACTTCGCCACCACAGGTCAGGCTACACATTTCTTTTATAGTCTCTTCTTTATCTACTCACCTCCTGAGGCAGGGCCCTGGATCTAGTTAGGAAGAAAGGGGTGGGGAGAGCAGGCCTTCTAGAAATCATTTTCAGGACCCAAATGACCGCTTGGGGCTTACCTTTTTAAGGAGGAAAACTCCTCTGGCCATTTAGATGACCAAGTAAGACAGTTCTGTTAATCCTGTCAAGGGACAGATTCGTCATATTTCTCCAAAGGGGAAGCTGATTGTCCCACTATCATTGACTGAACACTTTTTATATGATTATATCACAGGATGTAAGAGACTTTTCATGCCCTTTCTTTGATCAGTCAATTCTGTAATTGTTGTGTACTGGATTAACTATTGTAACATTGTAAGACAAAGCTTCCTCATTACCTGGATGAACAAGTAGAGACAAAATGTATTGCCCTGAGAGACCTGTGGGCTCTTGTCCCTTGGTGCTGATCCAGTGTACACAAGGACCCACAAAAGGTCACTGGGAAATTTCATTGCTCTGGTTTGACCATGGCCAATGGGGCTTTCTATCAACCTCCTCATGGAGAGTAAGTTAATTACAGTGAAGGCTTGCCCTACCTTTTAAAATTCTAAAAACCCCACAGGTCAACATGAACATTATCCACTTCTCACTGGGAGAAACACAGCAAACCCACACACTGTGTCCCACTCCTCGAACTGCCCATCAGAATGTGTCATTGTTGCAGTTTGCACTTGTCTCAGTTCTCTGCCAAGCCAAATCCACTGGCCTATTTTGGCGTATAAACTCCATTTAAAATTTATTTCCATGTAATTGGGCAGTCCAATTTTTTTTTGGCTGTTTAGCTCAGTTTTAGTTTTTTTTTTTTATCACTTCTCCTTGGGCTCATTGCCCTTATTTTCATAGGCAACCACATTGTTGGTTCCCCTCACCTTGCAAATCCCTTGGCATAATCCAACAGTTTCCACTCAAAATACTACAAAGTTGCTGGGTGAAACACAGGGTGTCATGTACAACTTGAGACATACTTTATGGAATGCCACATAATATTTTGGATATACTAAAAAAAATACTCATTGTTTATCTGAAATCCCATTTTAACTAGGCATCTGTAATTTTATTTTTATTTATTTATATTTTTACAGGGACAGATAGAGAGTCAGAGAGAGGGATAGATAGGAACAGAGAGAGATGAGAAGCATCAATCATCAGTTTTTCTTTTCTTTTTTTTTTTTTTTTCTGCATTCTTCTGAAGCTGGAAACGGGGAGAGACAGTCAGACAGACTCCCGCATGCGCCCCACCGGGATCCACCTGGCACACCCACCAGGGGGCGACGCTCTGCCCACCAGGGGGCGATGCTCTGCCCCTCCGGGGCGTCGCTCTGCTGTGACCAGAGCCACTCTAGCGCCTGGGGCAAAGGCCAAGGAGCCATCCCCAGCGCCTGGGCCATCTTTGCTCCAATGGAGCCTCGGTGCGGGAGGGGAAGAGAGAGACAGAGAGGAAGGAGAGGGGGTGGAGAAGCAAATGGGCGCTTCTCCTGTGTGCCCTGGCCGGGAATTGAACCCGGGACTTCTGCACACCAGGCCGACGCTCTACCACTGAGCCAACCGGCCAGGGCCTAATCATCAGTTTTTCATTGCAACATCTTAGTTATTCATTGATTGCTTTCTCATATGTGCCTTGACCACGGGCCTTCAACAGACTGAGTAACCCCTTGCTCGAGCCAGCGACCTTGGGTCCAAGCTGGTGAGCTTTTTTTAATTTATTTTTTTGTTCAAGCCAGATGAGCCCACGCTCAAGTTGGCAACCTCGGGGTCTCAAACCTGGGTCCTTCCGCATCCCAGTCCGATGCTCTATCCACTGCGCCACCGCCTGGTCAGGCGGCATCTGTAATTTTATTTGATATATCTTGTCACCCTAAAATACAACTGCCCCTTTGTCTTAGACGTATAATAATGTGCAAATGGGACCCACATCCAACTCATGACCTTGGCTTCCCTTTCCTTCTCTGTCTTCAAAAATCAATGTCCTCTGACTGTCAAGAACATTGAGGGTGGGGTTGGGGGAAAGACAAAATAACCCCAAATATTTTATTATTACACTGTTGATATTTATAATAAAATTCAATTGAGTAATTATCTTTCTTCTGACTTAAGAGCAAGTACCCAAGGAACATCAACCTAACTATGCACACTGAAATTCATAGTGTGGCCCACAAACACAGTGTGGCTACCCTGTCCACGTCACATTACTTCAGTTTTGGAGTCAACATAATGCTGCTGGTCTCCCAGCCCATGAACTTAGGCAGACCTGAGACAACTCCTTTTTATTCATACCTGAGATGACCTAGCTCCAGAAAAATCGAACAACCTTGACATTGCTCAGTGGTCATGAAAACACAGGCCAAATTCCTTTGTGAAAAATATCTTTGGGGCTTAGCCAATGACCCTCTTGTATTAAACAATGCTTGCTAATAAATTCTGTTTCAAGAAGGAAATACCTGTTTTTTACTTTTGATTTTGTTTCCCTTGCCTTTGGAATTCAAATTCACAAAAACATCATTGAGATCAAGATCAAGGCCCATAAATTTAGTGCCTATGTTTAGTGCCTGGTGGGTAGAGTTGCCCACCAATCTCTCTCAAGTACTTATATATTCTGAATTTCTAGATCCTGTGTGAAAAATATTCCATTTAGGTTAGTATGCCTGTCTCCAAAAAATTACCCTTGGGGAAATGACACTCCTATTTCATTCACTGCCTTTTGGACCCATCACAAATCCCGGTATTCAAGGTCCCAAAGTTAAATAATTCTGTTATGGAGCATGCAATAGAAATACAACTTAAATAATTATGAAAGAGAGACCATATGACCAAACAGATAGAATGCACCTTGATAGAAGAATGAGCACGTTAAGATAAATCATGTCCAGACTGCAAGGTGCAGGATGGCAAGGGCTGCTTCCAGAGTCTCCTGCAGGTCTGAAAGATTCTGGGATTACTGCTGGCCAAGAGCCTTCAGCCATCATTCCTCTCCAGAAATTGCCGTTGGCTGCAGAGGGCCGCCTTGCCCAAGGTCATGTCATTTTCATGGGGCAGCATCTATCCAATAACTTCCTTGCAGGGATATAAAGTCTTTTTTTAAAAATAATTTTATTTTTAATGGGGCAACATTAAAAATAAAATAAATCAGGATACATATATTCAAAGATAACATGTCCAGGTTATCTTGTCGTTCACTTATGTTGCATACCCATCACCCAAAGTCAGATTGTCCTCTGTCACCTTCTATCTAGTTTTCTTTGTGCCCCTCCCCCTCCCCTTTCCCTCTCCCTCTCCCCCCTCCCCCCATAACCACCACACTCTTATCAATGTCTCTTAGTTTCACTTTTAAGTCCCACCTACGTATGGAATAATGCAGTTCCTGGTTTTTTCTGATTTACATATTTCACTTCATATAATGTTATCAAGATCCCACCATTTTGCTGTAAATGATCCGATGTCATCATTTCTTATGGCTGAGTAGTATTCCATAGTGTATATGTGCCACATCTTCTTTATCCAGTCATCTATTGATGGGCTTTTTGGTTGTTTCCATGTCCTGGCCACTGTGAACAATGCTGCAATGAACATGGGGCGGCATGTGTCTTTACGTATCAATGTTTCTGAGTTTTTGGGGTATATACCCAGTAGAGGGATTGCTGGGTCATAAGGTAGTTCTATTTTCAGTTTTTTGAGGAACCACCATACTTTCTTCCATAATGGTTGTACTACTTTACATTCCCACCAAAAGTGGATGAGGGTTTCTTTTTCTCCACAGTCTCTCCAACATTTGCTATTACCCGTCTTGTTAATAATAGCTAATCTAACAGGTGTGAGGTGGTATCTCATTGCAGTTTTGATTTGCATTTCTCTAATAACTAATGAAGCTGAGCATCTTTTCATATATCTGTTGGCCATTTGTATTTCTTCCTGGGAGAAGTGTCTGTTCATGTCCTCTTCCCATTTTTTTATTGGATTGTTTGTTTGTTTGTTGTTGAGTTTTATGAGTTCTTTGTATATTTTGGATATTAGGCCCTTATCTGAGCTGTTGTTTGAAAATATCATTTCCCATTTAGTTGGCTGTCTGTTTATTTTGTTATCAGTTTCTCTTGCTGAGCAAAAACTTCTTAGTCTGATGTAGTCCCATTCATTAATTTTTGCCTTCACTTCTCTTGCCATTGGAGTCAAATTCATAAAATGCTCTTTAAAACCCAGGTCCATGAGTTGAGTACCTATGTCTTCTTCTATGTACTTAAAAGTTTCAGGTCTTATGTTTAGATCTTTGATCCATTTTGAGTTAATTTTAGTACAGGGGAACAAACTGTAGTCCAATTTCATTCTTTTGCATGTGGCTTTCCAGTTTTCCCAGCACCATTTATTGAAGAGGCTTTCTTTTCTCCATTGTGTGTTGTTGGCCCCTTTATCAAAAATTATTTGACTATATATATGTGGATTTATTTCTGAGTTTTCTATTCTGTTCCATTGGTCTGAGTGTCTATTTTTCTGCCAATACCATGCTGTTTTGATTGTTGTGGCCCTATAATATAGTTTGAAGTCAGGTATTGTAATGCCTCCAGCTTCATTCTTTTTCTTTAGGATTGCTTTGGCTATTCGGGGTTTTTTATAGTTCCATATAAATCTGATGATTTTTTGCTCCATTTCTTTAAAAAATGTCATTGTAATTTTGATGGGAATTGCATTAAATTTGTATATTGCTTTGGGTAATATGGCCATCTTGATTATATTTATTCTTCCTAACCAAGAACAAGGTATATTCTTCCATCTCCTTACATCTTTTTCGATTTCCCTTAACAATGGTTTATAGTTTTCATTATATAAGTCCTTTACATTCTTTGTTATGTTTATTCCTAAGTATTTTATTTTTTTTGTTGCAATTGTGAAGGGGATTCTTTTGAGTTCTCAATTGTTTCATTGTTGGCATATAAAAAGGCTATTGACTTCTGTATGTTAATTTTGTATACTGTGACCTTACTGTATTGGCTTATTGTTTCTAGTAGTCTTTTTGTGGAGTCTTTGGGGTTTTCGATGTATAGGATCATATCATCTGCAAAAAGTGGTACCTTTACTTCTTCTTTTCCAATATGGATGCCTTTTATTTCTTTGTCTTGTCTGATTGCTCTGGCTAGAACCTCTAGTACCACATTAAATAAAAGTGGAGAGAGTGGACAACCCTGTCTTATTCCTGATTTAAGGGGGAAAGCCTTCAGTTTTGTGCCATTTAATATGATGTTAGCTGATGGTTTATCATATATGGCCTTTCTCATGTTGAGATATTTTCCTTCTATACCCATTTTGTTGAGAGTCTTAAACATAAAATTGTGTTGTATTTTATCGAAAGCCTTTTCTGCGTCTATTGATAAGATCATGTGGTTTTTGTTCATTGTTTTGTTGATATGGTGTATTACGTTAACCATTTTACATATGGTGAACCATCCTTGAAATTCTGGGATGAATCCCACTTGATCATGATGTATTATCTTTTTAATATGTTGTTGTATTCGATTTGCTAGTATTTTGTTTAGTATTTTAGCATCTGTCTTCATTACTGATATTGGTCTGTAGTTTTCTTTTTTTGTGCCATCCTTGCCTGGTTTTGGTATGAGGGTTATGTTGGCCTCATAAAATGTGTTTGGAAGTATTGCTTCTTCTTCACATTTTTGGAAGACTTTCAGTAGAATAGGAACCAAGTCTTCTTTGAATGTTTGATAAAATTCGCTGGTATAGCCGTCAGGGCCTGGACTTTTATTTTTGGGGAGGTTTTTAATGTTTTTTTTTATTTCTTCTCTACTAATAGGCCTGTTTAGGCTTTCTGCTTCTTCTTGACTCAGTTTAGGAAGGTTGTATTGTTCTAGGAATTTATCCATTTCTTCTAGGTTGTTGAATTTAGTGGCATAAAGTTTTTCATAGTATTCTACAATAATTCTTTGTATATCTACAGTGTCTGTGGTGATTTCTCCTCTTTCATTTTGGATTTTGTTTATATGAGTTCTTTCTCTTTTTTCCTTGGTAAGTCTTGCCAAGGGTTTGTCAATTTTGTTGATCTTTTCAAAGAACCAGCTTCTTGTTCTATTAATTTTTTCTATAGTTTTTCTGTTCTCTATTTCATTTATTTCTGCTCTGATTTTTATTATCTCCTTTCTTCGGCTTGTTTTGGGTTGTCTTTGTTCTTCTTTTTCTAGTTCCTTAAGGTGTGAAGTTAAGTGGTTCACTTGGGCTCTCTCTTGTTTGTTCATATATGCCTGAAGTGATATGAACTTCCCTCTTATCACTGCTTTTGCTGCATCCCATAGATTCTGATATGTTGTATTGTCATTTTCATTTGTCTGTATATATCTTTTGATCTCTGCACTTATTTCTTCTTTGACCCATTCATTTTTTAAAAGTATGTTGTTTAGTTTCCACATTTTTATGGGATTTTTTCCCTCTTTTTTGCAGTTGAATTCTAGTTTCAAGGCTTTATGATCAGAAAATATGCTTGGTACAACTTCGATTTTTCTAAATTTGCTGATGTTGTTTTTGTGGCCCAACATATGGTCAATTCTTGAGAATGATCCATGTACACTGGAGAAAAATGTATACTCAGTCACTTTGGGATGAAATGTCCTGTAGATGTCTATCATATCCAGGTGCTCTAGTGTTTTGTTTAAGGCCACTATATCTTTATTGATTCTCTGTTTGGATGACCGATCTAGAGCCGTCAGCGGTGTATTGAGGTCTCCAAGTATGACTGTGTTTTTGTCAGTTTTTGTTTTAAGATCAATAAGTAGCTGTCTTATATATTTTGGTGCTCCTTGGTTTGGTGCATATATATTAAGAATTGTTATGTCTTCTTGATTCAGTGTCCCCTTAGCCATTACGAAATGGCCATTTTTGTCTCTGAGTACTTTTGCTGTCTTGTAGTCAGTATTATCAGATATGAGTATTGCTACGCCTGCTTTTTTTTGGTTGTTATTTGCTTGGAGTATTGTTTTCCAGCCTTTCACTTTGAATTTGTTTTTATCCTTGTTACTTAGATGAGTTTCCTGTAGGCAGCATACAGTTGGATTTACTTTTTTAATCCATTCTGCTACTCTATGCCTTTTTATTGGTGAGTTTAATCCGTTTACATTTAGTGTAATTATTGACACTTGTGAGTTCCCTATTGCCATTTTATAGATTTCTTTCTGTTAGTTTTGTGTCTTGTTTGATCCTTCTCTTTTGTTTTTCTATCTTTTGTTTTTATTTGGTTGTATTCCATACATCTTTCCTCTGTTGCTATTTTTTTTATCTCATGTGCTTCTGTGGTGGTTTTTTCAATGGTGGTTACCTTTAAGTAATGAAAAGGGTTCCTACCCTGTTCATTTTAGAGCACTATTTTGTGAGTACTTTTGCACTCCATCGTCCTTTGCTACTGTTAATCTCCATCCTCTCCCCCCCCCTTTCTTTTTGTTGTCACAGTTTAAATTTGGTTTTATTGTGTTCTTCTTGGAGCTTTTACTTGTGGCTTTGTTTTTTTTTTTGTTCTTTGTATCTGATTGGAGAACCCCCTTTAGTAATTCCTGGAGTGGGGGTTTTCTGATGATAAATTCCCTCATTTTTTCTGTATCTGTGAATGTTTTTATTTCTCCTTCATATTTGAAGGATAGCTTTGATGGGTATAGTATTCGTGGCTGAAAGTTCCTCTCTTTCAGGACTTTAAATATTGGGGTCCACTCTCTTCTAGCTTGTAGAGTTTCTGCTGAGAAATCTGATGATAATCTAATGGGCCTTCCTTTATATCAGGGGTCCCCAAACTATGGCCCGCGGGCCACATGCGGCCCCCTGAGGCCATTTATCTGGCCCCTGCCGCACTTCTGGAAGGGGTACCTCTTTTATTGGTGGTCAGTGAGAGGAGCCTAGTTCCCATGGAAATACTGGTCAGTTCGTTGATTTAAATTTACTTGTTCTTTATTTTAAATATTGTATTTGTTGTTCCCGTTTTGGTTTTTTACTTTAAAATAAGATATGTGCAGTGTGCATAGGGATTTGTTCATAGATTTTTTTTATAGTCCAGCCTTCCAATGGTCTGAGGGACAGTGAACTGGCCCCCTGTGTAAAAAGTTTGGGGACCCCTGCTTTGTATGTTGTATTCTTCTTTTCCCTGGCTGCCTTGAGAATTTTTTCTTTGCCGTTGGTTTGTGCCAATTTCATTATGATATGCCTTGGAGTAGGTTTGTTGGGGTTAAGAAAACTCGGAGTTCTGTTTGCTTCTTGAATTTGAGGCTTTAGTTCTTTCCACAGGCTTGGGAAGTTCTCATCTATTATTTGTTTGAGTATGTTCTCCATTCCATTTTCTCTCTCTTATCCCTCTGATATACCTATTATTCTTATGTTATCCTTTTTTTTTTTTCTGTATCCCTCTGAAGCTGGAAACGAGGAGAGACAGTCAGACAGACTCCCGCATGCGCCCAACTGGGATCCACCCGGCATGCCCAGCAGGGGCGACGCTCTGCCCACCAGGGGGCTATGCTCTGCCCCTCCGGGGCATTGCTCCGCCGCAACCAGAGCCACTCCAGCGCCTGGGGCAGAGGCCAAGGAGCCATCCCCAGCGCCCGGGCCATCTTTGCTCCAATGGAGCCTTGGCTGCAGGAGGGGAAGAGAGAGACAGAGAGGAAGGAGGGGGGGTGGAGAAGCAAATGGGCGCCTCCCCCATGTGCCCTGGCCGGGAATCGAACCCGGGTCCCCCGCACGCCAGGCTGATGCTGTACTGCTGAGCCAACTGGCCAGGGCCTTGTGTTATTCTTTTTGATATAGTCAGATAATTCTTGTAGGGCTATCTCATTTTTTTAAATTTTTGAGTCTCTTTCTTCTTCTCTCTGTTGTGCCTCAAGTTGCTTGTCTTCTATTTCACTAATCCTCTCTTCTATCTGGCCTGTTCTATTAGCTAAGCTTGTTACCTCATTTTTCAGCTCGTGAATTGAGTTTTTCATCTCTGTTTGTTTTTTTTTTATAGTTTCAATTTCCTTGGAAATATATTCTTTGTGTTCATCGAGTTGTTTTCTGAGCTCCCTCAATTGCCTTTCTGTGTTTTCTTGTATATCTCGGAGGATTTTTAGGATTTCTATCTTAAATTCTCTGTCATTTAGCTCCAAGGTTTCCAATATATTAAATTTTTTCTCCATAGATTTTTCCTCATCTAGCTGTGTTACCTCTCTTTCTTTTGTATCCATGATATTCAATTTTCTCTTCCTTAATGGCATCTGAGGGTGGTTTTGTTGATAGTATTAATGAGATTTAATAAAGAATAAAAAGTTAAAAAAATAAAAAATCGAAAAGAGTTGTTTTTTTAAAAATTAATGATGAAATAAAGAAAAATAAAATAAAATAAAAATTAAAAAAAAAAGAAAAAAGGAAATTATTCCCTCCCCTCCTTTTTTCCTCTCCTTCCTCTCCCCTCTTTCTTGAGAAAATCTTGTGGTGAACTGTGAATTATATTGTACTAAATAGAACAAACAATGCCTGTAATGGAGGGCCTGAATTGGGGAGAAGTAATAAAAGGGCAAAAAAAAAAAAAAAAAAAAAAAAAAGCCCTGGCCGGTTCGCTCTGCGGTAGAGCGTTGGCCTGGCGTACGGGGGACCCGGGTTCGATTCCCGGCCAGGGCACATGGGGGAGGCGCCCATTTGCTTCTCCACCCCCCCTCCTTCCTCTCTGTCTCTCTCTTCCCCTCCCGCAGCTGAGGCTCCATTGGAGCAAAGATGGCCCGGGCGCTGGGGATGGCTCCTTGGCCTCTGCCCTAGGCGCTAGAGTGGCTCTGGTCGCGGCAGAGTGACCCCCCCCTCCGGGGGCAGAGCGTCGCCCCTGGTGGGTGTGCCGGGTGGATCCCGGTCGGGCGCATGCGGGAGTCTGTCTGACTGTCTCTCCCCATTTCCAGCTTCAGGAAAAAAAAGAAAAAAAAAGAAAAAGAAAATGAAAAAGAAAAATGTGCATTGACCCACAAAAAGCAAATAAGAAAAAAATTTGGGTCAAGAATAAAATGATTTGCTTTTAGGTGTTGGTTAGACTGAGAGTTATGATGAGAGGAATAAGAGGGAAACAGGAAAATGGGGGGACAAATTAAAAAATTACTATTGTATTTAGTGGAACAAGAACTAGATAAAATGGAGAGCCAGGGATGGGAGCACTGCTAGTGAGTTAAAAAGGTGAAGTAAAAACCCCGAAAATGCCACAAATATAAGTTTGAGTCCAGATAAGATATTGTTCATTATTGAGGTTTGAATGAGAGGAGACGTAAAGGAGAAAGGAAGAAACTAATATAGAGGGAGAAAAGAAAGAGAGAGAGAGAAAAAAAGAGGGAACCACTAAAAGAAGAAAAAAGAAAAAAGAGGAGAGAGAGAGAGTTAAGGTTTTTGGAGTGCAACCCTCATAGAGAGAAAGGAAGAGAAAAGAAAAGATAATGGGAGATATAACACTTATGGGTAGTGTAGTTCAAGGAGAGGAGAGAGTAAGACCGGCAGAGAGTTAAACGACCAAATTAGAGGAGGAAAAAAAAAAAATCAAGAATGAAGATAAGAGAAACAAATGAACAAATATAATAAAATGGGATAGGTTATAAAGTCTGCGGATTATTCTTGTTTTTGAGAGGTTATCTTCTTGCTTTTTCTTTTCTCTCCCTCTTCCTGGTCAGTGACTCTGTACCCCGAGTTCTGCCCCTTTGGCACACTCAGGTAGAGGTTTGCAGTTGATAAGTCTCTATGGTGATGTCGTGTATTGTGCTTCAGTCTCGTTGGCAGTTGAGGCTCATTAGCATTTATAGGCTCTGCCAGTGAGAGAGTCCGTGTTCCTGGAGCCTTTCTCCTAGTCTTTCCTTCCTCAATTAGTAGCCTGATAATCCAGCTATGGGGTTGCTGCTGCCTCTGCCTGGATAGTAAGAGGCTCAAAGAGCTGGCAACTCCCCACTCTATTCCCACTCAGCACAGGGCTCTGGGTAAGGCTCAGTCAGTCAGAGCTGCTAGCATAATCATGCAGGGCTTCCGCCCACTCAAAGACCTCTGGCTCTTTCACTCTGTGGGATAACACGGGCGTGCACTGCCAAGGCACTCGGAGGAATCTCTCGCTCACTATCTGCGCGCGCAGACCAGGATATCAGGCCGGTGCCTCACCTTCTGAGTGAAACCCCCACCTGCACGGAAAAGTTCCGGCATTGGAATTGGCTCTTGCTCCGTCCCCGTGTGCGGCTTTCCCAGGGCGCTGGGGCGGTCCAGAGATTCCGCCTTTGGCCCACACAAAGGCCTCTGACTCTGCCCCTCTGTGGGGTAACACGGGCGCCCACTGCTGAGGCACTTGGAGGAATCTCTCGCTCACTCTCCGTGTGCGCAGACCAGGATATCAGGCTGGCCGCCTCACCCTCTGAGTGAATCCCCTTCCCGCACAGAAAAATTCCAGCATTGGAATGGCTCTTGCTCCCTCCCCATGTGCGGCTCCCTCAGGGTGCTGGGGCAGCCCGGAGATTCCGCTTTCGGCCCACACAAAGGCTTCTGACTCTGCCTCTCTGTGGGATAAACGGGCGCCCACTCCCGGGGCTTTGGAAGGAATCTCTCGCCCACTATCTGCGTGCGCCGACCCGGAGATCGGGGAAAATGGCTGCCCCGCTTGTCTTTCTTTGTCTGGGTTTGGCGCGAGTGTTAGCTTGTATTGCCTGTGTTGCCACAGGAACAGTTTTTCCTCGGCTTGGATCTCTGTGCCACAGCCTGGTTCGGTCGTTTGTGCCGCGGCCTGGATTCTGAAGGGCCATCCCAGTATCAGAGCTCCCGAAGAGGGTCAACTGATGCCTTTGTTGAGACCATAGCATGGTCCAACTTCTCCCAATCATTTCTTTTCCTTTCTCCAGGGGTGTTAATCTCAAGAGCACCTCCAATTAACTCCTTGCATGTAAATCTCTATCTCAGAGTTTATTTCCCAGGGAACCAACCTGTACCTGTTGCTCTCAGGAATAAATAGTCCAAGACATGGACACTAAGCTAGGATTCTGTAGCTGAACCACTCACTATCTGGCTAGCAAGGTCAACCTCATACTGCTGGTAGTTGGGGTAGAACTTAGCCCTGGTAAAAGGTAGCAGGGCAATTGTTAAAACTTTTGCTGTTAGTAAATTTGGATGGTATACCAGTGGAAGAAAATAGTGTAGGTGAAATGCATTAGGTATTTGAGAAAGATGAGGGGAATAGAAGTTAGAAGGACAATGGAGTTGAATAACTGTTGCAGGAGGCAATTTTGAAAAGTGAAAGGCTGACAGTGATTTCACAAATTACAAGCTAGTTATGAAAGTCAAGAGGCCTTCTTGGCAGCACATAAAGGAATCCCCAGCTCCTGTAGCCAGAGGGTAGAAAAGGCTAAGGATCCTCCCAGGATTAAGTCATAAGAGTAGCAACAATTTGAGAGAGTTGAACTCCCAACCTAGGCAGGCCTGCTTTGCTTAAGTCAAGGCTCTGACTCGTGAAGAATGAGGTCTGGAGATATGAGGGGAGAATATCTGGGTTGATGCATTTGAAAGTGTCTGGAATCAGCCATTTCCTGTCTTCTTTTAGTGGAGAATGGTATTTAGAAACCAAGATCAGATGTCCCATGTGCTCATTACTACTGGGATGTTATTGTTTCTGGGCCCTCACAGCTGATAGAGCTAGAATTTGTTTGTATGTGTCAATAGCCAAAGTGAATTTTCACTTAACATCATCAGTAGGTTCCTGGAACTGTGGAAAATGACCCATGACCCACAATGAAACCAATTTTTCAATAGGCTAATATGAACAAGGGTGAAGCTCCTACAGCAGTTCATCAATGTTGTAATGAAATGATGTTGAACAAAGAAATGATATTATTCGAGGACCTCTACTCAGATATATAATGACACCTCTGGGTGTATGTATATATATATTTTTATTGTTATACATTTAAAAATGATGAGTTCATACTATACTTCCAATTACATTGTGATACCTCAAGCTTCCTTTTGTCTTTCCCTCTTACTTCCTGCCTCTTCTTCCTGGATCCACATTTCCTATCTGCTCAAGTCACTTATCTGCTCCGTGTAACTGGTCTCCCAGCTCATCACTGTCTCCACGGGGACAGCCCCACCATCACCTCTGTGCTGCTGGGCCCCTATACACTGATGCTCCTGGCAGGGGAGGGGAAGGGAAGAGAAAACTGAAAAGCAGGTTAAAAGAAAAACATGAAAAAGACGGTGTTGAGTTGGCTCCATTCTCCTGGAAGCCAATTGCAGAATGTGAACTTTGGTTTTATAGCACCTGTTTTGCTCTTAGGGGAGGAGGAAGTGAAAGACATTAACTTGGGCTGCTGCTAAGTTCCATCCACCCAGGATCAGAAATGACCTTGCTTGTCTACACTTAAAAAAATTCTTTATTAAGAAAACATTAAATATTAGGAAGGTGATAGAGCTAATGGCAAAGAGAAATTTAGCCATCTTCAACTCCTTGTGACTGGGTGGCCCGGAGGAGATTGATAAGCACAGTTGACTCCTGTTTTGAAAGAAGGGAGAAAGGAATTGTATAGTGTTATAAGAACTATATACTGAACTATGTGCTTAAGTGGATTCTGGCGCTAGGATTCAAAGACTTAGGTCTACTCCCAAATTCTCAAAACCGTTTCATTTTAATTTCTGGGATTTCCAGTTTGTTACTTACTTCCTGGCTTGCGCTGTGGATCACAGGGCCATTAGGAAAAAAGGGTTACTGGAAAAACCGGCACAGATGCCAAGAGCAGTCTCTGACTCTCGCCCTCCCTGTGACAGCCTCTTTCCGCTGTCTCTGTCTCAGACACTTTCTCTTCCCTGTGTGGGGCGAAGACGTCTATGGGAAGTGAGACCAGTCACCTGAGAGGCATCAACTGAAGCGAGACCAAGTCCTCTTCCTTCCCCTGAGCAAGAGCTACACTTTATTTTGGCAAAGATGGCAATCTGCAAGTCGGTTATAGGGGAGGATTCAGTCAGAAGTAGGGGAGGCGTCTCTCCAGTCCATCGTGGGAGGTTTAGTACTTAACTCGAGAATCTCTTTTTAAATCAGCCTCCTAGGTCCTGCCTGACTGAGTATCTCAGTTGGTTAGAGCATTACTGGATATGTCAAGGTTGCAGGTTTGATCCCTGGTTGGGGCGCATGCAAGAATCAACCAATGAATGCATAAATAAGTGGAACAACTGATTGATGTCTCACTCTCTATCTTTCCCTTCCTCTCTCTAAGAAAAAGTCAGCTTCCCCAGAGGGAAGGCATGGAGACCCAGGCCGTGACTAGCGTCTCTAGCACAGCCACGTCCCTGAAGCTTTGCTCATTTTTGGCCTAATCCAAACAAACAAGCCACTTCTCCAGTGGCACTAAACACTCACTCTGTGACTTTCTGATTGCAGATTTGGTTTCAGAAGGGAAGCCAGCCGCAAGCTGTGTCTGTGATTGAGGCAGGCTGCCTCCAGGTGGCATCCGTATGCCATTGTCCCCAACTGAATCTGCCCTGGGATAGAAGCAAGACAGGCTTTTCTCCCATCCATCCCATTTAGGAACTATTGCCAACAAGCTTTTTCCTAATGACAAGGTTTCTTTTCTGCTCGAAGCCCATCAGAGGCTTCCTGTTGTCTGCTGGAAAAAGCCAGGCGACCAGCCGTCTTGGCTAGAGATCAAGCTGAGATCCAGTCGTGTCTGATGAGCAGCATGGCAAGGAAGCAGGGGGCTCTGGGTTGGAATAGAGGGAGGAGGTGGTTTGTGTCTAGGGGAAAGGACTGTGTTAAAGAACAAAATCATCTGAGTAAATCTGAAGACCAAATTGGTTTCACTAGAGACGATTCATGAACTAGGTCGCATCCCATCTGGCAAGAAGGGCACTCAATGAGTTATACAAGTAGAAAGAGGGCAGGACTAAGAAGTTAAAAAAGTGAATTATTTTAGGCAAGGACATCATCTCTTAGGGGAAGGCAGGAGGTCTTATCAGGCATATTAGCTCACTAGTGTTGGTCAGGACATTCCAGACTGGGAGAAGCTAAAATGCAATCAGGTTAGTTATTTTTTTTTTTTGTATTTTTCTGAAGCTGGAAACGGGGAGAGACAGTCAGACAGACTCCCGCATGCACCCAACCGGATCCACCCAGCATGCCCACCAGGGGCGATGCTCTGCCCACCAGGGGGCGATGCTCTGCCCCTCCGGGGCGTCGTTCTGCCGTGACCAGAGCCACTCTAGCGCCTGGGGCAGAGGCCAAGGAGCCATCCCCAGCGCCCGGACCATCTTTGCTCCAATGGAGCCTTGGCTGCAGGAGGGGAAGAAAGAGACAGAGAGGAAGGGGGGGGGGTGGAGAAGCAAATGGGCGCTTCTCCTATGTGCCCTGGCTGGGAATCGAACCCGGGTCCCCCGCACGCCAGGCCGACGCTCTACCGCTGAGCCAACTGGCCAGGGCCAATCAGGTTAGTTATTGAGTTTTGGTTTGATGAAATGGCTTTAGCAAAAATGGCTCCATTTTGGCTGGTTGCTTCAGCGGAAACAACAAAGACAACAATTCCGAGGAGGATCCCCCCCACCCCCAGATGTATATATTTCTGTCTTTCTGCAGAGAAGGCACTGCAGGGCCTGATTTCACTCAGGACGGGGACTCACACTTTGGTGCTCACCATGCAGGTAACAAAATGTGACACAGAGGGAGGAAGGGAGAGGAGCTGTGCCCTTTACCTCTACATGGAGCACAGATGATGACAGGCATGCCACAACAACTGCTACAGCAGCAGGTGGCAGCCTTTAATGGCTTCGTGGGTGTAAAGCCAGTAGCCACGACCACCATCACAGCTGCCTGGCCCATGCAGGTTCACATTAGATTTGGACAAACGGTAATGAAACAATGGAGCCAAGAACTGGTGGGCCATTAGCTTTAATCCTAGCTTGCACCTGGCGGGCAAGAAATACACACAGTGGGAAAACACTTCCCTTTCCATTCAGGGCTCCCAAAGCCACTGACTTATTCGAGTTTTCTAAAATCAAAGGTTTGTACCTCACCAGCCTTATTCACCTCTGTTCCCCATCTCCTTATCTCTGCACAAAGTCTGCACAAACTGGCTTATCCTTCAGCAACCTGACATCTTGGCTACTTCTCCTCTCCTCCATGTGGCCTTTCTCTGCTCTCCTCCAGCATGGGCTCCTCTGCCCCATTTTATAGTGTAGAGATCAAAACCTTTAATCCAATATACAAACAAGGAAGTCTCTGATACAAAGTCACTTATCTGAGTTATAAATGGGATTCCTCATAAGAGTACACCACCCCCTATCATGCAACAGTCAAGGGTGTGGGGAAAAGCTTAGTCTTAAAACTTAGGCTATAACGACCCTGCCTGCTTACAGCCTGTCCCCCACACCCAATGCAAACTATAAGTGAGCAAACATATACATTATATTTACAAACTTATTTGACCAACATTCCAACCCTTTTGATTGCTTACAATCTAAAGCACAGGTATTCCTGCATAAGGAAATTAGGCACATTACACAGATTACAACAACATGACAAACCATACAATTTCAACAATTACAAAGATACACTTCAGTTTTTGAGCACTTTGCCTAAAGCGCAAAATGTCCCCGGCCTTCTTTCTAGCCATTTGAAAAGCTTCCCGTGGTGGTGAGGGCCTCTAGCAAACCCTCTCCCCACCCCCATTAGGGTATTTCACATTGTCCAAAATCCGTAATCCAACAAAGGAGCCAGTTCTCACTCTGGTCATAGTCCAGGAACCAGTCCAAGCACATGGACTCTCAGCCACCCCCCTCATCCCTGCCATCCTGGCAGGTCTTACACTGTCCCAAGGAGGAGCATGTGGCAAGGCAGTCATCATTTCCATCTCTGCTCCAGAGAGCATGATGGCAGTCACCCCTATGTCCCAAAATCGCAGACCTACCAGGGGCGTAGTAGGTACTCCTTGCTGCTGGGCTCTCACCTTCTGGAGACTGCGGATCACAACTCTAGCCCGATTCTCCTCATCCTCCAAAGAGAAACTAAAAACACCAGCTCCTGCTGCTGGGCCCGAGCCCTGGGCCACTGCTGCCTTCTGCTTTGTGGGCCTTGCAACCCCAGCTTCAGCCTCAGCCCCGGCCTTCTGCTACTGCTGGCTTTCCACAATATCCAGGGCAATCTGCAACTCATGAACCTGTGGTTCCTTCTCCAACAGCTGCTCCATTTCCAAGCAAATCTCACGAACCTGGCTGGCCTCCTTCTCTGGTGCTTGCTCCAGCCCCAGGGTTGGCATCTCTTTCTTCCATGTTTGCTCCAGCTCCTTCCACTGCTTGGTTTGCAGGTCCCAGGCAGCCTCTTCCACAGAGCTCTCTGTTTCCTCATGCATGGCTGTAAAAGTCAGCCAGCCTACAGTCCCCAAGGGGACAGCCATGGGGAACCATAACAGCAGCCAGTCCTCTACTCGACCCTCAAAAGTGGTGGTGGCTCCATGCCTATCTCTATCAAATCCTGCCGACTATGCCAAATGTAAAGCCAGTAGCCACGGCCACTATCACTGCCGCCTGGCCCATGCAGGTTCGCATTTGATTCGGACAGATGGTAATGAAACAATGGAGCCAAGAACTGGTGGGCCATTAACTTTAATCCTAGCTTGCACCCAGCAGGCAAGAAATACATACAGTGGGAAAAACACTTCCCTTTCCATTCAGGGCTCCCAAAGCTGCTAACTTATCCGAGTTTCCTAGAATTAAAGGTTTGTACCTCACCAGCCTTATTCACCTCTGTTCCCCATCTCCTTCTCTCTACACAAAGTCTGCACAAACTGGCTTATCCTTCAGAAATCTGCCATTTTGGCTACTTCTCCTCTCCTCCATGTGGCCTTTCTCTGCTCTCCTTCAGCATGGGCTCCTCTGCCCCATTTTATAGTGTAAAAATCAAAACCTTTAATCCAATATACAAACAAGGAAGTCTCTGATACAAAGTCACTTATCTAAGGTATAAATGGAATTCTTAATAAGAGTGCACCACCCCACATCATGCAACAGTCAAGGGTGTGGGGAAAAGCTTAGTCTTAAAACTAAGCCTTAGGCTATAACGACCCTGCCTGCTTACAGCCTGTCCCCCACACCCAATGCAAACTATAAGCGAGCAAACATATACATCATATTTGCAAACTTATTTGACCCACAGTGGGCCACAGTGATGGGGCCCAGGCCACAGACCCTGGCAGCACTCTGTGAGCATATGCAAAAAACCCCAAGGACCCCATAAACACCTGAGAGGATTTTGCAAAGTCGAATAAGCTCTAATTAAGAGTGTCAGGGCAAGAGCCAATGAAACAGTGTTAGGATGGTTGCTGGGGTGCTATTTGCACCTGGAAGCTGAGAGACAGAGTGGCTGTCCTCATTTTCTCCTATACCACAAATCAAGTGGCTTGTAAACAAGAGAAACTTATTGCTCATTATTCTGGAGGCTGAAAGTCCAAGATCATATGGCTGAGTTCTGGTGAGGGCCTGCTTCCTGGTTCCTAGCTGATGCTTTCTTGCAGTGTCCTTATATGGTGGACGGGATGAGGGGTCTCACTACAGCCTCTTTCATAAGGGGACCAATCTCATTCACAGGGGCCCCACCCTTATGACCTAATCATCTCCCAAAGAGTCCACTTCCTAGCCCATCACATTGATGTCTAGAGTTTTGACCTATGCATTCAGGGGGATGCAAACATTTACACCATAGGAGTGGCTGTATACTTTATCATCCTGAATGGTTTTATTGCTGAACAACTTAAGGACTCCCTTCTTGTAAACCAGACTATCCTGGATACTTACTTTTTTAAAAAATTAATTTTAATTTATTGTGTTAACATGGATTTAAGTGTCTTACTGAATATAACACCCTCCCTCCCTCCCCTGTGTCCCTATTTGCACCCCCTTTGCCCCCCTCCCCCTAACTCCCGCCCCCCTTCCCTCTGGGATTTGCTGTCCTGTTATCTGTATCTATGTGTTATGTATATATAATTTTACTAATCCCTTCACCTTCTCTGATCCCATCCCCTCATTCCCCTTCCCTCTGACAGCTGTCCCTCTGCTCCCTGTGAGCCCATCTCTGCCTCTATTTCGTTCCTCAGTTTACTTTGTTCATTAGATTCCACATATAAGTAAGATCATATGATATTTGTCTTTCTCTGCCTGGCTTATTTCACTTTGCATAATAATCTCCAGGTCCATCCATGCCATCACAAAAGGTAAGATTTCCTTCTTTTTCAAGGCCACGTAGTATTTAATTGTGTGGCTACTTACTTTTTGTGACTAAAAAAAAACTTATTGTTCTGCCACTACCTTCAAATATATTTGGTCCCATACTCTTTCTCCAGTCCTGGACAATCTCTTGGGTAGGACCTATAATTTCTCTGGTCACAAAAGTTCCAAGTTTCAGATGCTGGCAGAGTCTCACCTTCGATTCCAAAGTCAGAGCGGCAGCGTTTCAGCCGCGTCAAGGCAGCCATCTGACCAGCAGTGGCAGGTCAACGGTTCTTGGCCCAAGTGCTCTCCTCATTCTGCTACTTCTGGGTTTCCAGTGTTGGGTGGCAGAAGGAATGAAAACAAACTGTGACACTTTTAGAGTGAAAGGGACATTAGTAAAAAGAATGCTGGGGCAACTGGCATAACTGCAACTCTGGCCACCAGGCTGTCCTCCAGGGCCTGGGTGGCCAGATCCTTCCCTGACTTTGCAGCTGTATTTGTCATTACTCTTATGTTCCAGTGTTTGGGCCCAGATGGGCTATCTCTCCCCACCCCCTCCAAATCCCCCAGGCTTCCTTTGGAAACTGTGATAACATGTGAGGACACAAGACTGGGACATTGTTTATTCAGGGCAGTGGTCCCCAACCTCCGGGCCATGGACCAGTACTGGTCCATGGGCCATTTGGTATCGGTTTGCAGAGAAAAAGTAAATAACTTACATTATTTTTGTTTTATTTATATTTAAGTCTGAACGATGTTTTATTTTTAAAAAATGACCAGATTCCCTCTGTTACATTTGTCTAAGACTCACTCTTGCCGCTTGTCTCGGTCACGTGATACATTTATCCGTCCCACCCTAAAGGCCGGTCCGTGAAAATATTTTCTGACATTAAACCGGTCTGTGGCCCAAAAAAGGTTGGGGACCACTGATTCAGGGGATGTAGTCTCAGCTCTGAATCTTACCTGCTGTCTAGCTAGCTTGTAGGCAAATCCGTGTCCTCCCCGAGTCCTGCCTTCTATGCCTGTAGAAGGGGAATGATGCCATTTTGTAAACATGGCCTTTTGAGACTGGTTTCTTTCACTTGGCATAACGGTTTCAAGGTTCATCTATGTTTTAGCATGTATCAGTACTATATTCCTTTTTATAGCTGAATAATATTCCATTGTATGAACATACCATATATTAAGAATGGATAGCTTTTTTTTTTTTTTCATTTTTCTGAAGCTGGAAACAGGGAGAGACAGTCAGACAGACTCCCGCATGCGCCCGACCGGGATCCACCCGGCACGCCCACCATGGGGCGACGCTCTGCCCACCAGGGGGCGATGCTCTGCCCATCCTGGGCGTCGCCATGTTGCGACCAGAGCCACTCTAGCGCCTGGGGCAGAGGCCAAGGAGCCATCCCCAGCGCCCAGGCCATCTTTGCTCCAATGGAGCCTCAGCTGCGGGAGGGGAAGAGAGAGACAGAGAGGAAAGTGCGGCGGAGGGGTGGAGAAGCAAATGGGCACTTCTCCTGTGTGCCCTGGCCGGGAATCGAACCCGGGTCCTCCGCACGCTAGGCCGACGCTCTACCGCTGAGCCAACCGGCCAGGGCCAAGAATGGATAGCTTTTTAAGAAAATTATTTATTTATTTATTTATTTTTTAGCACAGTTGTAGGTTCATAGAAAAATTGAGAGGCCAGTTCACAGATTTCCTATATCTCTCCTGTTCCCACACACACACAACCTTTCCCACCATTGACATCCTTCGCCTATTGGCTCATACAGCTATTCACCATTTGTGATTGTCTTCTGACAAGGGCACTAACCTATTCAGAAGGGCTCCAACCTCATGGCTTAATCATCTCTCAAAGGCCCCACCTCCTCATGCCATCACATTGGGGAACAGGACTTTAACATATAAATTTTGGGGATCACAAACATTCAAGTCTATAGCAACTTGCAACTTGTCTGTAAAGTTATAATAATTTGAAACACTTAAAAAACTTGTTAAAAATTTAATGGTTGACTCCAGTTAAATGTTGGTTTAATTGATTAATTTGGTGTAGCCTCAATTTCAGGATTTAAACTCTCCTTAATGGGCAGCCAAGTTTGAAAACCACTGGGTTAGATCATTTCTGCAAGATCCAAAGTTAATTTTCTCTGATGAATTATTTCCCATTGTTTGAAAAGCCTGCACAGAGCAGTGTTTTCAGAGGGAGGGGGGCATCACTGTCCCTCCCTGTGAACTCAGGAGAAGGCCAGCCTTTGTGAGATGGACCAGGGTAAGCTTCTCTTTTGGGCATGTGAGTGCCCGGAGCTGGTGAGGGTGCTTCCTACAGACCAGCAACACCTTGACAACTGGAGTTGATCCCCACATCACGGGGAGGACTGCAGGTGACTGAAGTCCCATAACAGAGCTACGTTAATCACAGCCCTCACCATGCCTGATTGTCCCAGAGCCACTTGTCCTCCCACTCAGGGTCAGTTCTCAGCTTCCCCCTCTTTCCTCCCACCTCAAGGGGTTAGGAAAAGCTTTGTGACTAAGCCAAGCATCTCATGACCGCATTAAGGACCATTCCGACCGTGCCATATTGCCTCGTTAAACTGCTTTTATTTGGGAAAAGTTTGACATACCAGTTAGGGAGGCTATGTTGTCTTGAAAAGGCTAGACCACTCCGAAATGACTAGTTGTTCTGTTGCTATTTAGCTGTGAGATGTGGGCAAGCCACCAACACTCTTTGAGCCCCAGTTCCCTCCTCTATAAAGTTAAGGAATTGGGGAATATGATCTCCCATACCTCTTCTGTCCTAAGAGTCCACGATTGGCCCCAGACCAGCAACTTGAATACGAGGCATCCTAATTTGAGAGACTGTATTTTGTTGAGTGACTCTGCATTCACCTTTGGTGATAAGTCACCTGTCAGATAAGACTGAGTTTCAAGTCCTGGCTCTACCACTCACGGTCAGTATTCACTTTAGTCCTTGAGCCTCAGGTCACCCTGTGTGAACCCTCATAGGATCACGTGAGGATTAGGTGAGGTCGTTAGTGCATGGAGACCACCTGTGCACTGCCCGGAATGGAATAAGCACTCAGTTCATGCTAGCTATTGTATCATGTAAGGAGATATAGGAATAGCCTAAATGGCTAACGTCATCAAGAGGTCGAGTGTGTGTGTGTGAGAAAGAGTGTGTGTGTGCGTACATGTGTGTGTCTTGGGAGATGCAGCAGCCCGAGGTAGGAATATGCTGACAGCTACATTGGTTAAGAGAGCTAAGACCCCAATGGTTGAGAATAACTTTGCCATCTGTCCATCGCTCCCTGCCAGCCAGCCTGGCACACGATCCAGAGGTGAGTGTGAGGCTTAATATGGGGTCTCTTCCTGACCTCAGCATTAGAAAAAACCCCACTCTTGGGGGTTGGAGTGGCCAGAGGAAGGCAGGTGGAGTGAAGAGGCGGCCACCAGAGAGGCCCCAAGGATGGGCCTGACCTGTCTCCTCACCGGCAGGTTTGGAAGGGCAGAGCCCACTTTGATCTGTGTCTTCAGCTGGAGTATTGCTGGTAGAAAGCTGTGGAGAGCAGTTGTTTGAAGGGGAAAGGAGGTTAATTGTTTTAACTTGAGCAGAGTCAACTTGGAAAGTGAGAAATCCTCCCGATTCCAATAGGTCTCTGGTCCAAAACCACACCTGGCCTCGCATCCTTCTAATGATGGTCCCCACAGAGTTCCAGGTGTTCAGCCCAGTGACTGATTGCGCGCCCTGCCGAGTTCAGAGGGACAAGATGCAGGCTATATATAAATCCCACAAAGTTTCAAAAGCTAAAGAGATGCATGACCGATTATGAAAGCCCACACTGCTTTGGGGCGGGGGAGGGGAAGTGCTGAGGCTTTTATTTCTGCTGGGGCCGATACCTGGCCTTTGTTCTTTCTTGGAAGACGTGGAGATCCCATGGCCACTGTTCCCCAATTGGGAAAGGGGGCAAGATTATCAACCTTGTAGGAACTTGTGTGTGCCAGGCACCTTTGAAGGCCCCAGGGCACAGCAGCTCAGTGCATGCGGAGGACTCGGTGCCAGTATTTCCAATGGCAAAGTCACTGGGGCCAAGTGACGCTTCAGGTGGTGTCTGGGAGGCCTGTGGGGGGAGCTGGTGAGAGGTACCACCTGCGAGCTGTTGCTAAGGGTTGCTAGGGAGGACTGCAAAACGGCAGCAGTTGTGGGGAGAAGTCAGCGAGCAGCCTCATTGTCAGGCAAGGCGGGGCCTCGTGGAAGGTGGTGGCTGGCATCAGCTCTGCTCTGTTTGCTGCAGTTGTTGAACCACACGCATGGCCAGAAGTCCTCCTGGCTAGGACTCAGGAATGCTGGGAGGAAGTAAACTCGGAAAAGTCACCAAAGGTATGTACCCTGATTTATTTATGTCACCCCATTAAAATAAAAAATTATTTATAAAAAAAAAAAAAGTCACCAAAGGTGAATGCAGAGTCACTCAACAAAATACAGTCTCTCGAATTAGGATGCATCGTGTTCAAGTTGCCGGTCTGGGGCCAATCGTGGACTCTTAGGACAGAAGAGGTATGGGAGATCATATTCCCCAATTCCTTAACTTTATAGAGGAGGGAACTGGGGCTCAAAGAGTGTTGGTGGCTTGCCCACATCTCACAGCTAAATAGCAACAGAACAACTAGTCATTTCGGAGTGGTCTAGCCTTTTCAAGACAACATAGCCTCCCTAACTGGTATGTCAAACTTTTCCCAAATAAAAGCAGTTTAACGAGGCAATATGGCATGGTCGGAATGGTCCTTAATGCGGTCATGAGATGCTTGGCTTAGTCACAAAGCTTTTCCTAACCCCTTGGGTTGGGAGGAAGGAGGGGGAAGCTGAGAACTGACCCTGAGTGGGAGGACAAGTGGCTCTGGGACAATCAGGCATGGTGAGAGCTGTGATTAACATAGCTCTCTGATGGGACTTCAGTTAACTACCCATCAGCCCAGCCCATGAACACACATTTTACAAAGCAAAACAAGGAAAGCCCTGGGCTGTAATCTCTTCATCCAATGTCAAGGCCCCATTGGTAGCTCCTGCAGGGCTGTTGGCCATTGTCAGGAGTTGCGGGGAGAAGTCTAGGGGCAGAAGTGGTCAGAGTTCAGCAGTGTCACATCGGTGCCTAGAACGACCACAGCAACAAGGTCCTAACCATGCCCACTACAGCTGAGGACCCTCATCAAGGGAAGGGGTCCCCAAACCGTATTGAATTGTCAATCCACAGCTTTGGAGATAGACAGTGTTAGTCAAATAAGTTTGTAAATATGATGTATATGTTTGCTTGCTTATAGTTTGCATTGGGTGTGGGAGACAAGCTGTAAACTGGCAAGGTCCTTATAGCCTAAGGCTTAGTTTTAAGACTAAGCCTTTCCCACCCTTTTAATACTAAGATCTTTTCAACATCCTTCTAATACTAAGATCTTCTCAAAACTAAGCTTTTCCCCACACCCTTGACTGTTGCATGATGTGGGGTGGTGCACTCTTATGAGGAATCCCATTTATGCCTCAGATGAGTGGCTTTGTATCAGAGACTTCATTATTTGTATACTGGCTTAAAGGCTTTAATTTCTACACTATAAAATAAGGCAGTCCAGGGGCTCTCTCTCTTGGTTCCTGCCATCAGCATTGCAGAAGAGAGGCAGCCAAGATGGCAGAGTGCTGAAGGAGAAGCCAGTTTGTGCAGACTTTGTGCAAAGAGAAGGAGATGAGGAACAGAGGTAAATAAGGCTGGTGGGGCCTTTGATTCTAAGAATACTCAGATAAATCAGTGGCTTTGGGAGCCTTGAATGGAAAGGGAAATGTTTTCCCACTGTGTGTGTTTCTTGCCCTCCAGGTGCGAACTGGAATTAAAGGTAATGGCCTACCAGTTCTTGGCTCTGTTGTTTTATTACCATCTGTCCGAATCAAATGTGAACCTTCACGGGCCAGGCGGCTGTGATGGTGGCCATAGCTACTGGCCTTACAGACAGTCAGGGTGCTGTTGTTTTTCACCTGTGGATCTTGATGGTTGGATGATCTTGAGCAAGTCACTTTACATCTGAGCTTCAGTTTCCAAACTGCAATGTTACTTTATGATGTTACTGGATGCCACAGATGCATTTGGGTTATTGTAAGAATTAAATGATATAACATTGTAAAAATACCTAGAGAGTCCCATTTGCCCCTTAGGGGTGAATGACATTGAAACTGTCACCTACATTCTTAGTTAGTTGTCTACTATTTTGAACAAACAAACATCCCAAACATATACTCATACATAAATTCTACAATAAAAGAAACATAGATTCTTAAAGGCACCGGGAAAATGCCTGAGGCTTGAGTTCTTATTATACAGGTGAGGTGTGTCAGGCCCTAAGAGGTGATGCCAGGGTGGTCCAAGCACAAATGACATAATGTAGTCTCAATTCTGTCATGTCACAGTGTCCACAATTAGTTGTAGAATGTTTTTTTTTTTTTAATTTTATAATTTTTTTTATTTTTTTAATTCATTTTTAGAGAGAGAGAGAGAGAGAGAGAGAGAGAGGAGAGAGAGACTGGGGGAGGAGCTGGAAGCATCAACTCCCATATGTGCCTTGACCAGGCAAGCCCAGGGTTTCGAACTGGCGACCTCAGCATTTCCAGGTCGATGCTTTATCCACTGTGCCACCACAGGTCAGGCTAGTTGTAGAATGTCTTAAGGGTGCAATCCATTCTTTGGTGGTCAAAGTCAAGATGATGAAGATGATGAGCTGTTTTGTTGACACTAGGGCTAGGGATGGGACATGTGGCTGATGCATTACCTGGCTGATCCAGAATGTCTGAGAAAATTTTCTCCTCAAATATTTTTGAGATCATAATATGTCAAGCCTGGCCTCATGCAACTCAACTGGGCAGCAGTGAGATTTGAAAGCTTTTTTTTCTTTCTTTTTTTTTTTTTTTTCAGAGACAGTCAGAGAGAGGGATAGATAGGGACAGACAGACAGGAATGGAGAGAGATGAGAAGCATCAATCACCAGTTATTCGTTGTGATACCTTAGTTGTTCATTGATTGCTTTCTCATATGTGCCTTGACCGTGGGCCCTCAGCAGACCGAGTAACCCCTTGCTCGAGCCAGCAACCCTGGGTCCAAGCTGGTGAGCTTTGCTCAAACCAGATGAGCCCGCACTCAAGCTGGTGACCTTGGGGTCTCGAACTTGGGTCCTCCGCATCCCAGTCCGATGCTCTGTCTACTGCGCCACCGCCTGGTCAGGCAGAAAACTTTTATATTACAGTCCTCTGTTCACCATGACTGAGGTTGCTTTGATTTTGTGGTGGTTGATGGGAGCGGGGACCAGGGGTCAAGGTCTCAGCGAATTTGTCCTTGCTCATACTGAATAATTCATGCAGACTTGGAGGGGAGGAGTTTTCTTGATCTGCACACATGGACACACACACACACATACACACATGTGCAAGTTCTATCTAGCATGATTGCCAACAGGTCCATGATCCAAATGTCACCTCTTTCACTTGGTAAAAGGGAAACAAGGATGCGCAAAAGTGAAATAGAAATAAGTCACCCACTGTCAGAGCCATGCAGAAGGGACCCTTGGTATGTTTTTTCTCTATTTCCTGCCCCCCCCCCCCCCCCCCGTTACTTTCTTGCTTTCTTTCTTCTTTCCTAACAAGACTGGGGATACCCTAAAAATGGTCAGATTCCCTTTAACCTCTGCTAAGCAAATTTTGTCTCCACCTAAACTGGTATAAATAAATCATAACCAGACATCGCTTAAGGGCAACATCATTCTTGCTCATCTCGCCTGCATCTCTGCCAAGTAAACCAACCACACAAACATGCTTCACTCCTGGGCTCCGAAGGTGATGTTGTTTTCCCTGACTTTAATATGACTCTTGACTCTTCTCATTATGGTAAGATTGAAATTATGTAGAAGTAAAACAAAGAAAAGACAGTCACTTATAATCCCACACGCCCTGGAGTGATCTGTGTTAATATTTTAGTCTTTTATCTTTAAGAAAAAACCCACTTACTCTTATTTAAAAAAAGAACTAGTGCTGAGAGCCACATTTTAAAACTTTTTCTTTTCTTCACATTATTGCAGGAGCTTTTCCCATGCCACTAAGTAGACTTGGAAAATGTAATTTTTAATAGCTGCATATTATTTATTTATTTCACAGTCGCTAAATTTTTAACCAATTGGGTGACAAAACCCCCAATTCCAAAACCCATGGAATTCCAAAACTTTGTGAAGGTCTCTGCACCTTGACAGGGATGAGTCCCCAGCTTCCTCTGCCCTGGGTCTGGCCTTCCCTGGGGCCATCAGTCCTGGGCTTTGTTCACCTTGACATGACACTCAGCTCCACCTCTGTTTTTCACAATAGAAAACCACTCACACAAAGCAAGAATGTGCTCAGAAGGCATTGCTGAAGATTTTGAGGCCCTGGGATGGTACCCACTGGGTACTCCTCTCCCTTCCTTTCCTTTCTGTTCCTCCCTGTCCAGTCCTCTTTGCTATGCAGTACTGCGACCTTTTCCTCAGCAGGTGTGAGGCCACCTGACACCCAGGCTTGTAAGAGTGGGCTCATCTTCTACCCAAGGGCTAATAAAGACATTTTGTCTCAGCAGGATGGTTCCTGTCCTTGTAGGAATTCTGGTGTGAGCACTTAATTCTCATGCTCAGAAGAGATCGGAGCTTGACAGAAGAGCTGGGTGGAACAATATGAGCACTAGGCATGAAAAACTGTTTAAAGCCAAGAAGTAGATGTGGGCTAAGAATACAAATAACAGCACAATTTGTTAACATTGCTCTACTCCAAAGTCACCATTTTAACATGAATATGCCTCAGGCCCAGGAGCTAGACCAGGGAATTACATTTTCCTATTAATAACATGAGAAGAATTCATTAGAAATGAATTTAGCCTGACCAGGCGGTGGCGCAGTGGATAGAGCGTTGGACTGGGATGTGGAAGGACCCAGGTTCGAGACCCCGAGGTCGCCAGCTTGAGTGCGGGCTCATCTGGCTTGAGCAAAAAAGCTCATCAGCTTGGACCCAGGGTCGCTGGCTCCAGCAAGGGGTTACTCAGTCTGCTGAAGGCCCGCAGTCAAGGCACATGTGAGAAAGCAATCAATGAACAACTAAGAAGTTGCAACGCGCAATGAAAAACTAATGATTAATGCTTCTCATCTCTCCATTCCTGTCTGTCTGTCCCTGTCTATCCCTCTGACTCTCTCTCTGTCTCTGTAAAAAAAAAAAAAAAAAAAAAAAGAAAGAAAAAAAAATGAATTTATACATTATCAAGAAAACTAAAAATTAGAAAAGATTCTAGTTCTGCCTCTATTCGGCCTTGCCCAGGTGACCTGACACTATGCCATGTTACTGGTGTTGTCAACTCCTTATTAATCCAGACTTAGGAGCAGTTTAGATGCTTCTAAAAATCTGTTAATTCTATGAGTGATGTACATATTCAAATGGAGGTAAATATGGATCAGGTATGTATTTCATCATACTAAACTTAACAATTAAAAATAAACATCTAGCCTGACCTGTGGTGGCGCAGTGGATAAAGCATCGACCTGGAATGCTGAGGTTGCCGTTCAAAACCCTGGGCTTGCCCGGTCAAGGCACATATGGGAGTTGAAGCTTCCTGCTCCTCCCCCACTCCCCTCTAAAATGAATAAATAAATAAAAATAATTAAAAAAAAATAAACATCTAGACAAACATGAATTCAATCACTCAGCTCCAAAACAGTGAGGGCTGACAGAGTGAACCTTCTGGAGGTGGTGTGACCAGGGGCGGAACTCAAGGGGAACTTGGGGACCTGCGGCTAGACCAGTCAATTCAGAGAGGATATATTAAGGTTTGAACGTGTATCCAGACATGAGAAACCCTGTGACAGAAGCAACATTTTTAAGGACAGAAACACTGGAAGGGTGGGGGCTAGACATCACAGTTCAAATCCCAGGGAAAACACCTGATGGGGACTCTACCAGGGAAGACACTGTCAAGCCTGCAGGTCCTGGGGATTCGACCCTGAGGTCAGCAGGCAGAAATGGAACGGGAACCTACATGGGCAGGACAGAATGGGTTCTGTGAAAACATCAGGGGTTACTAATGCAAAGTGCAGGCAGCCAGGCCTCCCTGGATGGGCCTGGGTCATTTTCCATCTCCGACACTTGTGTTGCTCCATCACCCAGCCGGTTAGACCCTCTGAATCTGTGTTGCTCCATCACCCAGCCGGTCAGACCCTCTGAATCTGTGTTGTACCATCACCCAGCCGGTCAGACCCTCTGAATCTGTGTTGCTCCATCACCCAGCCAGTCAGACCCTCTGAATCTGTGTTGCTCCATCACCCAGCCGGTTAGACCCTCTGAATCTATGTTGTACCATCACCCAGCCAGTCAGACCCTCTGAATCTGTGTTGCACCATCACCCAGCTGGTCAGACCCTCTGAATCTGTGTTGCTCTATCACCCAGCTGGTTGACTTCTCTGAGGCTGCTTTCATTCACTCTGTAACCTTTGTGTCCCTGAATATGAGTTCCATTGGTTGTGTTTAGTGTCTCTTTTTCATGGGGTTAGTTTTTCCTTCGGTAGTGGTGTTTCCTGGTGGGGCTTATAATGGCACTGAGTTGTCCTTTGGGCTAGCCTGTGGATGCTGGGCTCTGCACCCACAGTTCACCCCAGGGGATTGCAGGGAAGGAGGGCTGTGAGGTGGGGCATATCAGTCTGAAGGACTTCCCTTTTTCAGGGGTCTGCTTCTCAAACCTAAAAGTCCCACTCAGGAGCCCACCAAGACCATGCCAATCCAGTCACCACACCAGCTCACCAGACTTCCTTTTGGCTCCGGCATCTCTGTCCCTTGGCCTCGAGCATGCGTAGGGTCCTCCACCATCCTGCATCAGTCCTTTCTTCTCTGTGCCTTGGGCTGTGGCTTCCTCCTTTAATCCCATCCCTGCCTGCCTTCTGAGTTTCCGGGATTTGACATAAGTTTTAGATTATTAAAAATACCCTTCTTGACCTCCTGTGCTTCCATGACTTTAGCCCTACAGTCTACACAGCCAGTTTACATGAACAGGTGCTCAGCATCACCAATCATCAGGGAAATGCAATTAAAACCACAGTGAGATATCACTCACACCTGTCAGATGGCTAACAAGTGCTGATGACGGTGTGGAGAAAAGGAGACCCTGTACACTGCTGGTGGGAATGTAAATTGGTGCTCCCAATTGTAGAAAACAGTATGGAGCTTCCTCGAAAAATAAAAAACAAAACAAAAAACAAAACTACCCATATGATCTAGCCATTTCACTTCTGGGAATATATTTGAAGGAGATATAATCACTATCCTAAAGCAATTCTGCACCCCTATGTTCATTGCAGTATGATTTATAAAATATGCAAACAGATTGTCCATCAAGAGCTGAATGGATGAAGAAATTGTGGTCTATACAATGGAATATTATTCAGCCATAAAAAGAAGAAAATCCTTCCATTTGCAACACAATGGATGGACCTGGAAGGCATTATGCTAAGTGAAATAAGTCAGACAATAACAAATACTGGATGAACTCATAGATACAGAGAACTGATTAGCCGTGCCACAGACAGGGTGTGGAGGGGGTTATCAAAAGGTACACACTTAGAATAAATCTTAAGGATGTAAAGTACAGTATAGCAACTAAAGTTAAATATACTGTATTGTATATTTGAAAATTGTAAGAAACTAGGTCTTAAAAGTTTTCACCACAACAAAAAAGTTGTTACTATATACATTTATGGTAAAGATGTTGTTGGGCAGATAAAATATATTATGCTCACTTTGTTAAAGATGGTGCTGCCCACGTGGAAGCCATTGCCCAGGTGATGTTAATGTGTGTTGGGGGCGGGCTGTGGGCAGGCAGGATCCTTGTAGCCTGGGGCTTGGTTTTAGGACTAAGCCTTTCCCACCCTTTTTGATATGGGGTGGTGCCATCCCATAATGTCTCTGATAAGTGACTTTGTATTAGAGACTTCCCTATTTTGTATATTGGATTAAAGGTTTTGATTTCTACACTATAAAGTGGGGCAGAACGAGACTTTGCTCTCTCGGTTTCTGAGATTATCATTAGAGGAGAGAGCAGAGAGGAAAGCAGAAAGAGGCCATGTGGAGTAGGCCAGGAGAAGCAGCCAAGATGGCAAAGTGTTGAGTGAGAAGCCAGTTTGTGCAGAGTTTGTGCAGAGAGAAGGAAGGAGATGGGGAACGAAGGTGAATAAATCTGGTGAGCTAGAAACCTTTGATTCTAGGAAACTCGGGTAAGTCAGTAGCTTTGTGAGCACTTAATGTGATTGGGTTTTGGAGCCCAGTGTGTGTTTTTACTTGCCTGCCGGGTGCAAGCTAGGATTAAAGATGATGGCCCACCAGTTCTTGGCTCTGTTATTTCTTTACCGACTGTCCAAATCTAATGTGAACCTGTGTAAAGCCAGCAGCCACGGCCAGGGCCACCATCAGAGCAGCCCAGCCCTTGCAGGTTCGCATTGGATTCGGACAGTCGGTAAAGAAACAGCGGAGCCAAAAACTGGTGGGCCATAGCCTTTAATCCTAGCTTGCACCCGGCGGGCAAGTAAAAATACACACTGGGCTCCAAAAACCCAGTCACATTCAGTGCTCACAAAGCCACTGACTTATCCGAGTTTCCTAGAATCAAAGTTTCTAGCTCACCAGCCTTATTCTCCTCAGTTCCCCATCTCCTTCCTTATCCCAGATACAAACTCTGTACAAACTGGCATCTCACTCAGCACTCCACCATCTTGGCTGCTTTTCCTGGCCTCCTCCACGTGGCCTCCTTCCGCTGCTGGCTCTACTCTCTCTGCTCTCTCATGCTAAACTAACCTCAGGAACCAAGAACTCCCGCTCCGTTCCCATTTTATAGTGTAGAAATCCAAACCCTTAATCCAATATACATAATAGGGAAGTCTCTTAATACAAAGTCACTTCTCTGAGGCATGATAGGATTGTACCACCTTACACCAAAAAGGGTAGGAAAGGCTTAATCCCAAAACCAAGCCCCAGGCTACAAGGATTCTGCCTGCCTTTAGCCCACCCCAACACATATTAATATCACCTGGGCAACGGCCTCTTTAACAAAGTGAGCATAACACATTTTATCTGCCCAACAACCTGCATGGGCAAGGTGGCTGTGATGGTGGCCTTGGCCATTGGTTTTACAAATGTTAACAAAACTTATTCTTGTAATCATTTTACAATATGTGCATATATTATCAAATCACTGTGTTGTATACCTAAAACTAACACAATGTCATATGTCAATTATATATCAATTAAAAATAAATCTACCTGTCAGATTCCTCTTCTTAGTAGTTCCTTTCCTTCCAAGGGACAGAAATGGTCCTTCAGTTCTGTGTTGCTATTGGTTTGAACTCTGCTATAAAGCAACCCTAAGTTCTTCTGTCCATATTGGGGGTGAAAATGGGAATGTAAGTTCATGCAGGAGGCTTTGTGTATAAAGATGAACAGAGACAGACAAACAGACAGATAGAGATCTCCCTCAGGGCACTTATAAACCCCAGGGCGCAAATGACACCTCAGGGTACAGGAGGGGATGAGGCTGATTTGAGGGGATAGTGTCAGGGGAGTTGTGACCAATAGTCCACGCTGAGGCAGTGGGCAGTTACCCCAGTTACATAATAAACTCATTCATTCAGTCAGTACACATTGGTAAGCAACTCTTACACAGTGTGGTGGACAAGTGTGAACATACCGCCCACATCAGAATGCCCTTCTGCAAATTCCCTGCGATCCTACACATTTAGCTTCATAGAGCAATGCAGTTCTGACACCACTTCCCCAGAGCCTGGTCGATTTCACAGATGAAGACACACTCCTCCACACAGCTTCCCATACTTCAGACACCAGCCGCAGGCTTGGTGGTTCCCAGGCCCGGCATGCCTGACTAACTGACTAAAAATTGGAGGTTCCCACTATCCCCCCCAGGTTCCACAATTTGTTAGAATGGCTCACAGAACTCAGGGAAGTATGATATATGTGACTGTTTTATTATAAAGAATACACATGGGGACCAGCCAAATAAGGAGACAGATGCATACGGTGACATCTGGGAGGGTCCTGAATGTGCCGCTCTGATGTCTTAAGGATGTATAATGACCAACCAGGGACACTGGCCCAAGCTTTGGCTGTTCAGATTTTTTATTGGGGTTTAGTTATATAAGCATGATTAACTGAATTATTGGCTACAGTGACTGCATCCAATCTCCCCTCTCCAGAGGTTGGGCTGACATCCATGGTTCAAAGCCCCAACTTTCTAAAATCATATGGATGGTCTTAACAACACAAGCCCCCATCCTGAAAGTATCTGGGAACCTGTTGGTCAAATAAGTTTGTAAATATGATATATATGTTTACTCACTTATAGTTTGCATTGGGTGTGGAGGACAGGCTGTAAGCAGGCAACGTCAATATAGCCTAAGGCTTAGTTTTTCCCCCACACCCTTGACTGTTGCAGGATGTGGGGTAGTGCACTCTCATGAGGAATCCCATTATGCCTCAGATAAGTGACTTTGTATCAGAGACTTCCTTGTTTGTATATTGGATTAAAGGTTTGGATTTCTACACTATAAAGTGGGGCAGACCAGGAGCTTGCTTTCTCTCCGTTCCTGAGATTAGCATTAGAGGAGAGAGCAGAGAAAGGAGAGCAGAGAAAGGTCACATGCAGGAGAGGAGAGAAGCATCCAAGATGGTGAAGTGCTGAAGGAGAAGCCAGTTTGTGCAGAGTTTGTGCTGAGAGAAGGAGATGGGGAACAGAGGTGAATAAGGCTGGTGAGCTAGAAACCTTTGATTCTAGGAAACTCGTATAAGTCAGTAGCTTTGTGAGCACTGGATGAGTGGGTTTTGGAACCCAGTGTGTCTTTTTACCTGCCCACCGGGTGCAAGCTAGGATTAAAGGTAATGGCCCACCAGTTCTTGGCTCCATTGTTTCATTACCATCTGTCTGAATCTAATGCGAACCTGCATGGGCCGGGCGGCTGTGATGGTGGCTGTGGCTACTGGCTTTACAGAACCCACCATGAATCACCTCGCTGGTAAACTCACATTAGTTCAAGGGGCCCACCATGATTAACAAGACACTCCTATCACTCCAGAAATCCCGAGTTTAGAAACTCCCTCCCAGCAACCAGGAACAAAGGCCAGCCAGAATCTTTGTTATCTAACACATACAATATTCCAAGTTTTTGTATATTTCCTCTAGTCCTCCTCAAACTTTTGTGAGATCAGATATATAAACTATTTTAACTACTGGATTATATTGTTTTTTGTTTTTTTTTTGCATTTTTTCCAAAGCTGGAAACGGGGAGGCAGTCAGACAGACTCCCGCATGCGCCCGACCAGGATCCACCCGGCATGCCCACTAGGGGGCGATGCTCTGCCCATCTGGGGCGTTGCTCTGTTGCATCCAGAGCCATTCTAGCGCCTGAGGCAGAGGCCACAGAGCCAACTACTGGATTATATTGATAAATATAAATAACCTTAAATAAATCTAAAATATTATCTTAAACTAAGTGTCTTCATTCAAATAAATGAATTCGCAGGCCTATACTTAAGCTGGCTGTGCTTGCCTTCCATTGTGTCCATTGGCCAATCACAGTTGACTTTGTGGGTGTAAAGGCATCCAGTCTCACACACAGCGGAAGACACAATCTGCCCTCTGTCCTTCTGCTGTTGTAAGATACCAAAAAACTGCAAATTAATATTGATATTCAAAAGGTCAGGCTTTCCTGTTCTTTCCTTGGAAAATGGAGGAAAAGGAATGTAGAAGTCTCCTGACTTACAAGAACGACTAGGGTCATTTGGTTTTAAGTTCTCTGAAAGGATCAAGGTTAACTGAGGAACTTCTTCCCTTTCAATAGGAGGCAGAATTTACATATCACCTTGCATTGATTGTAGGTCCTCCCTTTCCTGGAATCTTGAGAGTAAAATACCTCTAGGCTAGTGAGGGAAGAGGTACCCTGAAAGATTTGTAAACATCTTTGATTGTGTTACCTTGAGAGTCTTAATGTTTCTGTCTATCCCCTAGACCAGTGGTCCACAACCTTTTTTGGGCCACGGAGCAGTTTAATGTCAGAAAATATTTTCACGGACCGGCCTTTAGGGTGGGACAGATACATGTATCACGTGACCTAGACAAGTGTCAAGAGTGAGTCTTAGATGGATGTAACATAGGGAATCTGGTCATTTTTAAAAAATAAAACACTGTGCAGACTTAAATATAAATAAAACGGAAGTAATATGTTATTTATTCTTTGTCTGCAAACTGGTACCAAATGGCCCACAGATCAGTACCGGTCCGTGGCCCGGGGTTGGGGACCACTGTCCTAGACTCATGATGGTGAACCTTTTTTTAAAAAAATTTTTATTTTTATTTTTATAGAGACAGAGAGAGAGAGAGTCAGAGAGAGGGATAGACAGGAACAGACAGACAGGAACGAAGAGATGAGAAGCATCAATCATCAGTTTTTTGTTGGGCATTGAGACACCTTACTTGTTCATTGATTGCTTTCTCATATGTGCCCTGACTGCGGGCCTTCAGCAGACTGAGTAACCCCGTGCTCGAGCCAGCGACCTTGGGCCCAGCGACCTTGGGCCCAAACCAGATGAGCCCACGCTCAAGCTGGCGACCTTGGGGTCTCGAACCTGGGTCCTCGGCATCCCAGTCCGACGCTCTATCCATTGCACCACCACCTGGTCAGGCGACAGCGAGCCTTTTTATAAAAATCGCCCACTTTTGCAGTGCTGGTTAACCTGGTCCCTCCTGCCCACTAGTAGGCGTTTTAGCTTTTTTTTTTTTTTTTTTTTTTTTTTTTTATATAATTTTATTTTTTTAATGGGGTGACATCAATAAATCAGGATACATATATTCAAAGATAACAAGTCCAGGTTATCTTGTCGTTCAATTATGTTGCATACCCACCACCCAAAGTCAGATTGTCCTCTGTCACCTTCTATCTTGTTTTCTTTGTGCCCCTCCCCACCCCCTATCCCTCTCCCATTCCCCCCTCCCCCCCCCCCCCGTAACCACCACACTCTTATAAATGTCTCTTAGTTTCACTATTATGTCCCACCTACGTATGGAATAATACAGTTCCTGGTTTTTTCTGATTTACTTATTTCACTTCGTATCATGTTATCAAGATCCCACCATTTTGCTGTAAATGTTCCGATGTCATCATTTCTTATGGCTGAGTAGTATTCCATAGTGTATATGTGCCACATCTTCTTTATCCAGTCATCTATTGATGGGCTTTTTGGTTGTGGCGTTTTAGCTTTTATGCTGGGCCAATCACAGCGCCACTTGGTTGCTCCGCTACTGCCCACCATAAAAGTTGGAACGCCCACTAGTGAGCTGGAGGGACCAGGTTAACCAGCACTACAAAAGTGGGTGGTTTTTATAAAAAAGTTCCCCATCATGGCCCTAGACAAATGTTATAATCTTGTTAGCGATTGTGCCATAATGCCATGCTCTCCCCCACCTGCGTGTGATCAAGGGTATATAAGCAGCCCCTGAACTATTTTGAGGGCTGCATGATTTGGGCCTGCAGATGCCCTGTGTCAGCCATATGTGGCCGGTATATTAAAATTTCCTCCTTTAATAAAACTCTTCAAAATTTATCTGGACTGGGTGTCTCTACATGGACTCAATGAAGTGATGTACGGTGCCTTTCAGAATCTGGGGTGCAGTACTTTATAACATTGCAGGGTCTTGGCCACAGGGCTAGCACTCACATGGGATGCTTGAATTTCCAAGGCCTATCTTTTTCAACACATTCCAGAAAGTTAATGATTTTTCTCACCCTCTTATTGTGCTCACAATCCCCTTTGCCTTGTCAGATTGTATGTACTTCAGTACAGAAAGTTTGGCCACCATCCCTCTCATTCAGCTCCTGTGGGTAGTTTTAAGGTATGGAAAAGGTCAGAAGGAGAACCTCACCCTCTCCTACCTTCCTGAACAAAGACCCTGTAAAGCCAGTAGCCGTGGCCACCATCACAGCCGCCTGGCCAGTGCAGGTTCGCATTAGATTCGGACAGATGGCAATGAAACAACAGAGCCAGGAACTGGTGGGCCATTTCCTTTAATCCTAGCTTGCACCCAGCGGGCAGGTAAAAAGACACACTGGGCTCCAAAACCCACTCATTCAGTGCTCATAGAGCTACTGACTTATCTGAGTTTCCTAGAATCAAAGTATTCTAGCCTTACCAGTCTCATTCACCTCTATTCCCCATCTCCTTCTCTCTGCACAAACTGGCTTCTCCTTCAGCACTCCACCATCTTGGATGCTTCTCCTCGCCTCCTCCACGTGGCCTTTCTCTGCTCTCTCCTCTAATGCTAATCTCAGGAACTGAGAGAGCAAGCTCCCGGTCTGCCCCACTTTATAGTGTAGAAATCTAAACCTTTAATCCAATATACAAACAAGGAAGTCTCTGATACAAAGTCACTTATCTGAGGCATAATGGGATTCCTCATGAGAGTGCACCACCCCAGGGTAGGAAAGGCTTAGTCTTAAAACTAAGCCTTAGGGATAACAACCCTGCCTGCTTACAGCCTGTTCCCCACACCCAATGCAAACTATAAGTGAGCAAACATATATATCATATTTACAAACTTATTTGACCAACAGACCCTGAGGGCTGGTTATCCTTCTCCCAGTGACAAACAGAGGACAACCTACTTTCAGAGGTAGCCTGAGGAGGAGGAGGCCCCAGGGCTCCACCCATAGGTTGATCTTTCTGGAAGATTCTGGAGCAGCCCAATAAGAGTCACGCATGGGGAATGAGTGGCTTCCCCAATTTTGGAGTTCTGGAGTGTCCCCAGGTACTTGGGAGGGGCTATTTATTCTCAGGGCAGGGTGTCACTTCTCCTTTCATCCCCTAGCCTGCTTGGGACCCTCCTGCTTCTTTCACTGGCTGTAACACACAGGCCCCTGGTAATATTCAGGATCCCAAAGAAGGCTTCCTCAGGAGGGGCCCAAAGTGAGCCAAACTTGGAAATGGTGAGTGTGGAGGGGACAGAGCCAGCTTCCGGAGAAGGTGGCCCACAAAGCTGAGTCATACCTTCTCACTACGCACCCAAGGACGTGATGTCCCTTTGGCTGCCATGCTACTTTCTCTTTGCAAACTATTGATCCTACTGACAAATATACCCTAAGCCTGCCTCCTGCATGAGCAACATGTGACAAACTAGTCACCGGAGGACACAGAAGGGGCCAGGCTGCAAGTGGGAAGCCTCTGAGCTCAGCCTAGTAGTGCCTTGGATGTTTTATCCGTAGACCTAGCACTGGCTGGCCCGCCAAGCCAGGCAGGATTGAAATTGAGCGCGAGATGAAGACTGCAACATTTGGGTTTGTTCACCAAGTCCAGAGCTTGGCACCAGATGTTCTTGGCTTCCTGCACACGGCTGCACAGAAGCAGTGGCCAAGCCGGTCTTGTGTAATGAGTCATCTCACGTCAGCATTGTACGGCACAGACAGCCAATAGTGCTTCCTTAGCGGCTGTGTCTGGCTCTGGCTTTTTCCAGAAAACGAAGCAGCCAGATACCTAAGCCCCAACTCTAATGCCACTTTGCGATTTTATGTAAGCAAACTGTAACCTCCAAAGGCTCATCAACGTTCCTTGTTATTCATTGGCCCTATGAAGACAGGCCAAAGTACCTGGTTTTACTTATATGTGAAAACAAAGAGAGTTTGGTGGCCTGTGCATGTAGAAAAGCGGGTGACAAGATGTAAGGCCAGGAGCTGCCATCGTGGCCATTCACATGCAGGTTCCCATTGGATTTGGGCAGACGGTAAAGAAATGGCAGAGTCAGAGGATGGTGGGCCATTCTGTTTATTGGTGTCTCACCAAGACAGGGAAGCCACAAGAGAAGACAAGATTTTCTGCTTTTCCCATGAAAGGCAAGGGATCAGGGAGGCCCCTGCAATGGTGATAGCAGGAACTGAGAGAGAGCAAGCTTCCGGTCTGCCCCACTTTATAGTATAGACATCAAAACCTTTAATCTAGTGGTAGTCAACCTGGTCCCTACTGCCCACTACTGGGTGTTCCAGCTTTCATGGTGGGCAGTAGCGGGGCAACCAAAGTATAAATAAAAAGATAGATTTAACTATAGTAAGTTGTTTTATAAAGATTTATTCTGCCAAACTTAGTGAAAATCCAACATAAAGTACTTGGTAAGTAATTATTATTATATGCTTTAACTTGCTGTAACTCTGCTTTATAAATTTTATAAAGTTACTTCCCTACTTTATAAATCACCATTACTATGGAACCAGTGGGCAGTTAGAAAATTTTACTACTAACAGAGATACAGAAGTGGGTGGTAGGTATAAAAAGGTTGACTACCCCTGCTTTAATCCAATATACAAACAAGGAAGTCTCTGATACAAAGTCACTTATCTAAGGCATAATGGGATTCCTCATGAGAGTGCACCAACTCACATCATGCAATCAGTCAAGTGTGTGGGGAAAAGCTTAGTCTTAAAACTAAGCCTTAGGCTATAACCACCCTGCCTGCTTACAGCCTGTCCCCCACACCCAATGCAAACTATAAGCAAGCAAACATATATATATCATATTTACAAACTTATTTGACCAACACAGGACAAAATCCTTCTCTTCTCCTAAGACCGGGGCTCTGTACCAGAGGAGGCCTGGGCAGCAAAACAGGTGTGAGTCTGAAAAATTTTACCATGTGTGAGTAAAGAATCTTTAGAGATTTTAAATATATTTACATGTGTTGTGTATGAAGTTTATGAGGTCATTTTTGCATGTATTATGTTATTTAAGTTTTACAAAACTTCTTAAGACTCAAATGTTTATTACAACCTCCATTTTACGGAAGAGAGGACAGGTTCATAAAAATGGAACAATTTGCCCAAACCTAATGCTACAAACAGTTGACTGGCACTTAGACACAGAACCAGAATTCTGATTCCAAATGCAATCTATGTCACCCCCAAGCCATTCAATCTATCCCTTAAGATGTCTTAAATGAAAGGCAGTCTAAATATTTTGAAGAATCCTTCAAACAACCTGTGTTTTATGCTGCTTAGAAATTGAAGAGCTGAGAGAAGCCTGCACATCCTAGACATAGCCACAAGATGGCAGGGCAGCCTTGGGGATGGAGAAATTGGCTGTAGTCCTCGCACCAGTAGAGGGCTGTCGTTCCTTGCTTCAAAAACTGAGAAATGCAAACAAACAAACAAGCAAACAAAAAAGGGAAAACAAAACAAAATAATAAAACTTCAGTGTCTACACTGATGAAATAGGATGGTGGGAGGTTTGTTTTTCTTTTTTCTTTTTCCTTTTCAAATTAGGCAGTGGATGTTCCAACAAGTCTCCATTTTCACCACTGTTTGCTTTGGGAGGCAGGAGGTCAGGACTTGGGCCAGCCGCCTAGCCTACATTATTCATCCGTCCAGCTCCAGCCCTGGAACAAATGTGAAGAAATGAAGTAGCTTCAGTCGAGGGGAAACAGTGTTGTTATTGTTGCTGGTGACAGTTCTATTTGCCAACAAACATAAAAACATACTTTGGAACCCGGAATGGGCTTGTCAGAGGGAACTTTGTTCCCTGTTTGGCTGGGATGCTTCCAGATAGAAATCAGCCTGGCTTCTGAACTTCAGGAGGCAGGGAGTGAGCTGAGTCCAGCAGCGCTGACCTGAAAGGCTGGGCATCTGCGGCAGTTCTCATCTGGGTGTTGCCTGACTGTCCTTCATGAGGCTCTGCATCGCCAACTGGGGTCACTGCTCTGACTGGGTGTCACAGGGGAGGAGGGCCAGGCGCATGGTCCAGGGTGATGGGCTCACCACAAAAGGGGATAAACAGACTTTGGATGCTGAGCTTTTGGAAGGCGGTCCTCATTTTGGGACTTTGGGATAGCAAAGTGGACCTCTGCATTTGCAGGGTTTGTTTGCTGCCGGGTCCCAGTGATTGCAAGATTGTTGGCAGCACCTTTAGGATCTGTGTGTAGCATGGATTAATTGTTCTGGGGCAAAGTTGCCCTCGCTGTATCTGCTGGCGAGTGTTTAGTGTAGTAAACTCATGTTAACGCCATAACTCAGAAGGCCAATTTGCATATTCTTGCTACTGTTACATAATCCAAGTTCAAGGGCCTATCCAAAGCAGTCCAGGGGCTGCCTCCTCCTTCCAGAGATGAGAGAATCTCACTTGATGGACTGGACTTCCATGAATATGGCATCTATTGGGAAAGGAGTGAGTTACGATGAATGACTACCATGGTAACACAATACAGCTGACAGCACTCCGTGAATGGTAACTCACTGCTCTTCATATCGCCGTCTCCAAGGCCACGGCATCACCAAACATTTAAATTGAGCTTTAAAGCCGGAAAGACAGCCCTGGCTAGATAGCTCAGTTGTTTAGAGCATTGTCCTGATGGCCAATGGTTGTGGGTTCAATCCCCAGTCATGGCACATAGAGAACAGATAGATGTTTTTGTCTGTGTGTTTCTCTTCCCCTTCCTCTCTCTCTCTAAAATTAAAAAAGAAAAAAAAAAACTTGAAAAATGAAAAGCTAAAAAGGCATCTTAGACACTATCTGGTCCAAAACTTTCCTAAGTCGGCCAGTTCCCCCTAGGAGGCATTCAAGAAATGTTCAGTGAATGGGTGAGCCTCTTATTTACAAAGAAAGCAACAGCTCCTGGGAAGTGAAGCAATTGTCCCAACCAGACATCTAATTGGTGGCCGACCAGGGACTGGAACAGAGCTGTCAACTCAGGTTAGCGCAGCTGCAACTCGGTCTGGCTTCCCTGATTTTTAAAATCCTCACATTTATTTTTCAGCCTATTTTCACCTACAGTTTCCTTCAGAACTACACAGCAAAGAGCCCGAGTCAACCAGAAGAGAGGCCTCTTGTTTTTAACCTTCAGATTCATTTGTGTCTCAATTCTAACCATTGGGCCTTGTAAACCTCAACTGACTCTAGGGCTAGGAAGTTTAATTCCCAGCATTTGGCCTCACATTTATGAATGTTTATGAGAGAGGAATAGCAGTATTCAGTGGAGCAGCAGTTGGCAGATTTTTTTCTGTAAAGGACTAGCAAGTATGTTAGGTTTTGTGGGCCATACAGCCTCCGTAACAATTACTTAGTTTTGTGGTTCTAGCAGGAAAGCAGCCATAGAGGGTGTGTAAGATGGAAGAGTGTTTATAACTTTATTGACAAAACCGGGCAGGAGGAAGATCAGATTTGGCCCTTGGGCCTAAATTTGCTGACCTCTGCAGTAGAAGCTTTGCTTTCTGACTTATTCTTCTTCGACACATTCCAGATCTAAGTCAAGGGCAGAGTATCTTGACATTCAGTTGTCTCCACCTGCTGTAATAAATAGAATTCTTTATTTCTTTCAACCAGAGTCTTGAATCAGTGTTAATAAGGTGATTTATTTGAGTGGTGCTCTTGTGTTTGCCTACAGTGCAATTTGAGCCTGTGAGACAGGTCGGTAAAGCCAACATGTTAACCAGCATTCAAGAAGAGGAAATTCAAGGGGGAGGAGTGGAGGCTGGAATCTAAAGCCCTTTTTGACTGTTGAGTGTTCTTGAGACTATATTATACTTGGCACTCTGCTATATTAGCTCATTTAATCCTCCTAAGATCCTGGGAGATTTCCAATGCCAATTTTATAGATATGTACTCAGATTAAGCAATGTGTCCAAGTCTTACTCTAGTAAGCAGCAGAGTTTTCCCCCTGTACCACAATGAGTGCTTATTTCTTAGGAATAATTACCTGTTATAAAGAAGGGCACTTAAATAAGTGCTTAACTCCTGCCCATTGGTTAGTGCTCAGGAAATGTCCGTTGAATGTTATTTGAGTAGCTGATGGAATGCCAAGATATTTTCATTGTAATTTTTTTTCGAATGTTTTCTTTATTTTATTTTTTTTATTTTTATTTTTTTATTCATTTTAGAAAGGAGAGAGAGAGGGAGAGAGAGAGAAGGGGGGAGGAGCAGGAAGCATCAACTCCCATATGTGCCTTGACCAGGCAAGCCCAGGGTTTTGAACCGGCGACCTCAGCATTTCCAGGTCGACGCTTTATCCACTGCGCCACCACAGGTCAGGCCCGAATGTTTTCTTTAAAAATAACTGTCTGCTCCTGTCCCACCTTGGCTCGACCCCCTGATTTGAGCTATTAGATGCAGAATTTCCCCTTTGTTCTGAATGATGTCAGGAGAGACACCCAAGAAACACCCAGGGCACTGCTAGCAGCGGAAGATGTCTGCAGACAGGGCTCACCAAGTCCCCGCCTCCACTGGGAGTTGAGGGGGGAGGGCACAGGAAACTCACTGGTGGAAACAAGAAGCTCTCTCTAGAACCTCAGAATCTGTAGCAAATGGAGCCATTCTTTGATAAACCCAGGGCCTTTAGGCCAACGTCTGCTGACACAGAGAACTGTGGCCCACACCTGTGACGCTGCAGAAGTGGGTTCACTTCACTCAGTTTCTGCCTCCGCCTGGGGCTGGCATGGCACTCCCTAATGCCCATCCAGGGAGAGGAGGAGAGAGCAGCCAGTGACCCATTAGTGTTCTCTGTGCAAAGGCCCGAGAGGTCATGAAATCACATTCACGTGAAAAGTGAGAGTGGCTTGAGGGGCCATGAAATCACCTTCATGTGAAAGTGACAGTGTCTGCAGTGATGGCAGTGAATTCCTACTGAAGCAGAGGCCACCTTGGGTGACACTCTGAAGATGTCTTTGCACCTGGTCTGCTTTATGGAGTGGAGCTCAGCTCACCCCCAAGAGGAACGGAGTAGCAGAGAGGGCCTCTGGGTTCAGCCAAGATCCAGGGAGACACTCCACGTTGGGGACAGTGATGGAGTTGGGAGGAATTGGGGGGATGCTGAGGCTGCAAGGAGCTGACTGATATTCACCCTCCCCTCTGAGGAGGCCTTGCTGTGACAGGGCCCATGGGCTTGGGGAGTGAGCCACATGGCTTGCCATCTTCACGTCAGTTACCGGTTTGTAAAATAAGGACATGGAGGATAATTCTGAATGTATATTTAATACCAAAGAGCCTGGGGCTGAATGTCTAGAATGTCAGGGTCTTTGTGTGTGTGTGTGTGTGTTTGATTTTAAAGTTGCTTTTGATTTTAAACATTGCTTTTATGATTTTAAAGTTTTTTCTTAGAGACCAAGAGGTCATGTATTATTTCCATGGTTTTACCCTTATGTGAAACTTTAAAAATCTTCTTTTTCTTTTTTAACATTTTTTTTAAGAGAAAAGCAAATTTATTGAAAGTTATCTTAGGACAGCTTCATTTTTTTTTTTTTTTTGTATTTTTCTGAAGTTGGAAATGGGGAGGCAGTCAGACAGACTCCCACATGTCCCTGACCGGGATCCACCTGGCATGCCCGCCAGGGGGCGATGCTCTGCCCATCTGGGGAGTTGTTCTGTTGCAACCAGAGCCATTCTAGCGCCTGAGGCAGAGTCCATAGAGCCATCATCAGTGCCGGGGCCAATTTTTGTTCCAATGGAGCCTTGGCTGCAGAAGGGGAAGAGAGAGACAGAGAGGAAGGAGAGGGGAAGGGGTAGAGAAGCAGATGGGCGCTTCTCCTGTGTGCCCTGGCTGGGAATCAAACCCAGGACTCCTGCACGCCAGGCCGATGGTCTACCACTGAGCCAACCGGCCAGGGCGATAGCTTCATTTTTTTTTAAAATTAATTTTAATGTGGTGACATTGATAAATCAGGTTACATATGTTCAGAGAAAACATCTCTAGGTTATTTTGACATTTGATTATGCTGCATTCCCATCACCCAAAGTCCAATTGTCTTCCATCGTCTTCTAACTGGTTTTCTTTGTGCCCCTCCCTGCCCCCAACCCCCTCTTTCTCCTCCCCCCACCCTGTAACCTCCACACTTTTGTCCATGCCTCTGAGTCTCATTTTTATGTCCCACCTATGTATGGAATCATATACTTCTTAGTTTTTTTCTGATTTACTTATTTCACTCAATATAATGTTATCAAGGTCCATCCATGTTGTTGTAAATGATCTGATGTCATCATTTCTTATGGCTGAGTAGTATTCCATAGTATATATATACCAAAGCTTTTTAATACACTCGTCCTCTGATGGACACTTGGGCTGTTTCCAGATCTTTGCTATTGTGAAAAATGCTGCCATAACCATGGGGGTGCATTTCTTCTTTTCAAACAGTGCTATGGTGTTCTTGGGGTATATTCCTAAAAGTGGGATGGCTGGGTCAAAAGGCGGTTGTTCCTGATCTTAAGGGGATTGCTTTTAATTTTTGTCCATTGAGTATGATGTTGGCTGTGGGTTTGTCATAGATGGCCTTTATCATGTTGAGGTATGTTCCCTGTATTCCCACTTTGCTGAGAGTTTTGATCGTGAATGGGTGCTGGATTTTATCAAATCCTTTTTCTGCATCTATTGAAATTATCATGTGGTTTTTCTCCTTTCTTTTGTTTATGTGATGATCACATTGATTGATTTGTGAATATTGTACCAGTCTTGCCTCCCCAGAATAAATCCCACTTGATCATAGTGTATGATTTTTTTCATATATTGCTGGATCCGGTTTGCTAATATTTTGTTGAGGATTTTAGCATCTAAATTCATCAAGGATATTGGCCTATAATTTTCTTTCTTTGTGTTGTCTTTGCCTGGTTTTGGAATCAGAATTATATTCGCCTCATAAAAGGAGTTTGGAAGTCTTCCTTCCTCTTGAATTTTTTGAAATAGCTTGAAAAGGATAGGAGTTAGTTCTTCTTTGAATATTTGGTAGAATTCACTTGTGAAGCCATCAGGCCCAGGACTTTTCTTTTTTGGGACTTTTTTGATAACTGTTTCAATCTCATTTGTTGTAATTGGTCTGTTTAGGTTTTCTGATCCTTCCAGATTAATTTTTGGAAGATTATATATTTCAAGGAATTTGTCCATTTCATCTAGGTTGTCTAGTTTTTTTTGGCATACAGTTCTTTATAGTATTTTCTTACAATATTTTGTATTTCTGTTGTGTCAGTTGTTATTTCTCCACTCTCATTTCTAATTATATTTATTTGAGTCCTCTCTCTTTTTTCTTGGTGAGTCTGGTTAAAGGTTCATCGACTTTGTTTATCTTTTCAAAGAACCAGCTCCTGGTTTCATTGATCCTCTGTATTGTTTCTTTATCCTCTATGTCATTTATTTCTGCTCTGATCTTTATTTTTTCCTTCCCTCTACTGCCTCTGGGCTTTACTTGCTGTTCTTTTTCTAGTTCTTTTAGATGCAGGGGCAAGTTGTTTATTTGAGCTTTTTCTAGCTTCTTAAGGTATGCTTGTAATGCTATGAACTTTTCTCTCAGGACTGCTTTTGCTGTGTCCCATAAATTTTGAGTTGATGTATGCTCATTATCGTTTGTTTCTAGGAATTTTTTTATTTCTTCTTTGATCTCATTGTTAACCTATTCGTTATTTAATAACATGCGATTTAGTTTCCAAGTGTTTGAGTATTTTTCAGTTTTTCTGTTGTGGTTGATTTCTAGTTTCATGCCATTGTGATCAGAGAAAGTGCTCGATATGATTTCAATCTTCTTAAATTTGTTGAGATCGCTTTTGTGCCCTAACATGTGGTCTATCCTAGAGAATGTACCATGAGCGCTTGAAAAGAATGTATATTCTGCTGCTTTAGGGTGAAAGGTTCTGAAGATATCTATTAAATCAAGTTGATCTAGTATGTCCTTTAAGTCTGCTGTTTCTTTGTTAATTTTCTTTCTTGAGGATCTATCTAGTGATGTTAGTGGGGTATTGAAATCCCCTACTATTATAGTATTGCTGTTGATCTCGCCCTTTATTTTATTTATTATTTTTTTTTAATAATTTTATTTTTTTAATGGGGCGACATCAATAAATCAGGATACATATATTCAAAATAACATGTCCAGGTTATCTTGTCGTTCAATTATGTTGCATACCCATCACCCAAAGTCAGATTGTCCTCTGTCCCCTTCTATCTAGTTTTCTTTGTGCACCTCCCCCTGCCCCTTTCCCTCTCCCTCTCCCCCATCCCCACGTAACCACCACACTCTTATCAATGTCTCTTAGTCTCACTTTTAAGTCCCACCTACGTATGGAATAATGCAGTTCCTGTTTTTTTCTGATTTACTTATTTCACTTTGTATAATGTTATCAAGATCCCACCATTTTGCTGTAAGTGATCCGATGTCATCATTTCTTATGGCTGAGTAGTATTCCATAGTGTATATATGCCACATCTTTAGCCAGTCATCTATTGATGGGCTTTTTGGTTGTTTCCATGTCCTGGCCACTGTGAACAATGCTACAATGAACATGGGGCTGCATGTGTCTTTACGTATCAATGTTTCTGAGTTTTTGGGGTATATACCCAGTAGAGGGATTGCTGGGTCATAAGGTAGTTCTATTTTCAGTTTTTTGAGGAACCACCATACTTTCTTCCATAATGGTTGTACTACTTTACATTCCCACCAACAGTGGATGAGGGTTCCTTTTTCTCCACAGCCTCTCCAACATTTGCTATTACCTGTCTTGTTAATAATAGCTAATCTAACAGGTGTGAGGTGGTATCTCATTGCAGTTTTGATTTGCATTTCTCTAATAACTAACGAAGATGAGCATCTTTTCATATATCTGTTGGCCATTTGTATTTCTTCCTGGGAGAAGTGTCTGTTCATGTCCTCTTCCCATTTTTTTATTGGATTGTTTGTTTGTTTATTGTTGAGTTTTATGAGTTCTTTGTATATTTTGGATATTAGGCCCTTATCTGAGCTGTTGTTTGAAAATATCATTTCCCATTTAGTTGGCTGTCTGTTTATTTTGTTATCAGTTTCTCTTGCTGAGCAAAAACTTCTTAGTCTGATGTAGTCCCATTCATTAATTTTTGCCTTCACTTCTCATGCCTTTGGAGTCAAATTCATAAAATGCTCTTTAAAACCCAGGTCCATGAGTTTAGAACCTATGTCTTCTATGTACTTAATTGTTTCAGGTCTTATGTTTAGATCTTTGATCCATTTTGAGTTAATTTTAGTACAGGGGGACAAACTGTAGTCCAGTTTCATTCTTTTGCATGTGGCTTTCCAGTTTTCCCAGAACCATTTATTGAAAAGGCTTTCTTTTCTCCATTGTGTGTTGTTGGCCCCTTTATCAAAAATTACTTGACTATAGCCTGACCAGGCAGTGGCTCAGTGGATAGAGCGTCAGACTAGGATGCAGAGGACCCGGGTTCGAGACCCCAAGCTCACTGGCTTGAGCGCCGGCTCATCTGGTTTGAGCAAAAACGCCCGCCAGCTTGACCCAACGTCGCTGGCTCCAGCAAGGGGTCACTCGGTCTGCTGAAGGCCCACGGTCAAGGCGCATATGAGAAAGCAATCAATGAACAACTGAGGTGTTGCAATGCACAATGAAAAACTAATGATTGATGCTTCTCATCTCTCTCCATTCTTGTCTGTCTGTCCCTGTCTATCCCTTTCTCTGACTTACTCTCTGTCTCTGTAAAAAAAATAAATTAATTAAAAAAATTATTTGACTATATATATATGTGGTCTTATTTCTGGGTTTTCTATTCTGTTCCGTTGGTCTGAATGTCTATTTTTCTGCCAATACCATGCTGTTTTGATTGTCGTAGCCCTATAATATAGTTTGAAGTCAGGTATTGTAATGCCTCCAGCTTCATTCTTTTTCTTTAGGATTGCTTTGGCTATTCAGGGTTTTTTATAGTTCCATATAAATCTGATGATTTTTTGCTCCATTTCTTTAAAAAATGTCATTGGATTTCCCCCAGAAACAGCAATACCAGCAAAGGGAAGCAGGAGAGCAGCCAAACAAGCTCCCCCGTGGCACTCAGAGCAGAGTCGCATAGAAGGAGGGAGCTTTTGGGTATACAGTAGTGAGTCTTAGGGTCCGAGCTGCAACGCCCCCACCCACGCAGCTGAGGGCCGCCGGAGGGCTGGCGGCAGCAGGAGACAAAAGAGCGGTTCTGCTGGCAGGGGCGGAAGCCAGCTGGCCACCACTGGGCTCAGGTGTGAGCTCAATCTTGCCCGGCTGGGGAGAAGGGGGCGTGCAAAAGTGGTGAAGCTCAGCTGCTGGCAGCCTGTAATCCAGCCTACAGGAGAAAGGTGGGAACCCCAGAAAGGGTGGAGACCAGCCCCTGAGCAAGGGCACAGGAGCACAGCCTTGCCCCACCCGTGCAACCCAGGCTTGCGGTCTGACTTGGTAGCCAGCTCCTCCTGTGGGGGTGGAGCCAAAAGCCCAGAAGAGGTGGAGTTCCACTACTGAACTGAGCTTGGGCACGCAGTCCTGCCCGGCGGTAGAGCCAAGGCTAGCAGCTGTTCCTCGAGCGGGCTCCTCTTGCAAGGGCAGGGCCAAAGCCCGGAAACAGGCGGAGACCCACAGCTGAGCAAAGGTGCTCGCCAGTGCCCTCAGGACCAAGCATAATGTCACACACAGGGGCGGGGCAAAGGCCAAGGCCAACAACGCTTGTGCACCTGAGCGCGTGATCACAGCCACTCCCGTGAAGAAAAAATGTGAAGGCAGAGAAATACAACACAAATAAACCAAGAGAAATCCCCAGAAAAGGACCTAAGTGAATCAGATATAACCAAATTACCAGATGCAGAGTTTAAAATAACGATTGTTAGGATGCTCAAAGATATTAGAACAACCATAGATGGCCATTACGAAAACCTAAATAAAGAAATGACAAATATAAAAAAGGACATTGAAATAATAAAAAAGAATCAGTCAGAAATGACAAATACAATATCTGAAATAAAGAATACAATGGAAGGAATTAAAAGCAGGATGGATGAAGCAGAGAATCGAATCAGCGAGTTAGAGGACATGATAAATGAAAGCATGGAAGCAGAGTAGAAAAAAGAAAAGGGACTCAAAAAGTCTGAGGAAACTCTAAGAGAGCTCTGTGACAACATGAAGAGAAATAACATCTGCATCATAGGGGTTCCTGAAGAAGAAGAGAAAGAACAAGGGATAGAGACTTTGCTCAAACATATCATAGCGGAAAACTTCCCCCAGTTAAGACAGGAAAACATTTCACATGTTCAGGAAGCACAGAGAACTCTATTAAGGAGAAACCCAAAGAAACCAACACCAAGACAAATCATAATTAAAATACCAAAGCTAAATGATAAAGAGAAAATATTAAAAGCTGCTAGAGAAAAAAAGACTATCAACTACAAAGGAGCCCCCATAAGGATGAATTCTGACTTCTCAACAGAAACACTTGAGGCCAGAAGGGAATGGCAAGAAATATTCAAAGTAATGCAGAACAAGAACCTACAACCAAGACTACTTTATCCAGCAAGGCTATCATTTAAAATTGAAGAAGAAATAAAAAGCTTTACAGGCAAAAAGAACTCAAGGAATTCACTGCAACCAAACCAAAGCTGTAAGAAATGCTAAGGGACCTGTTGTAAACAGATCAAAGGAAAAAAAGAATATAGCAGGAGAGGAATACAGTTTAAAAAAAATGGCAATAAACAATTACATATCAGTAATAACCTTAAATGTTAATGGATTAAATGATCCAATCAAGAGACATAGGGTCGCTGAGTGGATAAGAAAACAGAACCCATACATATGCTGTCTACAAGAGACACACCTTAAATCAAAAGATGCACACAGACTGAAGATAAAAGGATGGAAAAAAAATATTTCACGCAAATGGAAATGAAAAAAAAGCTGGGGTAGCAATACTTATATCAGACAAAATGGACTTTAAAACAAAGAGATAAAGTAAGAGATAAAGAAGGTCACTACATAATGATAAAGGGAGCAATCCAAAAGGAAGCTATAACCATTATAAATATCTACGCACCTCATATAAGAGCACCTAAATATATAAAGCAGACTTTGATGGACTTAAAGGACAAGATCAACAGCAATACTATAATAGTAGGGGATTTCAATACCCCATTAACATCATTAGATAGATCCTCAAGAAAGAAAATTAACAAAGAAAGAGCAAACTTAAAGGATATATTAGATCAACTCGATTTAATAGATATCTTCAGAACCTTCCACCCTAAAACAGCAGAATATACATTCTTTTCAAGTGCTCATGGTACATTTTCTAGAACAGACCACATGTTAGGGCACAAAAGTGATCTCAACAAATTTAAGAAGATTGAAATCATATCGAGCACTTTCTCTGATCACAATGGCATTAAACTAGAAATTAACCACAATAAAAAAATTGAAAAACATTCAAACACTTGGAAACTAAATAGCATGTTATTAAATAACAAATGGGTTAACATTGAGATCAAAGAAGAAATTTTAAAATTCCTAGAAAGGAACGATAATGAGCATACATCAACTCAAAATTTATGGGACACAGCAAAAGCAGTCCTGAGAGGGAAGTTTATAGCATTACAGGCATACCTCAAGAAGCTAGAAAAAGCTCATATAAACAACTTAACCCTGCATCTAAAAGAACTAGAAAAAGAACAGCAAGTAAAGCCCAGAGGCAGTAGAGGGAAGGAAATAATAAAGATCAGAGCAGAAATAAATGACATAGAGGCTAAAGAAACAATACAGAGGATCAATGAAACCAGGAGCTGGTTCTTTGAAAAGGTAAACAAGATTGAGGAACCTTGAACGAGACTCACCAAGAAAAAAAGAGAGAGGACTCAAAAAAATAAAATTAGAAATGAGAGTGGAGAAATAACAACTGACACAACAGAAATACAAAATATTGTAAGAAAATACTATGAAGAACTGTACGCCAAAAAACTAGACAACCTAGATGAAATGGACAAATTCCTTGAAACATATAATCTTCCAAAAATCAATCTGGAAGAATCAGAAAACCTAAACAGACCAATTACAACAAATGAGATCGAAACAGCTATCAAAAAACTCCCCAAAAAGAAAAGTCCTGGGCCTGATTGCTTCACAAGTGAATTCTACCAAATATTCAAAGAAGAACTAACTCCTATCCTTCTCAAGCTATTTCAAAAAATTCAAGAGGAAGGAAGACTTCCAAACTCCTTTTATGAGGCGAGTATAATTCTAATTCCAAAACCAGGGAAAGACAACACAAAAAAAGAAAATTATAGGCCAATATCCCTGATGAACTTAGTAGCAAAAATCCTCAACAAAATATTAGCAAACCAGATCTAGCAATATATGAAAAAAATCATACACCATGACCAAGTGGGATTTATTCTTGGGAGGCAAGGCTGGTACAATATTTGCAAATCAATCAATGTGATCATCACATAAACAAAAGGAAGGAGAAAAACCACATGATAATTTCAATAGATGCAGAAAAAGCATTTGATAAAATCCAGCACCCATTCACTATCAAAACTCTCAGCAAAGTGGGAATACAGGGAACATACCTCAACATGATAAAGGCTATCTATGACAAACCCACAGCCAACATCATACTCAATGGGCAAAAATTAAAAGCAATCCCCTTAAGATCAGGTACAAGGCAGGGGTGCCCCCCTTTCACCACTCTTATTCAACATAGTTCTGGAAGTCCTAGCCACAGCAATCAGACAAGAAAAAGAAATAAAAGGCATCCGAATTGGAAAAGAAGAAGTAAAACTATCATTTGCAGATGATATGATATTGTATATAGAAAACCCTAAAGTCTCAGTCAAAAAACTACTAGACCTGATAAATGAATTCGGCAAGGTGGCTGGATATAAAATCAATACTCAGAAATCAGAGGCATTTTTATACACTAATAATGAACTGTCAGAAAGAGAAATCAAGGAATCAATCCCCTTTACCATTGCAACCAAAAAAATAAAGTACCTAGGAATAAATCTAACCAAGGAGATTAAAGACTTGTACTCAGAAAATTATAAAACATTGATAAAAGAAATCAGGGAAGATACGAATAAGTGGAGGCATATACTGTGCTCATGGTTAGGAAGAATAAACATCATTAAAATGTCTATATTACCCAAAGCAATTTGTAAATTCAATGCAATACCGATTAAAATAACAATGACTTACTTCAAAGATATAGAACACATATTCCAAAAATTTATATGGAACCAAAAGGGAACACAAATAGCCTCAGCAATCTTGAAAAGGAAGAATAAAGCGGGAGGTATCTGGATATCAAGTTATATTATATGGCCATTGTACTCAAAACAGCATGGTACTGGCATAAGAACAGGCACATAGATCAATGGAACAGAACAGAGAACCCAGAAATAAACCCACAGCTCTATAGACAACTGATATTTGACAAAGGAGGTAAGGAAATACAATGGAGTAAAGACAGCCTCTTTAACAAATGGTGTTGGGAAAATTGGACAGCTACCTGCAAAAAAATGAAACTAGACCACCAACTTACACCACTCACAAAAATAAACTCAAAATGGATAAAAGACTTAAATGTAAGTCGTGAAATTATAAGCATCTTAGAAGAAAACATAGGCAGTAAGATCTCTGACATCTCTTGCAGCAATATATTTGCTGATTTGTCTCCACAGGCAAGTGAAATAAAAGACAGGATAAACAAATGGGACTATATCAAACTAAAAAGCTTCTGCACAGCTAAGGACAATAAGAACAGAATAAAGAGACAAACTACACAATGGGAGAATATATTTGACATTGTGTCTGATAAGGGGTTAATAACCAAAATTTATAAAGAACTTGTAAGACTTAATACCAGGAAGACAAACAATCCAATCCAGAAATGGGCAAAAGAAATGAATAGACACTTCTCCAAAAAGGACACACAGATGGCCAATAGGCATATGAAAAATGTTCAACATCACTAATGATTAGAGAAATGCAAATTAAAACCACAATGAGATATCACCTCACACCAGTCAGAATTGTGCTCATCAATAAAACAACACAGAATAAGTGCTGGCGAGGATGTGGAGAAGAGGGAACCCTCCTGCACTGCTGGTGGGAATGCAGACTGGTGCAGCCACTGTGGAAAACAGTATGGAGATTCCTCAAGAAATTAAAAATCGAATTGCCTTTTGACCCAGCTATACCACTGTTAGAAATATACCCCAAGAACACCATAGCACTGTTTGAAAAGAAGAAATGCACCCCCATGTTTATGGGCAGCATTGTTCACAATAGCAAAGATCTGGAAACAGCCCAAGTGTCCATCAGAGGACGAGTGGATTAAAAAGCTTTGGTGTGTATATATATATATATATATATATACATACTATGGAATATATATATATATATATATATATATATATATATATACATACATACATACTATGGAATACTACTCAGCCATAAGAAATGATGACATAGGATCTTTTACAACAACATGGATGGGCCTTGATAACATTATACTGAGCGAAAGAAGTAAATCAGAAAAAACTAAGAACTATATGATTCCATACATAGGTGGGACATAAAGATGAGACTCAGAGACATGGACAACAGTGTTGGGGTTACAGGGTGGGGGGAGGAGAGTGAGGAGGTTGGGGGAGGGGGGGCACAAAGATCATGGCTTTTCAGCATTTGCCATATTCCCCCTTTAATGTATAGACAGAGAGCAAATATTTACTTATGGTGTTTCCAGTATAAAGACTGCTGTCTTAGGGACAAATGCTGATGAACTACTTCAGCATATCCTCCTTCTTCAAAGACTTATATGTCAACATAGAGCTCCATGTTTCATAGGACATACTCAAGCTCACTCCATGCTCCCTGGAGCTTTAGCACAGGGAATGCCCCTTTTTCTTTCTTTCTTTTTTTTTTGTTGTTGTTGTATTTTTTCTTTTAATTATTTATTTTTTGTATTTTTCTGAAGATGGAAATGGGGAGGCAGTCAGACAACTCCCTCATGTGCCTGACCGGGATCCACCTGGCATGCCTACCAAGGGGGAATGCTCTGCCCATCTGGGGTGTTGCTCTGTTGCAACCAGAGCCATTCTAGCGACTGAGACAGAGGCCATGGGGCCATCCTTAGTGCCCGGGGTGGCTTTGCTCTGGTGGAGCCTTGGCTGCGGGAGGGGAAGAGAGAGACAGAGAGGAAGGAGAGGGGGTGGGGTAGAGAAGTAGATGGGCACTTCTTCTGTGTGCTCTGACTGGGAATCGAACCCGGGAATCCTGCACACCAGGCCAATGCTCTACCACTGAGCCAACTGGCCAGGGCCTAGGAATGCCCTTGTTGATCAAGCTACCCAAAAGAAAATTATATGGAGCAACCACGACAGACAGAGCAAGTCAGTCTCATACTATTCATCACCAGAACGCTGCAGCCCGGTGTAAACAGTTTCAACTTTCTCAGGAAGCAGCACGGTGATTGGGAAATCCTGTCCAAGGGGTCCTATACTGCCCCTTCATTTGGAGTTAACCCTCAAGGACCCCTACCAGGACAACTTTAGCAGATGGATGTTACTCATATACCTTCATTTGGCAAACAGTCTTATGTCCACATTACAGTGGATACATATTCCGGATCTATAGTAACCTCTGTCAGAACAGGAGAGGCTGCTAAGCATGTTATAGCTCATTGTCTGTATGCATTGTTCTATTATTGGATTCCCTAAACTGGCTAAACTGAAAATGCTTTTGCATATGGAGCAAAAGCATTTACTGTATTTTGTCATGCTTACAATCTTTAAAGTTAAGGTATTATTAAAGTGTACTCAGCAAACATTTTAAGGTCAATTAAAAAAAATTTAAAAGAGGGTAGTCATATCCTGGAACTCCTACGGGTCTACCATATCATGCTTTTTACTTAAAAAAAAATTACATTTCTTTTGAATGCTGATGAACAGGAGACACCAAATATTTTTCGCCTGTAAACTACTACCTTCTTTATTAGATCCAGCTAATAACACTGTTTTGTCTTTTTCCAAATAGCTCCAGATATATGGAAAAGATTTATATAGGCGGATGGGGATCCTCAAACCCCTCAGCGAGATCTTCTGAGCATGGCTTTTAAGATACCTAGAGGCAGAAAAAGCCCAATAGAGATCAGGGGAACTACCAGCTTTTAGGATACACCCTTAAAGGCTCCAACGCCCCAAAGGGGTCTCATAGAATGCCATCTGGGTCCTGCTTCAATAGTGAAAAGGAAGGTCATTGAGCTAAAGCCTGCCAGGCTTACATGCCTCTGCTGTGAGGAAACAGGGACACTGGAAGGTAGGCTTCTCCCTTGCTCCTCTAAGGGAGGGTTCAGTCTCCTCCAGCCCTGCTCCAGCCACCTATGACCTAACCTTGCCCAGAAAGCTGGGGTTTGCCACTGAAGGCTGAAGGTGCCCAGGGCCGTCGGCCCCATCTACGACACTGTGGACGAGCCTAAGGTATTTCTTCCAAGAAGCAGGTAAAGTGATCTCATTTGCACAAGGGCCACTTAACTATGTTTTGCCTGAATAGTCAGATTTTTTAATCTTCCCTCAAAGATCTCTGTTGTGGGTGTTGATAGTCCTATTTTCTGTGGCTTTGCTTAATATATAGTGTTTCCTTTATCCCTCCTACCTCAATGCCCCACTGATATTTCAGGCTGGGACCTACTCCTAATTTAGAGCTCTCTTTCCCCCTATTGCCAACTTCTATTATGAATCTACCTTTGCCACCCAGCTTAGGGTATCCCAAGGTTCTCTTTATCATGCCACAGTCTCAGAGCTCCTGGGAAAAGTACCCTGGTCTCACCTCTCCAGGCAGAGGAGAACAGAAGCTCCATATCCACGCATGCTGCAAATGGCTTTTTCAGTCTACCTGAATCATTACCAGCTAGAAGCAATGGTCATTGGGACTTGGACATGAGCTGCAAAGTATAGAATGGTGACAACAATTCCAGTGCCATGCGGACTTTTCCTGGATGTGGACTTTTCCTGGACTCCTGCTCCCTGTGACAGCTCCTAACAGACTGAACTGTGGTTGGGTTGCATTTTTCAGGGATTTGGCATGGTGATGGGGCCAACTTGGACTTGGTGAACATGTTAAGGACACTACTCTTTTATGGTTTCTTGCTGTATTGGCCAAGAGTTTGCTTAAAGGCTTTTAATCACTGTAAAAAAAAAATAGAAGACTGGATAAAGAAGATGGGGCACATATACACCATGGTATACTATTCAGCTAGAAGAAATGATGACATTGGATCACTTACAGCAGAATGGTGGAATCTTGATAACATTATGCAGAGTGAAATAAGTGAATCAGAAAAAAACAAGAACTGCAGGATTCCATACATTGGTGGGACATAAAAGCGAGACTAAGAGACATGGACAGGAGTGTGGTGGTTACGGGGGTGTGGGGGTGGGGGGAGGGAAGGAGGGATAGGGGGAGGGGTACAAAGAAAACTGGATAGAGGGTGATGGAGGACGATCACTCTTTGGGTGATGGGTATGAAACAGAACTAAATGACAAGATAACCTGGAAATGTTTTCTTTGAATATATATACCCTGATTTATTGATGTCACCCCATTAAAATAAAAATTTATTTATTAAAAAAATGTCATTGGAATTTTGATGGGAATTGCATTAAATTTGTATATTGCTTTGGGCAATATGGCCATCTTAATTATATTTATTCTTCCTAACCAAGAACAAGGAATATTCTTCCATCTCATTATATCTTTTTCGATTTCCCTTAACAATGGTTTATAGTTTTTATTATATAAGTCCTTTACATTCTTTGTTATGTTTATTCCTAAGTATTTTATTTTTTTTGTTGCAATCATGACGAGGATTATTCTTTTGAGTTCATTCTCAAATGTTTCATTGTTGGCATATAGAAAGGCTATTGACTTCTTTTTTTTTTTTTTTTTGTGGAATAAGTAGACGGCTTTATTGAGTACAGAGCGTGCATCCCGCCTGGCAAGGTTCCCTGGCCCTGAGGAAAGAAAGATGGAGGCTAGGGAAGTTGCCAGGCTATTGACTTCTGTATGTTAATTTTGTATCCTGCGACCTTACTGTATTGGCTTATTGTTTCTAGTAGTCTTTTTGTGGATTCTTTGGGGTTTTCGATGTATAGGATCCTATCATCTGCAAAAAGTGATACCTTTACTTCTTCTTTTCCGATATGGATGCCTTTTATTTCTTTGTCTTGTCTGATTGCTCTGGCTAGAACCTCTAGTACCACATTAAATAAAAGTGGAGAGAGTGGACAACCCTGTCTTATTCCTGATTTAAGGGGGAAAGCCTTCAGTTTTGTGCCATTTAATATGATGTTAGCTGATGGTTTATCATATATGGCCTTTATCATGTTGAGATATTTTTCTTCTATACCCATTTTGTTGAGAGTCTTAAATATAAAATTGTGTTGTATTTTATCGAAAGCCTTTTCCGCGTCTATTGATAAGATCATGTGGTTTTTGTTCTTTGTTTTGTTGATATGGTGTATTACGTTAACCGTTTTACGTATGTTGAACCATCCTTGAGATTCTGGGATGAATCCCACTTGATCATGATGTATTATCTTTTTAATATGTTGTTGTATTCGATTTGCTAGTATTTTGTTTAGTATTTTAGCATCTGTATTCATTAGAGATATTGGTCTGTAGTTTTCTTTTTTTGTGCCATCCTTGCCTGGTTTTGGTATGAGGGTTATGTTGGCCTCATAAAATATGTTTGGAAGTATTGCTTCTTCTTCACATTTTTGGAAGACTTTGAGTAGAATAGGAACCAAGTCTTCTTTGAATGTTTGATAAAATTCGCTGGTATAGCCGTCAGGGCCTGGACTTTTATTTTTGAGAAAGTTTTTAATGTTTTTTTCTATTTCTTCTCTCCTAATAGGCCTGTTTAGGCTTTCTGCTTCTTCTTGACTCAGTCTAGGAAGGTTGTATTGTTCTAGGAATTTATCCATTTCTTCTAGGTTGTTGAATTTAGTGGCATAAAGTTTTTCATAGTATTCTACAATAATTCTTTGTATATCTACGGTGTCCGTGGTGATTTCTCCTCTTTCATTTTGGATTTTGTTTATATGAGTTCTTTCTCTTTTTTCCTTGGTAAGTCTTGCCAAGGGTTTGTCGATTTTGTTGATCTTTTCAAAGAACCAGCTCCTTGTTATTAATTTTTTCTATAGTTTTTCTGTTCTCTATTTCATTTATTTCTGCTCTGATTTTTATTATCTCCTTTCTTCTGCTGGTTTTAGGTTTTCTTTGTTCTTTTTTCAGTTCCTTTTTTTTTTTTAGATATTTTATTTATTCATTTTAGAGAGAGGAGACAGAGAGAGAGAATGGAGGGAGGAGCAGAAAGCATCAACTCCCATATGTGCCTTGACCAGGGAAGCCCTGGGTTTCGAACCAGCGACCTCAGTATTCTAGGTCGATGCTTTTACCCACTGCGTCACCACTGGTCAGGCCCAGTTCCTTAAAGTGTGAAGTTAAGTGGTTCACTTGGGCTCTCTCTTGTTTGTTCATATATGCCTGAAGTTATATGAACTTCCCTCTTATCACTGCTTTTGCTGCATCCTATAGATTCTGATATGTCGTATTGTCATTTTCATTTGTCTGTATATATCTTTTGATCTCTGCACTTATTTCTTCTTTGACCCATTCATTTTTTAAAAGTGTGTTGTTTAGTTTCCACATTTTTGTGGGATTTTTTTCCTCTTTTTTGCAGTTGAATTCTAGTTTCAAGGCTTTATGATCAGAAAATATGCTTGGTACAACTTCGATTTTTCTGAATTTGCTGATGTTGTTTTTGTGGCCCAACATATGGTCAATTCTTGAGAATGATCCATGTACACTGGAGAAAAATGTATACTCTGTCACTTTGGGATGAAATGTCCTGTAGATGTCTATCATATCCAGGTGCTTTAGTGTTTTGTTTAAGGCCAATATATCTTTATTGATTCTCTGTTTGGATGACCGATCTAGAGCCGTCAGCGGTGTATTGAGGTCTCCAAGTATGATTGTATTTTGGCCTGTTCTATTAGCTAAGCTTGTTACCTCATTTTTCAGCTCGTGAAATGAGTTTTTCATCTATGTTTGATTTGTTTTTATAGTTTCAATTTTCTTGGAAATATATTCTTTGTGTTCATTGAGGTTTTTTTTGAGCTCCCTAAATTGCCTTTCTGTATTTTCTTGTATATCTTTGAGTATTTTTAGGATTTCTATCTTAAATTCTCTGTCATTTAGCTCCAAGGTTTCCAATATATTAAATTTTTTCTCCATAGATTTTTCCTCATCTAGCTGTGTTACCTTTCTTTCTTTTGTATCCATGATATTCAATTTTCTCTTCCTTAATGGCATCTGAGGGTGGTTTTGTTGATAGTATTAATGAGATTTAATAAAGAATAAAAAGTTAAAAAATCAAAAATCAAAAAGAGTTGTTTTTTTTAATTAATAATTAAATAAAGAAAAATAAAATAAAAATTAAAAAAAAGGAAATTATTCCCCCCCTTCTTTTTTCCTCTCCTCTCCTCTCCCCTCTTTCTTGAGAAAATCTTGTGGTGAACTGTGAATTATATTGTACTAAATAGAACAAACAATGCCTGTAATGGAGGGCCTGAATTGGGGAGAAGTAATAAAGGGGCAAAACAGAAAAACAAAAAAAAAGAATAGAAAAAAAAGGAGGTATGGCCCCACAAAAAGCAAATAAGGAAAAAATTTGGGTCAAGAATAAAATGATTTGCTTTTAGGTGTTGGTTGACTAAGAATTATGATGAGAGGAATAAGAGGGAAACAGGAAAATGGGGGGACAAATTAAAAAATTACTATTGTATTTAGTGGAACAAGAACTTGATAAAATGAAGAGCCAGGGATGGGAGCACTGCTAGTGAGTTAAAAAGGTGAAGTAAAAACCCCCAAAATGCCACAAACATAAGTTTGAGTCCCAAATAAGATAATTTGTTTGTTATTGAGGTTTGAATGAGAGGAGACGTAAAGGAGAAAGGAAGAAACTAATATAGAGGGAGAAAAGAAAGAGAGAGAGAGAAAAAAAAGAGGGTACCACTAAAAAAAGAAAAAAGAAAAAAGAGGAGAGAGAGAGAGAGAGAGAGTTAAGGGTTTTGGAGTGCAACCCTCATAGAGAAAAAGGAAGAGGAAAGAAAAGATAATGGGAGATGTAGCACTTATGGGTAGCGTTGTTCAAGGAGAGGAGAGAGTAAGACCGGCAGAGAGTTAATCGGCCAAATTGGAGGAGGAAAAAAAAATCAAGAATGAAGATAAGAGAAACAAATGAACAAATATAATAAAATGGGATAGGTTATAAAGTCTGCGGATTATTCTTGATTTTGAGAGGTTATCTTCTTGCTTTTTCTTTTCTCTCCCTCTTCCTGGTCGGTGACTCTGTACCCCAGGTTCTGCCCCTTTGGCACGTTCAGGTAGAGGTTTGCAGTTGATAAGTCTCTATGGCGATGTTATGTATTGTGCTTCAGTCTCATTGGCAGTCGAGGCTCATTAGCATTTATAGGCTCCGATAGTGAGAAAGTCCGTGTTCCTGGAGCCTCTCTCCTAGTCTTTCCTTCCTGAATTAGTAGCCTGATAATCCAACTATGGGGTTGCTGCTGCCTCTGCCTGGATAGTAAGAGGCTCAAAGAGCTGGCAACTCCCTACTCTATTCCCACTTGGCACAGGGTTCTGGGTAAGGCTCAGTCAGTCAGAGCTGCTAGCATAATCAGGCAGGACTTCCACCTACTTAAAGACCTCTGGCTCTGCCACTCTTTCCAGTAACATGGGCGGACGCCCACTCCTGGGGTGCTTGGAGGAAACTCTCGCTCACTATCTGTGTGCAGACCAGGATATTAGGCCGGCAGTCGCACACTCTGAGTGAAACCCCTGCCCGCACGGAAAAGTTCCAGCGTTGGAATTGTCTCTCGCTCCCTCCCCGTGCGCGGCTTTTTCAGGGCACTGGGGTGGCCTGGAGATTCCACTTTTGGCCCACACATAGGCCTCTGACTTTGCCCCTCTGTGGGATAACACGGGCGCCCATTCCTGAGGTGCATGGAGGAATCTTTTTCCCACTCTCCGTAGACGCTGACCAGGATATCAGGCCGGCTGCCTCACAGTTTGAGTGAAACCCCCACCCACACGGAAAAGTTTCAGTGTTGGAATTGGCTCTCACTCCCTCCCCGTGCGCGGCTTTTTCAGGGTCCTGGGGCAGCCCGAGATTCCACTTTTGGCCCACACAAAGGCCCCTGACTCTGCCCCTCTGTAGGATAACACGGGCGCCCACTGCTGAGGTGCTTGGAGGAATCTCTTGCCCACTCTCTGTGCGCGCAGACCAGGATATCAGGCCGGCCGCCTCACACTTTGAGTGAAACCCCCGCCCGCACGGAAAAGTTCCAGCATTGGAATTGGCTCTCACTCCCTCCCCGTGTGTGGCTTTTTCAGGGTGCTGGGGTGGCCCGGAGATTCTGCTTTCAGCCCACACAGAGGCCTCTGACTCTGCCTCTCTGTGGGATAACACGCGCGCCCACTCCTGGGGCTCTAGGAGGAATCTCTCACCCACTATCTGCGCACGCTGACCAGGAGATTGGGGAAAATGGCTGCCCCACTTGTCTTTCTTTGTCTGGGTTTGGCGCTAGTGTTAGCTTGTATTGACTGGGTTGCCACAGGCACAGTTTTTCCTCGGCTTGAATCTCTATGCCACAGCCTGGTTCGGCCGTTTATGCCACGGCCTCGATCTATTCACCCCCTTTGCCCACCTTAGTTTCTATATTCTCAGTTCCCAGTGAAAGCAGCCCTATTTAGGTTAGTGAGGAAGGTGGTGCATTTCTTACTCCCTATTTCCTTCGGGGTTTGATTATATATTTAGTCAATTTTTCGCTCGACCATACCTTCGGGTGTATTGCAAAACATCTGGAGGCTCCAAGGATAGGTTTTTCTGTTTCTGGTTGAAGATCTTGTTGAGTTTTGAGGGAGATTTATCGGTATCGCTTCCTACCGCACCATTACTCTGACGTCATCCGATCTCGCCCTTTAAATCCATCAAAGTCTGTCTTATATATTTAGGTGCTCCTATATTAGGTGCGTAAATATTCATAATGGTTATATCTTCCTGTTGGATTGCTCCCTTTAACATTATGTAGTGACCTTCTTTATCTCTTACTTTATCTCTTTGTTTTCAAGTCCATTTTGTCTGATATAAGTATTGCTACCCCGGCTTTTTTTTCATTTCCATTTGCGTGAAATAATTTTTTCCATCCCTTTATCTTCAGTCTATGTTCATCTTCTGTTTCAAGGTGTATCTCTTGTAGACAGCATATGTATGGGTCCTGTTTTCTTATCCATGCAGCTACCCTATGTTTTTTGATCGGATCATTTAATCCATTTACGTTTAAGGTTATTATTGATATGTAGTTGTTTATTGCCATTTTATTCTTTAAAACTGTATTCCTCTTTTGCTATATTCTTTTTTCTCCTTTGGTCTGTTTACAATAGGCCCCTTAGCATTTCTTACAGCCTTGGTTTGGTTGTAGTGAATTCCTTGAGGTTTTTTTTTTGTCTGGAAGCTTTTTATTTCTCCTTCAATTTTAAACCATAGCCTTGCTGGATAAAGTAGTCTTGGTTGTAGGCTCTTGCTCTGCATTACTTTAAATATTTCTTGCCATTCCCTTCTGGCTTTAAGTGTTTCTGTTGAGAAGTCAGAATTCATCCTTATGAGGGCTCCTTTGTGGGTGATAGTCTTTTTTTCTCTAGCAGCTTTTAATATTTTCTCTTTATCACTTAGCTTTGATATTTTAATAATGATGTGTCTTGGTGTAGATTTCTTTGGGTTTCTCTTTAATGGAGTTCTCTGTGCTTCTTGAAATTGTGAGATGTTTTCCTGCCTTAATTGAGGGAAGTTTTCAGCTATGAAATGTTTGAACAAAGTCTCTATCCCTTGTTCTTTCTCTTCTTCTTCAGGAACCCCTATGATGTGGATGTTATTTCTCTTCATGTTGTCACAGAGCTCTCTTAGAGTTTCCTCAGACTTTTTGAGTCTCTTCTCTTTTTCTACTCTGCTTCCATGCCTTCATTTATCTTGTCCTCTAACTCGCTGATTACGATTCTCAGCTTCATGCATCCTGCTTTTTTTTTTTTTGTATTTTTCTGAAGTTGGAAATGGGGAGACAGTCAGACAGACTCCTGCATGCACCTGACCGCGATCCACCCGGCGTGCCCACCAGGGGGCGATGCTCCGCCCATCTGGGGCATTGCTCTGTTGCAACCAGACCCATTCTAGCACCTGAGGCAGAGGCCATGGAGCCATCCTCAGTGCCCGGGCCAACTTTGCTCCAGTGGAGCCTTGGCTGTGGGAGAGGAAGAGAGAGACAGAGAGGAAGGAGAGGGGGAGGCATGGAGAAGCAGATGGGAGCTTATCCTGTGTGCCCTGGCCGGGAATCGAACCCAGGACTTCAGCACCCCACACCGACGCTCTACCACTGAACCAACCGGCCAGGGCCCATCGTGATTTTAATTTTTTCCATTGTGTTCTTCATTTCTGATTTTGTATTTGTCATTTCTGACTGATTCTTTTTTATTACTTCAATGTCCTTTTTTATATTTGGTATCTCTATATTTAGGTGTTCATAATGACCATCTATTGTTGTTCTAATATCTTTGAGCATCCTAACAATCATTATTGTAAACTCTGCATCTGGTAATTTGGTTATATCTGACTCATTCCAGTCCTTTTCTGGGGATTTCTCTTGATTCATCTGTGTTGCATTTCTCTGCCTTCTCATTTTGTCTGTATAAAAGAAGGTTTTGGCTGCTGGAGTCCACTGGGTGTGGCCTCTGTGTTCCCTAGGTGTGGTCTGTCTGAAGGTCCACCACCTCCTCTGCTGTTGCTGCCTATGGTGTTCGGGTATGGGCATTGCCAGTGCCTGCCCACTGGGACTATTGCTGTGGTTTCCTCCTTTCCTTCACAGGAGTGGCTGTGATCATGTGCTTGGGTGTACAAGCCTCGGTGGCCTTGGCCTTCGCCCTGCCCCCACGGGTGGCTTTATGCTTGGCCCTGAGGGCAGGGGTGAGCACCTTTGCTCAGCTGCGGGTCTCTGCCCGATTCTGGGCTTTTGCCCCGCCCCTGCAGGAGGAGCCCGCTCGCTTGTGGGATGGCTGCAAGCCTTGGCTCTGCAGGCTGGGCCAGACTGCATGCCCATGTTCAGTAGTGGGACTCTGCCTGTTCTGGGCTTTTGGCTCCACCCCCATGGGAAGAGTCAGCTCCCAAATCAGGCCACAAGCCTCGGTTCCGTGGGCGGGGCAAGGCTGTGCTTCTGTACCCTTGCTCAAGGGCGGGTCTCCTCTCCATCTGGAGCTCCTGCCCTTCCCCCGCAGGCTGGATTGCAAGTGGCCTGCAGTTGGGCTTGACCACTTTTGCACGTCCCCACCTCCCCAGCTGGGCAAGACTGAGCTTACAACTGGGCCTCAGTGGTGGCCATCCGGCTTCCACCCTTACCAACAGAACCATGCTTCTGCATCTTGCTGCTGCTGCCCACCCTTGGGTGAGTCCTCAGCCGTGTGGGTGGGGGCGCTGCAGCTCAGACCCTAAGACTCACTACTGTAGTCCTGAAAGCTCCCTCCTTCTAAGTGACTCTGCTCTGAGTGCCACAGGAGAGTTTGTTTGGCTGGTGTCCTGCTTCCCTTTGCTGGTATTGCTGTTTCCAGGGGAAATATTCACTTCAGATTTGGGAAGTGACTCAGCCCAGGGGTTAGGGTGGCTGTCCTTCAAAGTGTTTCTCCCTGCGCCTCCTAGATTACACTCGCTTTCTGCTACTCCAGTCCTCTCCTCTCTCCCTGTTCCCTGGAGCCCTGGGTGAGTGGTTGTGAGAGAGGTTTTCTGCACAGTCCTTTTAGGAAGAATCCTAGATCTGAGAAATCAGTCTCTTTCTCACAAACAGTATCCTGTCTTGTTTCCTGCTAAATACTGTCCATACGCCTCTTCTAGGCTCTGGAGCTGCAGGCTGGGGCTTTGTTCCTGGGACTCAGGACCCTCCCCTCTCTGCTAAACTCATGTCCTGCCACGCGAGTCTCTCCCGGCTGCCGTTCACTCCAGGGAGCTGGGCAGCCCTCTCCACATTTCTGCTTTTACTACCAGTCTCAGTGTGGCTTCTTCGGTGTTCCTTGGTTGAAAAGTTCTCTTAGTATAGTCCAAAGTTGGTTTTTCCAGATGATGGTTCTTAAAATTAGTTTGTATCCACTTTGGTTCTGGGAGGTGGAAGTTGGTACATCTGCCTACTCCATTGCCATCTTATTCTTGCTGATATTTGTTATGTCTTGATAAATCTTCAGTGTGATCCTAGAGATTTCTTGGATGTGCCTTTGATCTCTTGGACTAAGGATTTATTCTCCCTAGCTTTTGTTGTATTTTCTAGCATTTTAAGGGCCTGCAAAACCTGTTTGACCAGTCCTGTGACCAATGTCCTTAAGCCTGTGTGACCCAGCTGAGCCAGGTTGTCAAACAGCTAACACCAGTGACAGATGGCCAGGACATTGCCCAAGCGGCTATCGACCTTTGCTTTTGTCCAACTATGGCCAACACACAGCAGCATACTGTGTGCTCCATGAAGGATTCAGGAGTAAGCAACTAAAGTGCTACACATCCCACTTCAGGGTTTTTCTCACAGTGAATAAAAATAAAACCAGTTACTAAGTGTCCATAAAACTTTCTGGTCTACCTTCTAGTTTTCATCTTGTATCCAACAAGAGAGTTTACTTGCTTAGGTTGAAAAAGACTAGCTTTGGCCCATTGACCCTGGGCAATGAGTTGGGCAAGTTATCATGGACTTTGTCACAAAAAATCATGCCACATAGATTAAAGTAACATAACCTTTGTCTGGGTGCCCACTACTGAAGGACTTCGACAGCAATGAAAAGAGCAAAGACACTAAGCCAAAAACTTGCAGCCAGCTGACTCTTTTGTCATTAAAACGATGACCATAAAAGCAGGAGGTAGCATGGTGTCTAAAGGTCAGAACTCCTGCACCTCACACTCGAAATATTATTGAATTCTGGAATCCCCTGGTTTGAAAAGAAAAAAGAGCAGTAGACGTTTCCCTGAAGAGATTCTGAGAGCTGAAAACGTGCTGTTTTCTAGAAGCAGCCGCTATAAAATTGCGAAGTGGCTTTGACTGCAGTTTTCTGGAAGAACTTTTCTTTGGATTGGTATCAGTTATGAATGCATTTGACTACGAGGAGCAGACAGCACCCCTATAGCAGTTGAAAGAAACAAGATTTATTTAGCTTACATTACAAGGTGTGAAGAGGCTGTAGCCCTGGGAAGGTGCAGTCCCTCAGTGATGCTTTCAGGGATCCAGGTTCTTCCCATCTTCACCCTCCTCACTCTATTCCCAGAGGCTTTATCTCTGTAAAGTCTGAACTTTTTCTTTTTTTTTTTTTTCTGAAGCTGGAAATGGGGAGGCAGTCAGACAGACTCCTGTATGCGCCCAACCGGGATCCACCCGGCACGCCCACCAGGGGACGATGCTCTGTCCATCTGGGGCGTCGCTCTGCTGCAACCAGAGCCATTCTAGCGCCTGAGGCAGAGGCCACAGAGCCATCCTCAGCACCGAGGCCAACTTTGCTCCAATGGAGCCTTGGCTGTGGGAGGAGAAGAGAGAGACAGAGAGGAAGGAGAGGGGGAGGGGTGGAGAAGCAGATAGGTGCTTCTCCTGTATGCCCTGGCCGGGAATCGAACCTGGGGCTCCCGCACGCCAGGCCGACGCTCTACCACTGAGCCAACCGGCCAGGGCTTGAACCTTTTTTTTTAAAGCACATGCCCCTCCCCCTAAGAACTTCTTTCCTCATCCCATTGGCCAGACTGTCCACATGATTCCACCAGCAGTGATGAAGTTTGGGAAGAGGAATGTGATTAATTAGCCACATTGCTGTCCTGTGAGAACACTGGAACTCTCTAAGTAAGAAGCCTGAGAATGACATGGAGCTTGGGAGAACAATTAGCAGTGGCAGAGCCCTGGCACAGAATTGTGGTACCTGTGATCGGGTACTAAAGCAGGATCCATCCTGGCAAACAATTTCAATGGTTGTCCACTAGGTTCACAGCCAGTCCAAGGCTACTGTGGAATGACATTGTAACAAAGGCAGCCGAGTCCCAGGGTCTATGATGCTTGTGGCTTTGAATGGGGGAAAGAATGAGATTACAGCTGTGTCCTCTAACTCCATTCTAATGATGCTTAATGAAATCAGTAGAATGCATTACCACCAAGGCGGTTCCTTCATATGGCTCATGTTTGAATGCATAGCTTTCATTTATGCCTAAGTAGAGGAGGAGATTCCATCTCTTTTACTTTTCTTTTTCCTCATGCTGAATGTTGCACCAAGCTACTGAAAGTCCCATTTTCCAATGATTAAACAATTGACCAATTGACTTTACCTCTCAGCACTTTCTTCCAGCCCTCAATGAAAAAAAAAATATCCTTCCTCTCTGGACCTGCTTAAAGAACTATCTAGAATTGTGCCCTAGCATTGCCTGCCATCCTTCTTTTTGAGGAGCTTCCTGCCCAGGACCCATTGACTCAATAGACTTCTGAACAGTGTCAATAAGCAAGTGCAAGTTTCAATATTCACAACTTTCAAAGTCATTACTGGCATCCACAAACACTATTTTACAAATTATTTAAGCTCATGACTTGCTAATAGCTGGTGCTATTATTTTCAATTTATGGAAGACTGCACAGTAATACTTATAAATCCAAGTAGTAGAACTTTTAAGTGCTGGGTGACTTTTTAAATAATAGCTTCACACAATCAAATTATATTTCACTTATGCTTGGTTATGACTCTGGGTCACATAAAAATGTTCCTTCTCATAACTAGCCTTCTTTCTATCTTGAACTTGAAATACTATGGGGTTTTAGTCTAAGTACACAAAAGCCATAGGCAAAAGAAGACATGTCTCTTCACAGAATAGAGGACGAAAAATGAGTTTCTTCTACTAAAAGTAAATAAGCCAGGAAATTAAGAACACTTAGCAGGACACACGTAGTCACTTGTTTTAATATTCACCCTCAACTTGAAATTGCGTTGCTTCTTTATTACATAAGAAAGGGATTCAGTTATTCTTGGGGAAGGATAATCTTTTCCAGAACAAATGAGAATACTGTATCTTCACAAAGATGTAAATGTAAAAGAACAGGATATTTGAAAGACCAGCTCCTCCTTCCCCATGAGAAAAGGGAGTCAGGAGGAAGTAGTGATAGCAAGTCTTGAGTCCAACTAATCTTTACTCAGAGCCTGTGTTCTTATCTACCATGTACCATGGGGTTCCCTGCTACAACACAACAGGCCAACACTGACACCAACGGGGCTGCTGCATGTGACATGGACTGGGGAGGAGGATGTTCTGGGAGATCATCAAGTCCTCACACATGTTCTGGAAAGAAGGGGGAAGCACTGCTTGAGCTAGAAAGCCCATGGTAGCCAGACTGGGGCAGTGGAGAATGGGTCACAGCCAGTAGCATATGGAAATGAAGGAGAAACCGAGGAAGAGCGTCCAACAGCCCACAGGCTAAGTGCAGAAAGGCCAATAGATAAAATTGCTGTCTCATGTGTGAGCAACAGAGCTATAAAAAGAACTTTTCACCTTTTCCGTAAACCCTTTGAAGAATCTTCCCCCAAGAAACAGTCTCAAAACGAAACTCTCAACTTGCTATGTCAGACCGATTTCCATTTGAATGCGTCTTTGTTCCCCCAACTCAAGTGAGAATGATTCTGACTCCAGCCACCAGCCCAATTCAGCTGGACAGCCCAACAGACACTCAGAGGTCGAGAAATCTTTATTCACAAAGAAGCCCCATCACCAACCTGTATTTCAAAAGTAGCAATCACATATCCAGCCAAAGTGAAATTAAGAGATTTGCATGTCATTTATTAATATCCTTCTTGTCTGTCAAGCAGCCTTCCAAAACATGTTTTCCTCCTTTAGAAAGAAGCAAATTGTAATGAGCACATTCACACAAAAGATCTCAGACCAGTCTGTGTTTTCACAATGCGTGGAGAGTCCACAAGAGGGACATTGGCCAAAATTGCATTCCTCTCTCTATCCTAACACCTGGAATATTCTTTCCTACACACAACGACTCATAGCTTGTCTTCAAAAGGTCTCCTCCCCAGCATAATCTATCTTGAAATCAAAAGGGTCGCTCAAAATACTCCAAAATGCCTGGGTGTTAGATTAGAGAATTGTTGATTTGTTAAGTGGGATGATGACGGTGTGGTTCTGGGAGAAAATGTCCTTATGTTTTGGAGATGCACAGTAAAGCATTTAGGGATGAAATGTAATGATATTTCTAATTGCCTTTCCAAGACTTCAGTGAAATTTAAGAGACAAAAATAAATATGACAAAATGTTAACCACAGTTGTATGCAGGAATTGGATTGGGAAGAATTCATTACACATTTCTCTCTGCTGGTTGGTGTGATTGAACATTCTCAGAACAAAAGAAAAAACATTCCCAGGTGGATGTAACCTAAAAGCTCCTCAATCTCCAGCCTCCGAGGGGCTGGATCTGCTGCCAGCGCAGCCTCGCCTACTGTTACCTCCACTGAAGTTTGAGTCTGGTTGCCAAGGACCAGGACAGTCACAGAGAGGAGGGAGGGCAATGGTATTATTGTAACTAACATCTGTGGTACTGCCTCTATATGCCAGGCCCCATTCTAAGCACTTTGTATAAATCACATCATTGAATCACAGCAGCCCTAGGCGGAGCCTAAAGTAACTATGATTATCCCCATTTTACCAAGGTGGGGACTGAGACCCAGACATGTCAATGTGACCAAGGCCACCCAGCTAGTTAGTGGTACAGCCAGAATGTCAACCCAGGCAGTTAGTTACTTATTAGGGTAAAGTTCCTTACGCTGCTAGTAATCCGAGGCCAGGAGGCTTCTTTTAGTTAGAGGTTTTATGGTGTTTTAAGTGTATACAACCTTACATGACATTAATTAACTTCTAGGATCCCTCTCTATATGTGAATACAGGCAAGTTTCAATCATTCTTTTTTGCATTTCTCTCAGAGGCTAAGTCAGTGTCTGGTGCTTAACAGACACTTGATAAATATTTACTGGTGGATTTGCAATGTGGTCGTGGACTGATTCACGTTATTGTTATCACCTGGAAGATAGGGCTGCAGACAGCATGAGGCTGACAGCAATCCTCAAAGCCTTAGCCTTTGGTTCTTCTGTCCCCATTATTCAGGCATGGGCTGATAGAGCCCTCTGCAGGTGATAACCCTACTTACAGGTGTTCTGAATCCAGTTCTAATGCTGACCGTGGCTTCTTCCTGCCTGACTAAATCTCCATTAGAAATGACAGGGAAGAACTTGATGCACATTGACATGTATCCCTGTGGAACCTGGCTGAAGTCCAACATACATATATACATATGTATACACCTATAGCTCTACCTATCTTATCCATTTATCTATCTATCATCTATCACCATGTGTGCAATTTTGATAGTTAGAACCCAGGGAAAAGCCAACATCCTTTATAGTGAACTGGCTTATCCAGATAGAAAGATGTCCCTTTGGTTAGAAAGCACACTTCAGTGGGCCTTTTGGTTAGGCAAAGAAATGCAACAGTCCAGTTCTGGGACGGGAAGGTAAAACTGCTAAGTGTGATCACGTTAAAGGTTATTTATGGCGGGCACGTTTTGTTCTTACTTCCCTTGAAATGCATTTAGATTATACAGTCTCTGAAATTAATTTCTGTTCTTGGTTAATATATTTTTAAGTGTATTTTCCAGTGCTGGCCCCCCGAGATCCAGAGCAGAGGCTAGGAGGAGTAGGAAGCCAATCACCCATCCGGGCAGGCAAGACTCCTCCCAAAAAACTGAACATGTGGCTGAAGTCCACTCTGATCTTCTAGAGAAGTCCCACAGGAAGGGATAGCCAGACTGCAGACCTGGTCATGTGCTGGGAAGGTCGTTCCAGGGGAGCCCAAAGCCAAGGCCAGACTCCTCAGGTCACAGGTGGAGCCCATGGTGGGACGGGGGATCTCCTTCACCGCCATCCACCTTGGAAGGAGCCTGTCCTGACATAGGAGTGAGCTCCGAGGGGTGGGTTTTGGGCGGAGGGAAGGTGGTCATCCACTTCCTGCAGCCCCGGGCATGAGGGCCATGCTCAAGGGTTCTTCCAGCGAATTGAGATGAGATGGCCTCAGGAACTTGTCCATGGGCCAGAAGACAGGAGGGAGTCTCTGTGGAGGGTTGTGTCTACTGACAGGGCCAAGCACAGCACTGCAGGTCAAAGGACCACTTAGGTGCTCCTTGGACTCGCCAGGGAGCTGCCCGAGCCAAAACAGCAATCCCCTTTGGCCGCACAGTTGGTCTACTTCTGTTGGACTACTACTGTGTGATCACACAATCTGGGAAGTTGTGGGAATTCAATTACATAAGCTGTCATGCCTGGCCTCCCTAAATCTTGTGCTAGTGTCTCATGGGCGTGCTCGGTGGCCTTCAAGTGGTTCAGGATGCATAATCTTGTTACTTTTTCACAAGTGCTTCAAATCACTGGTTTTCAGAGAAATACACTTTAAAACAACAGTGGAAATCCCTGGCTGGTTGGCTCAGTGGTAGAGCGTTGGCCTGGCGTGCAGGAGTCCCGGGTTCGATTCCTGGCCAGGGCACACAGGAAAAGCGCCCATCTGCCTTTCCACCCCTCCCCCTCTCCTTCCTCTCTGTCTCTCTCTTCCCGTCCTGCAGCCAAGGCTCCATTGGAGCAAAGTTTGCCCGGGTGCTGAGGATGGCTCTGTGGCCTCTGTCTCAGGCGCTAGAATGGCTCTGGGTTGCGGCAGAGCAATGCCCCAGATGGGCAGAGCATCGCCCCCTGGTGGGCATGCCAGGTGGATCCCAGTCGGGTGCATGCGGAAGTCTGTCTGACTGCCTCCCCATTTCCAACTTCAGGAAAAAATAAATAAATAAATAAATAAAACAGTGGAATAGCTTTCTCCTTCTGTCAGCTTTGCAAACGGTTCAAAGAGTAACAGCCAGTGTTTACATAGGTTGCTCCTTTTTCCTACCCCACCCTCTAAACAACTCTGAGGGGGAGAAACAGAAGAAATGGATGATAGTTACAGTTGCCTTTACAAAATAGGTAATCATGTCATCGGCGTCCAGGAAGATAAATATCAACAGGGCTGGGAGCACTTTGGAATAAAAAGACCATCTGATTTTTTATGTATATATTTATTAATTAACTCATTCATTCAGGAGCTATGTGTTGAACATCTAAGAAGCACAAAGTATGCTGTTTTTTATATCAAATATAGAGGGGGACACTGAGCCAGGTTGTCAGATGAATTGTTCTGTGAGGCTGGGTAACAGGATCCCCTTTTCACAGATGAAGAGAGGGTAAGTAATTCACCTACAGTCATCCAGCCAATGAAAACTTTGCTAAAGATTCTGGAAGACAGAAAACTGCAAAATGTCCCATGTCCTCTTGAGGCTTCTGATGGGGACAGGATGCACCACTAGCTAGCCTCAACGTGAGTACATAGAGTCCTGAAGCCAGAGTCATCCATGCCATGCATACTTCAGCAAGTTCAAGGAGAAGAGATTGTTCAAGTCTGGGCTAGGAAGCCTTCTTGAAGAGACATCCGAGCTAAACCCTTTAGGACGGGTCAGCTTAACATACAGATGAGGTCAGGGAAGTGAGAGGAGCAGAACCTTCTAGGGAACAGACCAGCTTGGGAAAGCCAGTAGAAAATAGGCCCATGCCTGCCCAGAAAAAAAAATGTCAATAAACAGATAAGCAAATATACTCAAACCCAGATCTTCACAGCCCTTTGAAATTCCAGTGGACCCACACCAGTTAGAGTTCACAGAGAAGATCTACAAAAGGCCCCTAGGATTGAGAAGTACAAACTTCCAGTTATACAGTAAGACATGGAAGTGTAAGGTACAGCATAGGGAATCAAGTCAGTAACGTTGTAATAGTTATGTATGGTGACAGATGGTAAACTAGACTTATGGCGGTGATTGCTTCCTCAGGTGTATAAATGTCGGATCACAATGTTGTATGTGTGAAACTAATATAATATTGTAGCCAAAGCTATAATTAAAACATTTTTATAAATAAGTAAAGCAGATAAAGTCATCACTGGCCACTAAATTTCTGTCTTCTCAGAGCATGGGCTTTGCATTTTCTTTGTTTGTGTCTCCTAGCCACAGAAAAAGACATTTGACTCAGTCTGACACAGTCAGAGTCCTGCCCAGGAATGACAGAAAGACAATGGTGGAAACGAGGAAAGGAGGGTTAGTGGGGGGCAGGCCCTCCTTTTCCTGAGATTACTAAACTGGGGTGGCACAGCCTTAGGGTCGCAAGCCACCATCTTCCTTGGCATGTGCGGGCAGCCCACCTACAGTGATAGAGAATGAACTGAGCCTACAGGGAGATGTGCAAGAGGCAGAGACCCAATGATACCATTTAAACTCCTGGGTCCAATCATACCTGATGCTCGGTGGCTCCCATCTGCCCAATTATGTGAACCAATAAATTTGCTTTTTCACTTAGCCTGAGTTTATCCTTAAATTCGCTTGCAAACTAAAGTGTTTTGACTTATATAGTAAGACAATTTGGCATCAAAAACAAGGTATCTCATGATGATGGTTTGTAGAAGTGATCTTGTTTGAGCAAAGGCAGTTTCACTGGAATGATTGCTTATATAGCCTTTCCTGTGACCACAAGAAGGACAGCATATGTTTGGAATGTTTTTAAATGATCATATATGTAAGGCCAGGAGCCGCCATCGTGGCCATTCACATGCAGGTTCCCATTGGATTCGGGCAGACGATAAAGAAATGGCGGAGTCAGAGGACGGGGGGCCATCCTATTTATTGGTGTCTCACCAAGACAGGCAAACCACAAAAGAAGACAAGGGAAAAGCAGAAAACCAGCTCTTCCCATGAAGGGCAAGGGATCAGGGAAGCCCCTGCAATTGTGATAGCAGGAACTGTGTGTCCAAGCTCCTGGTCTGTCCCACTTTATAGTGTAGAAAACCAAAATCCCTTAATCCAATATACAAACAAGGAAGTCTCCGATACAAAGTCACCCATCCAAGGCATAATTGGATTCCTCATGAGAGTGCACCACCCAGATAATACAATCATTCAAGGGTGTGGGGAAAAGCTTAGTCCCAAAACCAAACCCCAGGCTACAACGACCTGGCCTGCTTATAGCCTGTCCCCCACACCCAATATAAGTCACAAGCGAGCAAACATATATATCACATTTACAAACTTATTTGACCAACATTCCACCCCTTTTGCTCGCTTTACAATCTAAACCACAGGCATCTTCCATGATGGTCACTGTGCAAGGAGTAGGATACATTGCATAAACAGAAATAGTACCAACTACAGCAATAGGATTAACAGATCAAAAACTATGGGCGAAATGAGAGAGCTGTCAGTGGCACCAAGAGAGGCAAATCTTTTCCCTCTGGCAGAATACAGGCCAGAGTTTTGTCTGCAGACAGCACCGTAGCTGGCACCAGAGGCCGCCCTGAGCGGGCATACCAAACCTTATTGGCCAATACACCAGCATCTGCTGGTTCTATGTGTAGTAAAATAGGGGAACTCATTATTGGCCATAAAGAAATTACAAAGGTGCCCTTCAAAATGCTGTCCCCTTGAGCACTCAAGGGATAATACACTTCTACCTTAGGTGGCCAGGTGCTGGTTGCCCAAGGAGTTAACTGGAGGTCCACCTCTAACCCCTTTCCCCATGGTGCCAACAAGGCCACCCATCTCAGATGGGGGGCCTGTACAGTCCAGGGCCAAGTCCATTGAAGCCGTTGTCCTTTAAGAAGGGCTGTTGGAGCAGGCAAGAGCACGTTGCCCTGCTGTCCGAAACCTGGCTTGAGTAAAATGTCCTTGGTGCGTATCTGCAACTGAATAGGGGCAGCTGTCCGATGCAGGAGGGCCTCTACTGGAGCTGGGCTTCCCCGTCGAGGTCGCTCATTCAAAATCCGAAGTACTGTCCATAAGCGGCGTGTCCATCCAGTAAGAGAGCCGGTGCCCCCCTCCTGTCGCAGTCCCTGCTTTAAGAGTCCATTATAACGCTCAATGATACCAGCAGCCTGGGGGTGGTAGGGAACATGGTACTTCCAGTCCATCCCCAGCTTTTGAGCCCATTGCCTCACCGTTGAACCAGTGAAGTGGGTACCATTGTCACTTTCAAGGACCAGCGGTCGCCCGTATGCAGCACTCAGGCGGTCCAGAGCCTGTATGACTGCCCTCTGGTCAGGGTTACGAGCGGGGTAAGCAGCAAGCAGCCCGGTGGCAGTATCTACACAAGTGACTGCATACTGGTACCCTTCTGACTTTGGTAAGGGTCCAATGATGTCTATCTGCCATCGTGTCAGTGGGACATGACCCCTCTGGATCTGTCCAGGTGACACCAGTGGTCTCCGAGGGTGTTCCTTGGAACATACTGCACATTGCTCACAGGCTGCAAGTACCTCTGCATAGGACACAGGCAAGTTCCAAGCCTTAACCGTAGCCCACGTAGTTTTCTGTCCTGCATGGAGCAGGCGCCGGTGGAGCCACTGTGCCACATCACCTGCAGGTGCAGTCTCCAACCATCGCACCCTTGCCAACGTATCTGCCTCATCATTCCCAGGATGGGCTAGAGGGGCATGCCCTGTGACATGATATACTGTCACCTGCTTCTGGTGTCCTATTTCCCATAAGTCCTGCCACATGGCCTGACCCCATAATGGACGGTGCATTACCATCCACTGGTTAATGTGCCAAGTAGCAATCCAAAGGGTCAGTCCACGATAGACAGCCCAACTGTCAGTACAGATCACCAGAGGTGAAGGTTCATTATGGGCAACTAGCCAAACAGCTCTTAATTCTGCCCATTGGCTGCTTTGGCCTGTACCCGTGTCCATCCAAATAGTCTCAGTGGCCGGATGGAAGGCGATAGCCATCCATTTGGCAGATTGGCCCCTGCTGGAACCATCAGTATACCAGGCATCTTCGGGGATGGGCACCCGCCCCTCCTGGTAGGGACTGACCTCAGGTTCTGCCTCCTGAGCCCCAGTTGCACCTGACTCTAAAGTCGCATAGGTGACTGGACCCAAGACTTCCTGCAGTTCTGCCCTCAATGGGCTGGTGCTAAGAGCACAGCGTTGTTGCAGATAGGCACCCCACTTGGCCAGGGTAGACATTTGGGCCATACCACTACGTGGTTTAGTTGCCCAATCTCTCACCCATCCAGCTATAGGGTATGTTGTTTTGACTGTAACTGGTGTTGTGGTTGTAATACTCTCAGTTGCCAGGAGGGCAGCATACACAGCTGCCAGATGCTTCTCTACTAATGAGTAACGAACTTCAGCACCTTTCCACAATTGGGACCAAAATCCAATAGGTTGCCGTAGGCGCTCTGTCCGCTGCCACAAGCCCCATCCAAACCCCTCCGAGGTTACATGAACATCCAGCTCACAGGGCCTGGCAGGATCAAACACATTCAAGGCCTGTGCCACCTTGACAGCTCTCTTAGCAGCTGCAAATGAACCTTGCGCCTGCTCAGTCCAATCCCAGCGAACCCCCTTTCGAATAAGGTTGTACAAGGGGCGTAGTAACTGAGCCAAATGTGGTATAAATGCTCGCCAATACCCCAACAAACCTAAGAATTCCTGTAACTGTTTTACCGTAGTGGGCACGGGGTAGGCTTGAATCTTATCTATAACTGCGTCAGGGATAACTTTTGTTTTACCCGACCAGACAACTCCCAAGAATTTAACAGATAACCCAGGTCCTTGTAATTTGTTCTCGTTAACTGCCCAGCCACATGCTTTCAAATGGGATAGCAGGGTAGGGACTGCTTGCTCCAATTCTGAAAGAGAATCACTAGTTAGCATAATATCATCAATATAATGGTACATGCGGACTACCTCTGGCTGTTTCCATTTAGCCAGGTCAGCAGCCACCAGCCCATGGCACAAGGTGGGGCTATGCAAATAGCCCTGGGGTAACACTGTAAAGGTCCATTGTCTCCCTTCCCAACTGAAGGCAAATTGGTCTTGACTCTCTGCGGCTATATCAATAGAGAAAAAAGCATTGGCCAAGTCTGCCACAAAGTGGTATGTCCCCAACTCATGGCTTAGCCGATCCATCATGTTAGCTATCGAAGGAACAGCAGCGTGCAAAGGGGGAACAACTTTATTAAGTTCCCTGTAATCTACTGTCATTCTCCAGGTTCCATCTGCTTTGCGCACAGGCCATACTGGGGAGTTGTAAGGACTGTGTGCTGGCCGGATGATCCCCACCTTTTCTAGTTCAAGGATTGTCCCTGTGACTTCTTCATAACCACCTGGCAGGCGGTACTGCTTGGTGTTAGTCACACGCCGAGGGACGGGTAATTGCAAAGGGGAATGTGATGCATGTCCCCGCAATACTGCCTTCACAACCCTGATCCGCAGCCGGAACTCCCCAGCTGTAGTTTCCAACCACAGTCCTTGCAAGACATCTACCCCCAAAATATATTCAGGAATAGGAGATACATACACCTTATATGGCTTAGGAGGCAGTCTCCCTATCCCCAATGGAATAGTTATTGGCTTCACTTGAACAGTTTGGCCCCCATAACCGTCAATGGCCACTGGGGTCCCAGCAAACCGCTCTGGGTTTCCATAGAGAAGGGAACATTCTGCACCTGTATCCACCAAGGCCAACACCTGTTGTACATTGGAAGGGGACCAGTGGATAGCCAGTTCCACATGTGGCCTCCGGTCCCCGCCCATCCCCGTTAGACGGGTCCCTCGGCCTTTTTCCTATTCAAACTGGTACAGTGGGTCTTGGGAGTTCCCCTCTCCCTCGGCCGTCTCTATCATATAATCTTGTAACCGAGCTGTGCGCGCACCAAACGTTTTATTGGTAGCTGCTGGGGCCTTTCGTCTCAGTGGCTGGAACTTCTGTTCTGGTTTAAGCTGCCGCCAAAGCTCCAAAAGAATTTTATTAGACTGGCCATCCAATTTCCCCTTATCTGCTCCAGCCGCAATCAAGTCTACCCACATCTGTGTTCGGGTAACCTTTACAGGCCCGTTTCCCTTGTTAGTTGGGGGGGAAACATAGGCAGCAGCCCTCACTGCTTTATGATCCCGAGCGGCCTCCAGCTGTCCCAAATCTGCTACCATCTGTGTAACTGCATTGATGGGCTGCCCCACATAGGGGCCCAAGATAGCCACAAGTGACCCAAAAAGGGCTGACAGGGCGCTAGCAAGGACAAATTCCCTCATTTTGGCCGTAAACACTTCCTCGTCTGGCCCACGAGACCCAGGGTTGAAAACAGCATTCTTCATACCTAGTTCTCGAAGGACCTTTACTAACTCACTGTAGCACTGCCACCGACTCATTGCCCCCGGCAGTTCTCCAGCATTCTGCCAGACCATACGAATGGCAGCCATCACCCATTCTAATAGGGTATGGTCTCCTGGGTTGCCATGGCAGTTCTGAAGACGCTGCCTCAAGGAAGAGTGTGTGGTAATGGCGGCCAATTTCTCCATCTCTGTTCCGGAGAGCATGATGCCATCCACCCCTATATCCCATAATCGTAGTAACCAGGCTACCAGGGATTCAGTAGGTTTCTGCCTAAATTGTGCCCCCAACTCCATCAGCTCTGCCTGGGTATAGGGCCGGACCACAGAGTGTTCCATTACCTGGGCTGGAGGCTGTGGCTGCCCCTGAGGGACTCTTTGTTGCTGGGTTTTTACCTTCTTGGCGACAACTGGTCGGGCTCTCAGTGTGCGTATGGCAGCTTCAGCCTGAGCCTTCTCATCCTCAGAAGAGGAGTCGCAAGCGCCTGCTCCTGCTGACTCAAAGCCAATCCACCGGCACGGATGCTGCTGCTCCTTTGGTGACCGTTTAGGCTCCTGTGGCTGCTGGCTTTTGGCTAGAAGCTGAGACTCGAGCTCTTGAATCCGCAGTTGTTTCTCCAACAACTGCCGGTGAACACGTTCAACTTCCAGGGTAAACTGCAACTCGCGAACCCGTAATTCCTTCTCCAGTGCTCGCTCCAATTCCAGCCTTTTCTGCCGTTCTATTTTCAATTCATACTGAAGCTTTTGACCTCGGACAGTTTCCTCTTGAGTAAAAAACATGTAGCCCATGGCCCCTAAAAGGATAGCCATGGGGAGCCAGAGCGGCAACCAGTACTCTATCCCACCCATCAAGGGTGGTGGCTCCATACCAATCTCTGAATCCTGCCGGAAACTACGCCAGTTGTAAGGCCAGGAGCCGCCATCGTGGCCATTCACATGCAGGTTCCCATTGGATTCGGGCAGACGATAAAGAAATGGCGGAGTCAGAGGACGGGGGGCCATCCTATTTATTGGTGTCTCACCAAGACAGGCAAACCACAAAAGAAGACAAGGGAAAAGCAGAAAACCAGCTCTTCCCATGAAGGGCAAGGGATCAGGGAAGCCCCTGCAATTGTGATAGCAGGAACTGTGTGTCCAAGCTCCTGGTCTGTCCCACTTTATAGTGTAGAAAACCAAAATCCCTTAATCCAATATACAAACAAGGAAGTCTCCGATACAAAGTCACCCATCCAAGGCATAATTGGATTCCTCATGAGAGTGCACCACCCAGATAATACAATCATTCAAGGGTGTGGGGAAAAGCTTAGTCCCAAAACCAAACCCCAGGCTACAACGACCTGGCCTGCTTATAGCCTGTCCCCCACACCCAATATAAGTCACAAGCGAGCAAACATATATATCACATTTACAAACTTATTTGACCAACAATATAGCTAACTTCATTGTAACATCTCTTATAAACGCAAACTTCTCTGGCATGAAGTGAAGTTAAGCCACGAACTTAAACCACTTCTGCACCCTGGATAGCAGAGATCAAGGTAGAAAAGGATACTGTCAGTGAAGCCATGGAAATGTGATCAAACACAGAACCCCAAGGGCCTGACACCCAATGACTGGTAATGCCATGAAAAAGGAACCCGAGAGCAATGTTTGGGTCATAGCTTTCATGACGGCATTCAAATATTTCGTAGAAGCTCCACATGCAACTGTTTCTCCCTAGATTTTTAGTTGTTTGGGTGAGCTTAATTAACACAGGATCTTGAGTCACAGATTAATTAACACAGGATCACATTCACAAATGGCTTTACTTCCACTTAGAGCCCTTGACGTCATCTCTCAAAGTGTCGTCCTCCCAGCCCTTCAGGGACTTTCGAGGCTTCAGGATCTGAGCTTACATGCAGATCTGAGAAAAGTAAAGGGTACACATGCAAAATAGACTGCTACAATGCGTCCATGAGTTGTTGGGAGATGAGCAAGTCTGCGGTGAGACAAGTGCAAAGACGAGGTTCCTGCTTCTCCCTGTGACTTCCCTGTTTCAGACAAAGGGAAGCCCCACCCTTCTGAGCGTCCATGCACAAAGCCTCAGAGCCTCTCTACCCTCCTTCCCCCTTTACTCCTTCTTCCTCTTTGCCTGCATGAGGCTGATCTTGCGCCGATGCAGACTCTGACCTCCACTCCCTTCTCTCCATTCCCTCTGTCACTATTCAGGTTTTTATATAAATATTTCCACCTGAATAACTGATAATGATTTTGTAGTCATTCCAGATCCAGTCAAAAATTCCAAGGACTTATTATTGGCTCACCCCAATGGCATATTGTACTTTCCAAGGAGTCTACAACAATACCTCCCATTCCATTGTCCTTACATTGTGATGTTGGCAGTCCTCTCATCAAGAGGTGAAGTCTGTGTTTCCACCCTTGAACTCAGAGGGGCTTGACACCCAACAGAAGTGATGTCATATGACTCCCTAGGTTAGGACCTATAAAGTTTCATGGTTTTTGCCAGGTCCTTTTCGGGAACTTGCCTTCAGACTCTCAGTTGCCATGTTTTAAGTAAAGACTGCTATATTGTGAGGAAGCCCAAGCCATATGGAGACGTGTTGGTGTTCCTCGTGTGAGAACCACACTGATGTCTGGGAATGGAAGTGAAGACACCTCGAGGGGTTTTCTATCTCCAGCGGATCAGTCACCCTGAGACTCTGAGGTCTGCCAGCTGAGCCCACAGAACCACGGCGCTGTACTCTTTTTGAATTCTGGACCAACAGAATCTGTGAACACAATACAATCAATGGTCATTTAAGCTGCTAAATTTTAGGGTAATTTGTTACACAGCTGACTATAACTGATATTTTATTTCTAAAATTCTTAATTTTTACACAGAACCTGTAACAATCATCTGGCCTCAAACTTTAAGACACTACTTACAAATGGGGTGAGGTTTCAGGACCTATCAGAGAGGAAGTAAGAAGCTGACCCCATAAGGTGAATGCTGGCATCCCTGTGCATTTGTTAATATCTACCATGTCTTTACAGCCCTTATCATATTTATATCTTCACCATTGTGACATGAGCTAGGCATGAACTGTCTTCTTTAAGAGATGCAGATATTAAAACTCAGAGTGCAAACATGAGTTTTCCTGACTCCCTGGATGTCAGTGGCAAAATAGGAATCAAACCTGGGGCCCAATGGCTCTAAAGTCCTTACAATTTTTATACACCTCCCAAAGAGTTGAACCAAAGAAAGAGATCACAGATGAGCACTTGGCACAACTTTGCTGCTCTTCCCTTTCCCAGGGCATTGCTGAAATAACTTCTCTCTCTGGAATAAAGAGAAACAAAGCAGTCTGGCTGGGCCAGAGAAAGCCCCCCCCCCCCCTCCCACCCCCCCCTCCACAATGATGTCGAACAAGCCAGGAGCAATTTGTTCTATTCTTCTCCATGTGACTGCCGGAGGTGATCCTGGTTTTTATTAGCCCAGACTTCCCCTTTTCAAAAAGATAATTCTTTGAAATCTTCTGAGAAATTAACATGGCTCAATCTGGCTCTGGGCTGGCCACCACATGCTCTCAGAATTAAGAGACCCTGAGATTTTTAACCCCTTACAGACACACACACACACACACACACACACACACACACATACACACACACACATGAACATGTCTCTATACTGTGATAACAGACTATAACAAGACTGAACCAGCCATAATGCTCAGCTTTATGTAAAGAAATTTGCTCAGTCCTGTAAAGAAATTTGATCTAGATTTGTCAGCTTCAAGAGTTCTACCCAATCCCAGCTCACTAGTCATTTTAATTGAAGAAATACCACAAACTAATTAATATGCAAGTTAGATCATGTAAATATGTTTGGTTTTTCCCCAAAAATATTTAAGGAAATTCATTAGAAACAAGTAATATAAAATACAGCATAAATATTAGATTCCAATTCTACCCTATATTCTAGTCAATGACACAGAAGCTGTTTATAATATTTCTTTATATTTTCAGTCTTATTGGAAATTTTTTAGATTGTTTTTAGTGTCATTAGAAATGTAAAAAAGTGATAACTTTTTGTCCCTTCAACATTTTATGTGTGTTTCTGACAGGGAAAAAGTTGTTTTTCTTTGGGAAGTTTGGGGAAAGAGAGCAGGGTGGGGAATAAACCCACCCCCTCACCCTCCATCCCTCCTTTCTTCCAGTGAAGGCTTTGAGCTTTGCAGATGCTATCTCCATATACAACTCTGTTCCTTTTCTAGGCAAAGGTCCCTGAGATACAACTCTGATATCCTTTGGAAGCTAAGAGTGGAAGGAATCCTCAGCATCAAAGCCATACCCAGAGCCACCTCAGCATCAAAGGGTACACATTCGCTAGAGGAGCAAGGATGAGATCTTAAAGAATAAGAGAGGATCCTGGTGAAGCCCATGCAGTGGGTTCATGTTATGTCTCACACCTCTTTGCTGCAAAGACATAGCAATAATAAAACACAAAACAAAAGTAAATGGGCTCAAAATTATTACCTCTGTAATAGAAATAAAATGGGTAAGCAACATTAAAACCACAGGCCTGCAAGCAATGATGGTTTAGAACAGTTATTTTCAACCTTTTTCATCCCATGGCACGCATAAACTAATTACTAAAATTCTGTAGCACACCAAAAAATATTACTTTTTGCTGATCTGACAAAAACAATAAGCATAATTCTGATTTGTTCACACCAGACAGCTATTATTATGTTGGCTGTTGTCATTTTGTTATTTGACAGTAGAAGGTAAAAGAGGTCAGAGTCCCTGACTAAATAGTCCAGTATTGCATGTTTTGAAAATTTCTGCAGAACACAGGTAAAAAATCACTGGTCTAGAATTTCACTCCTGCAGGCCAAGAGGGTTACTAGTGCTCCCTGTGAGAGAGGATCTAGACTAATTTTCATTGATAAAAGCAGAAGTTGAAAGGGTCTTCTTCATGAAAAAATATTTGAAAAATTAAACTCTTGACAAGATTGTGTCTGGGCTTTGGCTAGGGAGACAGGTAGACAAGGAAAAAATCTAATTAAAATTTGTGACTATGACTATGATATCCTCAATATTACCAGAGGAGGAAGGTCTTGCAATAATAGAAATGGCTCAGGATTAGAAATGGATCATGTCATGGTAGAGTTTGTTCTAAGAATGCAAGGTTGGTTTAACATTCACACATAGTATAATGGATTGATGTTTAATTTCCTAAGTTAATTAGTGAAATCTGGTTATATATAACAGAATGTCCTTGTTCTTAGTAAATGCACACTAAAGTATTTAGGGTTAAAAGGACATAATATTCCCAATTTAATCTAAAGTGATTCAGAAGAAATAAGTAACATATACATGTATATGTGTATATAGAAAAAATGAAAAAGCAAATGAGGCAAAATATAAACAACTGGTAATAAGGATAAAAGGGTTATTAGAGTTTCTCGTGCAAATAAATTTTTATACTGTTTTATGTTACATCAAAAATAAAAGTTACAAGAAAAAAAATCAGCATACCTCACCTGTAAAGACAATAAAAGAGGAAATCATATGATTATTTTTAAATACTCAGAAAATAATTTGATAAAATTTAACAATAATTTATGATAAAAAAAAGTTTTGGCAACCAGGGAGAAGGACACTGATTTGAACTGATAAAGTGTATCTATAAAAAAGCCCTACAGGAAAAGTCACAGTTAATGGAACAAATGAAACTCCTTCACTGAGATCAGTAACAAGAGAAGGATGCTACTGTCACAACTTACATTCCACAGAACTTTCAGCAAACAGCAAGCCTACCCTTGAGAAACAAGAAAAATGCCCAGTCATTTCAGGTTTCTTATTCCCCCAAAGAAAAAGATGGTACTAAACTGATTCAGTCTTTGCCAATTTGACATCAGTTGAGTCAGTCATTTCATCTTTCCCAAGGTGAAGAGGAGGAAGGAGTGGCCTGTGCTCTGGAAAACCTTCCCCACAGAAACCAAGATCAAAGAACAAGGTTCCCCCTTAATAATGGTCAAGACCTTTTTGAAGAAAGATGTGAAATATTCTCAAAAGGCATAAAAAAATCTTGAATAAATGGAGAATTAGACCACGCTACATATCATAAATATGTCAGTTCTTCACAAATTCCCACAGTTCACTATAGCTCTTGGGTTTAGATAACAGTTGATACACTGATCAAAAAAATGCATATGGAGAAATAAAAGGCCAAAAACAGCTCAAGTCAATTTTAAAGACAAAGAACAAGGAAAGGCAACGTGCCTACCAAATATTTTAAATGTTTATTAGTCTACTTTGCTAAACAAACAGGACAGGAAAAATAGAGGCTGATAAACAGACCCAGACATATCTGTAAACTTGATATATGACACCAGTGGCATTTTGAATCTGGGGCGGAGGGGATAAAATTTAATAAGTGATCCTGGGACAATCGTTTATCTTACTTGTAAAAACAAAATTAAGAGTAGATCCTTAATGTACATCAAAAAAATATGAATTGAGTACCCAGCTGAAAAAAAAATCAAAATTTAAAACTTAGAAGAAAATAGAAGGGAGTGATTTTACATTCTCAGCATAGAAAAGGAATTTTAAACTAGATACAGAAAGAACAGATCAGAAAGAAAAAGACTGATAAACTTGACTATGTTATTATTAATAACTTCTATTCAAAAAAGATAGCTTAAGCAATGTTAAAAGACAAGTCAGAGAGGGAAAAAAATATTTGTACCGTGTACAACTGATGAAGGAGGAGAATCTAGAATGTATAAAAAACAAATATTTGTACAACTGATGAAGGAGGAGAATCTAGAATGTATAAAAAACTCAACATTGGAGCCCTGGCTGGTTGGCATAGTGGTAGAGTGTCGGCCTGGCGTGCAGGAGTCTCAGGTTCGATTCCCGGCCAGGGCACACAGGAGAGGCGCCCATCTGCTTCTCTATCCCTCCCCCTCTCCTTCCTCTCTGTCTCTCTCTTCCCCTCCCACAGCCAAGGCTCCATTGGAGCAAAGTTGGCCCGGGTGCTGAGGATGGCTCTGTGGCCTCTGCCTCAGGCGCTAGAATGGCCCTGGTTGCAACAGAGCAATGCCCCAGATGGGCAGAGCATCGCCCCCTGGTGGGCGTGCCAGGTGGATCCCAGTTGGGCGCATGCGGGAGTCTGTCTGACTGCTTCCCCATTTCCAACTTCAGAAAAATACAAAAAAAAGAACAAAACAAAAACACAAAAAAAACCCCCTCAACATCGGTAAGAAAAGAAACAGTCTGAAGTAAAAAGTGGGCAAAAGATGTGGGTGTTTTCTACAAGAGGGCACCCAGAAGCTAATGCGCATATGAAGAGGTGCTTAACTCAACTGGTAATCAGGAAATTACAAATTAATCAGCACTGAGATGCCATTTCCCACCCAACCGATGGGCAAAACAGAAGAAAGCTAAGGGGATTGAGTGCAGGGGAAGAGGTAGAGGAGAGACAGGGAATCTCGCACGTAGCAGGGGGTGAACATTGGTACTGGCCCTTTAAAGAGCACGTGTTAGAAACACACTTCTCTGGTCCGAAATTCTACTCCCAAATGTACTGTTTATAACAATGGGTAAAACAAAGGCAGAATAAAATCTATCAGTGAGATAATAGAGAAACTTTGGTGCAACAGAGCTATACAGGAATTAAAAGACTATACTGGAACTATATACAATAACAGAGAGAATTGTCAAGAACATAATGTCAAATTTAAAAAAAGAAAAAAAAACATAACATACCACCACATGACATGTATAGTAGGATAGCATGTAGACAGAGCTTAAAACATGGAAATCAGTATTATATGTTATAATGGATAAAAACAACACTAAAACTTTCATGGAAACAACAAATTCAGAACAGTAGAAAGAGCACGGGAAAGAATGTGCCCAGAGCCTCACCTGTTTGCATTTTTTTTTTAAATGATCTGAAACAAAGATGGAAATGTTAAGATTTTATAAATTGCTATGTAAGGCCATATATTATTCTCTGTGCCTTTCTGAACATGGAAATAGTTCATGACAAAGAGGCATATTTCAAGTTAGCGTTGAAATCAAAGTGCTCTGATCACATCTGCTTATTCTTACAAATAAACATAAATTTCACGTGATATGTATTCATGGCTTTCCCCCAAAATTTTATGAGTAAAAATGTTTTTAATGGAACAACTTAGAAGGTATAAAGAATGCTTAAAACCCAACAATAAAAGGGCAGATAATCCAATTAAATAATGGGGGAAAGATATGAGCAAACGTTCCTCAGGAGAGCCAGTGGGTAAGGGGAGGCGTGTTCAGCATCATTCTGGAAACACAGGTTGGAACCACACGGGGCATCCCTGTGCACTAGGAGAGGGCCAAAATAAAACATAGTGACAGCCCCACGGGCTGCTAAGGCAGTGGAGAAACTGACGCACTCAGACACGGCTGGTGGGCATCAGGTCTTGGTCTCTGCCCCTCTGCACTGTCACCGCCCTGGGGGCTGTGCCGCTATCTCACTGCTGCTTTGTGCACATCCCTAGTGACTAGTGAGACCACTAAACCTCTGTATGTGGCTAGTGGCCAGGTGGCCTTTCCCTTTTGTAAAATGCCTTTGGTCCATTTTCTTGTTGGGCTATCTACTTTTGATTTGTAAGATGTTTGTTTTTAATAAATACCTGAGTCCTTATCTTCTCCCACTCTATGTGTTGACTTTTTGCTCCTTGTGTATATATTTTATTAAAGCAGAAGGGCTGTTCACACATAGACTATCTCTGGGAGGAGATACATGAATCCATGTAGGAGAGTGAAATACGAGGGGAAAAGGAGACACGTTTTTCTCTATATTCTTTTGTACTTTTTAAAAAATTATTATTATTTGCATGTATTTGAAATTTGAAGACAAAGACAAGGCACCCAATAGTCTACTATAACTAAGAAGTGCTAGCTTTTCCTCTAATCATATTCTGAAGAAAGGGTTAAGATGCCTGCCCTACTTGGACCTTTCACTATAAGCCATGTACCTTTGCCATCTAAATGGAGGAGTCAATCCACACCAACCTCTGACTGCAAGGCAGGATAGCCAAGTAGTAATGAGAGCAAATTCTGCAGCGGGACTCCCTGCCTGTCACCCAGCTCCACCACTGCCACTTAGCAAAGTTACTCATCTTCTCGGGTCTCAGTGGAGGGACAGTAGTTCCTGCAATGGTTGATGGTCATTGGCCCCTAACTTGATCTCCAGTGTGCACTGCCTCCCACAGCAGGGCTGATGGGATCTGACTTCCAAAATGAGGTGCAAAAGGACAGTGGCTCTGTGTTACATCTTTTTTTTTTTTGCTCACTTGCTGTGAAGGAAGTCAGTTCCCGTACTGTGAGCTGCCCAGTGGAAAGGTTTTCAGAGCAAGGAATTCATGTTTTAGCCGACAGCCGGTGAGGATCTGCATCCTGTCAACCAATCCTGCTAACAGCCAGTAAGTGAGCTCAGGAGCAGGTCACCCTGGCCTTGAGATTGACGCCAGCCCCAGCCCACCCTTGATTATAGCCTGTGAGAGAGACCCTGGGCCACAGGGTCCCAGCGAAGCCACACCCAGATTCTTGGCCCACTGCGATGGTGAAGTAATAAATGCTTGCTGTTGTAAACCTTTGAAATAAAGGAGCAGAAGGAGTAGGCAACAACTCTTCTGAAAAATATCAATCATGTGTCTGTGTCAAGAGTCCTGGATCATGGATCACATCACACAGAATCACACCCTTCCAGCTCTGGGATTCAATGAAGTTCTCAAATATACAATAAATTCTCCATTTTAAGTGACTTGCAAAAATTCATCTGATTGCTGAACTCCCTTGAGGTCATGGCCAATGTGCAGGAAAACTTGGAAGTCAGGAGATCTGAACTTAAACCCTGTTCTACCCTTAGCTGTGTGCCCTTGGGAGGTCCCTTGACCTCCAACCTCACACCTGACATCTTACCTGCTCAGGTGTACAATAGGCTCAGGTGTACAATAGAAAAAAATAATACTTCTCACGTCATAGAGTCACAGTGAGACTCAAATGAGAGTACATATGGGAACGCAATTTCTAAATTGTGTGGCATACACATTCCCTGATACCTATTTCTAAAGCACACTGTCCTGTGTGCTGATGTAGAAAGCAGACTGTAAAATAAAAGACCCCCCCACCCCCGCCACCCAACCCATGAGAAAGGATTGCTGTTGGGAAAATTGGGTGTTTGGGGAAGAAAAATCCATTTGGACTCTCATCTCATTCACACCATTTACTTATGCAAATTTTAGATGAATTTAAAAGTCAAGTGTAAGTTACAGTACTGGTATAATAGGTAACATCATGCAATTAAACAGACTAAGATACAGCTACGTGCATAGTCATGGGAAACTCTCAAGAGCTAGTGTTATATGAAGACAACCGAGCTGTGTACATATGTAGGTATGTGCATTTTCCTTACGTAGAAATAAATGCCCCCTATTTGAGCATGCACATGCTGTAGACTTAGAGAAAGTCTGAAGAATTCACACATCAATTGTTATCAGTAGTAACCTCAGGGGAAAGTAATGGGATGGAGTGTGAATGTGGCATTTTAATTTTTTATAAAAATTATATGTGTACATGCTTGTTGAATTTTTTAAATGGGTATGTACTCATTTCAAATGTTAAAAAAAGAAGACAAGATGGCGATGGAGTATTCAGACATACCAACTTCCACCTCCCAGAACCAAAGTGGATACAAACTAATTTTAAGAACCATCATCTGGAAAAACCAACTTTGGACTATACTAAGAGGACTCTTCAACCAAGGAACACTGAAGAAGGCACCCTGAGACTGGTAGGAAAAGCTGAAATGCGGAGAGGTCTGCCCAGCTCCCCGGAGTGAACGGCAGCTGGGAGAGACTTACGTGGCGGGAAGTGAGTTTAGCAGAGAGGGGAGGATACTGAGTCCCAGGAACAAAGCCCCAGCCTGCAGCCCCAGAGCCTAGAAGAGGCGTATGGACAGTATTTAGCTGGAAACAAGACAGGATACTGTTTGTGAGAAAGAGACTAATTTCTCAGACCCAGGATTCTTCTTAAAGGGACGGTGCAGAAAACCTCTCTCACAACCACTCACCCGGGGCTCCAGGAGACTGGGAGAGAAGAAAGGACCAGAGCAGCAGGAAGAGAGTGTAAGCTAGGAGGCATAGGGAGAAACACTTTGAAGGACAGCCACCCTAACCCCTGGGCTGAGTCACTTCCCAAATCTGAAGTGAATATTTTCCCTGGAAACAGCAATACCAGCAAAGGGAAGCAGGACACCAGCCAAACAAGCTCTCTTGCAGCACCCAGAACAGAGTCACTTAGAAGGAGGGAGCTTTCGGGACTACAGTAGGGAGTCTTAGGGTCTGAGCTGCAGCACCCCCACCCATATGGCTGAGGGCTCGCCCGAGGGCAGGCAGTGGGGGGATGCAGAAGCGCGGTTCTGTCAGCAAGGGCGGAAGCCACTGGCCAC